>NW_026535799.1:1512500-2105000 GCF_028551555.1 Melozone crissalis | reverse complement strand
AGGAGGAAGAGGGGCAGGAGGACCAGGAGTAGGATACGGAGGATGAGGAGGAGGAGTAGGAATATTTGAAGGAGGAGGAGGAGGCGGAGGAGGACGAGGAGGAGGAGGAGGAGGAGGAGGAGGACGAGGAGGACGAGGAGGAGGAGGACGAGGAGAACATGGAGGACGAGGACGAGGAGGAGGATGAGGAGGAGGAGGAGCACGAGGAGGAGGAGTAGGAATACGAGGAGGGGGAGGAGGAGGACGAGGAGTAGGAGGTGGAAGACGAGGAGGACGAGGAGGAGGACGAGGAGGAGGAGGAGGACGAAGAGGAGGAAGAGAACGGGAAGGACGAGGAGGACGAAGAGGAGGAAGAGAACGGGAAGGACGAGGAGGACGAAGAGGAGGAGGCCGGGGAGGACGAGGAGGAGGAGAAGGAGGAGGAGGAGAATGAGGAGGAGGACGAGGAGGACGAGGAGAACGAGGAGGAGGAGGAGAAAAAGGACGAGGAGGAGGAGGAGGACGCCGAGGAGGAGGAGGTGGATGAGGACGAGGACGAGGAGGAGGAGGATGATGAGGAGGAGGAGGCGGACGAGGAGGAGGAGGAGGAGAAGAACGAGGAGGAGTACGAGGAGGACGAGGAGGACCAGGAGGAGGAGGAGGACGAGGAGGAGGAGGAGGAGTACGAGGTCTACGAGGAGGTGGAGGACGAGGAGGAGGAGTACGAGGAGGAAGAGAACGAGGCGGAGGAGGACGAGGAGAACGAGGTGGACGAGGAGGAGGACGAGGAGAACGAGTACGAGGAGGACGAGGACGAGGACGAGGAGGACAAGGAGGCGGAGGAGGAGGATGCGGTGGAGGACGAGGAGGACGAGGAGGACGAGGAGGACGAGGACGAGGAGGATGAGGAGGAGGAGGAGGACGAGGAGGAGAAGGAGGACGAGGAGGAGAAGAACGAGGAGCAGGGGGTGGAGGACGAGGACGCAGACGAAGAGGAGGAGGAGGACGAGGAGGAGGCGGAGGACGAGGAAGAGGAGGAGCAGGAGGAGGACGAGCAGGAGGAGGACGAGGAGGAGAAGAACGAGGAACAGGGGGAGGAGGACGAGGACGCGGACGAGGAGGAGGAGGAGGATGAGGGCGAGGAGTACGAGGAGGAGGAGGAGGAGGTGGACGAGGAAAAGGACGAGGAGGAGGAGGAGGACAAGGAGGAGAAGGAGGACGAGGGGGAGGACAACGAGGAGGAGGGGGAGGAGGTCGAGCACGCGGATGAGGAGGAGGAGGAGGACGAGGAGGAGGAGGTGGACGCGGACGAGGAGGAGGACGAGGAGGAGGAGGAGGAAGAGACCGAGGAGGAGGAGGACCAGGAGGACCAGGAGGAGGAGGAGGATGAGGAGGACGAGGAGTAGGACAGGGAGGAGGATGAGTAGGAGGACGAGGAAGAGGAGGAGGCGGAGGAGGATGAGGAGGAGGAGGAGGAAGAGGTTGAGGAGGAGGATGACGAGGAGACCCAGTAGGAGGAGGAGGAGGAGGAGGAGAAGGAGGAGGAGGAGGAGGAGGAGGAGAAGCAGGAGGATGGGGAAGACGAGGACGAGGACAAGGATGAGAAGAATGAGGAGGAGGAGGAGGACGAGGAGGAGGAGGACGAGGAGGACGAGGAGGAGGAGGACGAGGAGGATGAGGAGGATGAGGAGGACGAGGAGGAGGAGGAGGACGAGGAGGAGGACGTGGAAGGGGCATGAGGAGGAGGACGAGGAGGACAAGGAGGACGAGGAGGGGGACGAGGAGGCGGAAGAGGAGGACGAGGTGGACGAGGAGGACGAGGAGGAGGAGGACGGGGAGGATGAGGATGAGGAGGACGAGAACGAGGAGGAGGAGGAGGAGGAGGAGGAGGAGGAAGAGGGGGAGGAGGACCAGGAGTAGGATACGGAGGATGAGGAGGAGGAGTAGGAATATGTGGAGGAGGAGGAGGAGGCGGAGGAGGAGGAGGAGGAGGAGGAGGAGGACGAGGAGGACGAGGAGGACGAGGAGGAGGAGGACGAGGAGAACATGGAGGACGAGGACGAGGAGGAGGATGAGGAGGAGGAGGAGCACGAGGAGGAGGAGTAGGAATACGAGGAGGAGGAGGAGGAGGACGAGGAGTAGGAGGTGGAAGACGAGGAGGACGAGGAGGAGGACGAGGAGGAGGAGGAGGACGAAGAGGAGGAAGAGAACGGGAAGGACGAGGAGGACGAAGAGAAGGAAGAGAACGGGAAGGACGAGGAGGACGAAGAGGAGGAGGCCGGGGAGGACGAGGAGGAGGAGAAGGAGGAGGAGGAGAATGAGGAGGAGGACGAGGAGGACGAGGAGAACGAGGAGGAGGAGGAGAAAAAGGACGAGGAGGAGGAGGAGGACGCCGAGGAGGAGGACGAGGAGGAGGAGGTGGATGAGGACGAGGACGAGGAGGAGGAGGATGATGAGGAGGAGGAGGCGGACGAGGAGGAGGAGGAGGAGAAGAACGAGGAGGAGTACGAGGAGGACGAGGAGGAGGAGGAGGACGAGGAGGAGGAGGAGGAGTACGAAGTGTACGAGGAGGTGGAGGACGACGAGGAGGAGTACGAGGAGGAAGAGAACGAGGCGGAGGAGGACGAGGAGAACGAGGTGGACGAGGAGGAGGACGAGGAGAACGAGTACGAGGAGGACGAGGACGAGGACGAGGAGGACAAGGAGGCGGAGGAGGAGGATGCGGTGGAGGACGAGGAGGACGAGGACGACGAGGAGGACGAGGACGAGGAGGATGAGGAGGAGGAGGACGAGGAGGACGAGGAGGAGAAGGAGGACGAGGAGGAGAAGGAGGACGAGGAGGAGAAGAACGAGGAGCAGGGGGAGGAGGACGAGGACGCGGACGAGGAGGAGGAGGAGGACGAGGAGGAGGCGGAGGACGAGGAAGAGGACGAGCAGGAGGAGGACGAGCAGGAGGAGGACGAGGAGGAGAAGAACGAGGAACAGGGGGAGGAGGACGAGGACGCGGACGAGGAGGAGGAGGAGGACGAGGAGGAGGCGGAGGACGAGGAAGAGGACGAGCAGGAGGAGGACGAGGAGGAGGAGGAGGATGAGGGCGAGGAGTATGAGGAGGAGGAGGAGGAGGTGGACGAGGAAAAGGACGAGGAGGAGGAGGACGAGAAGGATGAGGAGGAGGAGGACGAGGAGGACGAGGACGAGGAGGACGAGGAGGAGGAGGAGGACAAGGAGGAGAAGGAGGACGAGGAGGAGGACAACGAGGAGGAGGGGGAGGAGGTCGAGCACGCGGATGAGGAGGAGGAGGAGGACGAGGAGGAGGAGGTGGACGCGGACGAGGAGGAGGACGAGGAGGAGGAGGAGGAAGGGACCGAGGAGGAGGAGGACGAGGAGGACCAGGAGGAGGAGGAGGATGAGGAGGACGAGGAGTAGGACAAGGAGGAGGATGAGTAGGATGACGAGGAAGAGGAGGAGGCGGAGGAGGATGAGGAGGAGGAGGAGGAAGAGGTTGAGGAGGAGGATGACGAGGAGGCCCAGTAGGAGGAGGAGGAGGAGGAGGAGAAGGAGGAGGAGGAGGAGGAGGAGGAGAAGCAGGAGGATGGGGAAGACGAGGACGAGGACAAGGATGAGAAGGATGAGGAGGAGGAGGAGGACGAGGAGGAGGAGGACGAGGAGGACGAGGAGGAGGAGGACGAGGAGGATGAGGAGGATGAGGAGGACGAGGAGGAGGAGGAGGACGAGGAGGAGGACGTGGAAGGGGCATGAGGAGGAGGACGAGGAGGACAAGGAGGACGAGGAGGGGGACGAGGAGGCGGACGAGGAGGACGAGGTGGACGAGGAGGACGAGGAGGAGGAGGACGGGGAGGACGAGGATGAGGAGGACGAGAACGAGGAGGAGGAGGAGGAGGAGGAGGAGGAGGAGGAGGAGGAGGAAGAGGGGGAGGAGGACCAGGAGTAGGATACGGAGGATGAGGAGGAGGAGTAGGAATATGTGGAGGAGGAGGAGGAGGCGGAGGAGGACGAGGAGGAGGAGGAGGAGGACGAGGAGGACGAGGAGGAGGAGGACGAGGAGAACATGGAGGACGAGGACGAGGATGATGAGGAGGAGGAGGAGGACGAGGAGGAGGAGGAGGACGAGGAGGAGGCGGAGGACGAGGAAGAGGACGAGCAGGAGGAGGACGAGCAGGAGGAGGACGAGGAGGAGAAGAACGAGCAGCAGGGGGAGGAGGACGAGGACGTGGACGAGGAGGAGGAGGAGGACGAGGAGGAGGCGGAGGAGGAGGAAGAGGACCAGCAGGAGGAGGACGAGGAGGAGGAGGAGGATGAGGGCGAGGAGTACGAGGAGGAGGAGGAGGAGGTGGACGAGGAAAAGGACGAGGAGGAGGAGGACGAGAAGGATGAGGAGGAGGAGGACGAGGAGGACGAGGACGAGGAGGACGAGGAGGAGGAGGAGGACAAGGAGGAGAAGGAGGACGAGGGGGAGGACAACGAGGAGGAGGGGGAGGAGGTCGAGCACGCGGATGAGGAGGAGGAGGAGGACGAGGAGGAGGAGGTGGACGCGGACGAGGAGGAGGACGAGGAGGAGGAGGAGGAAGAGACCGAGGAGGAGGAGGACGAGGAGGACCAGTTGGAGGAGGAGGATGAGGAGGACGAGGAGTAGGACAAGGAGGAGGATGAGTAGGAGGACGAGGAAGAGGAGGAGGCGGAGGAGGATGAGGAGGAGGAGGAGGAAGAGGTTGAGGAGGAGGATGACGAGGCCCAGTAGGAGGAGGAGGAGGAGGAGGAGAAGGAGGAGGAGGAGGAGGAGGAGGAGAAGCAGGAGGATGGGTAAGACGAGGACGAGGACAAGGATGAGAAGGATGAGGAGGAGGAGGAGGACGAGGAGGAGGAGGACGAGGAGGATGAGGAGGATGAGGAGGACGAGGAGGAGGAGGAGGACGAGGAGGAGGACGTGGAAGGGGCATGAGGAGGAGGACGAGGAGGACAAGGAGGACGAGGAGGGGGACGAGGAGGCGGACGAGGAGGACGAGGTGGACGAGGAGGACGAGGAGGAGGAGGACGGGGAGGATGAGGATGAGGAGGACGAGAACGAGGAGGAGGAGGAGGAGGAGGAGGAGGAGGAGGAGGAGGAGGAAGAGGGGGAGGAGGACCAGGAGTAGGATACGGAGGATGAGGAGGAGGAGTAGGAATATGTGGAGGAGGAGGAGGAGGCGGAGGAGGACGATGAGGAGGAGGAGGAGGAGGAGGAGGACGAGGAGGACGAGGAGAAGGAGGACGAGGAGAACATGGAGGACGAGGACGAGGAGGAGGATGAGGAGGAGGAGGAGCACGAGGAGGAGGAGTAGGAATACGAGGAGGGGGAGGAGGAGGACGAGGAGTAGGAGGTGGAAGACGAGGAGGACGAGGAGGAGGACGAGGAGGAGGAGGAGGACGAAGAGGAGGAAGAGAACGGGAAGGACGAGGAGGACGAAGAGGAGGAAGAGAACGGGAAGGACGAGGAGGACGAAGAGGAGGAGGCCGGGGAGGACGAGGAGGAGGAGAAGGAGGAGGAGGAGGACGAGGAGGAGGAGGACGAGGAGAACATGGAAGACGAGGACGAGGATGATGAGGAGGAGGAGGAGGACGAGGAGGAGGAGGAGGACGAGGAGGAGGCGGAGGACGAGGAAGAGGACGAGCAGGAGGAGGACGAGCAGGAGGAGGACGAGGAGGAGAAGAACGAGGAGCAGGGGGAGGAGGACGAGGACGTGGACGAGGAGGAGGAGGAGGACGAGGAGGAGGCGGAGGAGGAGGAAGAGGACGAGCAGGAGGAGGACGAGGAGGAGGAGGAGGATGAGGGCGAGGAGTACGAGGAGGAGGAGGAGGAGGTGGACGAGGAAAAGGACGAGGAGGAGGAGGACGAGAAGGATGAGGAGGAGGAGGACGAGGAGGACGAGGACGAGGAGGACGAGGAGGAGGAGGAGGACAAGGAGGAGAAGGAGGACGAGGGGGAGGACAACGAGGAGGAGGGGGAGGAGGTCGAGCACGCGGATGAGGAGGAGGAGGAGGACGAGGAGGAGGAGGTGGACGCGGACGAGGAGGAGGACGAGGAGGAGGAGGAGGAAGAGACCGAGGAGGAGGAGGACGAGGAGGACCAGTTGGAGGAGGAGGATGAGGAGGACGAGGAGTAGGACAAGGAGGAGGATGAGTAGGAGGACGAGGAAGAGGAGGAGGCGGAGGAGGATGAGGAGGAGGAGGAGGAAGAGGTTGAGGAGGAGGATGACGAGGCCCAGTAGGAGGAGGAGGAGGAGGAGGAGAAGGAGGAGGAGGAGGAGGAGGAGGAGAAGCAGGAGGATGGGTAAGACGAGGACGAGGACAAGGATGAGAAGGATGAGGAGGAGGAGGAGGACGAGGAGGAGGAGGACGAGGAGGATGAGGAGGATGAGGAGGACGAGGAGGAGGAGGAGGACGAGGAGGAGGACGTGGAAGGGGCATGAGGAGGAGGACGAGGAGGACAAGGAGGACGAGGAGGGGGACGAGGAGGCGGACGAGGAGGACGAGGTGGACGAGGAGGACGAGGAGGAGGAGGACGGGGAGGATGAGGATGAGGAGGACGAGAACGAGGAGGAGGAGGAGGAGGAGGAGGAGGAGGAGGAGGAGGAGGAAGAGGGGGAGGAGGACCAGGAGTAGGATACGGAGGATGAGGAGGAGGAGTAGGAATATGTGGAGGAGGAGGAGGAGGCGGAGGAGGACGATGAGGAGGAGGAGGAGGAGGAGGAGGACGAGGAGGACGAGGAGAAGGAGGACGAGGAGAACATGGAGGACGAGGACGAGGAGGAGGATGAGGAGGAGGAGGAGCACGAGGAGGAGGAGTAGGAATACGAGGAGGGGGAGGAGGAGGACGAGGAGTAGGAGGTGGAAGACGAGGAGGACGAGGAGGAGGACGAGGAGGAGGAGGAGGACGAAGAGGAGGAAGAGAACGGGAAGGACGAGGAGGACGAAGAGGAGGAAGAGAACGGGAAGGACGAGGAGGACGAAGAGGAGGAGGCCGGGGAGGACGAGGAGGAGGAGAAGGAGGAGGAGGAGAATGAGGAGGAGGACGAGGAGGACGAGGAGAACGAGGAGGAGGAGGAGAAAAAGGACGAGGAGGAGGAGGAGGACGCCGAGGAGGAGGACGAGGAGGAGGAGGTGGATGAGGACGAGGACGAGGAGGAGGAGGATGATGAGGAGGAGGAGGCGGACGAGGAGGAGGAGGAGGAGAAGAACGAGGAGGAGTACGAGGAGGACGAGGAGGACCAGGAGGAGGAGGAGGACGAGGAGGAGGAGGAGGAGTACGAGGTCTACGAGGAGGTGGAGGACGAGGAGGAGGAGTACGAGGAGGAAGAGAACGAGGCGGAGGAGGACGAGGAGAACGAGGTGGACGAGGAGGAGGACGAGGAGAATGAGTACGAGGAGGACGAGGACGAGGACGAGGAGGACAAGGAGGCGGAGGAGGAGGATGCGGTGGAGGACGAGGAGGACGAGGAGGACGAGGAGGAGAAGAACGAGGAACAGGGGGAGGAGGACGAGGACGTGGACGAGGAGGAGGAGGAGGACGAGGAGGAGGCGGAGGACGAGGAAGAGGACGAGCAGGAGGAGGACGAGCAGGAGGAGGACGAGGAGGAGAAGAACGAGGAACAGGGGGAGGAGGACGAGGACGCGGACGAGGAGGAGGAGGAGGACGAGGAGGAGGCGGAGGACGAGGAAGAGGACGAGCAGGAGGAGGACGAGGAGGAGGAGGAGGATGAGGGCGAGGAGTACGAGGAGGAGGAGGTGGACGAGGAAAAGGAGGAGAAGGATGAGAATGATGATGAGGAGAAGAGGACGAGGAGGACGAGGACGTGGAGGACGAGGAGGAGGAGGAGGATGAGGAGGAGAAGGAGGACGAGGGGGATGAAAACTAGGAGGAGGGGGAGGAGGACGAGCACGCGGATGTGGAGGAGGAGGAGGACGCGGAGGAGGAGGTGAACGAGGACGAGGAAGAGGAGGTGAACAAGGACGAGGAGGAGGACTAGGAGGAGGAGGAGGAAGAGGCCGAGGAGTAGGAGGACGAGGAGGACCAGGAGGAGGAGGAGGATGAGGCGGAGGAGCAGGAGGACGAGGAGGAGGAGGAGGATGTAAAGGAGGAGGAGTAGGTGGACGGGGAGGAGGAGGAGGCGGAAGAGGATTAGGAGGAGGAGGAGGAGGAGGAGGAGAAGGATGAGGAGGAGGAGGAAGAAGAGGCCGAGGAGGAGGATGACGAGGAGGACCAGGATGACGAGGAGGAGCGGGATGAGGAGGACGAGGAGGAGGAGGAGGAGCAGGGGGTGGAGGAGGAGGAGGAGCAGGAGGACGAGGAAGATGATGATGAAGACAAGGAGGAGAAGGACGAGGAGGAGGAGGACGAGGAGGACGAGGAGGACGAGGAGGATGAGGGGGACGAGGACGAGGAGGAGGAGGAGGACGAGGAGGAGAAGGAGGACGAGGAGGAGGAGGACGAGGAGGACCAGGAGGAGGAGGAGGACGAGGAGGAGGATGAGGAGGAGGAGGATGAGGCGGAGGAGGAGGAGGACGAGGAGGAGGAGGAGGACGTGGAGGAGGACGCTTAGGAGGACGGGGAGGAGGAGGAGGCGGAAGAGGATTAGGAGGAGGAGGAGGAGGAGAAGGAGAAGGATGAGGAGGAGGAGGAGGAAGAGGCCGAGGAGGAGGATGACGAGGAGGACCAGGAGGATGAGGAGGACAAGGAGGAGGAGGACGAGGAGGAGGAGGAGCAGGGGGTGGAGGAGGAGGAGGAGCAGGAGGACGAGGAAGACGATGACGAGGACAAGGAGGAGAAGGACGAGGAGGCGGAGGACGAGGAGGACGAGGAGGACGAGGAGGACGCGGAGGAGGACGAGGAGGACGAGGAGGAGGACGAGGACGAGGAGGACGAGGAGGACGAGGAGGACGAGGAGGATTAAGAGGACGAGGAGGAGGACGCGGAGGGGCATGAGGACGCGGACGAGGAAGAAAAGGAGGAGCAGGAGGAGGATGCAGTGGAGGACGTGGAGGACGAGGAGGACGAGGAGGACGAGGACGAGGAGGACAAGGAGGAGGAGGAGGACGAGGAGGAGAAGGAGGACGAGGAGGAGAAGAACGAGGAGCAGGGGGAGGAGGACGAGGACGCGGACGAGGAGGAGGAGGAGGACGAGGAGGAGGCGGAGGACGAGGAAGAGGACGAGCAGGAGGAGGTCGAGGAGGAGGAGGAGGACGAGCGCGAGGAGTACGAGGAGGAGGAGGAGGAGGTGGACGAGGAAAAGGACGAGGAGGAGGAGGACGAGAAGGATGAGGAGGAGGAGGAGGACGAGGAGGACAAGAAGGAGAAGGAGGACGAGGGGGAGGACAACGAGGAGGAGGGGGAGGAGGTCGAGCACGCGGATGAGGAGGAGGAGGAGGACGAGGAGGAGGAGGTGGACGCGGACGAGGAGGAGGATGAGGAGGAGGAGGAGGAAGAGACCGAGGAGGAGGAGGACGAGGAGGACCAGGAGGAGGAGGAGGATGAGGAGGAGGAGGAGTAGGACAAGGAGGAGGATGAGTAGGAGGACGAGGAAGTGGAGGAGGCGGAGGAGGATGAGGAGGAGGAGGAGGAAGAGGCCGAGGAGGAGGATGACGAGGAGGCCCAGTAGGAGGAGGAGGAGGAGGAGGAGAAGGAGGAGGAGGAGGAGGAGGAGGAGAAGCAGGAGGATGTGTAAGACGAGGACGAGGACAAGGATGAGAAGGATGAGGAGGACGAGGAGGAGGAGGACGAGGAGGACGTGGAGGAGGAGGACGAGGAGGACGAGGAGGATGAGGAGGACGAGGAGGAGGAGGAGGACGAGGAGGAGGACGTGGAAGGGGCATGAGGAGGAGGACGAGGAGGACAAGGAGGACGAGGAGGGGGACGAGGAGGCGGACGAGGAGGACGAGGTTGACGAGGAGGACGAGGAGGAGGAGGACGGGGAGGACGAGGATGAGGAGGACGAGAACGAGGAGGAGGAGGGGGAGGAGGAGGAGGACCAGGAGTAGGATACGGAGGATGAGGAGGAGGAGTAGGAATATGTGGAGGAGGAGGAGGAGGCGGAGGAGGACGAGGAGGAGGAGGAGGAGGAGGAGGACGAGGAGGACGAGGAGGACGAGGAGGAGGAGGACGAGGAGCACATGGAGGACGAGGACGAGGAGGAGGATGAGGAGGAGGAGGAGCACGAGGAGGAGGAGTAGGAATACGAGGAGGAGGAGGAGGAGGACGAGGAGTAGGAGGTGGAAGACGAGGAGGACGAGGAGGAGGAGGCGAAGGATGATGAGGAAGAGTAGGAGGTGGTGGAAAAAGAGGCGGAGAAGGTGGAGGTGGAGGAGGAGGACGAGGACGAGGAGTAGGAGGAGGAGGACGAAGAGGAGGAAGAGAACGGGAAGGACGAGGAGGACGAAGAGGAGGAGGCCGGGGAGGACGAGGAGGATGAGAAGGAGGAGGAGGAGAATGAGGAGGAGGATGAGGAGGACGAGGAGAACGAGGAGGAGGAGGAGAAAAAGGACGAGGAGGAGGAGGAGGACGCCGAGGAGGAGGACGAGGAGGAGGAGGTGGATGAGGACGAGGACGAGGAGGAGGAGGATGATGAGGAGGAGGAGGCGGACGTGGGGGAGGAGGAGGAGAAGAACGAGGAGGAGTACGAGGAGGACGAGGAGGACCAGGAGGAGGAGGAGGACGAGGAGGAGGAGGAGGAGTACGAGGTGTACGAGGAGGTGGAGGACGAGGAGGAGGAGTACGAGGAGGAAGAGAACGAGGCGGAGGAGGACGAGGAGAACGAGGTGGACGAGAAGGAGGACGAGGAGAACGAGTACGAGGAGGACGAGGACGAGGATGAGGAGGACGAGGAGGAGGACGAGGAGGAATACAAGGAGGAGCAGGCGGACGAGGAGGAGGAGGAGGACGAGAATGAGAAGGAGGAGGAGAAGGAGGAGGAGAAGGAGGAGGAGGAGGAGGAGGAGAACGAAGAAGAGGAGGACGAGGAGGACGAGGTCGAGGAGCACGAGGAGGAGGAGGAGGAGGAATACGAGGAGGAGGAGGACGAGGAGGAGGAGGAGGAGGAGGAGGACGAGGAGGAGGAGGAGGAGGCCGAGGAGTAGTAGGAGAACGAGGAGGAGGAGGAGGAGGACGAGGAGGACGAGGAGGAGGAGGAGGACTGGGAGGAGGAGGAGGAGTACGGGGAGGACTACGAGGAGGTGGAGGACGAGGAGGAGGAGTACGAGGAGGAAGAGGAAGAGGAGGAGGAGGACGAGGAGGACGAGGACGAGGACAAGGAGGACGATGAGGACGAGGAGGAGGAGGACTAGGACGAGGAGTAGTAGGAGGACGAGGAGGAGGAGGAGGATGAGAATGACCAGGAGGAGGAGAAGGCGGAGGAGAAGGAGGAGGAGGAGGAGGAGGAGAACGAAGAGGAGGAGGACGAGGAGGACGAGGTCGAGGAGCACGAGGAAGAGGAGGAGGAGGAAGAGGAGGACGAGGAGGAGGAGGAGGACGAGGCGGATGAGGACAGCGAGGAGGAGGATGAGGAGGAGTACGAGGAGGACGAGGGGTACGAGGGGGACAAGGAGGACGAGGATGAGGAGGAGGAGTACGAGGAGGAAGAGGAAGAGGAGGAGAAAGACGAGGAGGACGAGGAGGAGGACGAGGAGGAGGAGGAGAAGGATGATGAGGAAGAGTAGGAAGAGGTTGAGGAAGAGGAGGAGGAGGTGGAGGAGGAGGAGGAGGAGGACGAGGACGAGGAGGAGGAGGAGGAGGACGAAGAGTAGGAGGAGAACGGGAAGGACGAGGAGCACGAAGGGGAGGAGGCCGGGAAGGACGAGTAGAATGAGAAGGAGGAGGAGGAGAATGAGGAGGAGGACGAGGAGGACGAGGAGGACGAGGTCGAGGAGCACAAGGAGGAGGAGGAGGAGGAATACGCGGAGGAGGAGGACGAGGACGGGGAGGAGGAGGAGCAGTACGGGGAGGACTACGCGGAGGTGGAAGACGAGGAGGAGGAGTACGAGGAGGAAGAGAAAGAGGAGGAGGAGGACGAGGAGGACGAAGTGGAGGAGGATGACGATGAGGACGAGGAGGAGGAGGAGGAGGCCGAGGAGTAGTAGGAGGACGAGGAGGATGAGGAGGACGAGGATGACGAGGAGGAGGAGGAGGAGGAGGAGAAGGAGGAGGAGGAGGAGGAGGAGAACGAAGAGGAAGAGGACGAGGAGGACGAGGTCGAGGAGCACGAGGAGGAGGAGGAGGAGGAAGAGGAGGACGAGGAGGAGGAGGAGGACGAGGAGGATGAGGACAACGAGGAGGAGGATGAGGAGGAGTACGAGGAGGGCGAGGAGTACGAGGAGGACGAGGAGGACAAGGAGGAGGAGGAGGACGGGGAGGAGGAGGAGGAGTACAGGGAGGACTATGAGGAGGTGGAGGACGAGGAGGAGGAGTACGAGGCGCAAGAGGAAGAGGAGGAGGAGGACGAGGAGGACGAGGATGAGCAGGAGGAGGACGAGGAGGAGGAGGTGGAGCACGAGGAGGAGGAGGAGGAGGAGAAGGGGGAGGTGGACGAGGAGGAGGAGGAGGACGAAGAGGACAAGAAAGCGGAGGCGGACAAGGAAGAGGAGGACGATGAGGAGGAGGAGGAGGAGGAGGTGGAGGAGGAGGAGGAGGAGGTGGAGGAGGAGGAGGAGGAGGTGGATTAGGAAGAGGAGGAGGACGACGACGAGGAGCACAAGGAGAAGGTGGACGAGGATGAGGAGGAGGAGGACGAGGAGGGTGAGGAGGCCGAGGAGGACGAGGAGGAGGAGGAGGAGTAGGAGGAGGAGGAGGAGGAGGAGGAGGACTAGGAAGACGAGGAGGAGGATGACGAGGAGGAGGAGAACGACGAGGAGGAGAACGAGGAGGAGGAGGACGAGGAGGAGGAGGATGAGGAGGAGAAGTACGAGAAGGAAGAGGACGAGGGGGAGGAAGACGAGGAGAACGAGGAGGACGAGGAGGAGGACGAGGAGGACAAGTACGAGGAGGATGAGGACGAGCAGGAGGAGGACGAGGAGGATGAGGAGGAATACAAGGAGGAGCAGGCAGACGAGGTGGATGAGGAGCACGAGGTGGAGAAGGAGGAGCATGAGGATGAGGAGGAGGAATATGAGAAAGAGGAGGAGGAGGATTACGAAGAGGAGGAGGACGAGGAGGAGAAGGAGGACGAGAAGGACGAGGAGGAGGAGGAGGCCGAGGAGAAGTAGGAGGACGAGGAGGAGGAGGAGGACGAGGATGACGAGGAGGAGGAGAAGGAGGAGGAGGACGAGGAGGAGGAGGAGGAGGAGAACGAAGAGGAGGAGGACGAGGAGTACGAGGCGGACGAGGAGGAGGAGGAGGAGGAGGAGGAGGACGAAATGGAGGACTAAGACGATGAGGATGAGGAGGAGGACAAGGAGGTCGAGGAGCACGAGGAGGAGGAGGAGGAGGAAGAGGAGGACGAGGAGGTGGAGGAGGACGAGGAGGATGAGGAGAACGAGGAGAAGGATGAGGAGGAGTACGAGGAGGACGAGGAGGAGGAGGAGGAGGATGAGGAGGAGTACGAGGAGGACGAGGAAGACGAAGAGGAGGAGGAGGACGGGGAGGAGGAGGAGGAGTACGGGGAGGACTACGAGGAGGTGGAGGACGAGGAGGAGGAGTACAAGGAGGAGGAGGAAGAGGAGGAGGAAAACGAGGAGGACGAGGACGAGCAGGAGGAGGACGAGGAGGAGGAGGAGGACCACGAGGAGGAGGAGGAGGAGGAGAAGGAGGAGGTGGACGAGGAGGAGGAGGAGGACGAAGGGGACAAGAAAGAGGAGGCGGACAAAGAAGAGGAGGACGAGGAGCAGGAGGAGGAGGAGGAGGACGATGAGGAGGAGGAGGAGGTGGAGGAGGAGGAGGAGGAGTTGGAGGAGGAAGAGGAGGAGGACGAGGACGAGGAGCACAAGGAGGAGGAGGACGAGGACCAGGAGGAGGAGGACGAGGAGGGTTAGGAGGACGAGGAGGAGGAGGAGGACGAGGAGGACGAGGAGGACGAGGAGGAGGAGGAGGAGGAGGAGGAGGAGGATGAGGAGGAGGAGGACTAGGAGGAGGAGGACGAGGAGGACGAGGAGGGGGAGTAGGACGAGGAGGACGAGGAGGAGGATGAGGTGGAGGACGAGGAGGAGGAGGAGGACAAGGAGGACGAGGAGGAGAAGGAGGCCCAGGAGGAGGAGAACGCGGATGAGGGGGAGGAGGAGCAGGATTAGGAGCAGGACGAGGAGGAGGAGAAGGAGGACGAGGAGGCGGACGAGGAGGACGAGGAGGACGAGGAGGAGGAGGTGGACGAGGAGGAGGAGGTGGACGAGGACGAGGAGGAGGAGGAGGACAAGGAGGAGGAGGAGGAAGAGTCCGAGGAGGAGGAGGAAGAGGAGGACCAGGAGGAGGAGGAGGATGAGGAGGAGGAGGACGAGGAGGAGGATGACAAGGAGGAGGAGGAGGACGAGGAGGAGCAGGAGTAGGAGGACGAGGAGGAGGGGGAGGCGGTGGAGGATGAGGAGGATGAGGAGGAGGAGAAGGATGAGGAGGAGGAAGAGGCCGAGGAAGTGGATGACGAGGAGGACCAGTAGGAGGAGGAGGACGAGGAGGAGGAGGACGAGGAGGAGGAGGAGGAGGAGAAGGAGCAGGAGGATGAGGAAGACGAGGACGAGGACAGGGAGGAGAAGGACGAGGAGGAGGAGGAGGAGGACGAGGAGGACGAGGAGGACGAGGACGAGGACGAGGAGGATGAGGGGGACGAGGAGGATGAGGAGGACGAGGAGGTGGAGGAGGACGAGGAGGAGGATGAGGAGGGGCATGCGGAGGAGGACGAGGAGGATAAGGAGGATGAGGAGGGGTACGTGGAGGAGGAGGAGTAGTACAAGGAGGAGGACGAGGAGGGGGAGGAGGAGGAGTAGGAGGACGAGGACGAGGAAGAGGACGAGGACGAGGAGGAGGAGGAGGACGAGGAGGAGGAAGAGGAGGAGGAGGTGGATGAGGAGGAGGAGGAGGAGGACGAGGACGAGGACGAGGACGACGACGAGTATGACGACGAGGACGAGGAGGAGGAGGAGGAGGAGTAGTACGAGGAGGAGGACGTGGAGGGGTTGGAGGAGGAGGCGGAGGAGAAGGACTTGGATGAGGACGAGGAGGAGGAGGAGGAGGTGGAGGAGGAGGAGGAGGAGGAGGAGGAGGAGGAGCAGGAGGACGAGGACGAGGACGAGGATGAGGAGGACAAGGAGGACGAGGAGGGTTATATGCGCAGCTTTGTTCACTACGGGCACAGCTTGCGGTCTGGTCCTCGTGGGAGCCTTTAGGGCGCTGTGACCCCTTCCGATGTTACACCTGCCGCCTCTTTTGGCCCGCTCCCAGTCGTTGGTGTTGGAACCCATGTGGTTAGAGGATTTTTAAGAAATGGTTAAAAAAAGGTATGTAGGCCTTAGAGTGGAGTTTTTTTAGCATTGCAGAAACGTTTCCCAAGCAGTAGACATTACAAATAACAATAGGCCTCTGTAGAATTGGCTTTAGGATGGCAACAAGGTTATTTAATGTATATCTTCAGAAGATTAGCATGTTCTTTGTCTCTTATGAACTAGTCTTTGTTTTAGCTACCATTACGTATGTTTTATAAGATTGGATAAAATGCTTGTCAATATGTGTTTTCTGTGTGTGATTGGCTGAAAAATGTAGACTGAGATGATTTTATGTATTGCTGTATGAGCCCTCCTGGAGGAGACATTTTGGGGTGGATCAGTGACCTGTCATGTCTCCATTTTGTATTCTGAGACTTATGTGCTGGAAATAAAAGCAAAGATCTCTTCACTGGTCTGTTTACAATGTTATCTATATTTGGATATTTGTCGCGGCCTAGTGGGTTCCTTTTTAAAGACGTGGGTTCCTGACACAATTGGAGTTATATCTACCCATCCCTCAACAAGCCCCTGGCCAGGCAGATCCTGTCCCTCCCTCCTTGCTCAGGGCTCTTGCCGGGATGGGCACTGGCATGTGGGGATGTGCAATGGCAAGGGCAGGAGCATGGGGCGGCCCCTGCCAGGCTGCTGAGCAGGGACAAGGAGGCAATGAGGCCCCAGGTCTGCAAGGGTCACTTGTCTCCTGCTCCTGCCTCAGGCCCAGGGCCAGCAGCCATGGCCAAAGTGCTGCCCAAGTTGGCTCTGGCAGGGCTGTCTTGCAGCTGCTGCCCATCCCTGTGCCAGGTGCAGCCCAGGCTGTCCCACGGTGTCCCTGCCCTTTGCCTCTGTCCCTGCAGGCTGTTGGCATCCCCCGGCTGCCCCACCTGGCTGGCCCCTTCTTTGCTGACAGCTCTGCCTCCTGTCTGCCTCTGCCTGCCCACACAAACCCTTAGCCTTGATACCAAACACTTAATTCAATTCAAAACCAAAAGCTTAATTCAGAAAAGCAATTCAATTTTTACTGTGCCTATGAACTTTAGGCACAGGAATAAGGCATGCCAGGGCTGTCTTCCCAGCACAGATTGTTGGGAGGCAAGAAGAAGGCTTTTGGCTTAAGAATGCAGTGATAGAAAAAAGAAGGACTGAAACTGGGAACTTGGAGTGGATTTTATGGTAATGGATAAATTGTAATACACATTTAATGACACTGATAGAATTACATGTCCACATAAGGTTAGGAGTTATCCCTCTCTAGACCTCAGGCCTGAATAAATGATACCCACTGAAATAGTAAATTTGTGTTAAGGAGTCTTATTCTGATATTTTGGATGATGGCGGGGCCTCACAGAACCAAGGAGTCAGCTGTGACACTGAGCAAACTTATGGAACAAAGGGTCCATGGTGACACAGCAGAACCCCATGGAACCAAAATCCATTTTGGCACATTGGGACCACATTGAATCAATGGCCCATTGTGATACTGTGGATCCGAGGAGACTATTGTGACCCTGAGAAACCTCTTGGAACCAAGGGGCCATTCTGACACAGCAAGGCCTGGTGGAACCATGAGTCCAGATTGACACTATGGAACCTCACGGAACCAAGGTGACCGTGTTCAATGGCGGAACCTCATGGAACAAAGAGACCATGGTTACACTGCAGAACCAAGGAGACTGCTGTGGGCAGTATGAACATTCATGGAACCAGAAATCCATTGTGACACAGCAAGGCCTCGTGGAACCAAGGGTCTGTTGTTAAACTGTGTGGCCTCATGGAACCATGAGCCATTGTGACACAGTGTGGCCACATGGAATCAAGGGGACAGCAGTGAAAACTGTGGGCCTCCATGAGATGAAGAGTCCATGGAACCAAGGATACCATTGTGACACTCTGGGGCATCATGGAAGCAAAGGTCCATTGTGACACAGCAGGGCCTCATGGAACCATGGAGGCCATTTTTACACTTTGAGGCCTTGTGAAACCAAAGGGCCACTGTGGCACTTGAGAGCCTTGTGGAGCCAAGGGGACCACAGTGACACTGTGGGGCTCAGTGAAACCAATGGTCTGTTGTGACACTGCAAGGCCTTATGGAATCATGGAGCCCAATGTGACACCAAAGACCTCACTGAACCAAGGGGCCATTGTGACCCTACAAGGCCTCATGGAAGCGAGGAACCATTGTGACACTATGGAGTCTTGGAAGGCCAAGGGGCAGTTGTCACATTTTGTGGCACCATCGAACCAAGGAGACTGCTGTTGGCAGTACAAAAGCTCATGGAACCAAAAGTCCATTGTGACATTGTGGGGCCGCATAGAACCATGGAGACCATTATGACACTTGGGGACCCACTGGAACCAAGGGGTCATTGTGACACTACAGGGCCTTGTATAACCAAGGCAACCACTCTGACACTGCAAGGTCTCATGGGAGCAAGTGGCAGCTGTGACACTGGGAGGCTTCATGGAACCAATGAGACCATTCTGGCACTCTGAGTCCCCATGGAACCAAGGGACCATTGTGACATCACAGGGCCTCATGGAACCACGGCAAAAACTGTGACACTGCAGGGACACATGGAACCAAGGGACCAGTGTAACACATCCAGACCTGGTGGAACCAAGGAGCCATTGTGACCCTGAGGAACCCAGTAGAACCAAGGGGCCATTTTGAGACTCTGTGACCTCATGGAACCAATGGGCCATTGTGGCATTGCGCAGCCCCATGGAAACAAGGGAACCATTTTGACACTGCAAGGCCTCATGGAAGCAAGGAGCCATTGTGCCACTGTGGAACCAAGGAGACCATTGTGACATCACTGGGCCTCATGGAAACAAAGATCTCTTGTGATCCTACAGGGCCTCATGGAACCAACGTGCCATTGTGATGCTGCAGGGCCCCAAGGATCCAAGAACTTTGAACAGGTCTGGCTAGCTGGGCCTCCTGGGGGCTGCCTGACTGGTCCTGCTGACCTTGGCATGTTAAGGGTTGCTTCTAATCAGCCCCTGAAACCCTGGAGTTCTGTGCTTTCCTTCCTGTGGGAAAGAACTGTCTTTCTCCTCCAGGAGTTCATGGCCAAAATTGGGATTCCTCCTCCAAATCTGATTATATCCAAGGATTATTCCCGCATGTTACCTGCCAGTACAGACAGCTCTGGCTGGCCTTGGCCTCTTGGGGGCCACCTCTCATCTGCCTTCAAAACACTGGGGGCTGTGCTTTTCTTCCCATGGAAAAAAAACCATCTTTCAAGTCCAGGCCTCCATGGCCAAAATTGGGAATGCACCTCCAAAATTCCTTATATCCAAAGATAGCTCCCAGACAAAAGCTGCTAGGACTGTTTATGTTCCCTTGATTTCCTGAGGGCCAGCTCTCATCTGCCTTTGAAATGCTTGGGCTCTGTACTTTCCTTCCTATAGAAAAGAACTGTCCTTCTTGTCCTGATGCCCATAGACAAAAGTGGGGTTTGGCCTCCCAAATTCTGTCTGTCCAAGGATTCTTCCCTGACAATAGGTCTGGCTGCCTTGGCCTCCTTGGGGCTGCCTCTAATCAGCCTTTGAAACACTGGGGCTGCACACTTTCCTTCTAATGGAGAACTGTCATTCAAGTCCAGGAACCCATGGCTGAAATGGAATTCCACCCCCAAAACTCCCCATATATCCAAGGGTTGCTTTCAGACAAAAGCTGCAAGGACAGACAGGTCTGGCTTGCCTTGGCCTCTGGTGGCTGCTTCTAATCTGCCTTCAAACCCTGCGGCTCTGTGGTTTCCCTCCTATAGAAAAGAACTGTCTCTCCTGTCCAGGCGCTCTTGGCCTCAAGCGCTTGACCACTCTATAGGGATGTTGGGAAGGATGAAAGTTTGACAAGAAAGTCTCACAGATATGTGCGCTTGGCAGAAAGAACTTTGAATGTAGAATCTGAAGAAGGAATAGAAATTAAAGCAAGTTTTGATATAAAAGAAAAGAATTGATGAGCCAATCTTTTTGGATAGCTAAGAAGGCAAAGTGTGTGTTAGTTAGAAGGGGTTTTTATGACTTAATGCAAAGGATAAGCCCACCTCAAACAAGAAGATGTTTTTACCAAGCAGAAAGATAGCACAGGCAAACAAGTCAGCAAATGTTGCAAGTAGAAAAAAGATCTCAGAATTTTCCACTGCAAGAAAACTGGAAAACATCTTCTAGCTTAAACTGTAATGTACTAACTTTTAGGGATTGGAGAATAGTAACATGAATATGGTAATTACATAAGTTATGATAGGCTATAGGTAAAAGTTATGGTATAGATTTGTTCTTCTGTATTAGGATGCTCAGCAAGGAAAGTATATAATACATTGTAACCAAAGCTAAAGGGTCTTCAGGCTTGTCTGAAGATGGAGCTGCCAGCTGTTGGCAGAGGCTCTATCACCCGTGACCCTGGACTGCTGTAATGTCTTGGATACAATAAATTGCATTTTGAAGAGCCACCTGGAGTCCCGCATCTCTCATTCTGGCTCTTACTCTATGGAAACTCATGGAACCATGGGTCAGTTGTGACAATGAGGGTCGAAGGACACCACGGTGACACTACAGAACCTCATGGAACCAAGGGGCCATGGTGACACTGTGGTGCCTCATGGAATCAAGGAGACCATTGTGAAACTTGGGGGCCCCAAGGAACCAAGGGTCCATGGTGACCTTGTGGAGCCTGTAGCATCATAGAGGAGCCACTGTGACACAGCGAGGGCGCATGGAGCTGAGGGGCCATGGTGACACATCAGGGCTTTGTGGAACCAGGAAGCCATTGTGACTTTGCAAGGTCTCATGGAAGCACGGGGCCATTGTGACACTACAGAAGCAAGGGGAACATTGTGACACTCCAGGGCCTCATGGAACCAAGGAGACCATTGTGACACTGTGGGGTCCCATGAAACCAAGGGAACATGGAACAGGTCTGGCTGGCTGGGCCTCCTGGGGACCACCTGTCAGGTCCAGCTGACCTTGGCATGTCGACGGCTGCTTCTCATCTGCCTCTGAAACACTGGGGCTCTGGGCTTTCCTTTCTAATGAAAAGAACTCTTCTTCCTGTCTAGGCACCCATGGCCAAAATGGAGATTCCACTTCCAAAAATGCCCTATGTGCAAGGATAGCCCCTAGACGAAAGGTGCCAGGAGAGACAGGTCTGGCTGGCTTGGCCTAAGGGTAGCCACCTCTCATCTTCTTCCAGAAGACTTGGACTTCACTTGGCTTTTCTTTCCTGAAGGAAAAACCATCCATCTTGACCATGTGCCCATGGCCAAAATTGGTATTCCACCTCCGAAAGTCCATACATCCAAGGATTGCTCCCAAGTGAAAGCTGCCAGGACAGACAGGTCTGTCCTCTTGGAGAGGTCTTGGTCTCTTAGGGGCTGCATCTCATCTGCTTTCCAAACACTAGGGCTCGGTGCTTTCCTTCCAATGGAAAATAACTGTCCTTCTTCTCAAGGGGTCCATGGTCAAAATTGAGATTTTTCCTTCCAAATTCTATATATCCAAGAATTCCTCCAAGACAAAAGTTGCCAGGACAATTGGATCTGGCTGGCTTGGCCTCCCAGGAGCCACCTCTCTCCTCATCTGCCTTTGAAACACTTGGGCTTGCTGCTTTTCTTCCTTTGGAGAAGAGCCATCCTTCTTATCTACACAGAAATGGCCAAAATTTGGGCTCCACCTCCCAAAATTCCCTATATCCAAGGGTTGCTTTCAGACAATTTTACCAGGACAGAAAGTCTGGCTGGCCTAGGCCTCTGATGGCTGCCTTTTATCGGCCTTTCAAACACCAGTGTTCCATGCTTTCCTTCCTATGGAGAGGAACTGTGTCCTTCTCCTCTGGGTGTCCATGTCTGAATGGGGATTCCATCTCTAAAATTCTCTATGTCCAAGGGTTGCTTCCAGGCAAAATCTGCCAGTACCATCAAGTCTGCCTGGCCTTGGCCTCTGGTGGCTGCCCCTGCAACACTGGGGCTGGGTTCTTTCCTTCCCATGGAGATCACTGGGACACTGTGGGGACCTCATGGAACCAAGAGGATCATTGTGGCACCACTGGAGCCCATGGAACCAAGGGGCCATGGTGACACAGCAGGGCTTCATGGAACCCAGAGGCCATGATGACTCTGTGAGGCCTGATGGAACCATGGAGACCATTGTGACCCTTCAGGGCCTTGTGTCACCAAGGGGGTATTATGACACCTCAGGGCCTCATGGAAGCAAGGTATCATTGGGACACTATGGGGACCCATGGAGCCTAGGGAACATGGAACAGATCTGAATGTCTTGGACTCCCAGGGGCCACCTGAGAGATCTGGCTGACCTTGGGATTTCAAGGGCTGCCTCTCATCAGCTCCTGGAGCACTGGGGCTCCATACTTTTCTTGCTATGGAAAAGAACCGTCTGTCTTTTCAGATGCCCATTGCCAAAATTGGTAGAATCCATAAAGGTTTCCTATATGCAAGGGTATCTTTCAGAACAAAACCTGCAGACTCTGGCTGGCCTTGGCCTCTGCTAGTTACCTGTCATCTGTCCCGAAACACTGTGACTCTGTTCCTTCATTCCTAAGGAAAAGAACCATCATTCATGTCCATGGACCATGGCCAAAATTAGAATTTGGCCTTCCAAATTCCATATTTCCAAGGATTGCTCCCAGAAAAAAGTAACCAGGACAGAGAGGTGAGGCTGGCACCGTCCTCTGGTGATTTTCTTAGAATATAAGCTGAATGTTTTCAATTGAAAATACCTTGGAGAGGGCCCAGAGATCTCCAAAGGTGGGGTTTTGAGGCCTCAGGCACATGACCACTACATTTGGACAAAGGAGCTCTGTGCTCTGTGCTGTTGTGGTGGTTACGCACCATGGAAGTGATGTTCTAAGAGAAGCTGCTAGCAGTTTCCTCCATTTCTGACAAAAAATGCAATCAGTAATTAGCTTTGATAATTGACAATCTGTTAAACCACTAAGGAAACTGTACACGCTTCTGTGAAGACACATGTTAAAGACAAGAAAGCCTGGGAGGGTCTCTTTCCCTTCTGGCTGGCAAAGAGGTAACAAGGCCGACCCAGCCCCCATCTCAGCCAGGCTGGTCTGGGCGGCTCCTGCCGTGGGAGGAGGAGGCCCCGCGCTGGGCCCCTTCCCAGGGACCCTGCCAGGCCCCACCGGCTGCCGGGCAGGGCAGGGGAGGCTGCGGGGCCGAGGCCGGGCTGGGCCATGGCTGCAGTTGTGACCATCCGGGCACTGCTGAGCCCTGCTCCGCCACCAGCCCGGGCCCAGCAAGGATCCGCCGGGCTCCAGGAGAAGCCCCGGGCCAGGCCGGCTCGGCCAAAATTCTGCCACCGTTGGGGTTCAGCCACAAGCCTCGGGCAGGGGGAGGAGAAGCCATCGGCCCTCGGCCGTGCTGCTGCTGTGTTCTGGCCTGGCTGCTGAGATCCTGGCCCTGCCCCAGCGCGGCCCATCCTGACACAGCCCCAGCGCAGCCGCTGCAGAAATCTCCATCGTAAAACAGCTCTGGCCGCAAGCACTGAGCCCGGTCAGGGTCACAGAACCATCTGCAGGCCCTGGGTGAGATATGAACTCTTTCAGTGCTTCCATCCTCCCTCGAGTGAGAGAAAAGGATGAAGTGCAGGCACATAGAGGAGCAACATGAAGACACCGAGGTCAGTGAAGTGGAAGCTGAGTCTCAGATGGGAGGTGTTATGAACAAAAATTCTGTTAATTTTTTTTGTGAGAAAAGTTTACAAAAAGGCAGCCAGATCACTGTCTCTGCTGAAGTTCTGTGTGTTTTGTTATTGCAATCACGGGTCGTTGTGGCTAATTGCTCCTTTTGTATTAGCAGAGCCTTGCCCGAGGTTAAGTTGTACTTTTCCCAGAATGGTGAAGAGATCTAAGAGGGTGGGGGGGAGGGGGCTATGGAAAGTGACTCCAAGGACCAGCAGGCTGTGTGGGACCCCTATTCCAAATGCACGGAGAAAACCCCAAAAACAACAAGCCACCTAAGAGCTGAGAGACTGGAGTGACGTCTGGACGTGAAGAGCCGAGTGCTGAGCCTGCAGAGATGCGGAACACCTTCGGAGTCCCTCTCGCCCTGACCATGGGAGTCGTCCCGACACCGAGAGCCGGTGGGAAGGGGCCGGGAAAAGTAACAACAAAGGGATCATCACGCCCTAAAAGGCTCCCACGAGGACCTGATCCCCAGCTCTGCCCCTAGTGGACAAAGTAGCGCATATCCTCCTCCTCTGAGTCGCCCTGGGAGAGACGACAGGAGACTGCAGCCCCACCGAGCTGCCCAATCCTGAGTTGATCACTTTTAATAAAGGCATTAAAAAGGAGAAGAAGTCTCCTGGCCCTGTTTATTTCAGCTGGGGCGTTCGTCCAGGATAGCCACGCCAAAAGAGGACACCAGGACTGGCCATCTTGGACCTCCAGGACAGCTGGCTACCAGGACCAGAGGGATCCGCTCAGAAGCAGCGATGCAGAGGAGCACCGGAGCACCGGACTGGTGAGAAATCCAGGGGCAGGAGTGGGAGACGTGCGCATGTGTGTGTGAGTGAGACGAGGGCCGGCAGCCGGACCCTCGACCTGAGAGTGGACCCCTTAGTACCGTGTTTCTGAGCTTTCGAGAGAAAGCCGGCCGGGAACAGGGGAAAGCGAGTGGAATTAGTGTGAGTGAGTCATCTCCTAAGGGGAAAAAGGGGCCCCCCACTCCGGGCATGCGGAGGGAATAGTTGTATGAGTGGCATGCCAAAGGGAAGTCAGGCAGATTTGTAAGTCCCGAGAAGGATTCGGGTAGGATTTTTAAGTCTCGAGGAGGATTTGAGTAAGATTTGTAAGTCCCGAGTGGGATTCGGGTAGCATTTGTAAGTCCCGAGAAGGATTCGAGTAAGCTCACAAGCCCTGCAGGCAAAGTAAGTCCTGACAAAGGGGTCAGGCACAAACCCCAGCGAAGGAGGCTGCGGTTTGCTTTTAAGTCCTGATATGGTGAAGCCTAAGAATTGGCAGGTTAGGCAAACTAAAAATCAGGCAGTTGTTTTTCCTGACTGAGGGAGTCAGGCACGACGCGGATTTTTAGGCCGAGGTTTCGTGTGTTCAAGTCCTGATAGATGTAAGACCTGACGTTGGGAAAGTTGGGCAATCAAGAGATCGGGCAGTTGTTCCAGTATAAAGTCCTGAGCATCAGGCAGAAATTTGAAGTTCAGTGTAGGAGGCTGTAGCTCCTCAAAGGAGTTTTTTTTTGAAATTACCTGTCAGTAGAGGCACCTTTGGGATTTTTTGTTACTATTGAGACCTGAAAAATGGGAGGGTGTAGTAGTAAAAAGACCGGCAAGAGACTGAGGTATATACATCCCAATAGTCCCTTAGGAGAACTGTTAGTAAAATGGGATTCTATAGAGGCCACAGAGGGATTAGATAAAGTGAAAATGATCCACTACTGTGTAGAAGTCTGGCCAGAATTAGAGGTGCAAGGAGGATGGCCTTGGTGTGGGACAAAGAATAAGTGGATGTGCCAACAACTAAATAATTATCTGACAGCTCGAGGCGATACTGATCCTGAGTATTACTGTATGTATCTTGCTGGGTAAAGAGCATTGTTGAGGATGAAGGGGTGCGAATTTGTAAGGTACAGAGGAAGAAAGAAGGGAATGAAGGAGGGGATGATTAGGACTAGTAAAAGATGGGACCCCCTGGATTATTTGCCTCCTTCTGTCCCTCCACCTTATAATCCTCTTCTTCAAGCACCTCAAATGGCAGGTCCGGTTCTTCCCCCGGCTGCCATTTCATTACCACCTGCTCAAATTCCTCCTGCTACCTCTTCAGCTTCCCCTATGATAAATCCAGTATCTCCTCCAGTAACGACTCCCTCACCACCTTCACCTCCTCCAGTTCCTTCTGCATCACCACAAGTGCCTACTCCACCTGCTGCATTCTCCACCCCTTCTCCAGCTCCACTTAATATTCACTCGGGCTCTTCTCCCCCTCCTATTGCTGCCCCTTTACCTCCTCCTAGTTGGGACACAAATATCTCCTTGCCCAGTAAAGAGCTATCAGCAAATACACCTGCTGATGGGCAGAACGTTCAGGGTAACCCAGATATCCCTCAAACTTGTAGTTTGGCATCTGAAGATGGGCTGTACTGTAGTACCAGATCTAAGACCTCCAAGGCAGAGAGACTCTTTCCCCTCAGAGAGGTTCCTATGGGAGGAGCGGCAGGAGGTATTGGGTTTGTGAATGCTCCCCTAACTGCTTCTGAGGTGAGAGGATTCAAGAAAGAGTTGGGGCATTTAGTTGAGGACCCAGTGGGCATAGCCAACCAAGTGGATCAATTTCTAGGTCCAAATATCTACACTTGGGGAGAGATGAATTCCATCCTGAGTATATTATTTTCCCCAGAAGAGGTCCAGATGATAAGGGCGGCTGGCATAAGAATATGGGAGAAAGATAACAGTCCAGGACCCCAGGTGCCAACAGGTGAACAGAAATTGCCACTAACGGATCCCAGCTGGAACCCTAACCAGGGGGAGGGGAGGAAGGCCATGAAGGAATATAGATCTTTGATAATACGGGGGATTAAAGAGTCAGTTCCCAAAGGAACTAACACCCAATTGGCATTTGAGGGTACACAAGAGAGGGATGAAGCTCCTGCTGCCTGGCTTAACCGCCTAAAGCGGAACTTCCAGTTGTACTCTAGAATAGACCCAGACACTCTAGAAGGTCAAATGCTACTAAAAGTTCAATTTGTTACCAAATCTTGGCCTGATATAAGGAGAAAATTGGAAAAAATGGAAGATTGGCAAGAGAAGGACATAAATGAGTTATTAAGAGAGGCATTGAAGGTGTATTTAAGGAGGGAGGAAGAAAAAACAAGGGCCAAGGCTAAGATCATGGTTGCTGTAGCTAGAGAAAGTGCAGAGTGAGCGGGTCCACCACCAGGAGGAGGCAAGGACAGGCCAATATTGTCAGGTGCAAGAGGGATGGAGAGACATCAAGTCCCTTTGAGAGAGCGACATTGCTATTACTGTGGAGAGGCAGGAAACGTCAGGAGGTTTTGTAGAAAGCTCAGTCTCGATGCAGCAATAGCCAGGGAACAAGATGATTTAGGGAAGATCCTTAGAGGTGACAATTAGAGGGTCAGGGGCTTTACACTTTAGAGGACCCAATGCAACATCTAGAACAACCCTTGGTAAACTTTGAAGTCGGACCCCTAAATGAAGAATTAGAATTTTTTGACTAGATACAGGAGCAGATAAGTCCTGTCTCAACAAGGTAACATCTGAAGTTAGACAAAACCAGCTCAGTAGAAAGGATATCCAATAGCACCAAAACTGGCCAGTAATACTAAACTTGTAATAAGTGATGTGAAAGTAAAAGGTACCTTATTGTTGTCTTGTTCTGTGTGTGAGAGTGAGCCACAAGCAAAGTCAGCCTCAACTTCCCAGGCAGGTGGGAAGGGGGCAGTGGAAGTGTGTGTGTGACCTGCAAACCAGGCTTGTGTCCCCTGGGCGGGTGGGGGCTGTGGCCGAAGTGTGTGAGTGACCTGCAAACCAGACTAGGGCTCCCCAGATGTGTGAGGGAGCCGTAGCTGCAAGAGTGTGGGTGACACGCAGACAGCCTCACAGGTGAATGTGCACCAGAGGCAACCTAAGTCAGGGCCCTTCGAAGAGGCCCAGAGTAACTGAGACCTGTGGGCCAACCCCAAGGTGAGGGGAGCCACAGTGATTTTTTAGCAATAATGATCCAGTTTGTGTCTTGAGGGTGTGAAGGAATGTGTGAAAGTGAATGAGAAATAAGAGAGTGAATATAGACGAATGAGAATAGAGGTAATGTAGATTGTGCATTACAAGTTTTACAACATCTCCTTAGAGAGAAGTGTAATGTGTAGAAGAATGGTGTAAGAGAAAAAAAATAAAATTTAAGTGTAAGGAGTTGAAAGTAGGATTTAAGCTGTAAGTGAAAGTAAGAAAGAGAAACAAGAGATAAATAGATAAGATCTTGAAAATAGAACAGAAAACCAGTGAATTAAATACACAGAAAAATAGAACAGAAATACAACTCCTTGCAAAATACAGAGTATGTAGAAATTGATGAGAGAAACATACAAGCTATGGAAAAAGAGAAATTAACCAATAACTTTAAACAGAGAAACTGAGTTTTGATAGAATCATAACATTGCAGACCATTAATGCCTGTGTTTGAAAGCCCATTTCAGGCACTCTTCATTACTAATTCGACTGTGCAGACCAAAAGAAAAAGGTTGGACCCACATCACTCTCACCCCCTGGCATTGGACCAGGATTCAACACCAGTTTTTTTTCACTCTGGCATTCTGGCATTGGACCGGACTCCACCCCTTTCTCCTTCTGGCATTGGGCCAGAGTCCCAGTTTTTCCCTCTGGCATTGGGCCAGAGTCCACACCATTCTCACCTCCGGGCACTGGATAAGGATTCAAATTCACCTAAGTATATTGTGATTTAAAGTTGACTCTTAGAAGGAAGAGTCAAAAAGACTGAACTGTGTGGGAAAATTGGTATCAGAGTTGTAACATTGCTTAAAATGTTTCAAGACTGTTCTGTGTAAACTATGTTGGCAAAAAGTTTAAGATTGTAAATAAGTAATTCTGGTTAAGTTCCCCAATTTAGTTCTAAAGACTCCAGGCTAATCCTCTACAGAGCACTCCCCTAGGAGAAACCAAAATTAGTAAGGACGGACCAAGAGAGGTTTAACCAGAGAAGCGGGTGGAAGGGACTCTAAAGAGCTTGGAAGCTTCTTCTCAGTAAAATTCGCCAAGAGGCAAGGCTGGGTGGGCAGGCTGTGCGAGAGGACCCATACCAGACTCTTGGGAAGGGTAGTAATGATGGCTCTGATTGCTGGTGGTGCTCTGGGGAGCCCAGGAGAGCCGTGCAGTGAGTGCTACCAACCCCTCTATGAGGAGGAAGAAGTGAGCTCCTGGTCTAGAGTCCACATCAATTCTAACCCTAACTGTGTTAACCTCTCCCAATTGGTCCTTTATCAGAAAAATAAGAGAGTGTATTGGATAGCATACAATATTGCCACTTTTAGGCAGCCACTCCTAGGAGAGTGCCCTATAGGGGAAGCCAGGTTATGATGCTGCTGAAACAAGTTCAGCAGACCTAGTAAAAAGCAAAGAAATGGTGAAAATGGTAAGAAAAATTGTTTGTAACAAGTATTTAGCAGTGGAGCATTCAGCCACCCAGTGGATCCCAAGAGATCCAAACAAATTAGAGTCTGTTGAAATAAAAAGAAAAAAGAAAGAGACAAGTGTGATCACCATGAAGTTTATGAATGTTATGAGTGTACTGAAAAAGAGATAAACCCCTTTTGGAACACATTTCAGGGGAGCTCTAAAACC
The DNA here is from genome assembly GCF_028551555.1 of Melozone crissalis. Lineage (NCBI taxonomy): Eukaryota > Metazoa > Chordata > Aves > Passeriformes > Passerellidae > Melozone > Melozone crissalis. Next base: position 2,076,215 of record NW_026535799.1, on the reverse strand, counting down.
CTAGGTTTGATCTCTGATACCACAGCACACACCAAATTGTCAGGAGACTGGTCTGGCAGCTGCACCGCTAGAATGATAAAACCAACTTTCTCCTTGTTGCCCAAAGAAACTGGATCAAGTTTAGGAGTTCCTATATATAATGTTTGTGGAGAAATTAAACAAAACAGGCGAAGTGAAATAGAAATGGAGAAAATCCAAAATTGTAAAAGCCAAATTCAGACCCCAATATCTATGTTAAACAAAGTCATCAAGCTCCAGGCAGTATTAAAAATAAAGAATGCAATTATTAGAAACATTTCAAATGAAATAAAAAAAATAAGCATGTGTAAATAATCAAGAACAGACTCCTACACTTGTTGGTGGGAGAACCTGGAGATTTTCAAAAAGCATGTATGGGAAAAAGTAATTTTTCTCACTGTGCGTATACTTGGAGGATTGCTCTTTTTACTATGCTTATTTATCTGTTTCATTAAAATAGTGTTTGCCGTGCAGACCAACCTAAAGAAACCAAAGAAAGTAACAAGGTTAAGTAACCATGATTACCAAAGTGCTCAAGAAATTTATAGGCAATACAAAAAAATTAAATATAAAGCTCATGAGTTAAAAATTGTAAGTTGATGCGAGCTTAAAATTGAAGCTCGATCAAAGCAAAAGAGGAGGGACTGTTATGAACAAAAATTCTGCCAATTTTTTTGTGAGAAAAAAAAAATCAACCATGATTGCTGCTGGGGTGCTGCTTGAGTTATAGTAATTACGGGTCGTTGTTGTTAATAGTTTTTGTATCAGTAAAAGCCCTGGCTGGGCCGAGTTAATGGCCCTTCTCTTAGACAGTGAAGGGTGGGGACCTCCCCAAACAGTGAGGGGAAGAGACTTGGGAGGGGGGGGGATATGCAAAATAACTCCAGGACCAGCATGCCATAAGAAGCTACTGCTTCTAGCTTGCTAAAGAAGACCCCAAAACAACGAGCCAACTAAGAGTTGAGAGATTGGAGTGAAGCCTGGAAGTGAGGAACGGAGTGCTGAGCCTACAGAGATGCGGAACCCCTTTGTAGTCCCTCTCACCCTGAGCACGGGAGTTGTCCCAACGACTGGAAGTGGGCCAAGAGAGGCAGCAGGAGTAACATCGGAAGGGGTCACCATGCCCTAAAGGCTCCCACAAGGACCAGACCCCCAGCTCTGCCCCTAGTGAACAAAGCTGCGCATATGCTCCTCCTCCTCCTCCTCCTCCTCCTCGCCTGGATAGAAACGACAGGAAGCTGCAGACCCGTCCGAGCTGCCCAATCCTGAGCTGATTACTTTTAATAAAAGCATTAAAAGGAGAAAAAGTCTCCTGCCCTGTTTATTTCAATGCCACAGTGTCCCCTGTGTATCCGACAAGGCTGAGCACAGTGTCTTTGACAAGCTCCCTGCTCTGGCATCAGGGAGCCTTTGTGCTTCAGGCTGGCCCCGATCAAAATGCCAAGAAGCTGGTGCCTAAACCTGACAGACCAAAGCCCATTGACCAGCTGTCACAGGCTGGGGGCAATCACTAGGTCCTGGCAGGACTCCAGCACTCAGCATCCTCAGCCAGCAGCAGTAAAGTGCTGGCTGGTCAGAAACTTGCAGCTCTGCCCTGCCCTGCACTAAAGACAGCAGCACACACAGCTGGCACTTACTGGCTCAGAATGTTCAGGCCGTGGTGTGGGCACTGATGGAGGCTGGCGCTCATCCACCTCATTTGCCTCCTCTTCGGCCTCCTCTCCATGAGCAGAGGGAGTCAGAGGAGAGATTGCTGTTGCTTCTGTGATCTGTGGACAGACAGCAGTGTGAGGGACAGAAAGTTACCTATGATTTATAACCTTATTTCAATTCAGCACTTTATTCTATTCAGCTCTATATCTACAACCAGCTCTACTAAGGACAAATCAGAAACTTGGATAACAATGAGATTCTAAGTCACTGTGACTAAATTTAAATGGACTAATTCAACAGAATTGCTAATAGTTCTGAATTAGACATTACACCCTGGCTACTATCAAGAAGCAACATTCTCTCTGCAACATGAGCTTTTCATTCCTTGAAAGTTCTGAAATGCAAAATTAGGAAATAGCCAGAGATGCCTTTGTTATTGCTGCTGCAGACATGGAAATGGATTTTCTTCCAGCCTACCCAGCTGGCCCTCTACACTCTACTGCCACAGGCCAAGCTCTCAGCTTGCTCTACAATTCCTAAGCACCAGGAACATGAAATGTTCCTTTCTCACTCACCTCAGGATCAGCACCTCTGAATACACGCTTCAGGTGACCTGTAGTGGGCAAGGGAAAATGAACAAGTGGTGTGAGAAAACTGCCTGGGCTGCTGAATCCCACAGAAGAGAAGAAGTCAACCCAAACAGAGAGTATTTTTCTTTATCAAAATCCCTCCACATGACATAGTTCTTTCACACAGCCAGCAAGAGATCAGGACAATAATCTTGGTTGTACCTACACTTCGGCATGTTCAGGGAGTAAATGAATACAAACATGATCAAGAAAATTCAAATTGTTCTTTAACACTCAATGCTTCTGTTCTGTTCTGTCCAGCACACAAAGCAGCTTTTGTTCTCTTGTCTTTCAGGTACTTTTTTTAAAAAAAGAAGTTGCATGCACTAATTTCCATTAAGTTGCTGAAAACAGTCACCCAGAAAAGCTTGCCCCAAATCCCCCTGAGCTGTAGCAGTTCTATTGTGCAACAGCACGGCAGCAGCTCCAGGGCTCAGGAGCAGACACTCACTGCTTTGGAGTTTGCACTTCACTGCAAAGGGAATCACTCTTTTTGACTTCCGTCAAGGGTCAAAATAGACAGTCAAATCCTTTCATTACAAAATTTGGAATAAAAGAAGCTTTCCCTGAGTTCTGGGGAGAACTACAAACTCTTTAGAAGGCCTTCTGAGAAAGCCTCCCAGTCTGCATTTTGGAAGTTCTCCTGCTTGACCCAGCAAACTGAGGAAATGACAGACTCTGCTCCCACAGACTCTCCTGTGGAGGGAATGGAAGCCCTGCAGGTTCCCCTGCAAATGCTGCCCCTGTGGCTACAGACACCCCCTTTTTAGCTGAACCTCTTGACAGGAGCTTTATCAAACCAGTGGCATCTTAATGCTCTTTCTCTTTCAAAATCAGAAACTCAGCCACCAAGAAAGAGCAGGAAGACATACAAAAGCCAGGTTAGGTTACACCCTAACTTAAGCATAAGGGAAACCTCTACTTACGGGTGAAGTGTGTCACGTAATACACGGAAAAAGAAATGCCATAAGCAGCAAAAGCTGCTGTGGCCAGATGGTGAAACATTATCATTTTTGAAAGTTATATAATAATAGAAAGTTATATAATGAATAATAATGAAAGTTATATAATAATAGAAGAAACAATGCTTTTGTCAGTGGGCAGCTACCCACTGACAAATTCCCCAGCCAGGAAAGTTCTCTTGATCTGAGCAAGCACTAGGGCTGCTTTGACACTCAGGCCTTCCGTGCACCAAGGCAACCTTCTGATGTCACTATGACAAGGTGGCAACCATGCCCTGACATCACAAAGCAAATGCTCCATGTTGGTCTCTGAATTTATGCAAAGCAATAACCAACCTTCCCTAAAGTAAACACAAAAGAGCCTGGGAAATTCTTCTCTCTCACAAAGCAGCACAAATTCCCCTCACGGGCCAAACCCTATTGTTTAGGGATCCAAGAGGAACTCCAAGGGTGCCCCAAGCACCTACAGCCTGTACCTCAGCTGAGCACTCAGATGGGACCCAAGCAAAGGAAACCAGACCAAGACAATGGCCCACAGCATTGCACATGTGAGAAATTACTCTCACTTTTAACATTTTAAAGGTTTAGTAAACCTTAACGAAGGACTGAATAAGGAAAAATTACAGCATTGGGAGTCTCTGTGACTAGCAGCCACGTTCTCATCTACAAAAAGGATGCTCTGCCTTTTATACCTTTAGCCTCTCTAAAAGTTTTGTCAGTCAACTCTTTCTCTTCTGTCCATTGGTGGAGATTACTTTCTTGCATCCTGACTGGAGGTCAGGTGTTGTTACACTCTGCCTGCTGGTCACAAGCCAGCCCTCCCCAAATGCCCTGACTACCAAGGCTATTACAAGGGGGATGGGAAAGAGGACTATGGGAGGATATATTACAATACCATCACTACACATTTGAACATCCACATAACATCTGCTTCTTAATTGTCAGAGCCAACCATTGCATTACTCGTCCAGAACCCACAGAACCAGGAGAGAAGCCACTGTTGGCATCACAGCTGAAATGTTTCCTAACAAATCTCCCCATATATTTGCACCTTTATTGGACATGCCCAGGGCTCCGGTGCGTGTACATCTCTGCCTCTCTTCCCCTTTGGCAGCAGTCGAACCGGCACTGTTGCCCGATTGATAAATGACACAAAACTCGGATAAGTTTTGTGGGTGCTTTATTAAGGGCCCGGGGGTGCCGGCGGACTAACGTCCCAAGTCCAAGCCCCCAATTTCACATATGGGTGCTTCCCTTTTATACATGCGATTCATAACAAGGTCTCCAAGAAACAGTTCCCCTTGCCTAGTCACAGTCCCCTTGTGATACATTCCTTAGTTCACAAGCAGGATCATAAATCTTCTGCTTATCTTATTCTAAGAGCATTGTATGCTGCCTCCAGACAGGTTAGCATTCTTACTTTCCTGCACTAGTTTAAATATTTATTAAATTCCTAAGACTACCTGCTAGGTTACACACAAACCCAACATACACACTATCAACGGCTACAAAACTGCAAAACTGCTTTTAACAAATCAATTCACACACAACTCATAACTAAACTATAATTACACATTCTGCTAAATTTCATTTCTTTTCCAACATTTCCCCCCTTTTGAGCATCCTTCAGTCCTGCTGCAAGGATGCTCAATCAACAGTATTGACAGTAACATCTTCATAACGAGGTGGGGAGTGTTCTTCATTCTGCCGCCCGCGGGTCATCGCCTTCAGCAACCGGAGAGATCACTTCTTTTCCTTTTCGATCACACCTAAGAGGCATCTATATACAATCCATATAGTCACTAAAAATACTAAAAACATTAGTATATACTGTATAGCAGATGTAATCCTGCCAGACAGGTGAAGCCCCAAAGAATCAAATACTGCTCCTATCCAGTAATGCTGTGCTTCCTTTTCAATTTCCTTGGGTTTTGTTTCCACTTCTGCCAGTTGAGAAATATCTTTCTCAACTTCAAGTGTAACATTTGGAATGTGTACACAGCAATGATCTATTCTCCTACTCAGGTAACCACAAACTCCATGCTCTTTTAACAGTAGCAAATCCAATGCCATTCTGTTTTGTAGGGTCATTCTTGATGTAGCTTGCAATTGCAAATTTAGATCTTTAAATCCCTTCTTAGTAGCTGCTGCCAACCTTTCTGTCTGTCCTAACAAGTTGTTGAGCATCTCCCTATTTCGATATGTTGCTACCGGAGGGAATAATGACTCTAATATCCATCCAAAGTGTACTCCTGAGCCAGGTTCATGCCACTGCTCCTCTAGGGATTCTTCCCTCTTTCTGAGTCCTTTCCTTTGGATCAATCTATTCTGTTTCCAGTATGGACACAATGTGGGAACCTCTAGGGTGATTTGTGTTACTGATCCATCTAGAGGTAAATGTGTGGTCCACTGTCCATGTCCCAACACCCAGACTAGATTTCCAGGGCTATGCACAGTAGTATATCTGCAATCTATAGGTCCATCCATGGACTCTCGGCTAACCGTGTGATCATACCCCCTACACTCGCATCCCCACTTTAATGCCATTTTCACCGGTACCAATCCAATTCGGTCTTCCGGTGTATCACATGTAAAAACCTCAGTACAATTCCAATCCTCTTTCTGCGGTCTGAACTCTCGGGAAGATGTAGACATGATAAGGGCCCTATAATGTGACTGATTCTTTACTCCTGACCATTGAATGCACCATTGTACTTCCCCAAGGTAATTATAGTGTTCCAAAAAACTGGGTCCCCATAATGTCTTCCAACTATTCCAGGTGTCAAAATTCTGTGTGACATTCTGACAACTCATCTCATTTCGGTGGGATTTCGTTCTTATTCGTACTGTATTGCATGGCTCATCTATTGGGGTTGCAATTAAACACCTCCTGGTATTTTTAATCCAACCATAATGATTGGGTTTCTTTTCACATTCCTCTCTAGTCATAGCCCGAATGGTCATACACAAATCCCTCCATACATCTACTGGTTTGGGAACTGACTGGCAGGACCATGAAACATTCTTGAATGTTTCAGGCATTTTGGTTACCGGTATTATTCCCCAGGGAATTGGTTCACCTGCAGCCTGTGGTAATGGTAGGCAAGCTGTTCTTTTAGTCACGTTCTGCATGATCCCAAAATCTCTAATTAATCCTACCACTAAGTTTTCCTGCTCAGTATTCCGTTCTATTGTATCATTAGCCTCCCGTCTACTCCTTCTACCGTGTCTCTGTAAGGATAACATCATTCTGTCATGCCTCCACCATGCATTTCCTATTCTAGGATTAGTGACATTCGACCACCCACAACCTTTTCCTTCCTTCTCCCACCAACTGGTCCCGTCCTCTATTCTGTCCCAGGTCAGTTCCCTATTTTGCTTCCACCATTTGACCCGTAGGTTCCTTTGATATCTTGATCTTACTAGGAAGGAACAATTTATTCTAAGGGGTGGCCCATCCCACATGTCCACTGCCATTGATACTGGATTAACCTTTATGTTTTCAGCACGATCCCCTGTCCCTGGCAAAACCCTCATACTCACTCTTTTGTAATCAAAACTATCCCGTATCTTGACCAAACATGTATATTCTCCTGTATCGTTTGTGGTTACCTTAGTAAGATTCAGTACCGTGTTTCCTTGTTGTTTATCTAGATCCCAACCGACTCCTATCTTGCCTCGGCTTCTTTCAGCCCCCCGTTGCCATATTGCAATAACTTCACCAGCCTCAACTTTCTGGATGTCAAATATAACACAAGTTAATTGAACATCCATCCCTTCCATGACTGTAACCTTTGTTTCTTCAACCTGTACTAGAGTAGACCCTTGAACGGGTAATAGTCTCATGATCACTAGCAGTAATATAATTAAGAAGGCGGCTTTGCGCGGAAGATCATCCAGGTTGGAGACACTATCTGGGTTTCCCATTGGAACGGTGCCTTCTTTACCCTGGTGTAATGGATCCAAGCATCCATCCCCTGGACCTTCACCGCCGTGTAGGTCGTCATCATCACCTGGTGGGGTCCGCTCCATGATTCCCGTAGCGGATCCGTGATCCACTTCTTGACGTACACCTGGTCCCCAGGCTGAATGTCGTGGACAGAATTCTCCAGCATGAGCGGTCTATTCCACTGTAATGTATTTCTTAAAGAATTCAAGATCTTATTAAGTGACATAACGTACTCTGCAATCGCCTGGTCCCCACTCACATGTACCTCCCCCTTTAATACAGTTGCATGATATGGTTTGCCATATAGTATCTCATATGGACTTACGCCTACCTTTTCCCTTGGTTTAATTCGAATCCTGAGTAGGGCCAAAGGCAAAGCTTGAGGCCAGTGCAGTTTAGCTTCCTGGCAAATCTTTTTGATTTGTCCTTTCAGGATTTGATTCATCCTTTCCACCTGCCCACTAGACTGAGGTCTCCAGGGGGTATGCAAATTCCAGGTTAGATCTAACAGTCGTGCTAATTCCTGTACTACCCCGGCTATAAAATGCAGACCCCTATCTGATGACAATCCTAAAGGTACTCCAAATCTTGGTATTATTTCTTTTAACAAGATTTTTACCACCTCCTTAGCCTGATTAGTTCTACATGGAAAAGCTTCTGGCCACCCTGAGAACGTACATACGTACACTAACAAGTATCTGTATCCCTGTGCCCTAGGCAATTCAGAAAAATCAACTTGCCAGTAATCTCCCGGTTGTGGCCCGACTTGCAGCTTTCCCATTTGTATTTGTCTCCTAACTACTGGATTATTTTTCAAACATACCGGGCACATTGCATTAACTCTTTTTGCCATTGTTAACATCTGATTAGAGATTATCTCATTCTTCAAAAATTTTACCAATACTTCTGCCCCCCAATGACATTTATTATGTTCTGATTCCAAAATAAATTTCATTATGTGAGTAGGTACCACTATTTGTCCCATTGGTGTAACATACCACCCAAGTTGATTCCTCTGTGCCCCTAGCAAGTTTATTAGTTTTCCATCTTCTATTGACTATTTGGGCTCCTGATTCAGGTATGGGGTAGTCGGATTCGTTCTTACCGGTACCAATGCAATTTGAGTCCATATTTCCCGTGCCACTTGCCGTGCTGTAACATCAGCAAATCGGTTTCCTCTGTAAACGTCTCCTTCCGCAATCTGATGTCCTCTAACATGCATTACTGCAACTGCTTTGGGACTATGTACTGCATCCAGTAGCTGTAGCACTACTTCCCGGTGCTTGATGTTGGTTCCCTGTGAATTCAAAAGCCCCCTTTCCTTCCATAACGCCCCATGTACATGAACCACACCAAAGGCATATTTAGAAACCATCCAGATATTAACCCTTTTGTCCTTGCTCAAATACAGGGCTCTGGTGAGTCCAATCACCTCTGCCTTCTGGGCCGAAGTTCCAGGTAACAAAGCCCTTACCTCTATTACCTGATCCAATGTTACCACTGCATACCCGGCATAGCGAGTCCCATTCTCGACAAAACTGGATCCATCAGTGTATAGTTCCCATTCAGGGTCTTCCAATGGTTCATCCTTTAGGTCGGGTCTGCTGGCATATACTTGTTTGTGGAGGATTTTATTAAGAGTTGGTTAGCTGAGAAAGGCCATACTGACATAATGCCACGGGTTAAGCTGAAAGAGGGAGGTCAGCAGTCTCTGATTCAGTGACTGCTGACAAGCAAGAATGCCGGATGGCCTTGCTGCAACATGAGGAAAGGGAGGTGAGATTAGTCCTGAATATCTGCAGAATGTAACAGAAGAATAAGCACAAGAATGTAGAAGTAGGTGTAGTTGCTGATATGTAACTAACCAATCCTGAGCTCAACTTTTGCAATATGTATGAAGCTTATTAAGAACTATATTTAACCCGCCGTATTCGATCAATAAATCGGACTTGGATGAACCAATTGGTGTCTGGGTCTCCTTCCTTCAACTAATGGTGGAGAATGCGGGCAAAGGCAGCACTCTGAACGTTCGGTCTCTTGGATTATAAATTCACCACGGTCGGGGAAGTTGGGTGAGAGTCCTTGCAGCCGGGACGGTGCCGGATTTTAAAAGCACCCTTGAGGATTACAAAAGGTATCTCAAGTCTCTACGTGTCGCCGAGAGCCTGGAAGGCTGCAACAGCGCGCACTGATATATAGGTATGGATAGGCAAGCGACATACGGTCCCTTCTCCTCATATTTAGAAAGGCGAGGAGTAAAAGGGATAGATTTAAAAAAGGAATTACCAGGGTTATTAGCTTATGGTTATTCTAAAAGAATTTTTGCTAACCCACATACAGTTCATGAGATAGTAGAGTGGAAAAAGTTTGGGGATATCCTGTGGGATACAGTGTTAGATGATGATAAGTCAGCAAAGAAATGTGGCAAGTTATGGCGGGTGGTATATAATACGTTACTTCAGCAGGTCTCTGAGAGAAAGGCAGCAGAAAGGGCGACAGAAGCTCATAAGAGGAATATAGGGTATGGTCGTGAGGATGATCCCTTAGCACCTTCTGTAAATCAGATACTTATGCCTAAGGGTCCCCAGCAAAATGGTGTGGAAAATTTTCCCTTAGATACAGTGGAACCATCTGCACCCTTCCTGTCAGAGGGGGAGGGCGAGTTGGATGGTGGGGGTGGGAGCAAGCCAGCTTCGCCTCCGCCGCCAGCTTCAGGCGAGTTGGATGGTGGAGGTAAGAGCAAGCCAGCTTTGCCTCCGCCGCCGGCTTCAGGCGGGTCGGATGGTGGGGGTGGGAGCAAGCCAGCTTCGCCTCCGCCGCCACCTTTGCCTCCACCGCTTCCCCCGAGCGGGCAGGCTCCCGGGGGGCCACTTCCCCCGCGCGAGTCGTCTCCGGTTTCACTGTCAGCTCCAGCAGCGGGGGGGGCCGCTTCCCCCGCGCTGGAGTCAGCTCCTGCTCCACCGCCTTCCCCGTGCGAGAACTCGGTCTCGGTACCGAAGTGCCAGCAGCATAGCACCCTTAAAGAGTCAGATCCCATCCCGGGGGCACACAGTGACCTATGGGGGGAGATGGCTAAACAGAGGAGGGAAGCTTGGGCTGCTTTGGCAAAAGAAGTAATGCAGATGGGGGATGGCGAGGCGGTGGAAGTAGCTTCTAATCTTGCATGTCCGGTTACATACACACCACAGTATGATGCACAGGGGAACCTTACACATAATATAGCAGAATATACTCCCTTAGATTGGAAGTTGTTAGCCCAGTTACGTTCTACGGTTAGTCAGTTTGGAGTAAAAAGTGAACCTGTTAAGCAAATGCAAGAGTGTTAGCTACTTTAGGGGCAAATTGGACTATTGAGGAAACTTTAGAGCGAATGGCATTAATGCCAACAGCTTCACAGGCATTTATAGCAGAAACTTTAAAGGAATTAGGATTAGGGTTACAAAAGCAAGCGGAGTCTACTCAAAGTCAGGTGTTAGCTGCTCTTGCTCCTCTCCGAAGCGGCTCACTGGCGGACACGCAGAGCTCGAGACCATTCCTCAAGTGCTACTGATGCGGCAATGAGGGACATACGCGCCCAGACACAAGTAGCCGCCGTGACATCGGAGACATCAGCTGCTGCCGTAACATCACTGTCACCTCCTGTCTGCAACAGCAACAGCAGAGAGCCTCGGTTTGGATTTATCAGCAGCAGTAGACGTCACACTAATGACGAACCGGCCTGAGAGGATACAAACTGGAGTAAAGGGTCCTCTTATATTAAATGGATAAAGATGTGGAGCATTGTTATTAGGACGTTCTTCAATAACTATGCTGGGATTATTTGTATTGCCTGGTGTTATCGATGTGGATTATACAGGGGAAATACAAATCATGGTTTACACCCTTTATCCTCCTATTAAAATAACAAAAGGACAACACATTGCACAATTAATACCACTATCACAAATGACATCTGGTATACCATCATTTACTGGACAAACGCGGGATGAAAAGGGTTTTGGCTCTACTGGTGTTACACTTTTAACTGTGGATTTACAAAATAGACCAAAACAAAAAGTGAAAATTACCCATGGGCATCAAAGCATAACCCTTTATGGATTGTTGGATACAGGAGCCATTACAGCTTTTACAGATGCAGGAAAGAAATCAAGGCGTGCTGCTGTCACCTGGCAAGAAAAAGGACAATGGAAGCATCAACTTCTTACAGCAGATCCTGCAGATAGTTTACAAACTTTGGAATTGTTAGCAGTAGTATGGGCAATGTCTAACTTACAGGAGCCTTAAATGTGGTCACAGACTCTATGTATGTTGCAGGAGTAGTCAGACGAATAGAGGAAGCAGCAATTAAGGAAGTGAATAATAAACGATTGTATGAGTTATTGATACAATTAAGGAAAGCTTTACGAGAGAGAAATGCAGTGTATTCTGTGATTCATATTAAGAGCCATAAATGGTCTGAAGGTTTAGGAGAAGGGAATGAACGTGCAGACAAATTGGTTACTTTACCCATTGATAACTCTTGTCCTATTGATAAGCATACATTGGCCAGAGAAGCACATAGTAAATATCATCAAAATGCAAAGGGATTAGCAAAGCACTTTGAGCTGTTTGTCAGAAGCTAAGGCTATTGTTAGAGCATGTCCAACATGTAGTTATCATAATGGTGGAATAGGTTTAAGCATTGGAGTTAATCCTCGAGGTTTAGAAATAAATGAAAAATGGCAAATGGATGTTACACAAGTACCTAGATTTGGTAAAGTTAAGTGTGTGCATGTCACTATAGATACATATAGTCATTACATATGGGCTACGGCTTAGGCCGGGGAAAAAGCTACACATGTTATCAGGCACCTGTTAAGTTGCTTTGCTGTCATGGGAGTCCCAAAGAGTATCAAAACAGATAATGGTCGAGCTTATGTGAGTGCTAGGGTCCAGAAATTGTTGAATCAGTGGTCTGTTAGGCATGTGACAGGTATTCTACACTCTCCTACTGGATAGGCAATAGTGGAAAGAGCAAATGGTACCCTTAAGCAGTATGTTGAGAAGCATCAAGATTTAACAGACCCACAATCAGGCTTAGCTAAGGTTCTGTATGTGATCAATCATTTATGTATTTTTGGGGAAGACGATATCCCTCCTGCAATTAAACATCATCCGAGGTCAGGTCAGGAAATTAAAACTCGACTACAGGATTATGGGAAAAACCTGCAAAAGTATTATTCTGGGGTCGGGGATATCTTTGTGTTTCCTCACCTACAGGACCTTTGTGGGTGCCTGCTAAGTGGACTAAACTTGTTTTTGATGCAGCCTCTGGTGGACTGTCTCACGGAGGAGGACAGGGAGCGACTGAGGGAGAAACTGCCTCTAGTCCTACAACCGCTGCTGCTACAGCTGAAGGGACACTCGAAAGTGTTGGACAGAGCACTGACATGTCACTATCGGACGGCCCAGGAGTTGATTGGTTTTATTGACTCATTATCAACTTTTCGTTTAACAAATCCAGCAAAGGAACATTGCCTTGACTGTTATGATTCACATTGTGCTGCCTGGATAGCCCTACGTTGTGGGGGCTGTGATAATACTTTTTGGATAGAACAATCATTATTGCGGGATTTATGGTGTCACACTTGTGAGCACGAGCATACGTGGGGTAAAAGCTGGCAAGATGAATTAAGGAGACAAACTGGACTAAATGCATATGTCGCTTTAAATCCTTATGAGTCTCCTGAACAGAAAATTCTTGCTTATTATCAATGGGAAGTACAATGTGTTGTAAATAGAATTGAGGTTCAAAGTAAATCACGTATAGTCTCTGTAAGGTGTAGAAAATTAGTACCTTTAACACAACGTTCGATTGTAGGGTCCTGAAAGAGCACTAGACTGCTGCATTGAAAAGTTGCAAAAATTAAGTTTGCAAGTAACAGTACCAGTAAAGTTAGGAGCAGCAAAACTGAAAACAGATAAGAAAAAGAAGGTAAGATGGGGAACAACCTCATCTAAATAAGGCTATTAGTGATTGCTAATTAGTTTTCTATGATTAGGGCAATTTCACATCTATGGGACCCTGCCTTGTGGGATGCTGTAGCTCCATGGGACCCTGCTTCGTGGCATGCTATAGGTGTTGAAGAACAAGAACAGCGATTACGAGATAAGATACATTTTGTATTAAAGAAGGAGCTTGAATTGGTAGCTGTATATAGTAAGAAAGCTGAAGAGGCTTTGCAATCACCACCATTGAACGGGTTGGATTGGATCACACAGACAAATTTTAATACTGATCCTTTCCTATATACACTTCCTTGTTATGTTTGCAAAAGGGATGCTGATAAGTGCTATGCATGGATAGCTTTGCTTTGTGCAGGTTGTAATAAGATTTATTGGTACTCACAAAAGACAATAGCAAATTTATGGTGTGGACCTTGTTTCGGGAAGTGGATTCAAGATTTTGTCTGGGTTAGAGCTCTTGAACAAAATACTGGCCTGCCAGGAAGGGCAGGATTGGAGCTTTTTGAGAGTGCAGAACAAGTGGTTATAGCATATATTAGATGGAAGTTGCAGCAAGCACTTAGAGAGCTTGAAGTTACTAGTGCCTCACGCATTATAGCAGCTCGCTGTAAAGCTGATTTGCCTTTAAACTTGCCATATGCTATACCTGTGAGCAAGGATGCTGATTTGGAGTTAGATCAGTGTATTCAAAGACTGACTCAGGTCCATTTTAATCAGCCTAATAAACCAGGGAAAAGACAACGAAGAAAGGAAAAACAGAGAAAGCAGAAAGAAGAATGAAGTTTGTTTTTATACTGCTCAATGCTGTAGTAAGTGAAGCGATAGGGATAACACGTTTCAGTCAGCCAAGAGAAAATCTATGGGTAACACTTGCTAAACAGATTAACCAATCATCGCTTTGTCTTAGTCTTGGAGGAGTTACTAATCCATTTCGAACATGCCTGGTAGGACTTCCAGTGTGGTCTCCTGGAGAATTTTGCAGTTTAATAAGTAATCGAACCTTATGCATGCGTAACATGTCTAACATCACATTGCCAGCACAGCAAGGATATACTGCAGGTCAGAGTGATGGCTATCGCCAATGCTTACTAATCCAATCACTTAACACCTCTTTGCATTCTCCTCCTGAGGAATTGGATCTTTTTGGAAGTGCAAATGCCAGTATGCCTAACACTACAGCTGGAGGATAGTTTAGTTTCAAACCCTTGGATGCCCAGAATTTAAATCAACCTAAAGACACATGGGCCACCTTAGATTCATCCCTGAATTTGAGTGAATTCTCTCCACAGCATTACAGTCAATGTAACAGCACAAACATCACGGCACCAATGAAATTACCTACAGGAATATTTCTAATTTGTGGAGACAGGGCGTGGAATGGTGTACCAGCTAAGCCACAGGGTGGACCCTGTTATTTGGGAAAATTGTCCTTGTTTCACCCTAATGTATCCTTGCTAATGCAGCTCAGTCAAGCATCAAACAGGAAAAGGCGTAGTATACATGACTTGGACTGCAGCCAGATAGGAGATCCAAAGTTTTGGGGTACATTCAGACAAGTAGTAGTTTCAACTATCTTACCAGGAAGATCTACCAATAAGGCTATGAATTTAGCAAAACAATTAGGGTGCTGGACAAGAAATGAGCTGAACCAGACATCCCAAATTCTGGACATGATGACTGCAGATGTGCAGAGTGTTAACCATGCTGTTTTACAAAATAGAGCTGCTGTAGACTTTTTGCTCTTAGCACAAGGGCATGGATGTGAAGAATTTGAGGGAATGTGTTGCATGAATTTGTCTGATCATTCGGTGTCCATTCACACTAAGATAAAAGAATTGCAACAAGGACTTCACAATCTCAATGAAGAAGAAGGTTTAGGAATTGACAAATGGCTTAAAAACTTAGGACTTGGGCCATGGCTAAGGAACCTTGTGATCTATGCTATAGGACTACTGGGTGTAGTTTTACTGTTTTTGCTTATTTTGCCTTGTATCTTTACTTGTATTCAAAACATGGTTAGTCGTATGATAGCAAAAATGCAGACTAGTCTTCTTGCTCAAGAAGAAAACGGGGGAAATGTGGAGGATTTTATTAAGAGTTGGTTAGCTGAGAAAGGCCATACTGACATAATGCCACTGGTTAAGCTGAAAGAGGGAGGTCAGCAGTCTCTGATTCAGTGACTGCTGACAAGCAAGAATGCCGGATGGCCTTGCTGCAACATGAGGAAAGGGAGGTGAGATTAGTCCTGAATATCTGCAGAATGTAACAGAAGAATAAGCACAAGAATGTAGAAGTAGGTGTAGTTGCTGATATGTAACTAACCAATCCTGAGCTCAACTTTTGCAATATGTATGAAGCTTATTAAGAACTATATTTAACCCGCCGTATTCGATCAATAAATTGGACTTGGATGAACCAACTGGTGTCTGGGTCTCCTTCCTCCAACACTTGTTCAATTACCTCTACGCAATCGTGCACCAGTCCCCCAGCCTCCTGGTCACTGCGTAAAAACTCTGCTGGATTAACATGATTAGTAGTCTTTATTTCAATATCATCCTGTTCTCTCAGGATAGCCTGGTATTGCAACATTCGACTGGATGATAGCCAGTGACCCCCCTTTTGCTCCAAAACGGCCATGACCATATGGGGAACAAACACTTCCATTTTTGCCCCCAAAGTCAATTTCCGGGCTGCTTGAATAAGAATTATTGTTGCCGCCATGGCTCGTAAACACGAGGGCCACCCGGAACTTACCGAAACCAGTTGTTTAGAGAAGTATCCCACTGGCCTCTTCCAGGATCCCACCTTCTGGATGAGGACCCCCAATGCCAGTTTTTGCCTCTCATTCATGTACAACTGGAATTCCTTGGTCAGGTCAGGGAGTCCTAGGGCTGGGGCCTCCTTTAGTGCCTGCTTCAATTCCTGGAAGGCCTTCTTTTGCTGTGTCATCCACTCCAACCGATGCTGCTTCAAGGCCTCATACAGTGGCTTGGCTAGGAGACCGAAATTCATGATCCACAGTCGACACCATCCCACCATTCCTAGAAAAAATCTCAGTTACTGATGGTTACGAGGCAAAGGAATAGCACATATTGCCTCTATTCGGTTTACTCCCAAACATCTCTGCCCTTGTGTGATCTCACAACCGAGATAAATAACGCTATTTTTGACCAATTGAGCTTTTTCGTTAGAAGCCCGATACCCTGCTTGGCCAAGCATGTTGAGTAATTTAATTGTTAATTCCACACACATTTCCCTTTCCTTAGTAGCCAGAAAAATGTCGTCCACGTACTGCAGGACTACATACAAGGATGGGGATATTGTTACCTGGGTTATCTTCCATTCCTCCAGCTCCTTGGCCAGTTGGTTTCCAAAAATAATAGGGCTGTTTTAAATCCCTGTGGGAGTCTCGTCCACGTAAGCTGCTTCTTTCTCCCAAAATCAGGACTCTCCCACTCGAAGGCAAAATATTTCCTACTCTCTACTGCCAGTGGGATGCAGAAGAAGGCATCTTTAAGGTCAATCACTGAGAACCATTTAAACTCCTCCGATACAGATGTTAACAAGGTGTAAGGATTAGCAACAACTGGATATATGTCTTTCACTATTTCATTAATAGCCCTCAAGTCCTGTACCGAACGGTACTTACCATTAGGCTTCCTCACTGGAAAAATTGGAGTATTATACTCCGATTCACATTCCTGTAATATTCCTTGAACCAAAAATTGTTTAATTAACGGGGCTACTCCCCTCCTTGCCTCAAGCTTCAAGGGGTATTGCTTTACCCTCACTGGTTGGGCCCCTTCCTTTAGATCCACCTTTACTCGCTGCGCAGCTTTAGATTTTCCGGGGACCCCTGACTCCCATACCCAGGGTACTACAGCCTGCTCAATTTCTTCTGGAATAGGAGAGGCATCCACTTCCTTGATCACAAAAATGCCTGCTATTTGTTCCTCAGGTATTTCCAATTTCACCCTTCCCCCTTCAAATATTATTTTCACATTAAGTCGGGACAACAGGTCTCTGCCAAGAAGGGGTGTGGGGCAGTTTGGCATGTACAAAAATTGGTGATCTAATTCCTTCCCCCCAAACCTAAGATTTAAATGTTGTAAAAATGATTGTTCCTCTAGCTTCCCTGTTGCCCCCACCACCTGTACCGTTGTGTCACTCAAAGGTCCCAATCGTCTATTAAGCACAGAATATGTTGCTCCAGTGTCTACCATAAATTCTTGATCCTTTCCATCTATCTCTAAAACTACCCTCAAATCCTGGTCTAGTCAGCTTTGATTCTGATAGTTTCCCAAAACTAGTGCTTGAGCGACCTCTGCTGGTCCTCCCGTGAATCCTCCCACAGGAGCATTCCCCATTGGACCTGTCCTTAATCCTATGTTTCCCATGCCCATACCTCCTCTAACCGGGCATTCATTTTTCCAGTGTCCCAATTGTCGGCAAAACGCACACTGGTTTGGATCCAACCTCCCCATGTTAGGTGCAAACCCAAATCCTCCCCGACCTCTCGCCATCCCCCTCTGTCCGCGATTGGCTCCTCCCCGACCTCGACCCCTAATGGGTCTTCCTCCTGCCCCTGTCTGTTGCATTACAGCCAGAATACTAGCTTGTTGTCTTTTTGCAGTTTCTTTTTCCCTGTTGTTGTATACCTTCCACGCTACCTCCAACATTTTATCCAAACTCCGAGTGTCCTCCCCTTCCAGCTTTTGTAACTTTTTCCTAATATCCTCTTGTGATTGCCCCATAAACAACAATGCCAATTGAAGTTTTCCTGATTGATCCTCTACATCTAAATTAGTAAACTTCCGAGCCATGTCTTTTAATCATTCTAAAAAAAGCAGACGGAGACTCATTCTTGTCCTGCTTGACCGAATACAACTTAGACCAGTTCATAGTCTTAGGTATTCCTGTCCTAATTCCTTCCACCAACAATTCCTGATATCGTTTTACAGCCCTTATTCCTCCCGTAGAATTTGGGTCCCACCTGGATTCCTCACTAGGTACCAATTCGTCAACTGTTTCATTTAGTTGTCTCAACCGAATCTCCTCACGAGCCTTTTCTCTAGTGGCTCTAATACCCATTTCCTTTTCCGTGGAATCCATTATAGTATCTAATAATACCTGTAAATCATTCCAGTCCGGATTCTGAGTCTTTATTACCATTTTAACCACCCTTGCCACCCTTTCAGGATCCTCCCGATAACTCCCCACTGATTGCTTCCATATTACCAAATCCCCGGGGGAGAAAGGCACCTTTATAAGTATCCTTTCTCCCTGTGGTCCTACAGCTTCCCTTAACGGCGCAATTAACTGTGGTCCCTTCTGCCCCTTCCTCCCCTGGCGAGTCCGCCCTGCTAATGGAGTTCTTTTAACACTCCCATTCTTTTCACCATCATCACCATCACTACCACTCTCACTAGATCCCATTTTTATAGCTATATCGGCAGGGGGAGCAGGGGGCACATTAGGAGCAACCGGAACCCTCGAGGGTGCCATACAATAAAACAAATCTTCCTCAATTGAAGGATACAAATTACGCTCCTTTCTTTCTTTACATCCCACACACTCCCTCTCATCATTCACTTCTAAAACCAAGATACCGCACTCCTTTTGCCATTCCTCTTTCCGGTATAAAACAAAAAACAAATCTAAATATGGCATTTCATCCCATTTCTCATTTTTCCTTAAAAATTGCATCAGAGATTCCATTATCCCAAATTCCAGTGTACCATTCACCGGCCATCCCGCTTCCCCAATCTCATATTCAGGCCACCAATGATTACAACAATCTATCATTTTACTTTTATCCAATTCTTGATAATACCCCTCACTTTTCCATCGTTTTAATATACAACCTAATGGCGTATTTCCAGGTATTTTACCATTGGCTTGCACTAAGGTTTTAAAAATTTTAAAAGACATCATATTACAGCCTTTAATTCCACATTTAATCCCAATAAACCAATATACCTTAAACCAATATACCTTCTCGCCGTCCTTCCCAAAAAGAAACAGGAGGTGAGTTCCGGTCCTGCGTCCTTAGACGTCTTATGGCTGGAGCCTAGGCTTTTCTACCAACCACCAAATCCAAATCCAATTATCACCTTTTTCCAATATAAAGCACCTTCGGGCTTACTTTAATGCAGTTGTCCGACAGGCGCGGGGGTGGTTACGAACCGATGACTCCCCGAGAAATGCTCGGTGCCGGCTTGGAGTGGATCGAGACGCGGAACCGCCCCGGCAACCCTCGGAGTCCTGCCGCGGTCACCAGAAAACTGTTGCCCAATTGATAAATGACACAAAACTCGGACAAGTTTTGTGGGTGCTTTATTAAGGGCCCGGGGGTGCCGGCGGACTAACGTCCCAAGTCCGAGCCCCCAATTTCACATATGGGTGCTTCCCTTTTATACATGCAATTCATAACAGGGTCTCCAAGAAACAGTTCCCCTTGCCTAGTCACAGTCCCCTTGTAATACATTCCTTAGTTCACAAACAAGATCATTAATCTTCTGCTTATCTTATTCTAAGAGCATTGTATGCTGCCTCCAGACAGGTTAGCATTCTTACTTTCCTGCACTAGTTTAAATATTTATTAAATTCCTAAGACTACCTGCTAGGTTACACACAAACCCAACACACACTATCAACGGCTACAAAACTGCTTTTAACAAACCAATTCACACACAACTCATAACTAAACTATAATTAAATATTTTGCTAAACTTCATTTCTTTTCCAACACTAAGAGCCACCAAAGCCCCTTCCCATCTCCCCCAAAACCCACCCAAATCCTCTCCAAGCCACACAGCCCGGCCAGGACCTCAAACCCCCCTCACAGTCTGCCACAAAAGCCCCCAAACCCCCTCCCAGCACCACAAAACCCCCAAGGGCCACAGAAGCCTCTCCCCATTCCCCCAGGACCCCCCAAACCCCCTCCTGAAATAAACAAGGGCCAGGAGATTTCTTCTCCTTTTTAATGCCTTTATTAAAAGTGATCAGCTCAGGATTGGGTGTCTCGACAGGTCTGCAGGTCCCGTCGTCTCCCAGGGCAACTCAGAGGAAGAGGATATGCGCAGCTCTGTCCACAAGGGGCAGAGCTGGGGGAATCCAGTCCTTGTGGGAGCCTTTAGGGCGTGATTCCCCGTCAGATGGTACTTTTGCCGGCTCAGTCGGCCTGGTCTCACCACTGGGGGCTTCTCCCATGGTCAGGGCGAGAGGGTCCGAAGGTGTTCCGCATCTCTGCAGGCTCAGCATTCGGCTCCTCACGTCTAGACATCACTCCAGTCTCTCAACTCTTAGGTGGCTCGTTGTTTTGGGGTCTTCTCTGTACACCGGGGGACCCATGCTGCATTGTGGTCTTGGAGTCACTTTGCATAGCCCCTCCCCACTCTCTCAGGTGTCTTCACTATTCTGGGAAAGGTACAATTTAGCCTCGGGAAGGTCCCCACCCAGGAGAAGGGCCATTAACTCGCCCCAGCCAGGGCTTTTACTAATACGAAAACAACCATTAACGACAACGACTCATGATTACAATAACAAAACACGAAGAACTTGGGCAGCTACCGTGCTCTGGCTGCCTTTTTGTAACTTTTTCTCACAAAAAAAATATTACACGAATTTTGTTCATAACAGTCCCCCCTCTTTTTCTTTGATCGAGCTTAAATTCTAAGCTTGCATCAACTCACAATTTCTTTGTTTTGAATCTACTATAAATCTCTTGTGCAGTTTGGTAATCATGGTTACTTAATCTTGTTACTTTCCTTGGTTTCTTCAGGTTGGTCTGCACTGCAAGTACTATTCTACTAAAACAGATAAAAAAGCATAGTAAAAAAAGCAATTCTCCAAGTACACACACAGTGAGAAAAACTACTTTTTCCCATTCATCCTTTTTGAAAATCTCCAGGTTCTCCCACTCACTGGGATCAAGTGTAGGAGTTTGATCTTCATTATTTACACATGCTAATCTTTTTATTTCGTTTGAAATGTTCCTAATAATTGAATTCTTTATTTTTAATACTGCCTGGAGCCTGATGACTTTGTTTAACATAGGTATTGGGGTCCGAATTTGGCTTTTACAATTTTGGATTTTCTCAATTTCTATTTCACTTTCCCGGTTCTGTATATTTTCTCCCAAATCATTATATATAGGAACTCCCAAACTTGATCCAGTTTCTTTGGGTAATAAGAAAATTGGTTTTATCACTCTAGCAATGCAGTTGCCAGACGAGATCAAACCTAGGGGTTTTGGGCTCCCCTGAAATGTGTTCCAAAGGGGGTTTATCTCCTTTCCAGTACACTCATATAAATACTTGTAACAAACAATTTTTCTTACCATTTTCACCATTTCTTTGCTTTTTACTAGATCTGCTGAGCTTGTTTCAGCAGCATCACATTCAAAGCACAACCAGGCTTCCCCTATAGTACACTCTCCTAGGAGTGGCTGCCTAAAAGTGGCAGTATTGTATGCTCTCCAATACACTCTCTTATTTTTCTGATAAAGGACCAATTGGGAGGGGTTAACACAATCAGGGTCAGAACTGATGTGGACTCTCGACAAGGAGCTCACTTCCTCCTCATAGAGGGATTGGTAGCATTCACTGCGCCGCTCAGCTGGGCTCCCCAGAGCACCACCAGCAATCAGAGCCATCAGTACTACCCTTCCCAAGAGTCCGGTATGGGTCATCTTGCACAGCCTGCCCACCCGGCCTTGCCTCTTGGGGAATTTTACTGAGGAAAAGCTTCCAAGCTCTTTAGAGTCCCTTCTACCCGCTTCTCTGGTAAAACCCCTCTTGGTCTGTTCCCTACCAATTTTGGTTTCCCCTCCCAGGGGAGTGTTCTGTAGAGGATTAACCTGGAGTCTTTAGAAATAAATTGGGGAACTTAACTAGAATTTCTTATTTACGGTCTTAAACTTTTTACCAACATAGTTTACACGGAACAGTTTTGAAACATTTTAAGCAATATTAGAACTCTTGATACCATTTTTTTCCCACACAGTTCAGTCTATTTGACTCTTCCTTCTAAGAGTCAACTTTAAATCCTTTGGTCCTTTTACCACAGTATACTCAGGTGATTTAGCTTGTGAAGCAGATGAATCTTTATCCAGTGCCCGGAGGTGAGAGTGGTGTGGACTCTGGCCCAATGCCAGAGGGAAAAACTGGGACTCTGGCCCAATGCCAGAAGGAGAAAGGGGTGGAGTCCGGTCCAATGCCAGAGGGAGAATGGGGTGGAGTCCGGTCCAATGCCAGAATGCCAGAGAGAAAAAAACCCTGATGTTGAATCCTGGTCCAATGCCAGGGGGTGAGAGTGATGTGAGTCCAACCTTTTTCCTTTGGTCTGCACAGTCGAATTCGTAATGAAGAGTACCTGAAACGGGCTTTCAAACACAGGCATTAATGGTCTGCAATGTTATGATTCTATCAAAACTCAGTTTCTCTGTTTAATGTTATTGCTTAACTTCTCTTTTTCCATAGCTTGAATGTTTCTCTCATCAACTTCTACATACTCTGTATTTTGCAAGGAGTTGTATTTCTCAGCTAACTTAACTCCCAAAGTATTTTTATTCTCTTATATCTCTGTGTATTTAATTCACTGGTTTTCTGTTCTATTTTCAAGATCTTATTTATCTCTTGCTTCTGTTTCTTACTTTCACTTAGAGCCTAAATATTTCTTTCAACCCATTACACTTAAATTTTTGGGGTTTTTTTCTTACACCATTCTTCTACACAATACACTTCCCTCTAAGGAAATGTGGTAAAACTTATAATGCACAATCTACATTACCTCTATTCTAATTTGTCTATATTCACTCTCACACATTCCTTCACACCCTGAAGACACAAACTGGATCATTATTGCTAGAAAATCACGGGTCCCTGTAGCCCCCCCTCACCCTGGGGTTGGCCCACAGGTCTCAGTATCCCTGGGCCTCTTGGAAGGGCCCTGACTCTGGTTGCCTCTGGTGCACATTCACCTGTGAGGCTGTCTGTGTGTCACTCACGCTCTTACAGCTACGGCTCCCTCACACACCTGGGGAGCACTAGTCTGGTTTGCAGGTCACACACGCTCTTTGGCCACAGCCCCCACCCGCCCGGGGGACACAAGCCTGGTTTGCAGGTCACACATACACACACTTGCACTGCCCCCTTCCCACCTGCCCGGGAAGTTGAGGCTGACTTCGTGACTCACTCTCACACACACAACAAGACAACAAAAAAGGTACCTTTTACTTTCACATGACTTATTACAAGTTTAGTTTTACTGGCCAGTTTTGGTGTTACTGGATATCCTTTCTACCTAGCTGTTTTTTTGTCTAACTTCAGATGTTACTTTGTTGAGACAGGACTTACCTGCTCCTGTATCTACTCAAAAATTCAAATTCTTCATTTAGGGGGCCCACCTCAAAGTTTACCAAGGGGCTCTTCTAGATGTTGCATTGGGTTGCCTATAGTGTAAAGCCCCTGACCTTCTAATCGTCACCTCTAAGGATCTTCCCTAATTTATCTTGTTCCCTGGCTATTGCCGCATCAAGACTAAGCTTTCTACAAAACCTCCTGACGTGTCCTGACTCTCCGCAGTAATAGCAATGTCGCTCTCTCAAAGGGCCTTGAGGTGTCTCCATCCCTCTTGCACCTGACAGTACTGACCTATACTTGCCTCCTCCTGGTGGTGGACCCGCTCACTCTGCACTTTCTCTAGCTACAGCAACCATTACCTTAGCCTTGGCCTTTGCTTTTTCTTCCTCCCTCCTTAAATACACCTTCAATGCTTCTCTTAATAACTCATTAATGTCCTTCTCTTGCCAATCTTCCATCTTTTCCAGTTTTCTCCTTACATCAGGCCAAGATTTGGTAACAAATTGGACTTGTAGCAGCATTTGCCCTTCTGGGGTGCCTGGGTCTATTCTAGAGTACAACTGGAAGTTCCGCCTTAGGCGATTAAGCCAGGCAGCAGGAGCTTCATCCTTCTCTTGTGTACCCTCAAATGCCAATTGGGTGTTAGTTCCTTTGGGAACTGACTCTTTGATCTCCCGTATTATCAAAGACCTATATTCCCTCATGGCCTTCCTCCCCTCCCCCTGGTTAGGGTTCCAGCTGGGCTCCGTTAGTGGCAATTTCTGTTCACCTGTTGGCACCTGGGGTCCTGGACTGTTATCTTTCTCCCATATTCTTATGCCAGCCGCCCTTATCATCTGGACCTCTTCTGGGGAAAATAATATACTCAGGATGGAATTCATCTCCCCCCAAGTGTAGATATTTGGACCTAGAAATTGATCCACTTGGTTGGCTATGCCCACTGGGTCCTCAACTAAATGCCCCAACTCTTTCTTGAATCCTCTCACCTCAGAAGCAGTTAGGGGAGCATTCACAAAGCCAGCACCTCCCGCTATTCCTCCCATAGGAACCTCTCTGAGGGGAAAGAGTCTCTCCGTCTTGGAGGTCTTAGATCTGGTGCTACAGTATGGCCCATCTTCAGATGCCAAACTACTTTGCGGGATATCTGGGCTACCCTGAACTTTCTGCCCATCAGCAAGTGTATTTGCTGATAGCTGTTTACTGGATGAGGAGACATTTGTGCCCCAACTAGGGGGAAGTAAAGGGGCAGAAATAGGAGGGGGAGAAGAGCCTGAGTGAATATTAAGCGGAGCTGGAGAAGGGGTGGAGAATGCAGCAGGTGGAGTAGGTGCTTGTGGTGATGCAGAAGGAACTGGAGGAGATACTGGGTTTATCATAGCGGAAGCTGAAGAGGTAGAAGGAGAAGTTTGAGCAGGTGGTAATGAGATGGCAGCCGGGGGAGGAACCGGACCTGCCATTTGAGGTGCTTGTAGAAGAGGATTATAAGGTGGAGGGGCAGAAGGAGGCAAATAATCCAGGGGGTCCCATCTTTTACTAGTCCTATCATCCCCTCCTTCATTCCCTTCTTTCTTCCTCTGTACCTTACAAATTCGCACCCCTTCATCCCCAATAGCGCTCTTTACCCAGCAAGATATATACAGTAATTGCTCAGGATCAGTATCTCCTCGAGCTGTCAGATAATTATTTAATTGTTGGCACATCCACTTATCCTTTGTCCCACACCAAGGCCATCCTCCTTGCACCTCTAATTCTGGCCAGACTTCCATACAATAATGGATCATTTTCACTTTATCTAATCCCTCCGTGGCCTCTATAGAATCCCATTTTACTAACAGTTCTCCTAAGGGACTATTGGGATGTATATACCTCAGTTTCTTGCCGGTATTTTTACTATTAGAACATCCCATTTT
This sequence comes from Melozone crissalis, assembly GCF_028551555.1. Lineage (NCBI taxonomy): Eukaryota > Metazoa > Chordata > Aves > Passeriformes > Passerellidae > Melozone > Melozone crissalis. The sequence continues at coordinate 2,050,724 of NW_026535799.1, read as the reverse complement.
TCAGGTCTCAATAACAAAGTCTCAAAGGTGCCTCAACTGACCGGTAATTTCAAAAAAAACCTTGTTTGAGGAGCTTCAGCCTCCTCCACTGAACTTCAAATTTCTGCCTGATGCTCAGGACTTTATACTGAAACAACTGCCCAATCTCTTGATTGCCCAACTTTCCCCGCGTCAGGTCTTACATCTATCGGGACTTGAACACACGAAGCCTCGGCCAAAGAGTCCGGGTCGTGCCTGACTCCCTCAGTCAGGAAAAACAACTGCCTGATTTTTAGTTTGCCTAACTTGCCAATTTTTAGGCTTCACCGTATCAGGACTTAAAAGCAAACCACAGCCTCCTTCGCTGGGGTTTGTGCCTGACTCCCTTTGTCAGGACTTACTTTGCCTGCAGGGCTTGCGGAAACACCCGAATCCTTCTCGGGACTGACAAATGCTACCCGAATCCTTCTCGAGACTTACAAAAGTGCCTGACCTCCCTTTGTCAGGACTTACTTTGCCTGCAGGGCTTGCGAGAACACCCGAATCCTTCTCGGGACTGACAAATCTTACGCGAATCCTTCTCGAGACTTACAAAAGTGCCTGACCTCCCTCTGTCAGGACTTTGGGGTGCGTGCCACTCATACACAGTAATTCACTCCGCACGCCCGGAGTGGGGGGGCCCTTTATTCCCCCTTGGGAGACGACTTCACTCACGTTAATTCCACTCGCTTTCCCCTGTTTCCGGCCTGCCCCTTCGCAGGGAGTCAGGAAACGCGATACTGGGTCCCACTCGCTTCGAAGGTCCGGCTGCCGGCCCTCGTCTCACTCACACACATACGCACGTCTCCCACTCCCGCCACCGGGTTTCTCACCAGTCCGGTGCTCCGGTGCTCCTCTGCGTCGCTGTCCTGAGCCAATCCCTCTTGGTCCTGGTAGCCAGCTGTCCTCTGAAGATCCAAGATGGCCAGTCCTGAGTCTTCCTGCGGTGTGGCTATCCTGGACGAGTCCCCAGCTGAAATAAACAAGGGCCAGGAGATTTCTTCTCCTTTTTAATGCCTTTATTAAAAGTGATCAGCTCAGGATTGGGTGTCTCGACAGGTCTGCAGGTCCCGTCGTCTCCCAGGGCAACTCAGAGGAAGAGGATATGCGCAGCTCTGTCCACAAGGGGCAGAGCTGGGGGAATCCAGTCCTCGTGGGAGCCTTTAGGGCGTGATTCCCCGTCAGATGGTACTTTTGCCGGCTCAGTCGGCCTGGTCTCACCACTGGGGGCTTCTCCCATGGTCAGGGCGAGAGGGTCCGAAGGTGTTCCGCATCTCTGCAGGCTCAGCATTCGGCTCCTCACGTCTAGACATCACTCCAGTCTCTCAACTCTTAGGTGGCTCGTTGTTTTGGGGTCTTCTCTGTACACCGGGGGACCCATGCTGCATTGTGGTCTTGGAGTCACTTTGCATAGCCCCTCCCCACTCTCTCAGGTGTCTTCACTATTCTGGGAAAGATACAATTTAGCCTCGGGAAGGTCCCCACCCAGGAGAAGGGCCATTAACTCGCCCCAGCCAGGGCTTTTACTAATACGAAAACAACCATTAACGACAACGACTCGTGATTACAATAACAAAACACGAAGAACTTGGGCAGCTACCATGCTCTGGCTGCCTTTTTGTAACTTTTTCTCACAAAAAAAATATTACCCGAATTTTGTTCATAACACCTCCCACCCCCCTGGCACTGACCAGGAGAGGTTGGTGGGCAGGAACATCCCCAGCCAGGAGCAGCCCAGGCACTGCAGCAGTGATTTGGGCACTTTGGGGGGACACCCCAAACGGGGAGAGCCAGGCCAGGGACTGGGACAGAACCAGAATTCCTGGAAAACAGACGGGCTCAGGGGGACAAACTCTGCCAGCACAGCTACGAGATTGTGGCCCCACAGCCCTACAACACACACATCCTCCTGGATATTCCTCTGAACCCCAAATTCACCTCCAAATCCCAGTGAAGTGGTGCAGCTTTAGATCTTTTTGTTTAGTTTCTTTATTTTTACCTCAATTCTGGGGGTTTTGATGGGATAAAGGTGTAAATAATTTAAGTTGGAAAAGACCTCCACGGACCATCCAGATTTGCTCAATGCCACCAGAAGAAATGATTGGATAGAGCAGAAATTTTAGGGTGCAAAGGTATGTTGGGGGTTCCTTTTGTTCCTTTTTACTTAGAGAATTGCTAGGAAACACTAACAACTGGATACTTAAGAAAACAAAAGATGTGATCAAGCTCAGGGAGGAGGGCATCTGGCTGCACTTCTCATATCTGGGAGTTTCTCCAGAGCCCAGCCCAGAGCTGCTTCTCCAGCTGTGGGTTAGAAATTTAACTCGGGGTAGAAAGCAATTTTAGATTTAGCTGAAGTCTGCTGTTTAATCTCCTGTAGTCTGTTAACTTGTGTGCTCCCAAAAAAGCCTGCAGAGAAAACAAAGGAGATTCAAGGCTACCTAGAGGGGAATACAAACATCCAAGCTGTAGAGAGATAAGGAGAGTGGGCCACCGCATCCATCCTGGGGCTGAAACAGATGGAAAAACTGGATCTGGGTTACAACTATGTGACTGAACATCTGTCAGGCTCATAGAATTTATAAGACAGTTTACTACATGTGTGCCAGGAAAATGACTCCACAAACATCAGAGGTTTATGTCCAAAAAGGAGACAAATGATTCCTTTAACTTTATTTGAATAAAGGGAGAGGCCATGGGGCATTCCCCTGGGGTCTCTCAAAATTTTGGAGGATGCAACCTCCGTTCTATCCCAATTTCCCTTCTCTCTTTCCCCATTTCTGAGGTACTTGAGAGGTACAGACTTCCCAAAATGCCTGATACCAAAGATTTCCCTCTAAAGTATAACCCCCCCTTTAAATTTTTAAATCTTACGGAATTTAGGGGTTTCCCGGATTGTTTTTTTCATCTTTCAATGTCCAATTTCATTTTTCAGCAAACCTACAGTTAATTTGTAAAAGCAAATATCTTTTTCCATTCATCAATGATTGGAATCCTTCCCATTGTTTCTTTTATCTCTCAGTGCTGGTTTTATCTAGCAGCAGACCCACAGCTGGTTTGTAAAGACAAATCCCACATTCCTCTCATATGCATATGCAACAGGTTAAGAGGTAAAATAGACTTGGGAATTTCCGGGGGTGCCCATGTCCTTAAGGCAGTACTGAAATCAGTCATACTGGCTTTACAGCTTCTACAAATTGTGGGTTTTTTCTGCAAATCAGGGTGAGCCTCTGCTTGTGAGACAACACTGGGACCTTATTGTGAAAAATGCATGTATTTTATGATTGGCTTTTCGCAAATATTAAAATGAATATTATATGTGTTGTGTTAGAAAGTAATGCTGTATTAATTCTCTTAAGTACTGTGTTAAATATAGTTTTAGGTTATAAAAAATGTTAAAATAGAAATGATGCTATGTAGGATACTCTTTTTAAAGAAAGGACTTGAAACGAGATAGCAGCCAAAGGACATCTAAATCTTTCAGAGAAAAAGAATTTATTGATTTATTGCCTGCTTATCAGAAGAAACTTCTTCCTGCCTGGAAGGTGCTGTTAGGAATCAGAGGAAGAAGCTGACACTGACCAGGCAGAATCCTGTGTTTGAATGCAATTTATATATCATGGATGAAGTGTATGAATATGCAACAGGCCATTGCTTTTAATGGTTAATCCTTTGTTAACGGGTGTCCTTTTTTGGGCTCAGTACTGCCCAGAAAAAGGTACCCAGACATCCATAACTCTTTGTCTCTAGTCTCATATTGTCCTAATTCAAATGGTCCAAATTGTTATCACTCTAATTATATTACTATTTTATAACCATTTTATTACTATTAAACTTTTAAAATTTTAAAAACAAGTGATTGGTGTTTTTCACACTTATTAACACCCATCCCACTGAGAGAGGGACCCATCCCCATCTGCCTGGGACCCTGAGCTCAGCTCTCCCTGCCCTGCAGCCTCTGTTATAGATACATATTATAACATTGGCTTTTCACAAATGTAAAAATGGATTTTATATCTGTGGTGTTAAAATAACTTTGCTATATAGTTTCTATTTCTGTTATCAGTTAAAGTTAGACATAGTAGTGAAATAGCTGATATAATTATGCTTGTGCTAAAATGCCTGCTTTGGCTGGGATAACATCCAGTTGAGAGGAACAGCAGATTTGTCTTCACAAACCAGCTGTGGGTCTGCTGCTAGATAAAACTAGCACTGAGAGATAAAAGAAACAATGGGAAGGATTCCACTGATTAATGGAAAAAATATTTGCCTTTACAAATAACAAAAAAATTAGGTTTGCTGAAAAATGAAATTGGACATTGAAAGATGAAAGAAACAATGGGGGAAACCACTAAATTCCGTAAGAATTTAAAATTAAAAGGGACGGTTATTCATTAGAGGGAAATCTTTGGTATCAAGTGTTTCAGGAACCCTGTGCTTCTCAAGTACCTCAGCCAATGGGGAAAGAGAGAAGGGAAATGTGGCAGGGAAATTGGGATAAAAAGGAGGCTGCATACTCCAAAATTTTGAGAGACCCCAGGGGGATGCCCCATGGCCTCTGCCTTTATTTTAATAAAGTCAAAGGACTCTTCTCTCTCCTTTCTGGACACAAATCTCTGATGTTTGTGGATTAATTTTCCTAACACAATGAACACAGGATGAGGACCTCTCTACAGATCTGCCAACTGTCAGCAACCACTGTCTGAAGGCAGTGTGGTCCGGACCCAAAACTGAAGATGATGATAAAAAAAAGACTAAAACCAAAAGCCAGGAATACTCATGCTCTAAAAAGGCAGATCTGAGGACAAGATAGGCTAAGGAGTTCTTGGAACCTGTAAACTGGTTAGGGGAAATGTTTACTATGCATAAGGGTCTATGAATATACAAAGGGTTGGTGTAAGGGAAAAAGTATTTAAGCGGTATCCCCAGATGAGTGCCAAGATGCACCTGGCTGTAATTACCTTTGCTCTATGGTCCTCGTTTCCTATTGTCCTTTATTAATTTTTTTTTACTTTCACAGGAGACTGAAGGTGTTTTTCACACTCCACACCCCCTGCCTGCTGATACATCTTGCCAGCCCAGCCTGGTGCTCCCCAAGCCCTGCTGGGGCACCGGGATCATCCAACCCACCCCTGTGGGTTTGTGCAGCAGAGCCTCTGTCAGTGGTGTAGTTGTTGCTGTTGTTTGCTTTATTATACACACCAGTAAAGAACTGTTATTCCTATTCCCCTATCTTTGCCTGAGAGCCCCTTAATTTCATGATTCTAATAGTTCAGAGGGAGGGGGTTTACATTTTCCATTCCAAGGAGGGCTCCTGCCTTACAGACACCTGTCTTTCAAACCAAGACAAGGTAAAAAATCAGCTCTTCCCAAGGGGTTTCCAATATGGAGCTGAGACCCAATGGATGTTCCTGCCCCAGCGCTGAGTCAGGTGGCCACAGGGAACCAGGATGATGTGGAGACCACCAGCCAGGCGTCTTCCCAATTTCGATTATTGGGAATGTGGATCAGCAGGGCTTTTCCAACTTGGATTATTGGGAATGTGGGACACCAGGGCTCTCTGCCACAAGGGTTCTCTGATGGAGGGGGAAGTTGGAGCAGTGCACGAAGCTCCTCCTGCAGCTGGGGCACTTGCAGGGCTTCCCTTAGCGGTGCCTCCACTGGTGTTGATTCAAGACTGAGCTGGTCCTGAACCTCTTCCCACACTCAGGGCACTCGTAGGGCCTCTCCCCGCTGTGGATGCGCCGGTGCCTGGTGAGGTGGGAGTTGTGCTTGAAGCCCTTCCTGCAGTCGGGGCAGCGGAAGGGCCTCTCCTCTGTGTGAATCCGCTGGTGGGTGAGGAGAAGGGAGCTGCTCTGAAACGATTTCCCACACTCGGAACACTCGTAGGGCCTCTCCTCTGAGTGGACCTTCTGGTGGGAAGTCAGGTGAGAGCTCCGGAGGAAGTTCTGGCCACATTCCCAACACTCGTAGGGCTGCTCCCCGGTGTGGATGCGATGGTGGATGGTGAGATGGGGGCTGTCTCTGAAGCCCTTCCCACACTCAGGACACTCGTAGGGCCTCTCCCCAGTGTGGATCATCCGGTGGCGGAGCAGGCAGGACCTGCAGCTGAAGCTCTTCCCACACTCCAAGCACTTGTGGGGCTTCTCCCCACCATCGAGCTGCTCATGAACTCTGGCTGAAACTCTGTCCATCTTCCCAGCTCAGGTTTGCTCTTTCCTCCTCAGAACACCCTGGGCTGGGTTTGCAGCCCCTCCACCTGGGGGATCTCTGGGGATTTTCCTCCCCATCAGATTCTTGTGCTGTGGAGTCACTTGAAATAGCCTCTTCTGCAAGGTTCTGCTGCCGTGGGCATTTGTCCTCCCTGCTCTCCATGCTCAGCTCCTGCTCTGGGGGAGGAAGGACAACAAGAGGATGGGATTTGTCTCCATCCCAGAGGGAAGGAGATCCTCCCAATGAGTCCCCAGCAAGATGGCATTGCCACTGGGATTGTCCTGCAGCCGGGGCTGTGCAGGGCTGGGAGATGGAGCAGCACAGAGGGGGAAAAGGGCACTGACTTCCTCCTCACCTGCCTGGGGGTCCCAGGGCATCTTCCTCTTCCTCACAGCCTCCTCCTCCACCCAGCCAAGAGTTGGGAATGTGAAATCCTGCTTAGCAAGGAAAACAAGGGATGAGCATATTGGGTTTGGAGGTCCCCCTGCCCAAGCCTGTGTATGGATGCCAACATCATGTGTCCATAAAAATCCCCTCTAAAAAAGCCTCCCAGGAGTTCCTCATCTCTGGTCTCTCAGTTTTGGGATTCGGGGGTTCCTTCCTGTCCAGGATGCTGGGTCTCCTAGAAATCCCAAAAGCTCCTCTCTATTCTGTCTCCCCTGTAGGCATGCTGGGGGTTTTGGGGGTCCCTTCTCCCCTCATTCTCTGCTCTGGCCTGCAGCAGCTCCAAGGAGTCCCCCCTGCCCCTCTCCAGGCTCTTGAGGCTCCCGCCCATGGCGGTGCTCCCCCCTCTCTGGGCTCCCCACTTTGGGCTCCTGGGGGACACAGGGCTCTGCTGTCCCCACAAGAGGCCTTTTCTGCTCAGCTTCTTCATTCTCCAAATATCCCCCCAAAAAACCCAACCCAGGGACCCCCTGGGATACCTGAGCTGAGCTCCCCCTCCCCAGTCATGATCCCACAGGTGGTTGCTGCGAATTCAGGGTGGTGCTGAGGCACCTAAAGCTGCACTGTATCCCTCAGGAATGGCCAAGGGAACAGCAGGGCTGGGCACAAGCCACAAGGAAGGACTACTACAGCCACATTCCTGGATTCACTTCTCCACCAAGGTGCTTCCAGCCTGGAGGGGATATCCCACAGGAGAGCAGCTCCATGTCACATCCCCAACACCTGCCCTGCTCCAGGGCTGAATCCAGAGCCTGCTTCTGCCTGGCTGAGAGCACAGAGGGAGCTGCAGGACATCTCAGCTGTCCCTGAATCCTTCTCTTCTCCAGGTGAGCACCCCCAGCTCTCCCAGCCTGGCTCCAGATCAGAGGGGCTCCAGCTCTTGGAGCATCTCTGGTGCCTCCTCTGGTCTGGTTCCAGCAGCTCCAGGTCCTTCCTGTGCTGGGTCCCAGGGCTGGGGCAGCTCTGCAGGTGGGGACTCACCTGAGTGGGGCAGAGGAGCAGAATCCCCCCCTCCTCTGCTGCCCACACGGGGGCTCAGTCCAGGCTCAGGGGGGCTTTCAGGCCTGGGGCTTCCTTCTGCTTTCCTCGACCTGCCTTTGTCCCTCCTCTTCCTCCCACTCCTCCTCTTCCATCCCTCCTTCTCCTCCTCTTCCTCCTCCTCCCTCAGCTCACCTCCTTCTCCTCTTCCATCTCTTCTGGCTCTCCTCCTTCATCCCTGCCCTTCCCTCCCTCCTCCTCCTCCCCCAGCAGGAGCCACACCCTCGGTGCCCCGTTCCCGCAGCCCTCGCAGCCCACAGCAGGAGCGGGGATGGAGCCGGGACAGGTTGGGATGGGCACCCTCGGGCCTCATACTGGAGGCTCCTGGGGTTATGTTGGCATTGACAGGGAGGAACTGGGATCACATGGGGGCCCCTGGCATCGTACTGGGAGTGACTGGGATCCTCCTAGAAGTGACTGAAACCATACTGGGAGTGACTGGGATCCTGCTGGGCTAATCCTGGGAGCCGCTGGGATCACACTTTGGGCAACTGCCAGAAACTGGGATCATGCTGGAGGCAACTGGGAGTGAGTGGGACCTTGCTGAGAGGGACTGGGACTATTCTAGGGACAACTGGGATCATACTGGGATGACAGTGACAGCAGCTGGATCCATGCTGGGAGAGGCTGGGATCACACTGAGGGTGACTGGAATCATCCTGGGATTCACTGGGAATCGTTGTCAGCACCTGGAATCATGCTGAAAGCAACTGGGGGGAAGTGGGAGTGACTGGGTGCCTCCTGGGGAGGACTGGGAACAATGAGGATCATACTGGAGGCTCCTGGGGTCATGCTGGCATTGACAGGGAGCAACCGGGATCACACTGGGGGCCACTGGCATCATACTGGGAGTGACTGGAAGTGACTGGAGTTACACTACAAGTGACCGGGATTCTGTCTGGTCATTGTCAACTTCTTCTTCTGAATCCTAACAGTGCCTTGGAGGTGGGAAGAAGTTAGTTTCTTCTGATAAGAGGACAATAAATTCTTTTTCTCTGAACTATTTAGGTGTCCTCTGGCTGCTATCTCATTTCAAGTCCTTTCTTTAAAAAAAGAATCCTACATATCATAGTTTGTATTTTAACGATTTTTATAACCTAAAACTCTATTTAACACACTACATAAGAGAATTGATACAGCATTATTTGCTAACACAACACATATAATATTCTTTTTAATAGTTGTGAAAAGCCAATCATAAAATACATGCATTTTTCACACAGGTGATTTGGTTTCTTGGGGCGGGGATTTATTGAAAACTTTGGGAGTATTTGGTAATTTTGGTGGGTTCCACTGGAATTTTGTGGGATTCTCTGGAGTTTTGGAGGATCTTATTGTAATTTTTAGGAGATTTTGGGAGTTTTAGTGGAATTTTGGGGGGCCTTGGGTGGTCTGAGGGGACTTTTGAGTTGTCCCCAGGTGTGGGGAAGGGCTGAGAGGCACCAAAATCTCATTAAAACCCCTGAAAGTCCCAGTAAAATCCAGAAAATCCCAATTAAATCCCACAAAATTAGAACATCCTAGAATCTCAATAAATTCCCACAAATCTCTTAAAATCCCAACAACACCCCCATAACCCCAGTTAAGCCCCACAAATTCCCCAAACATGTCCCCAAAACCACAAGAAACCCCACAAAATCCCTCCAAGATGCAAAGAAATCTTAGCAACACCCAAAAAAACCCAGAAAAACACCCAAATCCCCAAAAAACCCCAAACATTTCCTCAAAAAATCCAGACCTCTAAAGAATCCCACTAAAGGCCTCCATAATTCCAATAAAACCACCCAAAATCTTCCAGAAATTCAAATAAAACCCCAAAATTTAAGAGATCCCAAAAAATCCCCATAAAATCCCATGAATCCCCCCCAAATTAAAAAAAAAAAAAAAAACAAAAAAATTTCAAAGAACCCCCAATCACACTCAGGAAAACACCCCCCAAAGTGCCAATAAAAGCCCCCAAAATCCCCAACTGCCCCAAACCCAATCACTCTCTCCAAAACCCCAATAATTGCCCCTGAACTCCCAACAAACTCCCCCAGCCCCAAAGCCCCAAATGCCGCAGCCCTGCCCAGCTCTCCCTGGTCCCTCCCAGTCCCGCCCAGGCCCGTCCGGGGCCACGGCCAAAACCCCCTGGAGCGAACGCGGAGGGCCTGGAGTGAGCCCGGAGCCCATCCCGGGCTCGGCCTCAGCCTCGGCCCCTCGAGGGCATTTTGGGCCACCCTGGGCAGGTTTAGGGTGGGCTCAGATCCCTGGCAGCCATTCCCAGCCTTGCCAGGGGGATTTTAGGCCCCTTTGGCTGATTTGAGGCCGAATCTGGTGGGTTGGAGGGGGTTTTTAGATCCCTTTGGATGATTTGAGGCCCATATGGGTGAATTTAATTTTGTGTGAGTGATTTTATGTCACACTTTTTGGTGATTTGGGGCTTATTTGAGTAGGATTTTGCTCCTTTCTGTAATTTTAGGTCAAACCAAGTCATTTAGGATGATTTGAGGTCCTCTTGTGTTGGTTTCAGGCACATTTGGGTGATTTTAGGTCAATTTAGGTGATTTTTGGCAAAAACCGGATGGATTTTAGGCTCCTTTGGGAGATTTTAAGCCAAAACAGGAAATTTCCGGGTGGATTTGAAGCCTATTTTGGAGATTTAAGGCGGATTTTAGGCTATTTTGAGGGAGGTGTAAACCAGTTTGGGCGATTTTAGGCCCCTTAGGTTGGATTTTAGACCCCTTTGGATAATTTTAATCCCATTGGGCTGATTTTAGGCCAAACTTGCTGGATTTCAGCTGCATTGTAGACGACTTCGGGTGATTTTAAACCAAGCTGGGCCCTTTCAGAACTGCGCGTCCCATTGGCCCCACCCCTTTCCCCTCACAGTTCCCGCCCTTTCCTCGCCCCCTTTCCCCTCACGGTTCGGCCTTCGGGAACGGGGCAGGAGGAGGAGACAGGCTGCAATTTGCTCCCAGCAAGGTCCCAGTTGCTCCCAGTTCCTGCCACTTTTGTCCTGCATGTTCCCAGTTCTCGCAGTTACCCCAGTCACTCCCAGTATGATCCCAGTCTCTCCCAGCAGAGCCCCAGTCACTCCCACTTACCCACAGCGTGTTCCCAGTTTCCCCCAGCACATTCCCTGTTGCTCCCAATTTGGTCCCAGTCACCACCTGTATGGTCTCAGACGCTCCCAGTATATCCCAGTTGCCCTGAACATTCTCGTAGTCATTGCCAGGCACTCCCCGTTACCTCAGTGTGGTTCACTTGCCCCCTGTTTTATCCCAATTGCTCCCAGTTCCTCTGATTATGTCCCCAGTTGGCTCCCAGCATGGGCCTGGTAGCTCCCAGGAACCCCCAGTCAGGGTCCAATCACACCCACTCTGCTCCCAATATGATTGTAGCCACTCCCAGTATGATCCCATCATTCCCAGTCTGATACCAGTGCCCCAGTGTGATCCCAGTTGCTCGCTGTAAATGCCAGCCTGATCCCAGTAGCCTCCAGTGTGATCCCAGTGACTCCCTGTCTCTCCCAGTCACCCCCCCTCTGCATGCTCCCAGTCACTCCCACTTTCTCCCAGTTGCTTTCAGCACAATTCCAGCTGCTCACAGCCACTCCCAGTCAATCCCAGCATGATTCCAATCACCCTCAGTGTGATCCCAGTCTAACCCAGCATGGACCCACCTGCTCTCACTGTGATCCCAGCATGATCCCAGCATGATCCCAGTTGTCCCTAAAATAGTCCCAGTTCCTCCCAGCATGGTCGCAGTCACTCCCAGTTGTCCCCAGCATGGTCTCGGCTGTTCCCAGTGTGGTTCCAGTCCCCCACTGTGGTTACAAACACTCCCAGTTTATCCAACTTGCCCCAGTAAGGCTTTAGTTACCTGAGAATGATCCCAGTCTTTCCCAATTACTCCCAGTTGCCTCCAGCATGATCCCAGTTTCTGTCAGTTGCCCAAAGTGTAGTCCCAGTTGCTCCCAGTATGATCCCAGTTGTGGTCTCAGTCTCCTCTGCATGGTTCCAGTTCCTTCCAGGTGATCCCAGTTGTTCCCAATTGTTCTGGTTTGACACTGGCACAATGCCAGTGCCCCCATGAAAATTCCCCCCTCCCTGGCATCTGCTGTGAGGTAGTACCCGGGAATAAGCAAAACAGGCTCCTGCTTAAGGAAAAAAAAAAGGGAAAAAACTTTATTAACTAAACTACAAAAACTAAACTACAAAAGAAAAGAAAAAGGAAAAAAAAACACAAGGAAAATGAAAACTACATAGAACCACTTCCCCCTCCTCCTCCTTTCCAGATCCCCAATACATTTACACTTCCCAAAATTATCCACACTCGGTCTGGCACCACCCTTCAGAAAATCAAATCTTCAGCTCATGAAGAGTAGACGGAGTCCTTCCTTGTCCCACGGACTTCTTGTCACAATCAGCAACTGCTCAGAGTCCTGCTATCTCGTGACATCTCTTCTCCATGCCAAGGTGCTCTCACCACCAGGCATGGGATGAGGCAGAGGCCTGCTTTTCGGGTGGACCTTTTAAAGGATGCCTCGTCTCGTTCCAAGCAGAGCACAGTCTCATCTCTGGGACCTTTGTCCCCCCCATTTCTTCTATACCCCCTGGGGCCGAGGGGTCTCAAAACCAAACTCTCTTGACTCCGAGCCTCTGCTTCCCCCTGCAATGCAGCCTCTGTATCACCAGGAAACAGTCCATGGAAATACAAAAAAGGAATCCAGCAAGATTGCCACTCCATCTTCCTCCATTCCTTAAACATCTCTCTTTCCCTTTGCCAGACCCCCTTGCTGGCCTGTTTCTTCCTTCATCTTCCACTCTTATCCCTTTCCTAGGAAAGGTAATGTTCCGTGAAGTTCTCACTATCCACAAGGGTTAAAAGCTCTCCCAGGCAGCCGGACTGCTCGCCGGTCCCTCCCACCTTCTCCTCCCAGCCGTGCTGCCTGCCGGCACATGATATCAAGTTTCAAAGTAACAGTCCAAGCACTGGCTGCATTCTCTCCGTCTCCAAGGGGGGGGGGGGGGGGGATTAACAGGTCGCTCAATGCTCCCCCCACCCTTCCACCGGGTCTGGCCTACCGTAGATGGGCCACGTGGCTTTCCCCTCCCCCAGCCTAGCCAGCAACTGGGCCGGGGCAGAGAGACCCGACTCCTTCGCGCGCCGGAAATCCCAAGAGGGCTCTGAAGGACAAGAGCCCTGCTTTTAACTCCTTGGGTTTGTAGTCTCAAGAGGTGGATCCAAATGCCCCACTGGTCAAACCAGGTGCTCATCTTAAAATCCGACCACCCATTGGTAACCACAGCAAAAACAACATATCCCAGATGTCCCATTTCCGGTCAAACCACGACACCAATGTTTCCACATTTTCCTCCCAACATGGGCCCAGTAGCTCCCAGTAACCCCCAGTCAGGATCCATTCACACCCATTGCAATCCCAGTGGCTCCAAGAATGATCCCAGTAACTCCTGCTACAATCCCAGTCACTTTCACTATGATCCCAATTGCTCCCAGTCACCCCCAGTATCACACCAGTCACTCCCGGATCCTCCCAGTGTTATGTCATGGCCAGAGTGACTCCCTGTCACTCCCAGTGTGGACCCAGTTGCTCCCATTCACCTCCAGTATGGTTTCAGTCATGGCCAGCATCTGTCTAGTCACTCCCAGTCTGGTTCCAGTAGGATCCCAGTCACTCTCAGATACTCCCAGTACTCTTCCAGTCACATCAGTGCCAGTGTCAGGGAAGCACGCAGTCACTCCGAGCCGGGCCTGAATTCGCAGCCCCCACCTGTGGGATCATCGCCCCCTCCCCCCTCATCGCACAGGTGAGCGGGGAGAGGGAGTTCGGCCCAGATATCCCGGGGGGTCCCTGGGTTGGGTTTTTGGGGGGATGTTTGGAGAATGAAGCAGTCCAAGGCTGAGCAGAAAAGGCCCCTCGGGGGGACATCGGGGGATGCCGGTGGCGGCTGCCTGCAGAGGCAGCCTGGAGGAGCAGAGCCCTGTGTGCCCCAGGAGCCCAAAGTGGGGAGCCCAGAGAGGGGGGAGCGCCGCCATGGGCAGGAGCCTCAAGAGCCTGGAGAGGGGCAGGGGGGACTCCTTGGAGCCGCTGCAGCCCAGAGCAGAGAATGAGGGGAGAAGGGAGCCCGGGAGCCCAAACGGCCCCGGCATCCTGTAATCGGGAGAGCGATTCAGGGGGAGCTTTTGGCATTGCTGGGAGTGCCAGCAGCCTGGGCAGGGCAGGCACCGAGGAGAAGGGGGACCCCGAATCCAAGCATGACCCTAGCAGCTGGGACAGGGGGTAACCCCCGAACACCCAAGGGGAGGGAGCAGGGGCGGGGAACTCCTGGGAGACTTTTCCAGGGCTGAATGTTTCCACATTTTCCTCCCAACATGGGCCCAGTAGCTCCCAGTAACCCCCAGTCAGGATCCATTCACACCCATTGCAATCCCAGTGGCTCCAAGAATGATCCCAGTAACTCCTGCTACAATCCCAGTCACTTTCACTATGATCCCAATTGCTCCCAGTCACCCCCAGTATGACCCCAGTCACTCCCAGATCCTCCCAGTGTTATTCCAGTCATGGCCAGAGCGACTCCCTGTCACTCCCAGTGTGGGCCCAGTTGCTCCCATTCACCTCCAGTATGGTTTCAGTCATGGCCAGCACCTGTCCAGTCACTCCCAGTCTGGTTCCAGTAGGATCCCAGTCACTCTCAGATACTCCCAGTACTCTTCCAGTCATACCCTATATGATCCCAGTCAGTGCCAGTGTGATCCCAGTATGACCCCAGCATGGACACAGCTGCTCCCATTATCTCTCAGCACGGTTCCAGTTGCTCCCATTTACCCCCACTATGGTTTCAGTCTTTCCCAGTAAAACCCAGCTGCCCCAGCATGTTCCCAGTCACTCCCAGTTGGCTGGAGTGGCTTCCAGCCTGATCCCAGTTGCTCACAGCCACTCCCAGTCACTCTCAGTGCAGTCCCAGTTGCTGAAAATGTGATCCAGTATGATCCCAATCTCCCCCAGCGTGGGCCCAGCTGCTTCCACTGTGATCCCAGTAGGATCCCAATTGACTCCATCATGGTTCCAGTTGCTCCCTGTTCCTCCTAGTGTGATGCCAGTAGTACCCAGTTGTCCCTCATATAGTCCCCGTCACTCCCCAGATGATCCCAGTCCCACCCAGCATGGTCTCACTCACTCCCAGTTGCCCCCAGTGTGGTCCCAGTTCTCCCCAGCATGGTCCCAGTTGTTCCCAGTGTGGTTCTAGTCCTCCCAGTATGGTTCCAGACACTCCCAGTATATCCCAGTTGCCCCCAGCATGTCTGTAGTCATTTCCAGGCACTGCCAGTAGCCCCAGTAAGGTGTCAGTTCTCCCAGTATGATCCCCCAGTCATGCCCAGTATATCCCAGTTGCCTCCAGCATGCATCCAGTCCTTCCCAGTTCCTCCAGTTTGCTTGCAGCATCATCCCAGTTTCCCTCAGTTGCTCCCAGTAGCCCAAAGTGTGATCCCAGTCTTTCCCTTTCAACCCCAATAGGATCCCAGTAAGCTCCAGTTTGATCCCAGTCACATGCCAGCCCTCCCAGTGTGGTCCCAGTATAATCCCAGTTGCTTCCAATCTTTCCCAGTATGGTCCCAGCTGCCTCCAGCACGGTTCCAGTTGCTTCCTAGATCAGCCCAGTCAGTCCCAGTATGATGCCATTTGCTCCCAGTTGCTTCCAGTCAGGTCCAGTATGGGGGATGATGTGCAGGGTGTGTTCCCAGTCGCTCTCAGATCCTCCTAGTATTAGTCCAATCTCTCCCAGTATGATGCAAATATGGCCCCAGTGTTCTCCCAGTCCCTGCCAGAATAAACCAGTTTTGTTCTACATGGTTCACGTTGCTCTCCCCCTCACTTTCATTCCAGTCACTCCCAGCATGTCCCAGTGTACCTCAGTTCCCTCCAGCATCTTTCCAGTTCCTTCCAGTATGATCCCATTTGCTCCCAAGCACTCCCAGTCACCCTCAGTGTAGTGGCACTAACTGCCAGTATGATCCCAGCCACCTCCAGCATGATCCCAGTTCATCCCAGTATAAGCCCAGCAGTTTCCAATCCCCCCAGCATGCACCCAGTCACTCCCAGTTCCTCCCAGTTGCTCCTAGCGTGTTCCCAGTTGCTCACAGCTGCTCCCAGTCACCCTCAGCATAATCCCAGTCACTCCCATATATCCCATTTGCCCATAACATGGTCTCAATTGCTCACCGCCGGCTCCTACTCACTCCCAGTATGATCCCAGCATGATCCCAGTCTCCATCAGTGTGATCACAATATGCCCTGGTATGGCAGTATGATTCCAATACGATGTCCATACAAACCCAGTACCATCCCAGTCACTCCCAGTACAATCCCAGTATGATGTCAGTACAAAGCCAGTACAGCCCCAGTCACTCCCAGTAGGATCCCAGTGCAGCCCAGTCCCTGGCAGTGCTGCCACTGCTGGGATTCCCCAGCCCTGTGTGCGTTCCCCCACGGCGGATGTGCCGAGAGGAGCCCCAAGGGCTGGCAGTGGCCAGGCAGGGTCCCCAGCCAGGCCCAGTTGGGATTTGCAGCCCCCAGTTTGCCCAGTTTGCCTCTCCTTTGGCCCGGGCTGGGCTCCCCCCGCCCGCAGCGGCTGGGAGCAGCCGAGAGCCCCGCACTGCCCATCCCGACCTGTCCCGGCTCCATCTCCGCTCGTGCAGCGGGCTGCGAGGGCTGCGGGAATGGGGCAGCGAGGGTGTGGCTGCTGCTGGGGGAGGAGGAGGAGGGAGGGAAGGGCAGGGATGGAGGGGGAGGAGGAGGCGGGGTAAGGGAGGAGGACGGGGAAAGGGGTTGGAAGGGGCAGGACGGAAGAGGAGAAGGAGGTGGAGATAACACAGAGGAGCGGGAGGGGGGATGGAAGAGGAGGAGCAAAGGCGGATCAAGGCTGAGCTGAGGGAAGTGCCCGGTCACTCCGAGCCAGGCCTGAATTCGCAGCCCCCACCTGTGGGATCATCGCCCCCCCCCCCCCATCGCGCAGGTGAGCGGAGGCAGGGGGAGTTCGGCCCAGATATCCCGGGGGGTCCCTGGGTTGGGTTTTTGGGGGGATGTTTGGAGAATGAAGCAGTCCAAGGCTGAGCAGAAAAGGCCCCTCGGGGGGACATCGGGGGATGCCGGTGGCGGCTGCCGGCAGAGGCAGCCTGGAGGAGCAGAGCCCTGTGTGCCCCAGGAGCCCAAAGTGGGGAGCCCAGAGAGGGGGGAGCGCCGCCATGGGCAGGAGCCTCAAGAGCCTGGAGAGGGGCAGGGGGGATTCCTTGGAGCCGCTGCAGCCCAGAGCAGAGAATGAGGGGAGAAGGGAGCCCGGGAGCCCAAACAGCCGCGACATCCCGGAATGGGGGGAGCGAAGAGCGGGGAGCTTTTGGCATTGCTGGGAGTGCCAGCAGCCTGGGCAGGGCAGGCACCGAGGAGAAGGGGGACCCCCAATGCAAGCGTGACCCCAGCAGCTGGGACAGGGGGTAACCCCCGAACACCCGAGGGGAGGGACCAGGGACGGGGAACTCCTGAGAGGCTTTTTCAGGGCTTGATCTTGGTGTTTGAGAGTTTTTTCTGGAGCTCAGGTGTCCTGTGACTTGTAGTGATGGACACAGGCAGAGGGACCTTCAAACTCAGCGTGTGTTGGGGAAGATGAAACAAGGAAGCCTTATAAATATGATTGTCTGGCAAATGATTGTGAGAATATAGAAAGGAGAAGCAAGACTGGAATGGAAGCAAGCTTTTAGATACCTTAGTGAACAGTTGGAAAGCAATGGTGTGGCCTGACTGAAGGTAATCCCCTTTTGATGAAACAATTCCCTCTGCTTGCAGACAGGTCCCAGGGTCAGAGCAGACCCTACTAGCTCAGCAGAAGGGGTCCAAAGAGTAGTATTCAGGGTTTAAAATGTAACACAGTATGGTCATGTAATGATTTTTATAGGCTGTATGTAAATGCTATAGGATTTGTATCTTGTACTAGATTGGTTAGTGAGAAATAGAATATTCAACTCAGAAGAAGATTTATTGTATTGTAAGGGGAAACTTACACTCTTACGCTCTTACCCTCTTACTCTCTCACCCTCTCATCCTCTCTGCCCCTCTCTTCTCTCTGGCCTCCTCTGAGCTGTGGCTGGCAGCTCCAAGCAGGGCCCTGCACCCAGGCCCTTTCAAATAAACTGCAAGTTCCACGACCTGGCTTCAGAGATCTCTTGTCTCCGTCCATCCCCACCGTCCTACCCCCGACGCTCCTACAAACGTGCTCATCCCTTATTTTCCCCAAACCAGGATTTCCCATTGTGAGGAAGGCTGCGAGGAAGAGGAAGATGCTCCAGGACACTGATGCAGGTGAGGAGGAAGTCAGTGCCTCTTTCCTCTCTGTGCTGCTCCCTCTCCCTGCCCAGCACAGCCCTGGCTCCGGCACAGTCCTGGGGGGATCTCCTTGCCCTTGCCTGTGGCACAGAGGCAAATCCCATCCTGTCCTTGTCCTTCCTCCCCCAGAGCAGGAGCTGAGCATGGAGAGCAGGGAGGACAAATGCCTGCAGCAGAACCTGGTGGAAGAGGCCATTTTGAGCGGCTCCACGGTGCAGGAAGCCAACAGGGAGGAAAAGGCCCAGAGATGCTGCACGAGGAGGGGCTGCAAGCGCAGCTGGGGGGGATCTGAGGGGGAAAGAGCCAGCCTGGGTTGGGAAGGCGGCCGGAGATCGGGCCAGAGCTCGGAGCTGGTGCTGCATGAGCAGCTCCATGATAGGGTGAAGCTGCACACGTGCGTGGAGTGTGGGAAGACCTTCAGGAGGAACTGCAACCTGATCAGGCACCAGAGGACCCACACTGGGGAATGGCCCTATGAGTGTGGGGAGTGTGGGAAGAGCTTCAGGCAGAGCTGCCACCTAATCCAGCATCAGGTGATCCACACTGGGGAATGGCCCTATGAGTGTGGGGAGTGTGGGAAGAGCTTCAGCTGGAGCTCCAGCCTGATCAGGCACCAGAGGACCCACACTGGGGAACGGCCCTATGAGTGTTCCAAGTGTGGGAAGGGGTTTCCAACCAGCTCCCATCTCCTCCAGCACTATCAGAGTCACAGAGAGGAGAGGCCCTTCCAATGCCCTGACTGTGGGAAGGGATTCAAGGACAACTCCACCCTCTTCACCCACTGGCGCATCCACACAGGAGAGAGGCCCTACAAGTGTGATAAATGCAGGAAGAAGTTTCTGACCAGCTCCAGTCTCCTCAAGCACTATCGGATTCACACGGATGAGAGGCCCTTCCGCTGCCTTGACTACAGGATGGGATTCAAGCACAACTCAGACCTCGTCACCCACCGGCGCATCCACTCAGGGGAGAGGCCCTACGAGTGTCCCCAGTGTGGGAAGAGCTTCTCCAGCAGCTCTACCTTGGCCAAACACCAACGGAGGCACTGGTAAGGGAAGCCCTGCGAGTGCCCCGAGTGCGGGAAGAGCTTCGTGCGCTGCTCCAGCTCCATCCCCCACTGGAGGAGGCACTTTGGGCACAGCCCTGGTCACTCACATTCCCTGTGATCCATGTTGGGAACACACCTGGCTGCTTCTCCTTTTGGTTTGGCCCCAATTTGGAGCAGTGGGATGGGGATTGTGTGGGGCTGGGTGTGTGGGATGTATTTGACTGCAAATAAAACTTTCAGAGTTACTGATTCTGTCCTATTTTCTGTAAGTTCTGTTTGCAGAGTGCCGCCTTCTCAGCTGATTTGATTACTATTAAAATCCTTTTTAAAAATCTAACCCAAAGAATCCAAAAACCAATACCCAAACAAAGCCACTCACCCACAATTAAATTTTTTAAAAGTAATTTTATTTGTTTTAGAGTACTTAAGGGAATTATTAAAGTTTAATTGTTGGTTAAAATTTCTGAGAAATTACAGTGGTGTTTGGTTTTGTGTTTAGTATATTTGTAATAGGAATTTTTTTTACTAAGGTGTGTTAGATTCTATGTTAGTTTTTTAGATTTTTTTATCTAAAGTATATTGGTTACTGGGTTAAAACTTACAAAAGGTATTTCTTTGTATGTAATTTATTTTTTTTCTTTGGTAATGTTATATTAATAGTTTACTGTTGTTTTGGCTTGAGTCATTATTGGAGTATTGTAAGGAAGAGTTGAAATTATATTTCATTTTTATATTTCATTTTTATTGTAGTGTATTTCATTTTAATTTTAATTTATTGATTTTTAATTTATTATAATTTGTTGAGAGGATAGGAAGTAAGTTCAAGGGCAGGAACATTTTTTCCTGGCTTGGAACTGGAATTCCAGACCCTGGGAGTATGTGCAGGACCACAGACTGGGATCAAGTATGGGCTGGGATCAAATATGGACTGAGATCCTATGGGTTTGGACTGCACAGATTGGGACCATATGGATCAGGACCACACAGACTGGGATCAAATGGACTGGGATCACATGGCCGAGGATCACGTGCACTGGGATCCTGTGGATCAGAAACCTCCAGACTGGAATAGGCTGGAGTGGGATCAAGTATGGACTGGGACTGTATGGACTGAGATCCAGTGGACTGGGACCACACAAACTGATCAAGTGGTCTGGGATCAAATATGGGCTGAGACCATATGGAATGGGACCATGCAGATCAGGACTGGGATAAACTGGGTTGAGATTTTATGGACTGGGATTGCACAGACTGGGGTCACACGGACTGGGAAAAAGCTTTGGCTTCCTTTGGCTGCCATCCACGTCTGAAGGCAGCCATATCAAGTTGGCTTGATCCTGTTTGGGGGTCCCATCCCCCTCTTCCCTCTGCTCTCCCACCCCTTCCCCATCATTCCCCCAGCCCCCTATCCCCTCTGCAGTGCTTGGTTTTGGGGGTTCCAGGCCTCTCCTGCTCCCTTTGGGGGTCCCAACACCCTTGGGTTTAATTTGGGGCTCCCACGCTCTGATTGGCCAGGATCTGTTTTGGGGTGGGGACGGGACGAACTGGGCACCCCCAGGAGCCCCTCAGGTTTGGGGCTTTCAATCCCCCCTCGGCCCTCGGGGCGGCCCTGGGGCCACCCCAACACCCCCAAAATGGGGAGGGTCCGCGGGGCACCTTGGAACCCCCAGAAATGGGCAGGGAGCAGTAGGAGCGGCCCCAAAAAGGGATTGAAGGGTCTGGGCTGGGAATGGGGGAGGCTCTGGGGATGGCTCTGGTCCAGATCGGGGTGGGCTGGGATTGAGGGAGGGTCCGTTCAGCGACTGGGGAGGGGCTGGCAGTGGAGAGGGGTCCGGGATTGTGGGGATGGGTCCATTCTGGGACTGGGACGGGGCCTCTACCTGGGATTGGGGTCCGGGATTGGGTCAGGGTCTCCCCCCGATCCTGTTCCCAATCCCAATGCTGATCCCAATCCTAATCCCAATCTTATTCCCGATCCCGTTACCGATCCCCATGCTGATCCCAATCTCCTTCCCGATCCTGTTACCAATCCCAATCCTGATGCTGATCCCAATCTCCTTCCCGATCCCGTTACCAATCCCGATCCCGCCACTGTTTCCAGGGAATGGCTCTGATCTCAACCCTGACGCCAAACCCAGGGAATCAAACATTGGGATCAAGCACTCCAAATCCTGGGGTCAACTCCCTGCGACCCCAAATCCTGGGGGTTGAAACACTGGGGGAATCAAACACCTCCAAACCCAGACTCTGGGATCTCAACACACGCCCCCCAGCCCAAACCCCAAATTTTAGGATCAAATCCCCAAAATCTCAGATCCTGGGGTGTCAAACACTCCCGAATTCCCAAACGTTGGGGTTAAATCCCCCCAAAGCCAGCTCCTGGGGTTTGAAACATTTGGGCTGTCCAACACCCCCCATTCCCAAAGTCTGGGGTCAAACATCCCCTAAATCCCAAATCCTGAAGTGTCAAACGCCCCCAACCCCCAAAGTTTAGGGTTAAAACCCCCAATCCCCAATTCCTAGGGTTTGAAATATCGAGGGTGTCCAACCATCCTCACTCCCAAAGTCTGGAGTCAAACCCCCCAATCCCCAAACTTTGAGGTCAAAGGCCCTCGATCCCAAACTCTGGGGTGTCAAATCCCCCTGATCCCCCAAATTTGGGGTTAAATCCCCCCAAATCCTGGGGTGAATCCCCCCAATTACTAAACTTTGGCATGAAAACCCCCTGACCCCATATCCTGGGGTTTGAAACATCTGGGGTGTCCAACTGCCCTTATCCCAAAATTTGGAGGTCAAACCCCCTGACTGACAAATCCTAGGGTCAAAAACCCCCACATCCCAAATTCTGGGGCCAAACATCCCCAAACCCCAAGTCTGGGGTCAAAAACCTCCAAATCCTAAACCCCAAGGTGTCAAACCCCCTTTAACTCCCAAATTTTAGAATCAAACCCCCCAACCCTCAAAATTTGGGGTCATGACCCCCCCAGTCTCCATATTCCCCCAAACCCATTGCAACCCTGGGGGGCACAGTGGGGTTTGTTTGGAGCAGCTCCAGGTGCAATATCTGCAGAGAGACCCTGGGTAAAATGTTGGGGAAAACCCCAAAAACCCCTCAGGAACCCCAAAATCCCTGGGGGCTGGGAAAAGGGATTTGCAGTGGGGATCTGGGCTGGCAGAAGGGGATTTGGGGTGAAAGAAGAAGGATTTGGAGTGAGGAAATTTGGGGTGGAAAAAGAAGGATCTAGGATGGAAAAAGGAGATTTTTGGTGTGAAAGAAGGAGGATTTGGGGTGGGAAAAGGGATCTGGAGTGGGAAAAGAGGGTTTGGGGTGAAAGAAGAAGGATTTGGGATGTACAAAGAAGGATTTGGGGTGGAAAAAGGAGATTTCAGTGGGAAAAGGGGATTTGGATGGGAAAATGGGTTGAGGGTGGGGATTGCGAGACCAGAGGAGACCTTCAGATGGGTCCGTTTGGTGCTGCCTCCCTGGATGCTCCCAGCACCTCCAGAAGCAGCACGTGGCTGGCTCTCGGCCCTGCCCATGCCCATTCCAGCAGGGCTGGCCAGAGGGGAGCAGCCCCAGGCTGTGCCTGTGCCCCCAGCCCCTGTGGGCAGTGTGTGGCTGCTGGGCTGGGCTCCAGAGGGGAATGGCCTTGCAGCACAAAGTGCCCAGAGAGCCCAGAGCCAAAGAGTCTCTCCCCTGCAGGCACTGCTGCTCCGGTGCATTGAAACACTTCCAGTGCTGGAGTGGGCTGACGGCTGTTCCTCATCCCACCCAAAAGAAGCTGATGGTTGGATATTATTGGAGAATTTCTCTCAAGTTGAGCCCGGCAGGGGGTTCTTGAAAGGGAGAAGCTGCTACAAGAAATACCCTGATGCCTCCCCCAGGCTCTGTGTGTTTCAACGCTCTTGGCCTTTCTTGATGCTTCTCAAATGAAAAGAAATTCCTGGGGCAGCAGCAGCAGCAGGATTTGCCTCTCACCATAAAATACTGTTACATCAGCTGGTTTTCCAGTCCATCCAGCTCTTACAGTGGCTATCCTGGCATGTGTCCAAACCCTAAAGATGTTCATATCCCCAAAGGGTGACACAGGGTTTTTCCTGTTGTTCAGACCTGGAAGACTTTGAGGTTTACAAATAGAAGGGGGAGTAATTGCAAGGTGCTGTACTGTATTTATAGTGGTCTTTTAATAAGCAATAAAATTACAGATGGACCATGATAGGAAAATAACTTGCTGCAGGAAAAATTCCTCAGGATACCTGGCTATTCTCAAGCTCTACTGCTGCCATTGAGTAGGGAAAGACGAACAACAAGCCATGTCTGAATAACAACAGATTAATGTTGTGCTCTCTTCCTGAGTCTGCTCCCAAAAGATCTGGGATTGACAAAGATAAATGAATTTTAAGAGCTGGTTTTGGTTATTTCAGAGAAAGTTTAAAAGGGAGAAAGGATTGGGGTGATGAAGAGGCTGTCATTACCTATCCTTTTCAGTGCTGTCTATTGTTGCAAAAATGAGCAATGTGCCCTGCTGGTGTTTAGATGTTCTGAGTCCCTCAGCTGTGAGTTGGTTGCCGTGCTGTCCTGCCTGGTGCTTGCTGGATGTGCTGGAAAAAAGAGCTTGGGCCCTTGATGAAAATGACCACAAATGAGTTCATTGGGATTTACTGGGCTCAGAGTAAAAGGGATGAAATTCAGGTTTGATCTAGAAAATGCTTCTTCCCTGTCAGGATGGTGAAGTCCTGGCTTCACAGATTGCTCAGAGAAGCCGAGTAAATAAAGTTTCAGAATTCTTCCTTTCTGTCCCATTCCTTTTCCATAAGTTCAGGTTTGCTTTTCAGAGTGCCACCTTCTCAGCTGGTTGCCGTTTGTGTCCTGCTTTCTCTCCTGCCTTCCTTTGTCTGCTCCTTTTCCCTTCCACAGGGTCTGTCTTTACCTGTGGCAGCTTCCAGCCAAAGACCCTCCCCTGATTGTATTTTTTTTCTTCTCCATCCAGGTGCTCAAACAGCCCGGGATGAAGTTCTGGAGGCTGGCAGTGAAATGTCTGTGTAAGATCTTGCTGCACTTGTGTCTTGGCCCCTTCAGAATTTGGCCTTGAAGGGCAGGAGCATCTTTTCCTTGCTGGCAGCTGGAATTGCAGCCCATGGCAGTGTGTGCCAGAGATGTCACAGGGCAATTGCTGAGGCTGCCAGGGCGCTGCTCCTGCCGTGCCTGCCAGGGGAGCTGTGCAGGGCAGGGTCAGGCTGCAGCAGCTGGCTGGGCTCCCCGAGCAGACAGCAAAGGCGGCTTTGCTGCACATTCTGCAGCTGGGGGCAGAGGGAAGAAGGGCAGGGAGTCCCTGACAGAATGCTGGAATGCTTGTGGCTGGAAGGAACCTGCCCCCCGACCCCAATCGGGCCCAGCCCTGGATGTCCCCTGAGACCCTCCCCAGACCCTCTCCCCAAACCCTTCCAGAGTCCCTGCCCAAAACCTCCAAAACCCTCCCAGGACACCCTCAGCACTCCCCAGAGCTCTCCCCAAACTCCCCCCAGGACCATCCCAACACCCTCAGACCCTCCCAAGACCCTTCTACGACCCCTCCCCCAAACCCCCCCAGACCCTCCCACGACCCCTCCGCCCCCCCGCGAGACCTCTCTTAGGAGCCATCTGCACCCCCCAGGTCCCCCCACAATCCCCCAGAACCCCTCCCCAAAGCTCCCCCCCAAACCCCCTGACCCTCCCCAGACCCCCCCAGACCCTCCCCCGCCCCCCTCCCCCCCCCCCCCCCCCCCCCGCCCCGCCGATCCCCTCGCAGGCCCCTCCCGTTCGTATCCCGAGCCCGGCGGCTCCCGGCGGCGGCGGGGAAGGGGGCGCCGCTTCCGGCTCGCCTCTGATTGGCTGGGGCGGCACGGGGGAGGCGGGCATTGCTGAGGGCAGCCGTGCTGTGATTGGTTGTTTTAGGGACGTGCAGCACGGTGATTGGTTGGTTCGGGGCGGGGCGTGCCGCCGTTCTTGAGAGTCCGCGCACACGGCAGAGGCGGGAGATTGTGAGGGGAGAGCGGGGCTGAGGTGGGGACGGGGGGAAACTGGGGTGGTTTGGGGCGGGTCTGAGGGGAAATTGGGAATTTTTGGGGGCATCGACGGGAAACATAGGTGTGTGCGATGGGTTTGGAGTGAATGAGGGAGTCTGAGGGGGCTTTGGTTGGTCAGAGGGAGCTTTAGGGAGCTTGGGGGGGAGCTTGAGAGGGTCTGGAGCATTCTCAGGTGGGTTTAGGGGGATCTCAGGAGAATTGGGCGGGTCTGAGGGGATTTTGGGGGATTGTGAAAGGAACTGGGCTGTTGTGAGGGCATCTGGGGGGGTCTGAGGTGGCTCTAGGGGTAATTTTGGGGAGTCTGCAGGGGATTTCATAGGGTTTGGGGGGGATTGAGTGGTCTGAGGGGGATGTGGGGCATTCTGATGGATTTGGGGGGGTTCTCAGATGGGTCTGGGGTGAATTTTGGGGGGAAATGGGGGGGTCTGAGAGTCCTGGGAAGGTTTTTGGGGTCCAAGGTGGTTCTGGGCCAACACTGGGGGAGCTCTGGGGGGTCTGGGGTTCCTGGAGGGGTCCCGGGGGAAGATTTGGGGGTCCCGGGGGGTCCCAGGCCCACCCTGAACCGGAGTCTGGGGGTTTCGAGGGGAGGGGGCACAGCAGGGGTTCCCCCCCTCCCCAGTTTTTGGGGGGTCTCCCATGGTGCCCCTTCCCCAAAAAGCTCCGAGGGCCCCCTGAAGTGGCTCCTGTTCCACCGGCTGGTGCCCCCTGATCCAGGACGGCCCCACTGAGCCTGGGGGGCTTCTGGGGGATTTTCAGGTTTTGAGTGGGTTTTTGGGGATTTCAGAGTTGCTTTTTTGGGCTTTGTGGGATTTTTTGGGGAGTTTGGGGGAAATTATTGGGTTTTTGAGGAGAATTATTGGGTTTGGGGATGGCTAGAGGATTTTGGGGGGTTTTGGATTTTGGGTGTTTTTTTGGGGTTGTGGGGTTTTTTTGTATGGGGAGGGGATTTATTGAAATTTTTGGGAGTTTTTTATAATTTTGGTGAGTTCCACTGGGATTTTTGGAGATTCTCTGGGGGTTTTGAGGGTTTTCTTGTAACTTTTGGGGAATTTGTGAGGTATTAGTGGAATTTTAGGGGGGCTTTGTGGCATTCCCTGGGTGTGGGGAAGGGCTGAGAGGCACCAAAATCTCCTTGAAACCCCTGAAAGTCCCAATAAAACCCATTAAATCCCAATTAAGTCTCTCAAAATCTCATTAAAACACCCTAGAATCCTAATAACAGCCCACAAAATCCTTTGAAATCCCAATAACCCAAAAAATCCTAATTAAACTCCACAAATCCCCCAAAAATCTCAAAACCATGAAAAGTCCCACAAAATCTCCCCCAAATCCAAAGAAATCCTGGCAACACCCAAATCATCCCACAAAACCCACCAAAAATCTAAAAACCCTCAAATCCCCAAGGAATCCCGCTAAATGCCACCACAATTCCAATAAAATCCCCACAAAATCTCCTAAAAATCCCAATAAAACCCCCAGAATTTCTGAGAATCCCAAAAATCCCAACAAAATCTCAGTAGAACCCCCAAAATTCAAAAAAAGCCACAAAAAATTCAATAAACCCCCAAACACCCCCAGAAAAACTCCCCCTCAAACTGCCAGTAGAATCCCCCAAAATCTAAACCCCCCAAAATCCACTAAACCAGCAGCTCCCAGTCCATCCCAGTATGATTCCAGTCACTCTCAATGTGATCCCAGTGTAACCCAGTATGGACTCAGCTGCTCTCACTGTGATCCCAGTTGCTCCCAGCATAATTCCAGATGTTCCCAGTTCCTCCCATTATGATCCCAGTTTCCCAAAGAATACTCCCAGTCCCTCCCAGCAGGGTCCCAGTTGTGCCCAGTTGCCTCCAGGGTAGATTCAGTTTCCCCCAGCATCGTCCCAGTTGCTCTCAGCATGATCCCAGCTGTTCCCAGTGTGGTTCCAGTGCCCCCAGTATGGTTAGAGACACTCCCAGTTTGTTTTAGTTACCTCAGAATGATCCCAGTCTTGCCCAGTTACTCCCAGTTTCCTCTAGCATAATCCCAGTTTCCACCTGTTGCTCAAAGGGTGGCCCCAGTTGCTCCCAGTATGATCCCAGTTGCCCCACTTATAGTCTCAGTCCTCTCAGCACGGTTCCAGTTCCTTCCAGCTGTTCCCAGTTGCTCCCAGTGTGTCACATTTTCCTCCCAACATGGCCCAGTAGCTCCCAGTAAGCCCCAGTCAGGTTTCATTCACACCCAGTATAGTCCCAGTATGAGTGTAGCCACTCCAGTATGATCCCAGTCACCTGCAGTCTAACCCCAGTGTCTCCCAGTCACTCCCAGTCTGATGACAGTGTCCCCAGTGTGATCCCAGTTGCTCCCAGCATGGGCCCAGATGTTCCCAGTGTGCTTCCATCACTCCCCTATGGTTACAGACACTCCCAGTATGGTCCCAGTTGGACCCAGTTGCCCCTGCTCTAGTCCCAGTCACTCCCCAGATGATCCCAGTCCCCCCAGTATGGTCCCACTCACTCCCAGTTACTCCCAGTGTGGTCCCAGTTCTCCCCAGCATGGTCCCAGTTGTTCCCAGTGTGGTTCCAGTCATTCCAGTATGGTTCCAGACACTCCCAGTATATCCCAGTTGCCCCCAGCATGTCTGTAGTCATTTCCAGGCACTGCCAGTGGCCCCAGTGAGGTGTCAGTTCTGCCAGTATAATCCCCCAGTCATGCCCAGTATATCCCAGTTGCCTCCAGCATGCATCCAGTCCTTCCCAGTTTCTCCAGTTTGCTTGCAGCATCATCCCAGTCTCTCTCAGTTGCTCCCAGTAGCCCAAAGTGTGATCCTAGTTGCTCCCTTTCAACCCCTGTATCATCCCAGTAAGCTCCAGTTTGATCCCATTCACATGCCCGCTCTCCCAGTGTGGTCCCAGTATAATCCCAGTTGCTTCCAGTCTCTCCCAGTATGGTCCCAGCTGCATCCAGCATGGTTCCAGTTGCTTCCTAGATCAACCCAGTCATTCCCAGTATGATGCCATTTGCTCCATGCATGCTCCCAGTTGCTCCCAGTCAGGCCCAGTATGGGGGATGATGTGCAGGGTGTGTTCCTAGTCACTCTCAGACACTCCCAGTATTAGTCCAGTCCCTCCCAGTATGATCCAAAGATGAGCCCAGTGTGCTCCCAGTCCCTGCCAGTATGAACCAGTTGTGCTCCACATGGTTCCAGTTGCTCTTTCACCCTCACTTTTCTTCCAGTTACTCCCAGTATCCCTCAGCGTAGCCCAGTTCCCTGCAGCATGTTCCCACTCACTCCCAGTTGCTCCCAGTTGGGTTTTTGGGGGGATATTTGGAGAATGAAGCAGTCCAAGGCTGAGCGGAAAAGGCCCCTCGGGGGGACATCGGGGGGTGCTGGTGGTGGCTGCCGGCAGAGGCAGCCTGGAGGAGCAGAGCCCTGTGTGCCCCAGGAGCCCAAAGTGGGGAGCCCAGAGAGGGGGGAGCGCCGCCATGGGCAGGAGCCTCAAGAGCCTGGAGAGGGGCAAGGGGGACTCCTTGGAGCCGCTGCAGCCCAGAGCAGAGAATGAGGGGAGAAGGGAGCCCGGGAGCCCAAACAGCCCCAGCTTCCCGAAATGGGTAGAGCCAAGAGCGGGGAGCTTTTGGCATTGCTGGGACTGCCAGCAGCCTGGGCAGGGTGGGCACCGAGGAGAAGGGGGACCCCCAATCCAAGCATGACCCCAGCAGCTGGGACAGGGGGGAACCCCCGAACACCAGATGGGAGGGACCAGGGACGGGGAACTACTGGGAGGCTTTTTCAGGGCTGAATCTTGGTGTTTGGGAGGTTTTTATATAGCCCAGATGGCCAGTGACTTGTAGAGATGGACTTGGGCAGAGGGACCATTCAAACTCACCGTGCTCATCCCTTGTTTTCCCCAAACCAGGATTTCCCATTCCCAGTCCCTGGGAGGCTGTGAGGAAGAGGAAGATGCCCCGGGACACTGAGGCAGGTGAGGAGGAAGTCAGTGCCCCTTTCCCCTCTGTGCTGCTCCATCTCCCAGCCCAGCACGGCCCCGGCTGCAGCACAGCCCTGGGGTATCTCCTTGCCCTTGCCTGTGGCACAGAGGCAAATCCCACCTTGTCCTTGTCCTTCCTCCCCCAGAGCAGGAGCTGAGCATGGAGAGCAGGGAGGACAAATGCCCACGGCAGGACCTGGTGGAAGAGGCCGTTTTGAGCGGCTCCACGGCGCAGGAAGCCAACGGGGAGGAAAAGGCGTGGAGATGCCGCACGAGGAGGGGCTGCAAACGCTGCTGGCAGGGATCTGAGGGGGAAAGAGCTAGCCTGGGCCGGGAAGGCAGCCGGAGACAGAGCCAGAGCTCGGAGCTGGTGCTCCATAAGCAGCTCCATGATGGGGAGAAGCCTCACACGTGTGGGGAGTGTGGGAAGAGCTTCAGGCAGAACTGCGACCTGATTGTGCACCAGAGGACCCACACTGGGGAGAAGCCCTATGAGTGTGGGGAGTGTGGGAAGAGCTTCTGTGGGAGCTCCAACCTGATCAAGCACCAGAGAACCCACACTGGGGAGAAGCCCTACGAGTGTGGGGAGTGTGGGAAGAGCTTCAGCCTGAGCTCCAACCTGATCAAGCACCAGAGAACCCACACTGGAGAGAGGCCCTATGAGTGTGGGGAGTGTGGGAAGCGCTTCAGGTGGACCTGCGACCTGATCAATCACCAGAGGATCCACACTGGAGAACGGCCCTTCGAGTGTGGGGAGTGTGGGAAGAGCTTCTCACAGAGCTTCCACCTGATCTCGCACCAGAGGACCCACACTGGGGAGAGGCCCTATGAGTGTTCCAAGTGTGGGAAGGGGTTTCAGATCAGCTCCCGTCTCATCAGGCACTATCAGAGTCACAGAGAGGAGAGGCCCTTCCAATGCCCCGAGTGCGGGAAGGGATTCAGGGACAACTCCCACCTTGTCAGGCACCGGCGCATCCACACTGGGGAGAGGCCCTACGAGTGTCCCCAGTGTTGGAAGAGCTTCTCCAGGGGCTGTCACT
The DNA here is from genome assembly GCF_028551555.1 of Melozone crissalis. NCBI lineage: Eukaryota > Metazoa > Chordata > Aves > Passeriformes > Passerellidae > Melozone > Melozone crissalis. Next base: position 2,020,508 of record NW_026535799.1, on the reverse strand, counting down.
TCACCCGACACCAACGGAGGCACTGGTAAGGGAAGCCCTGCGAGCGCCCTGAGTGCGGGAAGAGCTTCATGCGCTACTCCAGCTCCATCCCCCACTGGAGGAGGCACTTTGGGCACATCCCTGGTCACTCACATTCCCTGTGATCCATGATGGCAACACACCTGGCTGCTTCTCCTTTTGGTTTTGCATTAAGTTTTTTATCTTCTCCCCCTCTCTGCTGTCTAAAAGCCAAGAGGGATGGATCTGTCACCTCAAATCCCAGTTAAAACAGCTCAGTCTTAGACTCAGAGAACTCAGGCCCACATCAAAAGGGCTTTTTCCCACCTCAAAAAAGCTCTACCTCTTCACAAACCTACTCGATTCCACAGCCACCAGGGTGAGATGGGATTTGGAGGTGATTTGGAGTAATGGGATCTCAATTAGATTGGTGGGATGGAGATTCTGTGGGTCAGGGTTTGTGGGATGTATTTGATAGCAAATAAAACTCTCAGACTTACTGATTTCTTTCCCGTTCATTTTCAGTCCATTGCAGTTCTGTTTGCAGAGTGCCTCCCTCTCAGCTCATTGTGTTTGTGTCCTCCTTTCTCTCCTGCCTCTCTTTGCCTGCTCTGTTTCTCTCTCAGTGCCTCCCTTAACCCAGGAACCACCAGATACCCTCCTTTGATTTAATTGCCCCAGTGACCACCAAAGACCCTCCCTTGATTTAATTGACCCCTGCCCTGTTTTAATTGACCCCTCTGTCACCCTGTTTTTTTAAGATTTTCTAAGCCTTCTGATGTTGACATTCTTGTAGCGAACTTTCTCACACACTTTCTGTAAATAACTCATTGTTTTGCATTCCTTAATAGAGGAGGAGAAATTGATGGACTGTTGTCCAGTGTCGTTGGAGAGGTGGCACTGTCACCTTCCATTCCGCTGTCACTTTTGGAAAACTATAAATGTTGGAGTCAGAAAATAAACTTCACATTTTTACACTTTTGCAAAATTATAAATTATAAATGTTGGAGCCAGAAAATAAAGTTCACATTTTTACACTTTTGCCAAATTATAAATCTTGGACTCAGAAAATAAACTTCACATTTTTTCACTTTTGGAAAACTATAAATTAGAAATGTGGGACTCAGAAAATAAACTTCACATTTTGTCTCTTTTGGAAAATTATAAATGTTGGAGTCAGAAAATAAACTTCACATTTTTTCACTTTTGCAAAATTATAAATTATAAATGTTGGAGTCAGAAAATAAACTTCACATTTTTTCACTTTTGGAAAGTTTCTCACACACTTTCTGTAAATAACTCATTGTTTTGCATTCCTTAATAGAGGAGGAGAAATTGATGGACTGTTGGTTTGTCCAGTGTCGTTGGAGAGGTGGCACTGTCACCTTCCAATCCGCTGTCATTTTTGGAAAACTATAAATGTTTGAGTCAGAAAATAAAGTTCACTTTTTTCCTTCACCCTGAGAACAGTGGTGTGCGCTTCTGTTCTTCTGTGTCCTATAGTGTCCCGATCCTTGGCTGTTTTTGATGGCCTGGAAAGGCTCGGGATGGCCTTGGGGCAGCCAGCGCTCCAAAGGACAAAAGGAGTCCTCAGGTTTTTCAGTCTTCAGTGTTGTTTATTAATTCTTATCTAAAATATTTTCTCCCGGCCCGACAGAGGTCTGCACAGCAAGTCAGCCATGAGAACACTGACTGCCCTCGGGGCGGTCACTTATCTTTATACCCAAAACTACTTCTAAGATATTTTCTCCCCAATACCTTTCACCCTTATTGACAAGTGCACATTCAGTAAGAACCAATCCCAAAGTGCCACCACCACCACAGAAGATGGACGACAAGAAGAAGAAGAAGGACAGGACACGCCCTAATTCCTCCATCTTGTCCCCCTAGAACCCCCCTGTACCGAGATTCTAAAACCTGTGTTTCACACTATAATTAACCTATCCCTTCATGTGATCCTCCCATCCTCACACAGGTGTTGTTTCCCGTGCAGGATCAAAGTCCAACCACCAAACACTTCTGGCAATGTTCCAGGACCTCCGAGCCCCCCAAGGGTGGTCTCGGTGACTCTGCACATCAGGGCTGCTGTGCTGAGATCCCACACTCTAGTGACATCTGGTGACTGCCAGAGTGTAGGCTGAGACATGGAGTCCGGATTGCCGGTGAGGTTGTGTTGTCCCCCCTCTTTGGTGCTTTGCCTGCTGTTCTGGTGGTGATGGCAGCCTCTGCGAGTTTCGAGGAGGATTCCCTCATTTTGGACCTCTTGAGGGGGGTCCTGGAGTGGAAACAGGTTTCTTTCCTGGGATGATTTTGAGAGATTGTTTCTGTGCGCCTGAGAGCGAGGGCTCTTTTTGGACCCTGCGAAGGCGTTCTCCAGGGAGGCGCGGTCTCTCGTGGGGGTCCGCTGCATGGAGGCTCTCTTTGATGATTGCACTGTTGTTTTGCGGAGAAAAGAAGAAACCTCACAACGTTATAAAAGTTGTAAAGCCCGGTATGCCTTTATTACGACGCGCGCCGGACGCAAGCCCCCAAAAAGGCATGCGTGCCTCTGAAGACCTCAGGTCTCCTTTTATCCCCCTTCCAAATGCATATGCATGCAGTTTCACAATAAGTTCATACATATTTATTCCGCGTGACATTTAGCACCAGTTCTTCTTTATCAAAGGAATTTCTAGGTCGGGGGCAAATCGACCTTGTGGTCATTTCTGTTTTTCTTTCTCTGTCTCCTTGTTGTCTCTGGAATGCGGCTTTTCCTTCAGCTTTGGCCTTACAGACTTTTCACCTCTCTTAGACACTTCACCTAATTCAGAATGGATCTCTACTCTGTCTCACTGCAGACGTGGGATCGCTGCTGGTGCAGTGGAAAAAGTGTGAGGAGCTTTGGCGGGGGTCTGGTTCTTGTGCCCCTTGGAGTTCCCAGTGGAGCCCTTCTGTCTCAGATGTGGACAAGGGGGAGTTTGAGTTTCTGTGCGATGTGGAGCTCTCTCCCCCGCCCCAGGACGGTGTGCTGGGGGACAGATCCAACTGGGGGATGGTGATGGTTCCCCTGGGGTGGATGTGGCTGTGCCAGGCTCCCTTGTGCCACTCTGCAGTGATGCGGCTCCGCGGGCTGCACCTCTCTGGGCACCCCACCCCTCCTCCACGTCGGGGACAGGGCCCCGCGCCGGTCTCGTCCTGTCGCAGACATCTTTTCATTAAAATCCTTTTGTTAGGATTTTTCCTGCTGAAGCTGAGAAGTTTCAGCAACAAAGCGTAAACAATGGTTATCTGCTGCTGTGGAATGCAGCAGGTGGATCCGCGATTGGTCTCCTGTGGGTGTTTGGATTTACTCACCACTCACGGCAAAGCTGCTCTCGCTCTCTGCTGAGACACAGATCTTTGTTATTCATTCCTTTCGATTCTATTCTTAGCCTAGCGTTCTGAGGAACATTTTCCTTTCTATTTCTTTTTAGTACAGTTATAATGTAGTATATATACATAATAAAATAATAAATCAAGCCTTCTGATCATGGAGTCAGCATTCTCGTCTCTCTCTCATCCTGAGAACCCCTGTGACCACGGTCACATCGTCCCAGCCTGCACTGGGTTTGCAGGCCATGCTGGCCCCTGTGCCCACCAAGGTGCCCCCTGCCAGGGCTGCGGCACGACAGGGCGCTGAGGTATGTCACAGACATTTTTTCATAGAAATCCTTTCTTTGGGACTTGTGCATCTTCTGGGAAGCTGAGGCCCCAGAAAGAGAATGTAAACAATGATTATCAGCTGCTGTCAAATGCAATAGGGTGCACCTGTGATTGGTTCATGTTCCATGTGTACAAATAAGGGCCAATCACAGGGCAAGCTCTCTGGAACACAGTGACAGAGAACTCTCTTGTTTTTAGATTCTTGTCTATTCTATTCTTAGCTTAGCAGCCTCTGCAACTTCTCTCCTTATTCTTTTTAGTATAGTTATAATGTATTATATATCATATATCAATAAATCCAGCCTTCTGATCATGAAACAAGATTCTCATCCTTCTCTCACCCGGGAGACCTCATCAGGGCGCTGTAATAGAGGTATTTACCTTTAGCGCGAATGCCAACACGGCCGGTGGGAGGCCGGTGGGTTCCCGGGGCCGTGACACCTCCTCGTCGAATTTGTGGATGCTTCCCTCGTGCCAGGTGACCGTGTGTCTGAGGAACCCCGTGCGTTTCTGGCGAGAAGCCAAAACCAAGACCAACAGGATGAATGAGCCTGTCTGTTCATGGTATCTGCCGGGTTGCAGAGTGGGCTCCTCTGGCTCTGCCGTGTGGAGAGTTTTGTCAAAGAGTGGCTTGAGGGGAAAGGACACAGCCGAATTAATTTGGTATAGATGTCCTAACTAGGGCAGAGGCCTTTTTGCAGGCAGGGTGTCTGTTGAGAATGTAGCTGACTAGAGAATGGAAAAGTACAAGACTGTGGTTAATTCCAAATCTTGCACCTGCAAAGATAACGTGTCCTTGGGCCTAGCGGAGTATGATAAAGAAATGGACAGCGAGACGTGAGACGTAGAGAACGTAGGCCCAAAGGAATGTGGATGAGTTAATGGTATAGTTTAACCAATAGATTGCTTGGCTTACAGAATATTCATGAGCTTATTATTTGCTGTATAAGTGTTTGATGCTTTCTTTAAGAAACTGGACCTGTGATGAACCATCTGGTGTCCTGGTCTCCTTCTTACGACACATGGTGACCCTGAATGCTGACCCCTCATCTCGACTAAAAGAAAAAGGGGGAGAGAATGTCCCACGGTCGAGGAAGTTGGAGCTGGGTCCTGTTCGCAGCCAGGACGGTGCCGGAATTTTGAAGCACCCTTGGGGTTCACATCGGTGACTCAAGCCATTCACATGCTGCCGGAGCCTGGAAAGCTGCAAGACCGCTCACGAAAAAAAACGGTATGGATAGGCAAGCAGCATACGAACTCTTCGCCGGATATTTAGAAAGGTGAGGGGTAAAGGGGATAGATTTAAAAAAGGAACTCCCAGGGTTGCTAGCCTACGGTTATGCTAAGGGTGTTGTCCTTAACCCACATACAGTTCATGAACTCGCTGAATGGAGAAAGTTTGGGGATATACTGTGGGAGGCGGTGTTAGAAGATGATAAAACAGCAAAGAAATTGGGCAAGCTATGGCAGATAGTACACAACGCACTACTTCAACATGTCTCTGAGCGTAAGGCGGCATAAAGGGTGACAGAAGCTCATAAGAAAAATATAGGGTATGGTCGCGAGGACGATCCTCTCGTGCCTTCAATAAACAAGGTGTTAATACTGATGGGTTCACAGCAGTGTGGTATGGAGGCTCCTGTTACAGGTGCGGGGGGGCCGTCTGGTCCTCCTCTGTCGGAGGAGGAGGATGAGCACGAGCTGGAGGATAGAGGAGAGCGCAGACAAAGCCCGCTGCCCCCCCGCAGAGAGAGCGAGCTAAGCCCGCCGCCCCCCCACAGGGAATGCGGGCTAAGCCTGCTGCCCCCCCGCAGGGAACGCGAGCTGAGCTTGCTGCCTCCCCGCAGAGAGCGAGAGCCGAGCCTGCCACCTCCCCCACCTGAATGGCCTGCGCAGAGGCGGAAACAGCGCAAAATTCTCCGAGAGTCAGATCCTATCCCAGGGGCACTCAGTGATCCATGGTGGGAGATGGCTAAGCAAAGGAGAGAGGCTTGGGCTGCTCTGGCAAAAGAGGCAATGCAAATGGGGGATCATGAGGCAATGGAGGCCGCTTCTGCTCTTGCCTGTCCGGTTACATACACACCACAGTATGATGCTCAGGGGAACCACACACAGAATCTGGTGGAGTACACTCCTTTAGACTGGAAGTTGTTATCCCAGTTGCGGTCCAGGGTTAGTCAGTTCGGGGTGAAAAGCGAACCTGTTAGGCAGATGCTAGATTACCTCTTTAATACGCAAATTTTGTGCCCAAATGATTTGAGGGGAATAGTGCAGCTAATATTTACTCAGCATCAACAGTTGTTGTTTAATGCGCATTGGCAAGCTTTGGTTAATGAGTCGATTGCGACACAGCGAGCTCAGGGGGACCCGTTGCATGGAGTGACAATGGATGAGCTCATGGGCTTGGGGGCATACTTGCGCTTGGAGGCACAGTTGATATCAGGAGCAGATAAGCTTAGAGAAGCCATGCGGTTTGTATGTGCGGCAATAGAAAGGGTTAAAGAGCCAGGAGGGCTGCCGGCGTACATGGGCATAAAACAAGGCAGAGAGGAATCGTTTGGTAGTTTTATTGACAAAGCAGCTGCGGCTATAGACCGGGCTGGCGTTGCAGAATATATGAAGGGGGCACTATTGAAGCAGCGTGCCTTACAGAATAGCAATCTGGCCATGCAATGGGTGCTAGCCACTCTGGGAGCAAACTGGACCATTGAGGAAGCGCTAGAGCGAATGGCGTTACAGCCAGCAGCCTCACAAGCATTCTTAGTAGATGCAATAAAGGAATTAGGAGTAGGGCTGCAAAACCAAGCAGAATTCACTCAAAATCAGGTGTTAGCCGCTCTTGCTCCTCTCTGAAACGGCTCAATGGCAGTCATGCAGGGAGGCTCGAGAACATACCCCAAATGTTACCGATGCGGCAGTGGGGGACACATGCGCCGAGAATGCACAGCGACTGGCTTGTGGTGCCAAAACTGCCAATCCAGCTCCCACAACACCTCGGCTTGCCAGCGCCGATCGGGAAACAGGCAGCGGAGCGCGATTGCCGGCCGTGCCCAGACACAAGTTGCCGCTGTGACATCAGCGCCACCTCCTGTCTGCAGCCAGCAACAGCAGGGAGCCTCGGCTTGGACATATCAGCAGCAGTAGATGTCGCGTAAATGACGAACTGGCCTGAAAGGATACCAACTGGAGTAAACAGTCCTCTCTTGCTACAAGGGCAAATATGTGGAGCCTTATTGCTGGGACGCTCCTCAACATCCATGCTGGGACTATTTGTGTTACCTGGGGTCATGGATGCAGACTATACCGGAGAAATACAAATCATGGCTTACACCCCTTATCCCCTGATAAAGATAACCAGAGGACAACGCATACCACAATCTGTGGTACCACTACCACAGATGACATCAGGTATTCCATCGTTTACTGGAGAGAAGCAGGATGGAAAGGGTTTTGGCTCTACCGGTGTTACACTCCTGACTGTAGATCTTCAAGAGAGGCCAAAACAAAGAGTTGAAATTACCCATGGACATCAGAGCATAACCCTTTATGGATTATTGGATATGGGAGCAGACACCAGCATTATATCGCCAGAAGCATGGCCACAGCATTGGCCCCTGCTCCCATCAACAAACATGCTCACGGGAGTAGGAGGACTTACTTTGGCAAGCAAAACACCACCTCTGTCAGTGCGCATTGATGGGCAACAAGTGTCTGTTGTGTTTTCAGTCGTTCAGTTGCCCCCTACAGTCTCTTGCCTGATTGGCAGGGATGTTTTAACACAGCTGGGGGTGGTGTTGACCAATCACCACCCTTTGGGGTAATTGCCATTGCTTGGACTTTCCCCATTCCACTCACCTGGAAAACAGATACACCGGTGATGGTTAAGCAATGGCCCTTGAAAGGGGAGAGTCTTATGCATGCCCATGAATTGGTAAAGGAACAATATGAGCAAGGACATTTACGACTCTCAACGAGTCCGTGGAACACGCTCATCTTTGTGATCAAGAAGAAGTCAGGGAAATACCGCCTGGTACATGATCTACGAGTTGTGAATAACCAGATGGAACCAATGGGGGCCTTGCAGCCTGGTCTTCCGAATCCAGCCCTGATCCCTCAAGATTGGCCACTTTTAATCATCGATTTAAAGGATTGTTTTTTCACTAGTGGACTGCATCCCGATGACATGAAGAGGTTTGCCTTTACCCTACCAGCAATAAATCGTGGGGAACCAGGCAAAAGATTTGAATGGACAACACTTCCGCAGGGCATGCGGAACTCCCCCACATTGTGCCAGCTTTATGTTGACGCTGCATTGCAGCCATTACATCAGCAGTGGCCAGCTACCATAATATATCATTACATGGATGATATTTTGTTTGCACAGCAACAGCCATTTTCCCCTTTACAGGTTGACAGCATCAGAGACACTCTTGCAGCATCTTCACTTGTTATTGCCACAGAGAAAATTCAGACCACAAAACCATGGAAGTATTTGGGATGGACTTTAATGGACCAAACAGTGGTACCCCAAAAATTAGAACTGCACTTGGACATTAAGACTTTACATGATGCTCAAAAGTTGCTAGGAGACTTACAGTGGCTAAAACCCATTGTGGGAGTACCAAATCACTTGTTGGAGACCCTACGACGCTTGTTAAAGGGCACTGACCCCACTACCCCTGTATGCCTCACGAAGGAACAGCATACCGCCCTACAGCAAATCAGTAATTGTGTACAAGGATATGTGTCCCATCGACAGCTAGATTGCCCTATTGACCTCACCGTTTGGAATAGTCCTTGTCACCTGCTTGGCGCTCTCTCCCAATATGAGAATAAAACGAGGGAGATACGGGTATTGGAATGGCTGTCACCACCATTACAACATAAAAGAACAATATTTTCAAAAATTGAACAATTGGCTGCGTTGATTAAAAAAGGCCGTCTCAGAATTACTGAAGCGGACGGTCAAGAACCTGCCACCATTAGGCTACCCATGGAAAAAGAGACGCTGGACTGGTACCTGGTTAATTCAGTGGACTTACAGGAAGCATTATTGACATCATCTGCAAAGGTGGAGACAAGCAAGTTAGTGCCCAGGGTCCTGCAATGGATGACAGAATGGAACTGGATCACTCGGCCACTGAGAAGAGAGCGACCCATAGAAGGAGCCATCACAGCCTTTAGAGACGCAGGGAAGAAATCAAGACGTGCTGCTGTTACTTGGCAGGAAAAAGGACAATGAAAGCACCAACTTCTTGCAGCAGACCCTGCAGACAGCTTACAAACCTTAGAATTGTTAGCAGTAGTATGGGCAATGTCCAACCTGCATGAGCCCTTGAATGTGGTCACAGACTCTATGTATGTCGCAGGAGTAGCCAGACGTATAGAAGGAGCAGCAATTAAAGAAGTGAATAACAAACGGCTGTATGAGTTACTGGTTCAATTAAGGAAAGCTCTCCGGGATAGAAGTGCAGTGTACTCTCTAATCCATATCAGGAGCCACAAGTGGTCCGAGGGCCTAGGAGAAGGGAATGAGTGTGCCGATAAATTGGTCACCTTACCCATTGATAACTCTTGTCCTGTTGATAAGCATACCTTAGCAAGAGAAGCCCATAGCAGATATCATCAAAATGCAAAAGGGTTGGCGAGGAACTTTGATTTGGGCTTATCAGAAGCCAAGGCCATTGTCAGGGCTTGTCCAATATGCAGCTATCATAATGGGGGAATAGGTTTGGGCTGCGGAGTTAATCCTCGAGGTTTAGAAATGAATGAGAAATGGTAAATGGATGTCACACATGTAGCTAGGTTTGGTAGGCTCAAATATGTGCATGTTACTATAGATACATATAGCCACTACATATGGGCTACAGCTCAGGGAGGAGAGAAAGCGATACATGTGATCAGGCACTTATTGAGCTGCTTTGCTGTCATGGGAGTCCCAAAAGGTATCAAAACGGATAATGGTCTGGCTTACACAAGTGCTAGGGTCCAAAAGTTTTTGGACGAATGGTCTGTCAAGCATGTGACAGGTATTCCACATTCCCCCACAGGACAGGCGATAGTAGAAAGAGCAAATGGTACCCTCAAACAATATATTGACAAACACCAGGATTTAAAGGACCCACAAGCATGCCTGACTAAGGTTTTGTATGTGATCAATCATTTATGTGTCTTTGGGGAGGACGATGCCCCCCCTGCAGTTAAACATCACCCGAGATCAAGTCAGGAAACTATTAAGGAAACAGAGGCCTGGGTGAATTATAAGAACCCAAGCACAGGGATATGGGAAAAACCCGCAAAAGTGTTATATTGGGGCCGGGGATATCTTTGTGTTTCCTCACCAACAGGGCCTCTGTGGGTGCCTGCCAAGTGGACTAAACCTGTCTTTAATGCAGCATCTGGTGAACAACCTTACGGAGGGGGACAAGGAGCGCCTGAAGAAGAAGCTGCCGCTGATCTTACAACCCTTATTGCTGCAAATGAAGGGACACTCGAAAGCAGTGGACAGAGCAGTGACACGCCGCTACCGGACGGCCAGGGAGCTGATTGACACAGTTGAAGCACTATCAACCTTCCACATAAAAGGACCAGCGAGGGAACGCTGCCTTGAGTGTCGCAGCCCCTGTTGTGCTGCGTGGGTAGCTTTATATTGTGGGGGTTGTGGTAGAACCTTTTGGTTAGAACAGTCCGGGATCTGGGGTTTATGGTGTAACACGTGTAAGCATGAATACACATGGGGGGAAGACTGGCAAAGGGAAGTAAGGAGACAGACGGGGCTAGATACGGCTCTAGCTTTAAATCTTTATGAGTCTCCTGAGCAGAAAATCTTGGCCTACTACCGGTGGGAGGTACAGTGTATTGTGAAAAGAGTTAGGGCTCAAAGTAAGTCATAGATAGCTTCTGCCAGGTGTAGAAAATTGGTGCCTTTAACACAGCATTCTCTAGTAGGACCCATTAAAGGAGATCCTGACAAGGCATTGGACTCCTGCATTGAGAGTCTTCGGGAATTTGGATTGCAAAAGTTAGGATCGGTGAGGTTAAAGACAGATAAGAAAAAAAGAGCGAGAAAGAAACCAGAAAAATGAGGCTTATTTTTGTTATACTGCTCAGTGCTGTGACGGATGGGGCAGTAGAAGTAACGCGCTTTAATCAGCTAAGAGATAACATATGGATAACGCTTGCTAATCAAACTAACCAATCTTCGCTTTGTCTTAGCCTTGGGGGGGTTACTAATCCATTTCGAACATGCTTGGTGGGTCTTCCAGTGTGGTCTCCTCGGGAATTTTGCAGTCTGATCAATAATCAAACTCTATGCATGAGCAATATGACAAACATTAAACCACCCATGCCAGGTTACACTGCAGGTCAAAGTGACGGTTACCACCAATGCTTAATAATCTTATCGCTTAATACTACCCTGCATTCTCCTCCAGAGGAATTAGATCTCTTTGGCAGTGCAAACGCCAGTATAACTAACACCTCAAATGGCGGATGGTTCAGTTTTGAGCCCTTAGATCCACAGAATTTATATCGGCCTAGAGACGTATGGGCTACCCTGGATTCATCCCTCAGTTTGGATACAGTATCCAAACAGGTTTATAGCCAATGTAAAGGCACTAACATTAGGGCACCGAGGAAATTACCCGCAGGGATATTTCTAATCTGTGGAGACAGAGCTTGGAATGGTATACCAGTCAGACCACAGGGTGGACCTTGCTATTTGGGGAAATTGTCATTGTTTCACCCCAGTGTGTCTTCATTAATGCAACTCAGTCAAAATTCAAGCAGGAGGAGACGCAGCCTGCATAACTTGGACTGCAGCCGGATAGGAGGCCCACAGTTTTGGAGTGAGTTTAAACAAGTGGTAGTCTCAACTATCTTGCCAGGAGGAGCTGCAAATAAAGCTATGAACTTAGCAAAGCAGTTGGGATGCTGGGCCAAGGATGAGCTAGACAAGACGTCACAAATTTTAGATGTGCTAACCGCAGATGTGCAAAGTGGTAATCATGCTGTTTTGCAAAATAGAGCTGCTATAGATTTTTTGCTTTTAGCACAAGGTCATGGATGTGAAGAGTTTGAGGGAATGTGTTGCATGAATTTGTCTGATCACTCTGTGTCTATTCATGTGAAGATAAAAGAATTACAGCAGGGACTTTACAATCTCAAAGAAGAAGAGGGTTTAGGAATTGAAGAATGGCTTAAAAGCTTAGGACTTGGACCGTGGCTGAGAAACCTTGTGATATATGCTATAGGGTTACTGGGTGTGATTTTGCTGCTTTTGCTTATTTTGCCTTGTATTTTTAATTGTATTCAAAATATGGTTAGCCGAATGATAGAAAGAACCTGGCAGACTAGCCTCCTTGCCCAAGAACAAAACGGGGGAAGTGTGGGGAGTTTTGTCAAAGAGTGGCTTGAGGAGAGAGGACACAGCCAAATTAATTTGGTAAAGATGTCCTAACTAGAGCAGAGTCCTTTTTGCAGGCAGGGTGTCTGTTGAGAATGTAGCAGACTAGAGAATGGAAAAGTACAAGACCATGGTTAATTCCAAATCTTGCACCTGCAAAGATAACGTGTCCTTGGGCCTAGCGGAGTATGATAAAGAAATGGACAGCGAGATGTGAGAAGTAGAGAACGTAGGCCCAAAGGAATGTGGATGAGTTAATGGTATAGTTTAACCAATAGATTGCTTGGCTTACAGAATATTCATGAGCTTATTATTTGCTGTGTAAGTGTTTGATGCTTTCTTTAATAAACTGGACCTGTGATGAACCATCTGGTGTCCTGGTCTCCTTCCTACGACAATTAGTCCCTGGAGAGGCTTTGTCAGTGACAACTCTCAGTGGGGCTCATTAATGCTTCAGGGTACTTCAGTTATTTTAAGGTATTTGGCGTTTCCCTTTTGATACAGAATCTATGAGAAACATTGCACAGTCACAGCTTCCAATTATCTGCTTTAATTAGTCCCTTGAGAGCCTTTATCAGTAATGACACCCAGTGGGCCATTAATGCTTCAAGGTACTTCACTTATTTTAAGGTACTTGGTGTTTCTCTCTTGATACAGACTCTATGAGAGGTTTTTGCAATCATGGCCCCAACTATCTGCTTTAATGAGTCCCTCGAGAGCTTTGTACATACACTCAGTGGGGCTCATTAATGCTTTGAGATACTGAAGGTTTTTGAGGTACTTTGGATGTTCCTTTCCACTCTGAATATCTGAGAAGTGTTTTTTCCAATTCTGGCCTCCAATTCTCTCCTCTGAGGAGTCCATGAGGAGCCTGTGTTTGGGATGGACCTCAGTCGGACCCATTCATGCTTTGAGACACTTTGACCTTTTTCTCTGACTTTGACTCCTGGAAAGGTTTGTGCAATCTAAGGCCCTGAGTTTCCAGGGCTCATCTCCAAATGCACCACAGGGCTCATTAGGATCAAGCAAGTCCTGACAAACCATGGCTCTGCCTTGATTTCTCTCGGCTCTGGAGCAATTCATTAGGTGGATTTCCTTTTACAGTTGTGGAGAAATATTTTAAAGAGCTTCTAAGAAATATGTATTCCTATCATAAAGGGTGTCTTTTATTGCTTTTCTTATTATACACGAGGTGATTGCAGCATTCTGTGATTGATATTGATCCAGCGGCTCTCCTAAGGAGGTCTGGCCAGATCAGAAAAGTTGTACCTTGGAGCTGACCCAGTGTGGACAACCTTGCCCCACATTCCCCAACCCTATCTGAGAAACAATTTTCACTTTCAAAAATATAAATGATTTATTAAGACCTTATCAAAATACAACAGAAGGATCTTGATTTTCATATCTGTTAAAATACAACCAAAGACTGAATGAAGAAAAGAATACAGTGCCTGGACCAAAGAATTCAGTCACCATGTGCTCATCTACAAAATGGATGTTCTGTCTTTTATACCTCTAGCCCCTCCCAAAGTCTTGTCAATTGATTCCTTGTTCACTGTCCAGTGGTGGACATCACTGTCTAACACCTTGATTGGAGGTCAGGTGCTGCCATAGTAACAAGCCAACCCTCCCACATGCCCCAACTACTGAGGCCATCCTGTGATAACAATGCAAGGGGGAGGGGAAGGATAACTATACATCTACAAAACTTCTTTTGACATATATTTAATATTGACCCCTTAATTGTAAGAGTCCACCATACGATTACTCATCTATAACACTATTCCCTTTTCTTTTTCTCTCAGTCATTTTGCTTGAACAATTAAGAAAAAAATTTCTCTCTCATTTGAATGAGTCATACCAGCATCTGTTGATGTGGTCAAGGACAGTGGGAACAGGAGAAAAAAATCTCAGGTTTTCCCTAGACACACTTATCTGGAATGGACAAAAAGGCATCACAGAGGTCCAGTATGGCTTTGACTCCCATTTACCGTGACTTTGTGGCTGCCACCCATAGTCAGTATATCTTAGGGGTGAGTACAGAGGCCAACTCGGTCCTGCCCTCCAGTCCCTGTTGAATTAAAAGATAACTGAGGAATGATAGAGGTCTGGAATGGCCTTTTGTCCCCACCTTACCATGCCGACAGGGTTGCTACCCACAGCAGGGTTATGGAGCCTTCTTGGTAGTGAACAAAGGGGCCAACCCGGTCTTGCACTCCTTCCTTTGTGGTATTTTCCTGAAGAAGCTGTCCCATTACCTTTTACTGTCTCTGTGTACTTCTCCTCAACAGATGCTGGTAATTCTCACTCATGAAAACAGGAAGAGTTCTCAAGCTGGTTGGTGGAAGCTTGACTCTATTTTTTGGGCATCTTGGTGTTTTTCTGGTTGTCTCTCAGTCTCTGCTTGAGAGTCAATCTTGTTTCACCTGACTTGGATGTTATAGTCCACTCTTTAAGTTCTCCTGCTGGGCCTTTGTTGGCATGACTCCATCCCCGCTCTGCAGTTCGCACGGCCGATTCGGTGGTGAGCAGTACCTGAAAGGGACCTTCCCACTGAGGAGTTAGAGGCTGATCTCTCCATGGCTTGATCATCACCCAATTCTTGGGATTAATATTATGGATTCTGAAATCCAGGGTGGTAGTTTGAGAATTGCCCCTTTATGTCTTAGCCCTTCTAATGTTTGTGCTATAGACCTCACTTATTTCTTGGCATTGGTTTCCTCTTCCTCATAGGTGGCAATGTTCTGGGGTAAGGTCAGGAAGGGTAACCCAAACATCATTTCATAGGGCAACAGCCCCAGATCTGACTGAGGTTGCGTTCTAATTCTTAATAAGGCCAAAGGGAGACATTTTACCCATGACATTTGGGTTTGAATCATTAGCTTAACTAGAGCTCTTTTAAGAGTTTGATTCATTCTCTCAACCCAACAAGAACTCTGTGGATGCCATGGAGTGTGTAATTCCCATTTTACTCCCAAGGCCTGAACAACTTTCTTCAATATCTTCAATGTGATATGAGTTCCCTGGTCTGAATCAATCCTGTTTACCATCCCATATTGGGGAATGATTGATTCTAGAATTGTTTTTTTCACAACATTTGCATTGGCTTTCACAGTGGGTACCACCTCTATCCAATGAGCCACATGATCTACTATCACTGGCAAAAACTTCCACCGTTGTATCTGGGGAAGCTCAGTAAAGTCTACTCGGATGTTTTGAAAGGGCTTTAAGACTAGTTCTCGTCCTCCTCTGATTGTTTTCCTCGTGATTTTCTTATTTACTTGTTGACATATCACACACCATTCAGTTACTTGCTTAGCTATTCTGAAAATTCCTATGCATCCCCAATCCCTCAGAAATTGATCACTTAGCACTTGTGTACCCCAATGTGTTGTTCCATGTATGCCTTCTAATGTTTTCTTGGCTGGGGATTTATTCAACATTTATCTCCCATCTGTTAATCTCCTCTTCCCTTCACTATTTTTCTTGGCTCCTATTTTGAGGAGTTCTACCTCTTCTGTCCCACTGACTACAGGGACTTTTTGCATTTCTCTCATGGGTGTTATTACTATTATTAGTTTTTCTGTCTCTGATTCAGTTGCATTTTTAGCTTCTAAATCAGCTAAATTGTTCCCTTGCGCCCCTTTTTGATTTCCTTCAACATATCCCACCACTACTTCCTCTGGCAATTGTAAGGTTTCTATCTCTTCTAAAATAAATTTTTTATGAATCAGTCCCTTTGCCTTTGAATTTAATAGCCCCCTCTCTTCCCAAATTTTTCCAAAGATATGCACTGCTCCAAAAGCATATTTTCAGTCTGT
The DNA here is from genome assembly GCF_028551555.1 of Melozone crissalis. Taxonomy (NCBI): domain Eukaryota; kingdom Metazoa; phylum Chordata; class Aves; order Passeriformes; family Passerellidae; genus Melozone; species Melozone crissalis. The sequence continues at coordinate 2,004,605 of NW_026535799.1, read as the reverse complement.
ATCTATTGTTCCCCTTTTCTGTGCTAATATTTCCAGAGCTCATTTTAGGGCATACAACTCACATGCTTGGGCTGACCAGTTGGAAGGTAACTTTCTCTTTTCTATGGCCTCTAAACCTTCATGCACTATAGCGTATGCTGATACCCTGTGTCCCTTTATTTCCTGTGAAGATCCATTGATGTACAATCGTCTTCCACCTTGGAGAGTTCGATCTGTTTAGGTCCTGTCTTACTTTAGTTTGATAGTTTATAACCTCTAGGCAATTATGTATTAGTTCCTCATCTGGTTCTCCATACAAAAACTGGGCAGGGTTGACTTGGTTGCTCTAAACCATTATGTATTAAGATGGCTTCATAATTTAGCACTTGGGAATCAGTGAGCCATTTCTCAGCCTTTTGGCTCAGGATAATTCTATCTGAGTGTGGGGTACATATTTTCAATTTTCTCCCAATTTTTTGCTTTCCTCTACAGGAAAGCAGTACAGTAGTCGCTACCCCTGACTGAATGCAGGCTGGCCACCCCTGGCTGACAGGGTGTAGTAATTTTGATAAATAGGCCACTGGTTTCCTGGATCCTCCCCAGTCCTGGGCTAGTACTCTGTGAGCGGCCTGTTTTCCTACATCTACAAACAGATAGAAGGGTTTGTCTAAGGCAGGAAGACTCAGTTCTGGTGCACTGACTAATTTTTGCTTTAAAGCTTCAAACTTTTGTTCATCGTCTTTTTTCCGCCTAATCTCTTCTTCAACTAACTTTTCATACAAGAGCTTGACGGCTTGCCTGTATCCTTTTATCCATAGCCTACAATATCCCAACAGGCCTAAAAACATTCTGACTTTCCTCTTAGTTTTTGGCCATGGGAGTGAGATTATCCCTGCAATTTTCTCAGGGTTCAGCTGCCAGCTCCCTTGACAAATCACATGTCCTAGGTATTTTACTTCCCTTTCTACAAATTCAAGTTTCCCTTTTGATACCTGAAGTCCTTGGTCCCCCAGAAAATTTAACAACACTATGGTAGATTCCCGAGCTTCTTTTTCTTCCTGTCCTGAGAGGAGCAAATAATTTACATATAGGATTAGCTTTATCTAAAGTTTGATGGAGAAGGGTTGTAGTACTTCTCCTACGGCTTGACCAAATAGGTTTGGGGATTCAGAAAACCCTTGGGCTACCCTAGTCCACCAAAGCTGTGGCTTCCTCCCAGAATCGAGGTCCTCCCATTCAAAGGTAAATATATCCCACTTTCCTCTGCCAGTGGGCACACCCAAAAAGTATCTTTTAGGTCTATCATGCTAAACCACTGGTGTTCTGGGGGGATATTACTCAGTAGTGTATAGGGGTTAGGCACTACTGGGTATCAATTCACTTTTTTTTTGTTCACTTCTCTCTAATCTTGGACAAGTCTGTAAGTCCCATCTGACTTCTTTACTGGTAATATGGGTGTATTGTGAGGGGACATACATGGTTCTAAGGTCCTGTCCTCAAGTGGGTCCTGGATCATTGGCTGCAGTCCTCGTCTCCCTTCCAGGGAGAGTGAATATTGTCGTACCCGAACTGGATGGTTCTCATGAACTATTCTATTACTATAGATTTCATGTTCAATTTACCTCGGTTTTTTGGTTTTGCCCAGAATTCATCTCACTAATTTTGTCTTCATCTTTTTCCCTTAATTGGACAAGCTGAACTACCATTTTCCCTTCCACTGGAAGCACTACAATGTCAAACTGCACCTTTAAATCCCATCCTAATAAATTTCACCCTGCATCTGGAACTAATAGAACATCCCCAATTCCTATTTTATTTGTTCCTTCAAACTTCATTTGTGTTATAACTGAGGCTTTGAACCCTTCCCCTTTAGCATCTCCTGCTTGCATGGTATCTGGATCCTTTTTACACTCCTTCGCGATTCTACAAACACAAGTTCTTTCAGCCCCCATGTCTACTAAGAACTCAAATTCTTCCTCCTGGGGACCTATTTATAAAGCTATCAAGGGCTCCTGATGGTATTCTGTTCCCCAGGAGAGCCCCTGAAACCCCTAGTCTTCCACTTCTCTTTTTTGCTTAGTCTCATAGACTCTCAGCTCCTTTCCCTTCTGGGGGAAATTCTTTCTGATATGCCCACTCTCTTTACAGTAAAAGCAAACTGGTCCTAGGTTCCTGTGTTTCCCAAACTCTCCTTGCTGTGTCCAGTCCCAAGGTGCCGCATCCCCCCTCCCTCTACCTTCTCCCACTCGGAATCCCTCTGCCTTTCATGGGTTGCTCTTTACCTGTTCGTTTCCTTCCCTAATGGCATTTACCATTACCTTGGTTTTTGTATTAGTCTTCTCTTAGTCCCTCTTTACATACTCCTTCTGTGCCTCTCTTAAAAGATTTTTTAATCTCCTTTCTTGCCAACCATCTAAATTTTCTAACTTTCTCCATATATCTGGCCAGGCGTGACTGACAAAATTTATCTTTAGTAAGACCTGTCCAGCCACTGTATCACGGTCAACCCCTGAATATTGCCTCATATTCCTTCTCAATCTTTCTAGCCACTCTGTCATGGTTTCTTCCTTAGTTTGCTGCTCATTGAAAGCTTTACGAGCGTTTTAATTACATGGAGGTGCCTCTTTGATACCTCTTATAATCAATGTTCTGTATTCCTCCATGTCTTGCCTCTCCCTAATGCTGTTGTGATTCCTGGTGGGGTGCACTATGGGCATTTTCAGATTCCCAGGAGGTCCTTGCACATGCTCCCTTTCCCATATCCATATCTCAGCCACTTGGATCGTCTGTGTTTCTTCTGGTGTGAATAGCATGGCCATTATTGATTGCATCTCTTCCCATGTATAAATATTGGGCCCCAGAAACTGATCTAACTGTTCCACTAATCCAGTGACGTCATCTAGTAATCCTTTCAGTTATTTCTTGAACATTCTCACATAGAAAGAACTAAGAGGCACGGTTACAAATTTAATTCCTTCCAGCACCCTACACAAGGGTACTTTCCTCAGGGGATACAATCCCACTGCTTGGTTCCCATCCCCTGATCTGCTTTCCTCTCATTGTGCCACCCTCTTTCTGGTGTTTTGACTAGGCCCATCAGGGGGTAGGGGAGGTGCATCTGGGGCTATTGGAGGGGGAGGGGGTAAGTGTTCTAATGGGTCTCATTCTTTATTTTCTGATAGCTTAAACATGCTCACCTTTGAGGGTGAACTCTCCCTCCCACAGCAGGCAGCATAGTCACTCTCTTCCTGATTGAATGGTTTCTTAGCTCTTACATGGATGTTTAATGCCTGACACATCCATCCTTTGACCCATATGACCCATATCTCGGCCAGTGTACATGATTGCTCCTAATTTCCCTTCTGGTCCATTCTACCATGCAATACTGAATCATTTTGAGCTCATCCTTATCTCTGGTATTTGGGTCATATTTCCACAGGTCTAGTTTCCTTCCCAGTGGGCCATTTGGGAGTATACCTATTGGTACTGCCTCAATTTCTACTCCTCCCCTTGGGGATTCCCTATTTGCCCACAGTCCCATCCTGACTGGCCGATCACAGGCCCTCCTCTGACAGAGCCCACCTTTCCAACCATAGGCCCTCCAGACAGAGCCTGCCTCTCTCAGAAGGGAAAAGGAAAGGGGGGCCAGGAAAAAAACAAACAAGGAAAAGAGGAAAGAGAATAAAAGGAAAGAGAGAGAAAACCAAAAAAACTGTACTTCTTTTTTGACAAGTAAAAATAAATAAAATCTTACGATCCAGGGGCTTCCATATCAGAGGATGGGTCCCTGCCCTTCTTCTCCTCCTCGGTTCAATGCTCTGGTCCCACGGTCACACTCTGCTCCCTGTCCCGCCTGGCTCAGCTCAGCTATGGCCTGCCCCTGGCCCAATTATCCTCGGCAGCTGCAGTTCCACCCCTGGCCCGACCTGTCTCAGCTTTGGTGGCTCCACCCACTCCAATTCGACTCAGTGGCTTCCATCCAACCTCTGACCCAGCTTGGTTCAGCTTCGGTGGCTCTGCTCACCCCAATTCAACTCAGAGGCTCAGCCCGCTCCACTTCAGGAGTTCCTGCTCCTGGCCTGACTCGCCTCAGCCTCAGTGGCTCCACCTGCCCTGATTTGGTTCAGCTCAGCAGCCGGCCCAGCCTGACCCCCTCAGTTTGGCAGCTCTGCCCTGATGCAGCTTTGCTTGGCGGCCGGACTGCCCCGACCCCTTTGGCTCGGCAGCACACGAACTGCTGCACCGGCTCCTGGGTGACTCCCTGCAGCAAACCCCTCGGCGGCCACCCCACTTCCAGCCTGGCTTCGGCTGGCCCTGGAAATTACAGCGCTGGCTGCGCCCCAGAGGCTGTCCCCACTCTGAGCACTGCACGAGCCACCGCGCCATGTGGAGCTTATAGGTGGCCATTGAATCTTAGTATGTATTGTATAGGTGGCCTTTGAGTCTGTCCTGGTTTAGGACAAATTAGGGGAAATCTCCAAAAGGGAGCCCCCCAAAAAAAACAAACCTCCAACCACCCCTCCCCCAATACTGGGTTCAGGAAGGAATTTCTCGGAGGAGCAAAGTGGAAAACAAAACCTATTTATTGACACGTAACAAAAGAACACTCCCCAACACAAGAAAAGAAAAGAACCCAGGCAGTGTTGTGGAGGGCGCTGAGCTCCTCTTGCAGACTCCGGGGGTCCTGGACGTCTCAGGTCAGGTCCGGAGCCAGTCCAGTATCTTCAGGGGAGGGTAAGAGAGAGGGAATGAAAGAAAAGAAAAAGAAACAGCGCAGAAAGCAGCAAAAAAAGCAGCTATCAGCTAGGGGCCGAGGCAGGAACAAGCAAGCAAGCAAGCAAGCAAGCCAGCAAGCCAAGCCAAGCAGCCAAAAGCCAAAAGCAAAAGTGCCCGGTCGTACTCACTCCTCCCTCCCCGCCCCGCTGCGGCAAGATGGTGGGGGGGGGGGGGGGGAAGAGAGAAAAGGCACAGCTGCCAGACACAACACACGATATTGGGATAAAGGCTGTCACCCCACGACACTCCACCCCTTATCCCATATCGTGAACATACAATAAAAAACTTTCATTTCACTTACTCACACCTTTGACACTTACGCATTCCTCTCATCTTACTTGCTCAGACCTTTGACACTTACAGTTTCCTTCTGTCTCACATTCAACAAACAATGACATTCATATATGAGTCTCATCCCACAATCAGGTCTCCCTGAGGTACACACCGTGTTGTTCCATCTTTCTGCATTATCCACCATGTATAACCTGGTCCTTGAGCAAAGACAATCCCACGGATGGGTTTGTCTGTACTCGAGGCAGGGTTGATCCATACTGTCTTTCCCAACAAACCTCTGACATGGGCCACTGGGGCTTTATCCCCATCTACTATATTAAGGAGCTCAGACTGAGCAGGACCCGCTCGGTTGGTGGAACCTCGAGTGTTAACTAACCAGGTAGCCTTTGCCAAATGCTGCTCCCAGGTTTTTAAAGACCCCTCACCCAATGCTTTTAAGGTGGTTTTTAACAATCCATTGTACCTTTCCACTTTCCCTACAGCTGGTGCATGATAGGGGATATGGTATACCCACTCGATGCCATGTTCCCTAGCCCAAGTATTAATAAGATTGTTTTTAAAATGAGTTCTATTATCCGACTCAATTCTCTCGGGAGTACCGTGCCTCCAAAGGACCTGCTTTTCAAGGCCCAAGACAGTGTTACGGGCTGTAGCATGAGACACAGGGTAGGTTTCCAACCATCCCGTGGTGGCTTCTACCATGGTTAGTACATAACGCTTGCCTTGGCTGGTTTGAGGCAGTGTGATGTAATCAATCTGCCAGGCCTCCCCGTATTTGTACTTAGACCACCGCCCCCCATACCAGAGGGGCTTCACCCGCTTGGCCTGCGTAATGGCAGCGCACGTCTCACAGTCGCGAATAACCTGAGAGATACTGTCCATGGTTAGATCCACCCCTCGGTCTCGTGCCCACTTATAGGTGGCATCTCTGCCCTGGTGGCCTGAGGCATCATGGGCCCATCGTGCTAAGAATAACTCTCCCTTATGCTCCCAGTCAAGATCTATCTTCAACTCCCCTATCTTTGCAGCCTGACGTACTTGCTGGTTGTTTTGCTGCTCTTCATTAGCTCTACTTCTGGGGACATAGGCATCTACATGACGAACCTTCACAGGTAATTTCTCTAACTGAGTAGCGATATCTTTCCACTCTTCCGCAGCCCAAATTGGTTTTCCTCTGCGCTGCCAGTTCGCCTCTTTCCATCTCTTCAGCCACCCCCACAGAGCGTTGGCTACCATCCAAGAATCGGTATACAAATAGAGCCTTGGCCACTTCTCACTCTCTGCAATACCTAGGGCCAGTTGAATAGCTTTGATTTCAGCAAATTGACTGGATTCACCTTCTCCTTCAGTAGCCTCTGCAACCCGTTGAGTGGGACTCCATACAGCTGCTTTCCACCTCCGTTTCATCCCTATGACGTGACAAGAACCATCGGTGAATAGAGCGTAATGTGTTTCTTCTGCTGGCAACTGATTGTATGGCGGAGCTTCCTCAACCCGGGTCACTGGCTCTTGTTCCTCATCCGCGACACTAAAGCTTTCACCTTCGGGCCAATTTGTAATTATTTCCAGAATCCCAGGGCGATTTAACTTCCCAATTCGAGCATGCTGCGTAATGAGGGCAATCCACTTACTCCAGGTAGCATTGGTGGCATGGTGGGTAGAGGGAACCTTTCCTCTGAACATCCATCCCAGCACCGGTAGTCAGGGTGCCAGAAGAAGTTGTGCCTCTGTACCAATCACCTCTGAGGCAGCTTGGACTCCTTTATAGGCGGCCAAGATTTCTTTTTCTGTTGGGGTATAGTTATCTTCTGTAACTCCTGTATCTATCCTGTTATCTTCTGTACTCCCCGTAGCTCCGACTCCAAAATCCCAATGGTCGGCCTCGGGTCTCGCCAGGCACCTTCTGCCAAAGGCTCCAGGACAGACCATGGCTCCCGGCTGCCGAGTAGAGCACGTTCTTCACATCTGGTCCCGTCCTGACTGGACCAAGGGCTACAGCATGAGCGATCTCCTGCTTGATTTGGACGAAAGCTTGCTGCTGCTCAGGGCCCCAATGGAAGTCGTTCTTCTTGCGGGTAACCAGATAAAGAGGTCTCACAATCTGACTATACTCAGGGATGTGCATCCTCCAGAAACCTATAGCACCTAAGAAGGCTTGTGTTTCCTTCTTATCGGTTGGTGGGGACATAGCAGTGATTTTGTTAATAACATCTGCAGGAATCTGACGCCGTCCGTCTTGCCACTTCACCCCCAAGAACTGAATTTCTCGGGCAGGTCCCTTGACTTTGCTCTTCTTAATGGCAAATCCGGCTTTCAGGAGAATATGAATGATCTTCTCTCCTTTCTCGAACACTTCTATTGCCGTGTTCCCGCAAACAATGATATCATCAATATATTGTAAATATTCTGGAGCCTCACCCTCTTCTAGTGCAGCCTGGATCAGTCCATGACAGATGGTAGGACTGTGTTTCCACCCCTGGGGCAGTCGGTTCCAGGTATACTGCACTCCCCTCCATGTAAAAGCAAACTGAGGCCTGCATTCTGCTGCCAGAGGGATGGAGAAAAATGCGTTAGCTATATCAATGGTCGCGTACCACTTTGCTGCCTTGGACTCCAACTCGTACTGCAGTTCCAGTATGTCCGGTACAGCCCCACTCAGTGGTGGAGTCACTTCATTCAAGGCACGATAATCCACAGTCAATCTCCATTCTCCGTCAGATTTTCGCACGGGCCAGATAGGGCTGTTAAAGGGTGAGTGGGTTTTACTGACCACCCCTTGGCTCTCCAGCTCTCGAATCATCTTGTGGATGGGGATCACGGCATCTCGATTCATCCGGTACTGCCTGCGGTGCACTGTTGAGGTGGCAATTGGTGCTCGTTGCTCCTCTACCTTCAAGAGTCCTACTGCAGATGGGTTCTCTGATAGTCCAGACAAGGTATTCAATTGTTTAATACCCTCTATCTCCACTGCAGCTATTCCAAAAGCCCACCTGAATCCCTTAGGATCTTTGTAATAGCCGTTCCGGAGGAAGTCTATGCCCAAAATACACGGAGCCTCTGGACCAGTCACAATCGGATGTTCCTGCCACTCCTTCCCAGTCAAGCTCACCTCAGCTTCCAACAAAGTCAACTGTTGTGATCCCCCTGTCACTCCAGCAATGGAAACAGGTTCTGTCCCCACGTGTTCCAATGGCATTAAGGTACACTGTGATCCAGTGTCAACCAATGCTTCATAGTCTTGTGGCTCTGATGCGCCAGGCCATCTGATCCACACCTTCCAAAAAACCCGGTTTTCCCGTGCCTCTTCCTGGCTAGAGGCAGGGCCCCTCTAAGCCAGATTGTCCTTCTTTCCTTGGGCGTATGCCTTAGAAGTTCCTTCAAGGGGATCGGACATGTCATCGTCATACTCAACATCTCGGCTACGAGCAACTGGAGCTGCCCTCTTTTTGGTGATACTTCCTCTTTTCTTCAAATCACGCACCCGTTGTGCCAAAGCAGCGGTGGGTTTTCCATCCCATCTCCTCATGTCTTCTCCAGACTCACGCAGAAAGACCCATAACTCAGCCCGTGGGGTGTACCTTCTCTCCCCATCAAAGGAGCGCCAGCGTTGGATACCAGGGCCTCTAATTTGTACAGCCAAGATTTGAATAAGGTCCTCCTTAATCTATTCCTGGAGTTTCTTATGATTCTCCTCTATTTTGTCCTCTAGTTTCCGCAGTCGGGTTTCCACTGCTGCAATTCTGGCATGAGTTGGTCCGTGCACAGCATCTGCATACGCTCGAAGCTTCTTCGCCATATCGAGTACAGTCTCATATGTATCATCCCGCTTCATTATTGCTAGGGCAGAAGCGTATTCAGGTGGCCCAAGTCGCACAAGTTTCCTCCACATTACAGGTGTGCATGGTACCAGGTCCGGATTCCTAGTTGTTATATCATCTGAGAAAATGAGCTCTGCCACCGTCATCTCTCTCAGGCGTTGGATCCCCTGTTCTATGGTTTTCCACCGTGTCTGCTGTATATAGAGATCATCTGCACATAAGTATCTTTGTGCTACACTATCTAGGACCCGTTCCCAGAGGCTGTGAGGGCTAGCCCTGCTCATCATACCTTGATCGATGACAGGATCATGTGACAGGGATCCCAAATGCCTCGCTTCAGTACCATCCAAAATCGTAACCTCCCCTGCAGCATCCCAAAGGCGGACTAACCAACTAATTATAGATTCGTCAGGTTGTCATCTGTAATCCTTTCTTAGGCCTCTGAGGTCCTTCAGAGAAAAGGAGTCAATATTAGCTCCAGAATCTGTGCCCCTTGATGTGGCCTCTGATTTTGGTGAGGGTCCTTCTCCTGCATCATCATCATCATCCTCCACCTTTCGATCGGTCTTGTCTTTACACTTTCCACCTCTTGTATTAGCTGCGACAGCCATGGGCTGGGGCCTATTATCTGAATCAGCTGCTAGCCTGGAGCCTGGGATGTTAGCTGCAGCCTGGGTCACTGGGATAGTAACTAACTTATCTGCCTGTTCCCTTTCTGCTATCTGCTGCTCCACAGTATCTAGCAGAGTACGGTAAACAAACGCCAAGGCCCAGCTCACTGCAGTAAGCCTTTGCTCCTTAGTATTACCATGGCACTTCTCCCTCAAATACTTTGCCACCTCGACTGGGTTCTGAATTTGATCAGATGGAAAGTCCCAGTCTATAGGATCAGAAAATTCCTTTAAAGTCTGGCCCATATCCTCCCATTTCCCACTCCAGTCAAGATTTTTCCTGCTTTGTTTTACTCCTGAATCAGGAGTCTCCCTAAATTAAATGCCAGAAAGATGGTTTCTTTTAAACTCAGGGGAAATTCAACATTTCCTAATAGAGATGTCAACAATTTGGAGGAGAAGGAAGACAAAAGCTGAGAAGCCCCTTCCCCTTCTTCTCCCCAAACAAACTGAGTACACAGCCATGACAGCAATCCATACATTCCTGAAACAAGGTCTTTCATAAACCTCCGACAAATCAGCACACATAAGACCAGCCCAATGACTATTCTGGTTAGTGCCCCCTGCTTACAGAAGCTACTTATTAGGGACAACACATGGGCTATTTTTGGGTAAGGAAATAACGCTAGGGACCACAAAGGTATTAAAGCTTCAAAAACCCCAAGGGACCAGAAATACCGGCAAACTTTCACCCCAAATGACATTATGAATTACCAATATGCCCGCAAAACAACCAAAACCAAAATATTATTGTTATAGGTTTTTTTTTCCACTGTCTTTGGCCTCCGTTTCCCAGCCAACGCACCAAAAAGGGTGTCCTGGTTTAGGACAAATTAGGGGAAATCTCCAAAAGGGAGCCCCCCAAAAAAAACAAACCTCCAACCACCCCTCCCCCCCAATACCGGGTTCGGGAAGGAATTTCTCGGAGGAGCAAAGTGGAAAACAAAACCTATTTATTGACAAATAATAAAAGAACACTCTCCAACACAAGAAAAGAAAAGGAACCAGTCTGTGTGGTGGAAGGCACTGAGCTTCTTGCGCAGACTCCGGAGATCCCGCCGGACGTCTCAGGTCAGGTCCGGAGCCGGTCCAGTATCTTCAGGGGAGGGTAAGAAAGAGAGGACGAAAGAAAAGGGGACAAAAAAAACCAGCGCAGAAAGCAGCAAAGGGAAAAAAAGGCAGCTATCAGCTAGGGCTAAGGCAGTAGCAAGCAAGCAAAGTGGCAAGCAAAAGCAAAAGCAGGCCAGCCAGCCAGCAGCAAGCAGCAAGCAAAAGCAAAAGCAGGCCAGCCAGCCAGCAGCAAGCAGCAAGCCAAAGCCAAACAGCTGAAAACGAAAGTGCCCCAGTCCCCCTCACTCCTCCCTCCCCCCCCCTGCCGCGGCAAGATGGCCGGGGGTGGGGGGGGGGGAAGAAAGAGAGAGAGAGAGAGAGAAAAAGCACAGCTGCCAGACACAACACACAATACTGGGATAAAGGTTCTCACCCCACGACAGTAATCTACCTGGGGTAAGAAGTGAGTGCTGAGCAGCAGACTTTAAGGCAGGGAAGCCATATGCCAAACCCTGAAACCCCAGAAAACGAAAGAACACGGAACCTTCTTAGGCATGGCAGGGTAGTGCCAGCTGTGGGTTTATAATTATGGACTGTTCGCCAGACCCCTCTATGCTCTTATTACCAATGGAAACAGAGATCTCCAGTGGACAAGAGACGCCACATGGGCCTTTCACCAGCTAAAGAGTGCCCTCATGTTGGCTCCAGCTTTGAAACTTCCAGATGTAAGTAAAGCACTCTTTCTATTTTTCCATGCAAGGAATTGCCCTGGGAATATTGGCTCAGGACTTGGGTCCATGCCAGAGGGCAGTTGCTTACTTCTCTAAGCTACTAGATGCAACAGCCAAGGGCTGGCCAGGTTGCCTCAGAGCTGTAGCAGCAGCTGTGCTGAATATTCAAGAGGCACGCAAGTTTACCCTGGGACAAAAATGACCATGCTAGTGTCCCACACAGTGTCTGCAGTACTGGAAGTAAAGGGTGGCCACTGGCTTTCACCACAGAGGTTTCTGAAATACCAGGCCATCATGGTAGAGCAAGATGATGTAGAGATAGTGGTGACTAATATTGTCAACCCAGCTTCCTTTCTCAGCGGAAATCAAGGAGAAGCAGTACACCACGATTGCCTAGAGACCATTGAAGCTACCTACTCCAGCCACCCAGACCTAAAGGATACTCCTTTGGATGATGCAGAGACCTGGTTCACTGACGGGGGCAACTACGTTGCCAATGGGAAGCGACATGCTGGGTATGCAGTGACCACCTGCAGAGAGGTAATCGAGACTGGACCCTTACCAACAGGTACCTCTGCGCAGAAGGCTGAGATAATTGCCTTGACCCATGCCCTGGAAAGGGCAAAAGGGAGGAGAATAACCATCTACACAGACTCAAGGTATGCATTTGGAGTCATACGTGCACATGGAGCCATCTGGAAGGAGAGGGAACTGCTGACCTCACAGGGAAAGAACAGACAATCCAGCTGCTGGAAGCAGTTCAGCTACCTGAAAAAGCATGTTAAGGCACACCAGAGAGTGAGCTTAAAATTGGAGGAAAGAAATGAGCTGGCGGATGGAGAGGCAAAGAAAGCAGCAAAGGGTGAGGTACAGATTTTCCTCGAAGGTAAGCCTTAATGCAATAATACTAATCAAAAGAGATGTACAACTGCAAGGGGTGGGCTACCATTGAAAGAGAGCTAGTAATCCCTTCCCATTTTCGTGGTTACTAGTGAAGGAAGGGCACTAGAAAGCACACTAGGGCCTAACTACTTAAAAGCCTTTTGTAGAGTGTGGCTCCTTTCTCGAAATGACCAAGGCTGCCAGTGATACAGAGTGCATTGAAATAAAGTGTTGACTTTGAAGCAGTAATTTCCACAGGCTTTCTAGAACACACATCTGATTGAAAGAATCGTTGTATCGTTGTCAGGAATTTATATGCCACTTCACTCAGGTAAGCCGACAATGTGATCCTTGCCTCCAGACTAACCTCAAAATACCCGCCGGCCAAAACTCGGTCAGACTGGGAGAGGCCATGAGCCTGTACAGCAGTGGCAAATTAACTTTTCAGAACTCCCAAGGAAAGGGGGGTATCACTATTTACTAGTATTGATAGATACATTTCCAGGGTGGCCAGAAACATTTCCCACCAGAACTGTCAAAGCTCAAGAGGTGACCAGATTATTTTTACAAGAAATAATACCACGCTTCAGAGTTCCAGCCACGATATCCTCAGATAAAGAATCACATTTCATTTCCAAAATAGTGCAACAGATTAGTAGCCATCTGGGCATAGATTAGGAACTTCACACCCCATACCACCCCCAATCAAGCGGCCAGGTGGAGAGAATGAATCATTTGATTAAGCAGCAAATCATAAAACTGGGGCAAGAAGTTAATCTACCCTAGCCCAAGCTCTTCCACTAGCACTATTGCAAATTCAAACTAAACCTTGAGCTAAAGGAATTCTGAGTCCTTTTGAAATGCCTTATAGAAGACCATATAGAATACAAAGGGAATGTCCAGAATGTCCACCTACATGGTGGCATTAAGCAAGCAGCTCAGAGAAATTGAGAAACATGGGGCTGGAACTCGGAGCAGGGAGTTAGATAGCCTGGAGATGATGTATATATTAAGTCTCTTACAGAGAAGACTTCGGAACCACAGTGGGAGAGACCACTGCGAGTACTTCTCACCACCTTCACTGCAATCAAAATCAAGGAGCAGGACGCCTGTATTCATCACTCTCGGGTGAAGAAGGCCCAGAAACCCCTTGAGAAGTGACGCCAGGAGAGAATGAACTGAGATTAAAACTTACTTGGGCAAAATGAGTACATTGCGGTCAGGAGTAGCTCATATTTTAGTTTGTAGAATTGTTTTGTGTGTAATCATAACTGAAGTTTTAGAACTTGAGAGTACCTCTATTCAAAGCAATGGTGAATGGCCTTGGTCCCAGGCATTTAATCAGTATACTGGATCCATGGGAAAACCTTCTGAGATAAAAGATTTAAACATATCTACTGTAGTAATTCACGAGAATCAGGTATGTGAGGAGCAAGAATAGCAGGAACAGGAACTGTGAACACTTCAAGGAATCTGAGGAGAAGAAATCAAAGTAAAGTGCTGGGTCATCAATAAGATGGCTTATGAGAGACCAGATGTAATTAGCGTCTGAACCTCCCCTGGTGTATATGAACACCAGCAAGTCTGTGATAACCTAAGTGAATCAGACTGTTGGTGCAATTTCACCTTGATACAGCCTGTAGAAGTGACCTGCCTTTGAGCTCGAATTGCTATCAGACTTTCATTTGAATTCAAAGTGGACACTGCACTCTTTACCACAGCAGGGCCTTATACACCCCATACTAGTTCAGACTCTACCCAGACTCCAAACTTGAACCTAATGTAGTAAAGAATGTGACTGAACAACAGCTATTATTCAATCCAGAATGGTCTCTCAAATGTGTGGAGTTGATAATGCAAATAAACATCTCAAAAATCCAACCAGCCTGCTCCTCCTTCCTAAAAACTTCCTTTGAGGGCTGGACAACATGGTTACAAAAACAGGCATATCTCAGGAGCATAACAAGAAAGGAAGGAGCCAGCTCTCCTGGTGCTTAAAACCAGGAACACCAAGAAATCAGTTTCCTTAGGTCATTTTCCAAGCTGGTTGGCTGAACACCCAGGCAATGGCTGGTAAAGGGTGCTGAACTGCAGCATTATTAACCCAAGCAAGGAAGGTGATTTTCTTTATTTATAGCTATCCCTTTTCCTACTGAGATTTGGATCAGTGATCGTCCCAGTCTGAGGCAGTTGGATTCTGCTTAAAAGAGGTAGAGAGAGACCCCCCGTCAGAGCTCAGCAGCAGGCTGTAGAATTTTGAGCATCACTTTTGTACTGAGTGTTTCAAATAGCAGAAACCTGATCCCAGTTTCTTCTGAGGCACTGCAATGAATTTAGGCTCTTCTCTCAGATTTCCCCTTCATTATTTACTTGAGGCTTGGACCTGCCCTGAACACAGTCCACAGCTTGACCTTAGCTAGGGGCAAGGTGGGTGAAGTTTTGTAGACCAGGAGAGACATTCCTGCTTGCCACACATCTGGGAAATCAGGTGCTTTGGAGGGGGAAGGAGATTCCCTGAGGTCTCTATATTTCAGAACAAACATCTGCCTCAAATATGACCTAAACCTCTGTCAGATACACTTGTGAAGTGTGTCTGAATTTGCAGTGTGAGCCCAGCACATCCCTCTGGCAGGGATGGTCATGGACAGAAAGCAGTTCCTGTTCCCCATAACAAACATCTAACTGGCATATTAGGGACAAGATTAGGAGTTTTAAATGGAATTGATTCAGAAATACTGGTGAATAAACTGGCCACTGCAGCAGGTAGCCTAACAAAATTGAAGCAGCCTTTATAGTAATCTCTATTGACATTAGGAACTAGCCAGTGACAGATTTCAAAAGTACTGCCAAAGTAAAGAAGTATGAAAAGGCCGGGGACCAAGACCACAAGTTGATAGTAGAAGCACTTAGTACAGTTCAAGATAATGTGTCTTTAGCTTTCAGTTGTATACAAGCACAGTTATGGATACAAGCAACAGCAGCTCTGATCATATGGGAAAGGGGTGAAGGTAATTTTCCAGCTGAAATTCAAGAAATTGTGTGGGATAATGCAATTGATATTGAAAAGAAGTTTCAATCCTGGCGGACTACGGTGAATTTCACCTATGATCCTGTTCTAATGTGGTGTCCTGGGGTGACGTTATGATGCTTGTATCCCCATTCATCTGTTCTGTGCCTTTAAGACTGGCTCTGAAAAGTGGAAGTTTTGTTTGGGTTTCCCTTATCAGGACACAGAGACAAGGCAGTACTTAGGGCTGTTTTCACTTCTAGCTCGCAGCTCGCTGCTTTTGCTTGCTTGCTTTTCTGCTCTTGCTTCTGCTCTCGCTTTTGCTTCTGCTTATTAGCTAGTTTAGCTAAACAGTCCAAATTCCTTCCCGGACTGTTTCTCCTCTCCCGTTCCTGTGACCATCTCGAACCTGCTCCGGACTGGGACCTGGGAACACCGAAGGTTTGGCTGCAGCAGCTGGCCCAGCGCCGGAGGGACTGAGAACAGAGCAACCACCCCCGAAAGAGACTTTCTGATTTTGTCATCTTTCTCAGAGCGGTGTCAGCTGGTATTGTTCATTTTGTGTGCGGGGGGTGCTGTGCCAGTCAAATAAACAGGTTCTTTCCACCTCTCTCCGAGGAATTTTTTCCCGAACCGGTTGGGGGGAGGGGCCGTGTGGGTTTTGCTTTCTGGAGGGGCCCTCCTTTGCAGATTCTCTAACAAATTTGCCCTAAACCAGGACAAAATATTGGCGCCCAACGTGGGGCTCGAGAGAGAGTGGAAAAACCCTGTTGTGACTGCATTTTGGTTGCTATTACTCTGTGTTCGTTTAAATCAGCTAATAGCCATGGTTTTTGAATTGATAATGTCTATTGGGGTGAAGTTTTGCATGCATTTCTGGTCCCTAGGGTTTTTTGAGATTTTAACTGCCTTTGTGTTTACCATACATAATGCCACTGTTTATGTTATCCATCCCATCGTTGCCCTAGGATTAAACCATGAAAAAACAATACTCTACCCTTCAGAACATAGAGTGTGGGCACAAAAGATGAATGGAAAGTGGCAGACAGTAAACTTGGAATCCTGCATTACTAGAGAACAGATGGAATTCATTAGTGAAAGCAATATTATTAATGTGCAGGATGTGTGTTTGGACACTGAACAGAGTATTTGTCACTTTGAAATTCATCCAGTCACTGACCAGAAAACTGTGCTCATATATACTGGAAAAGGGTGTATGCTTGAGAACTGCTTGTGCTGCTGTACAAATTGATAGCAATGATGTTATTCTGTCTAGTAGAAACCATTCTAATCTCTGTATTTGTAATTTTGTTAAGATTATCTATTACATCGTTAATTTGGAACTGTAGAATGCTACAACAAATAGCTGTACTAACCTCTTCGTCAAATGTACATGGTGAAGCGTTAAAAGACACTTATTGTTGTGGAGGTTTCCCTTAAGTAAAAGAATTTACTTATTTCCTAGGAAAGGGGGGAATGAGACAGAGTAAAGATCCATTCTGAATTAGGTGCAGTGTCTAAGAAAGGTGAAAAGTTTGTGAGGCCAAAGCTGAAGGAAAAACTCGCATGCCAAGACAGCAAGGAGACAGAGAAAGAAAAACAGAAAGACCACAAGGTCGATTTGCCCCCGACTTAGAAATTCCTTTGATAAAGAAGACCTGGTGCTAAATGTCACGCAGAATGAATATGTATGAACTTATTGTGAAACTGTATGCATATGCATTTGGAAGGGGGATAAAAGAAGACCCGAGGTCTTCAGAGGCACGCATGCCTTTTTGGGGGCTTGCGTCCGGCGCGCGTTGTAATAAAAGCATACTGGGCTTTACAACTTTTATACAGTTGTGAGGTTTCTTCTTTTCTCCGCAATACACCTCTTAGCCCTGGTGTGACCCTACCCAAACATCATCGAGGTCAGAGGGACAGAGACACCCCCAAAGCCCCAGAAGGACTGAACCTGGGATTTGGTTTGGGGCTGAGGATTTAGGAAGGGGTGGGAATTGGGGCTGGGCTTGGAGTTTGGAATGAGATTTAGATTACAGCTGGGATGGGGGTTATGGCTAGACATGGGATTGGCTTTAGGGCTGGAGTTGGGATTGGGTCTGGGGCTAGTCGAGTCTGGAACTGGGCTGTGATTAAATACAGAACTGGAGTGTGTCTATATGTGGAGTGAGATTGAGACCAGGATCAGAGGCAGGTTTGGGACCGAGCTCACTCAGAGCGGTACAGGGGGGATGTCACTGTGGGATGGTTTGGGGAAAATCCTGGTTTGGAGAAAAACAAGGTGTGAATGCCTTGTGCTGGGGATTCCTCTCACCCAAGTCCATCTCTACAATTCACCTAATGTCCATAAAAACCTCCAAAAATCAAGAGTGAATCAAAAAAGCCACCAGGAGTTCCCTCTTTCAAGTGTCATTCCTCTGTTTTTCTGGTGGCCCCCATCTCAGGGCTGCTGGGGATCCCATGGGTCCTGGGCATCCCCCTTCTCCAGGGTCCTGCTTACGGATTCTGGGGGGTTTTGGGTTCCCCCTCTCCAGCCTCCCCCCAGTCCAGCCACTTGGGCCTCCCCCCTCTCCCCACCATCCTACACTAGTTTAGGGCAAATTTGGGAGAAAACCTCCAAAAGAGGTTTCCTCTAGAAAGCAGATTCAAGCAGCTACTCCCCCAGCTGGTTCAGGAAAATATTTCCTTGGAGAAAAGTGGAAAACAACTCTTTATTTAACAGGCAAAGCATTCACCAACACAAGAAATGAACAATATTAAACAATAAAACATAAAGAGGTTACAAACGCACAAAGTCTCCCTGTGGGCAGTAGCTCAGCTCACTCAGTCTCTTATCAGTCTCTTATCAGTCGCCCCAGTGCTGGAAATTCCGTGGCCCAGGCCTGACCCAGTGGGCCACAGGTGCGAGCTGCTGGTGATGTTCTGGGTCTTCAGTGCAGAGCAGGTTTAAACAGCTCCAAAGTAAAAGAAAAAGAAAAAGAAAAAGAAAAAGAAAAAGAAAAAGAAAAAGAAAAAGAGCAGTCCAGGGAACTTCTCTTATTCAGCGAGCTAAAAACTAACTAAAAGCAAAGGAGAGCTCTGTCCCACTGTCTGTCTGTCCATCCTGTCCATCCAGGAGCCATAATGTGGAGAAGTGCAGTTTCTGAAAAAGAGCTGCCGCTTCTTCCTCCCACACTTCATGCTCAGAACCAGCCTTAAAGGTGCAGAACTCATTTCTGGGCTAAACAGACCGATGGGGTACGAGCATCATGAAGTCACCCCAGGACACGCCCCTGTCAGGGTCAGGGGGTCCCATCCCCGCCTCATCTCCGGGCTGCTGGGGGTCCCCCAGCTCTGGTATCGCCCCTTCCCTCTCCCTGCCCCGGGGGTTCCCCGTTCCACAGCCCCGGCTCTCACGGGGATCCCCAAAACCAATGTCCCGCCCCGTCGGTACTGGACCATCCCCATGTGGACCCCCTGGGACCTTCCCGAGGGGCGATTGCGGCTCCTCTCCCCCCAGAAAAGCTCCTCTCAGGGACCCCAGAGATATCCGGGGCTTGAGTCCGGGATCTGCCTGCTCCGAACACTCAAAATAATCTTCCTGGAGACCCCAGGTTGGAGTTATTTGGGAATTTAGCTATTTGAGCTGGGCTTCTTGTAGGACTTTTAGTAGCCCCTTGTGTTCCTCACGTTGCAGTGAATGAACCTGTCAGTCTCGCTGGTAACATTTGCTCCCTTTCCTCCTGTGATTTTGACCAACTTTTCAAGGAAGGACAACAAAATATTTTTTTTTTTTAGTGGCCACCCACAACAGCCATTTTCCTCATCATTTCTCCCATAAATTCTCAAGGAAGATAGAGGAACTGTTTCATAGTTTCCAAGAGTTCCTCCAGAAAGAACCACAACCTCCTCAGAGAAGGGAACCATGCTCTTGACAAAGGCACTTGGGGTCAGACAACAGTGCCTAAACTCATTGTGCCAAAATAATATTGCAATATGGTTAAGAAAATTGTTAGAGAGATGCCTCTGCCTCAGTTAAGGTGCTAATGAGACCAAATCCAAAATGGATTTTATTGAACAGTAAATATGAGGTGGAGAGAGAAATGGAAGGAAAGAGAAGAGGAGAGAGCAAAGGAGTGACAGGGACAGAGACCTCCCCTGGGGCAGGGCAAGTGTGAAATTGTCTCGTGTGAGTGTGGCCTTCCCAGAGTGGGGGTTTCACACCTGAGCCAGTTTGGGTAAGGGGGGTGGTGTTCACCCCCTAAGCAGGGATTACCCCACTGTTTCAAGTTGCAATGTAAGATGTAACCAAAAGCATGTTTCCAATCCCCATCCTCATCAACTGTTATAAACAGGTGGAGCAGTGTTCTTTATCTCTTCCATGACTCACTCCTGATAATGCCCTCCTGGGGAGATATCTTCTGCTAATGGGCCATTGAGTGTCACTGCAGAACTGATAAAATTCCATCATCCCATTTTGGGATGCTCCGCCCAGGCGAAGGATCCAAGCATTCCTACCTGGATAGAAGCTGAGCCTTGCTATACCAGGAGCACCTTGCCTGCTGGATTCCAAGAGGACAAGAGCTCCATAACCACCACTGGACCTTCAGAGGAAGACCAGACCCTTCTACAGGATCACTGCTTTGATGTAATCACATTCTTCACTCCAACAGGACTGCAGCCACCATTTAATGGTACGGCTCCCACGACCCTGACCAGCAGGTTATATCCTGACTCTGTCAGTTTAAGGCAGTGTTTCTGTATCATTGCTTTGATCTTCATTTTTCTTTTAAATTATAATACTGGCTTTGACCATTCCCCAGGTTTGCCTTCAAACCAGTTCAAAAAACAATGTGCTCATCTGTTGTTTTCCTCCCAAAACAGGATTTCTCATCCTGAAACCTTTGCCAGATGGAGGAGGTGGCTGCAAGGAAAAGGAACATGCCCCAGGAAACTCAGGCAGATGAGGAGGAAGCCAGTGCCCCTTTCCCCCTCTCTCCTGCTCCATCTCCCAGCCCAGCAAGGCCCCTGGCTGCCGGAAAACCCCATCCTGATGGGGCTGCACTGGGGGGGATCTCCTTCCCCTTCCCTCTGGCGTGGGGACAAATCCCATCCTCTCGTTGTCCTTCCTCCCTCAGACAAGGAGATGAGGATAGAGACTAGAGAGGACAAATCCCCACAGTAGAACCTCGTTGAAGAGGACGTTTTGAGTGACTCCACAGTGCAGAATTCCACTGGGGAGGAAAATCCCCAGAGATCCCACAGGAGGAGGGTCTGCGAACCCAGCCCAGTGTGCTCTGAGGAGGAAAGACCCACCCTGAGCCAGGAAGGTGAACAGAGCTTCAGCCAGATCTCGGAGCTGGTGACTCATGGGGAGCTTCATGATGGGGAGAAACCCTACAAGTGCTCGGAGTGTGGGAAGAGCTTCAGGCAGAGCAGCACCCTGATCAGCCACCAACTCATCCACACTGGGGAATGGGCCTATGAGTGTGGGGAGTGTGGGAAGGGTTTCAGCTTCAGTCAGAACTCATCAGGCACCAACGCATCCACACTGGGGAGACGTCCTATGAGTCTCTCCAGTGTCAGAAGAGGATTCAGACCAGCTCCAGTCTCCTCCAGCATGAGCAGATTCACACAGAGCAGAGGCCCTTCTGCTGCCCTGAGTGTGGGAAGGGCTATAACTGCGACTCCAACCTCATCAAGCACCGGCGCATCCACACTGGGGAGAGGCCCTACGACTGCCCCACCTGTGGGAAGAGGTTTCAGAGCAGCTCCAATCTCCTCTGCACCAGCGGATTTACACCGAGCAGAAGCCCTTCCGCTGCCCTGACTGCGGGAAGGGCTTAAAGTAAAACTCCCCCCTCATCACCACCAAAGCATCCACTCAGGGGAGAGGCCCTACGAGTGTCCCCAGTGTGGGAAGAGCTTCACCCAGAGCTCTAACTTGAAAAAACACCAACGGAGTCACCAGTAAGGGAAGTTCTGCGAATGTCCCAACTGCAGGAGGAGCTTCATGCACTGCTCCAGCTTCATCCCCCATGGAGGTCTAATGTTGGGAAGAGCCTGGGTGATCCATGTTCTCTACGATCCATGCTGGGAAGACACCTGCCCCTATTCCTTCCCCTGTCAATGACATGGTCTGGAACAGAAGAAAATGAGGGTCTGGCCACGGCTGTGTCATTACATTGACTCCCACCTCAGGTCATTGCCAGGGGCAGGAAAGGGACTTTCTCTTTCCCTGAGAAGAACAATTTCCTTTCCGGGTGGGGGAAATAGGTTGCTGGGAAGACTCAGGCAGTTGTGTTTTAGTTTTCCCTGTAAACATTTTTAATTATCCCTTCTGTTATCAATATTGTTTCTGTTCCAATTGATCCTTATCTCATTG
This sequence comes from Melozone crissalis, assembly GCF_028551555.1. NCBI lineage: Eukaryota > Metazoa > Chordata > Aves > Passeriformes > Passerellidae > Melozone > Melozone crissalis. The sequence goes on along the minus strand of NW_026535799.1, from coordinate 1,983,033 downwards.
CTGTTCCCAATAAATTGTTCCTATCCCAGCCCGGGATCTTTGACTTTTGTGCTTTCCATGGGAGGCGGGAGGGCAGTGAGGGCAGCGAGGTTTTAGTGGAAGCAGGAAATTGGGGAATCCCATTCCTGAACCCTGGCCCATGGAAACCGAGCATCCCAACTGGTCCCAGCCCTGGTGGCCATGGCAACAGCCTTGGGAGCGGGTCCCTGGCTGGGGCTGTGGGAACCTCTTCCCTCGGGTGCCCAGGGACAGGAGTGGAGGGAAAGGCTGCAGCTGAGTTGGGGCAGGCTCAGGTTGGATGTCAGGAAAAGGTTTTTGCTCAGAGGCTGCTGGGGCCCTGCCCAGGCTCCCCAGGGAAGGGTCCCAGCTCCAGGGCTCTCTGAGCTGCAGCAGCGTTTGGACAGCGCTGCCAGGCCCAGGTTGGCATTTTTGGGGTGTCCTGTGCAGGGCCAGCAGTTGGACTGGAGGATCCTGATGGGTCCCTCCCAGCTCAGCCAATTCTGTGGTTCTGGGATCCCACGAGCCTGCGGATGGGACTGCCAATGGTTGCCATGGCAATGGGCTGTGGCTGCAGGCCTGAGCTGGTGTCCATGGCAACCACCCTGGCATGCAGTTTCCATGGAGCTGCCAAGGGACTGAGCATAGCAACAGGGGGCTGGTGATGGTTGCCATGGAAACTGACCATAGCAACAGGAGGCTGGTGATGGTTACCATGGAAATGGACCATAGCAACAGGGGGTTGGTGATGGTTGCCATGGAAACTGACCATAGCAACAGGGGCTGGTGATGGTTGCCATGGAAACTGACTATAGCAGCAGGGTCCTGGTGATGGTTACCATGGAAACTGACCATAGCAACAGGAGGCTGGTGATGGTTACCATGGAAATGGACCATAGCAACAGGGTCCTGCTGATGTTTGCCTGCTAAGGATCAGATTTGTCACAGGCCTTCCGAGGTGTTCCATGGGGACTTTCCAAGATTCTCCAGGCTGTTCCAGAGCTGGAATGTCACAGGCACAGAGAGGGGCTCCATGGAGACCTCCCAGGGGTTTCTTGGGATGGTAAAGAGCCCTGTGGTCAGAGGCAGTCACAGCCATGGTGACATCCCAGGGGACCTTGGACCACAAAGGCACCGATCTGTCACAGGCACTCACAGGGGCTCCACGGTGACATCCCAGGAGTCCCCAGGCTGCCAAAGAGCTGGGATGTCCCAGACACTCACAGGGGTTCCTCTCACAGGCACAGTGGGAGCTTCAGGCAAAACCTTTATTTCTTTATTGGAGAAACTCCTTCTGAGACATGAGATGGAGAAATTACATCCTGCAGGCACCATGGATCCTCAAACCCCTGCAGGGCCCCTAGACTTCTAAAATTCCTTCAAAGAGAGGAGACTGGAAGCGGTTGGATCCAATCCCAGCCCCAGACTTTGTCAAAGGTGTTAAAGATTAGACATGTGTAATTGAACTTTAATGCAATTTTCCCCCCAGGATTAAAGATTGAATACCAGATAAATTTATATAAATACAGCTCTGATTTATTCTGATCATGATTAGACAGAATGGTTCATTCCCACCACAAAGTAAATGAAAAAAGGGAGTTATTGTTGCAGTCTGAGGTGGTGTGCACACAACCTTCCCCGAGAGTTTCTTGTGCCAATGGGTAGGAACCATGAGAGCACCAGCACATAGACACACAGACACAGACAAACACACACACAGACACACAGACACACACACAGACACACACACACACACAGAAGTGCTGAAAGTGTCCAGGGGCCAAAGACAAAGACAAAGGAGAGTCCAGGGTACAAATACAGGGAAAGAGGGTGCAGAGTAGAGCACTGGGGATCCAATGCTCTGAGGGTTCAGGGGCGGTACACATGGAAGGGACCAATAGTAAATGCCAGTGTGGATGGGCAGGGTTACACACCAGTGGGAAAACAGGGAAGGGAGGACTCACAAGAACATGAACATATAAGAGTTAAATGGGTAGAGAAGGCCAAGGGAGAGTACAGAACTGGGACAAATTAACATAGTGCTGCAGAACACCATGGGGAAGCCTCTTTCCTCACCCTGAGCTGTGAGGAATGCCCAGAGCCTACAGTGTGTCTCTCCAGGGCATTTCTGCTGGCTTTTCCCTGGTAGGCTCACAGGTTTCCACAGTTGTGCAGTGTCACAATGATCTCCTTGGTTCTACAGCTGTGCTGTGGCTGCTGTGTAACACTGGACCTGTGAAACCATGAGGCTCCATAGTGTCACCATGGTCCCTTTGGTTCCTGCTGGGACATGATGGACCCTTGGTTCCATGAGGGGCCTGGGCTCCCACAGCCCCTCACAGGGCCTTAAGGCCTCTCCGAGTTCCCCATTGCCCCTCATGGCGTCTCAAGGCCCTTCATGGCCCCTCATGACGGATGGCCCCTCACAGCCCCTTACAGCCCCTCTCAGCCTCAGGCCTCGGGCTCCACCCAAGGCAGGAGAACAGGTTGGGCCCTACTTGTTCTGCTTTCATTTCAGTCCCTTCACAGCCACGAGTGCAGAAAGGCTGAAATGGAGCCTTTCCCCAGTGTTTCCCCCGGGGTTAATTGCGGGCTGAAGCTCTGTGCTGGCGCTGGCCCCAGCGCCACCATCCCTGCAGCCGCCAGGCCTTTGCTGTCCCCCCCGTGTCCGTTCCCGGTCCCCGAGTCCCGCCCGGCTCTGGAAGCAGCAGCAGCCGCAGCACAGGGGGCGCCGGCCCGGCCCAGCCGGGGCTCCCGGCCAGAAGCAGCAGCAGCGCCGGCCCCTTCCCGCCTGCTCCTGCCTCGGCTCCCAAGGGCTTTTTCCAGCTCAATTCTGGAGCAGAGCAACCAGCACCCACACACAGCCCTGACTGCTCAGGGCCCGCCTGTGCTGCCCTGAGCCAGCCCACAGAGGAAGAAAGGATTGGGTTCCAGCGCTGTTTTCAGCACTCTTTGACTCACCCTGAAGTGACAGCAGGAGGCTGCTGGTGCCTCTGCCTTGGGAATTGCAGATCATGGCTGCTCTTGGCCCTCTTCTGCTTGCCACCTGAATTTTATCTATAAAACTGCAAGTGCCTCTTTCAGTTGGTGCTACCTACGGTGCTTTCGTGACAGTGAAGTCAATATTTTTTTCTCGGACATAAAGATCAGCAGATACTGGAATGCCCACCAGCCCCTGAGCACTAAAGTGAGGGTAATTAAAGCCACACAGACCACATTTGCAGTGCTCAAACACAGCCTTGTTGCTGGCACTGTTGAAATAGAATAAACTGACAGAGGCCATCACAGAAATTGCCTCTGCAGTGTGGAATTAAATTAAAAAATCCACCAGGAGAAACTGAAACCAGAACTTCTTGACTCACTTCATTGCTCCTTCCCAGCAGCAGGAAACGCAGATGCCCAGAGGTGTTTTGCACTGCTGCTGCCCCCAGTTTGAGCCCAGGCTCTGCCCAGTCCCAGCGGGAACCTGAGCCCAGCCCAGGGAGCTCAGCGCACGCGGGGCCAGGCCCAGAGCCCCGGGCACGGCCGCCCATTGTGGGGCAGCGGCGCAGACGGAATGTCCTGCAGCCCAAACCTCCTGCTCTTGCCACACAGCGCCAGCCTTCTCCCCCTCCTCCTCCTCTCCCAACACGGCACAAATTCCAGCTCCGAGAAGGCTTCCCCAGACAGCGCTCTGGCTCCTGTTCCAGTTGAATGTCCCTGCAGAGAAACAGGGAATCTTTCAGCCACTTCCACAAGCTCAGGCTTTGCACTTCACGGGGAATCTGGGATGCAAATGGCCTTGTTAAGAAAGCCAAAGGCCAAGGGAATGGATTATAGATTACTGAAAAAAAGTCACCCAGCTTCCAGGCAAGGTTTACCAAGGCATTTCCTGCATTTCTTTTCAGATTCTTTCAGTTGGCTGCTCTGGGAAGTCCAGCTTGTACTGGTGCTTATCATGAACTGATTGTGCTCTTGATTTATGCACCAAGCACCAGATGTGGAATCATCTACACTGAACTCAGAAACAAACTCCCCCTGTCACAGCAGTTTCACATTCCAGATCATTTTCAAGATGTCCAGTGACTGGTTGGAATGATTATCACACAATTCTCCACTTGTAGCTGCAGGCTCTGGAGATTCTTTCTCTGCATGCAGCCAGGCTTGTATTCCCTAGCAATTCCTGGTATTGGTACTTCCTGTTTTCTTAGCCTAGAACAGTAACAATGAAAACCTCACCAATGGCACTACTCCCCAGTCCACCAGGAAAAGAAAGGACAAGTTTTCAAGTCCTCAAAACCTTTGTCCTGCTTTGCTGCAGGTGTCCTGCTGCATGCACAGACAATGTGGAAAGCCAAGAGAAGCTGCAGGTGGTGGCACATCATGTGACAGGAACTCGACCTCTTTCTCCAGGAAAGGTTTTTGAAAAGAGCAGAAAGGATTGCAGAGAAGATTCCTGCAAAACTGAAACAGCTTGAAATGAAAATTGAAAGAAACAATCCAAAATATTTTCCTCAATTTATTTCTATGCTCCCTTTTCCATCTTGCACTACTTTCCCATCCAGTTAATTCCAAATGGATCTCACTTCTGAGATCGGTGACTTAGTGAGTTTTAGACACACTAAAATACCATGAGCTGCACACAGTTTGCCTTCCCCTGTTTTTGTTGGAAAGCAATGCTGGAGCCATCAGTGCAGTGCTTAGGTCAGGCACAAATCCTGCAGGCAGGGGATGTGCCCCGGCAGTGTGTGACCCTCAGCAGGGACAATGCTCAGCAATCCTGCAGCCAGGGAATGTGCCCCGGCAGTGTGTGACCCTCAGCAGGGACAATGCTCAGCAATGCTGCAGGCAGGGAATGTGCCCCGGCAGTGTGTGACCCTCAGCAGGGACAATGCTCACCAATCCTGCAGCCAGGGAATGTGCCCCGGCAGTGTGTGACCCTCAGCAGGGACAATGCTCACCAATCCTGCAGGCAGGGAATGTGCCCCGGCAGTGTGTGACCCTCAGCAGGGACAATGCTCAGCAGCGTTGCTGTGCTCATCTCCATGGAACCATGCCAGGAGCAGCTGCTGAGCTCAGAAGCCATCGCAGCCCCCACCCTGCTCCAGAGCCCCTTGGCAGGGTGGGCTCCTGCCCTGGCTCTGTGTGCCAGGAGTCGGTAGTGCTGGGTGCAGGGAGCCCAGGGAGGGCACAGAAACGCTGGGTGAGAAATGCTGGGGCACAGCGAGATGGGCGAGTGCAGTCGGCCAGGGCAGAGGAGCAGCACGCACAGGGGGCACAGCCTGCAGGACACATGGCCAAGGGGAGAAAACAACAAACTTCTCAGGAGGGTGGAGAACAAACTTTTAGTTGCAAACTTCAGAGAATGAGGTACTTGGGAAATCTTAAACAGCATTGAATTACAGTAAATCACTTGACAAAGCACTGACTTTGCAAACTCTAACCTGTCCAACTTCAAGTTATCCAGATTTCGATAAAAGGAAGTCAGGAGAAGAGAGAGAGGGAGACAGAGGTCCACAGTCAGTCTTGGATCTCAGCTGCTGTGAGCTCCGGGGCCAATGGGATGTGTCAGTGTCACACCCGTGTCACAGCCTGACCTGCTCTTGTCCCTCTCTCAGGTGGGGTTTTTGGGGTGCCAGGGGCTTGGCTGCCACTTTGGGGCTGCACCAGAGGCTGCAGTGGCTGGGGTGGGGCAGTGACCACCCCACCTATGCCGAACTCTCCCTGCCCCCAAACACACACTGGAGATGTCTGGGGCTGTTCATCATTTCTCTGCTCTCCAGCACCAAGGCAACGGACTCTGGATACAGCTCTGAGCTCATGCCCAAGGCAACCACCTCTGGCAATGGGGCTCCATGGAGCTGCTCTCAGGAAACCCGCAAGAGCTGGGGAGTGCCCAAAAAACACCTCAGAAATGTGAGATACCTCAAAATCTCTTCAGCAATGTGGATTATTAAAAAAACTCACTCAGTAATGGGGTCCCCCTCCCTTCATCACCCCCAAACTTTGGCTGTCTCATTCCAGACCCCATCCCACCTCCCCAATCCCAACCTCAACCCATCCCACCCCTCCTGGACATCAACGCCCCCTTCCCAAGCCATATTTCCCCCATTTCCCACCTCCCAAACCCCATCCCACCCATCCTGCCCCATCTAATGCCCATCTCAACCCTCCTGATTTGAAGCCCACTTTGCTCAATCCCCTTCCAACCCCATTCCACACCAAAGAGCTGTGGAATCCAGGAATTTTGGGGTGGGATTGAGTAGTTTTCAGTGGCATTGAGATGACAGATTAAATCCTCTTGTCTCTTTCAGTGCCAAGAAAGGGAAACAAGTACACCAAATACCCCCAAACCCCCCAAATTCTCCCAGTTATCTCCCTGAATCCCAGATTCCCCTGAAACACAAGTAAAAAGTGAAGCTTTAGATGTCTTTGATTAATTTATTTATTTTTACCTAATTTTCTCTGTTTTAAAGGGATGAAGATGAATAAAAAAATAAAATTAGGGCCAAAACAAAAGAATAACCAGCCCAGTGTCTTCCCAACATGGATCACAGGGAATGTGGATCGCCAGGGCTCTGACCAACGTGGGTCCTGCCATGGGGGATGAAGCTGGAGCTTGAAGCTTCTCCTGCAGCTGGGGCACTCACAGGGCTGCCCTTACTGGTGAATCTTTTGGTGTCAGGTAAAGAACGAGCGCTGTGAGAAGCTCTTCCCACACTGGGGACACTCGTAGGACCTCTCCCCGGTGTGGATGCGCGGGTGCCTGATGAGGGTCAAGTTGTGCTTGAAGCCCTTCCTGCAGTCAGGACAGCAGAAGGGCCTCTCCTCTGTGTGAATGCACTGGTGCAGGAGGAGATCGGAGCTGGTGTGAAACCTCTTCTGACACTGTGGACACTCGTAGGGCCTCTCCCCAATGTGGATGCGTTGGTGGGTGACGAGGGTGGAGCTGCAGCTGAAGCCCTTCCCACATTCCCCACACTTGTAGGGTCATTCCCCAGCATGGATCATCTGGTGGCTGATCAGGTCGGAGCTCCGTCTGAAGCTCTTCCCACGCTCCAAGCTGTTGCAGAATGGCTCTCAAGCTCAAACTTCCTTTAGGTCCCTGTTCGGGCAGCCATTTGTTGCAGAATGAGGCCTTTGTCGGGGATGAGCCATTTGTCGGTGAGGGGAGACTCGGGCACTCAATATGAGTGATAAGCAAGTTCCGTTTATTGAAGAGAGCATCAGACACTTATACAGCAAATAATAAGCTTATGAATATTCTGTAAGCCAAGCGATCTATTGGTTAAACTATCCCATCAACTCTTCCTCATTCCTTTGGGCCTACATTCTCTATTTCCCACGTCTCTCTGTCCACTTGTTATCATATGCAGCTAGGCCCAAGGACACGCTATCTTGCAGTGGCAAAACTCAAACTAGCTGTGTTCGGTACTTTCTCAGCTCCTGGTCGGCTAACAAGCGAATGTCTGTGTGACCTCTGTCATGTAGCCATTTCTCCACACTTACCAGTGAGCATTTTCAGTTCTGCCACCCATGTTTAGAGCAAATTTTCTGTGACTCACTGCACCAGGTCAGTTCAAAGAAGAGCATTAGGAAGTATCCAGCTGTATTTTCTCTTCTTCCTTCTGTGTACATGCTGCTTTTTTGAGCCCTCTGGCTTTCTGAGCTCCCTCACATGTCTTGATCCTTTTCTGGATAACCAGAGGGATATCAGGATTAAATCCTGTCTCAGCTCTGTGGTCTGGCTTTTGAAGAGCCCCAGTCATCCTCTCCTACTCATCTCATTCTGGTCTTGGTGGAAATACTATGCCTTCATGGGATTGTTATTCAGCTTTGGGGCATTCTGGCACTGCTGTTCAGTGAAAGATTTTGAGACTTTGAAAGGTTTCCTGATGTGGCAATGACAATCCTCAATCCTAATGCTTGATGGGGGTTGCAGTTGCCTCAGTTGTGAAACCTCCTGAAAAACATTGTTTGCTCTTTTCTCCTTGACTTTTCCTTGACTGTTTTCATCAACAGATTAGGAGGTTTGGGGATATCTTTTCAAAGGGAACTTCAATTAATCTCCTGTCTGGCATTTCAAAGGGGAACAGTGGTTTGGTTTTTTTTAACCAGCATCTGCTTACCATCCAATTAGCTAACTGCCTTTAATTAACCATAATACATTCCAGGAGAGCAAAATAACAAGGGACCAAAATCAAGTGGTGACAACTCTGTGACTGAACCTGGACTTCCCCTTTCCCAGGTGCAGGATTGTGGGTAACCCTTTGCTGGCCACTTTGAGCTCTGCCATGCAGTGCCTTGGGTTTCTGGGGAGGGAAAAGCATCCAGTCCCTCACCTTCAGGTTCACATCTGCAAATCCAGAGGCCATTTCTGTCCAGTGGATATTTCTGTCCAGGGGATTTGCACACTGGATGCTCCATAGGATTCTGGTTGTAAGCTTTCCTCAAAAACATGGTGAGATGAGGTGTTCAGGACTCATTTCTTCAGAAGAGCAGGAGAAACCTCTGAAGGCCTCCCCTAAAGGGCCTCCTTACCCAGCAGTCTGACACAGATTTGCTTCTGAAGAGATTTGTAATTTGTCCTTATTATGTTCTATCTGTGATTTAATGAAAGCCTTTTTCTCTACTGTAATTGAGCTCTTAATCTCATCTGAAAAGCAGAGCACAATCCCTTCAGAGATGGTGTTTGAGTAACAGTCTGTTTGTGTTTCCTCTGCTGTGGTGCTGCTCATGGAGCTGCTCACTCCTGATTTAAGAACAGAAAATAAACAGATTTATCTGAGTCAAAAATACATCAGTGATGGCACATAGCGTAGGTTTGAATAAAAAACTCTTTTTTCTATTGGGCAAGAGATCTTCCAAGGAAGATCTTCCCTGGTTCTGCAAAGAATATGAAGGAGTGAGTTTTCCTTAGTGAGCCCCTGAGGCTTCATGCAGGTCATGCTCAGAAAATGGCACATGGGCATGGCAGCTGCCAGCAAAACAATTGGCTATGGGCAGGTAAAAGTTGGCAGGCGATAAGAGTGGAAAGTCAAAACAACAGGATGCTGAAAAACTTGTAAGAGGAATAACGACTTCAGTGAAAATCCCTCATCTTAAAGCTTCAAAACACATTTTTACAAAAATCCACAAAGGTGTTCTGATTTTGATCAGTCCGATCTTCCTAAATAGCATTTTACAATCAGAATTAGGAGTTGAGAGACACTAAAGGAGGCTCAGCAGAGGATTTTTCATTGTGACCTTAGTATATCTTTTTTACTGTCCTGTAGTTTGGAAGGAGGCCCCAAGCTCCAGCTGACGCCTGGGGAGATCCTGTTGACCTAAACACTCCCCAAAGCTGCTGTGGGGCTGACCCAGAACCAGAATCTGTATGGAACTGGGTAAAATACTTCCCACTAGAAAACACTTGCAGCTTGATGGTGATCCACCATTCCCAGTTCAGACCACAGGCAGTGCCAGTAGTCACCAGTTTTCTGCCTACTCTGTGCAGAGCTGGTGGCTGTGAGTGGCAGAGCTGTGGGGTGAACAGGCTGGTGGCTTTTTGGGGCACACAGAGCCTTCCATCTCTACTGCTTTGTCCCCACTAAAGAGTGGGTTTTCCTAGAGAAATACCTGGAGAGTGGGAAGGATGAAGAGCAAATCATTCCCTGCCAGTGGATGCTGTGCTTGTTGCAAACACGAGTTACATCTGGTAGGAGTCCTTGCTGTCAACCCTCAGGGATTCCAGGCTGAGATCAGCTCAGCTCTGTCATTTGCCAGGGGAGTGAGGATCAGACTCCACCACACCTCCAGAGCTGGGGATGAGTGGGTTGAATCACATCCAGAGCCAGGATGAGGAATGGGTGGTGTTTTGTCTTGCCATGCACAGCAGATATCCTAATTTAAAGCTGTGCTGTCTTCCCAGATTCTGCTTCTTCCTCTGAGAAGACCCATCCATTTTGATCCTGTTCCTTTCCACCCATCCCTCTAAAGATCTCCATTACTGGAGTAATTGGCACTATTGGATCAACTTTTGATGTGATGAGCAGTGGATTTTTGTAGTCAACATGCCAATTTAAAGTGCCACAAATAAAAGATCAATTACTTCTTTCCTGGAGAAGAAATTAAGGTAAAATCTTTCAATGTAATGGGCTGAGTGTACAAAGCTAAAGAGGTAGAAGATTTAAATGAGACTGTCTCCTGAGAGGATGTGTTTTTAATGTAAAAGTAACAAAAACAACCCAAACAGTGAGAGAGCATCACTTGAGCTGCACCTCTGTCAGTAAGGGATGGATCCCTCCTGCTCTTTCTCCTGCCTGGGGCACCTGTGTGGGGCTGGTTGTCCCTGTCATTTACCTTTTGATTGCACAACCATTTCTTAGAGAACAGTTGGCTCTTCAGACTCCTCTGGGCATTCAAGGGAGTCCAGGAGATGTGGGGGTGAGCTGATAAGTGGGTTTGGATGGTCCTGGCTGTTAGGTGTTGCTATGTTTCCTGATGCTGGTCTCCAAAGCAATCCCTGGCACGCTGCTTTTGTGGAAGGCAGAACAGCTGTGTACTTGAAATTACCTGTTCTGGGGAAATGCAATGAATTTTCTGCTAGGAACTGCATGTAAGCAGAGATGGAGCCTGAATTATGGATCTGCCCTTGTGGGGATCCCTTACACTGACACAAAGCTCTCTGTGCCTCTCCAGAGGGCTGTCACCCTACAGAAACATGTCACTTCAGGGCAGGGAGGGGGATTTGACATCACAAAACATCGAGGGAAAAACATCGAGGCAAATTCTATTTTTCTGGTCAGGAAAACCAGGGTGTGTGCCTGCTGTGTTCCACGAGCAGCAAATCAATTGCTGAGGGATTTCTGCTGGGAGATTTGTGCTTTATGAAATTCCTGCCAGTGGCAGAGGGCTGGGGAGCTGGAAACGATAGCACTGTCTTCCCCTCCTCTGCTGCTTTAATTGTTTGTAATGATTTAATAAGCAGCACTATTCTTCCCTGCAGCAAACACAGGTGGCATTTTATTACCTTTACTAGGGCCCCTGTTTGGAATTTCTTTGCTGTATTTCCTTCTTTGCAGGCTTGGTCCAAAACTTGGAGAGGTCAGTGTAAGAACTGGACTTTGTGCTGTCAATATTCTGAGTGTTGAGCCAGCACCAAATCCATGCAATTTTATGGGAAAGAAATAATAAGGACAAATGACATGATTTAAACAAGGAAATGCTCTTGGCTTTGGCATTTTATGTACACAAATGCACACCAGAAGAGGAAGAGCAAAGCAGGTACAAGCTCCCAGTACTTGCAGAAGAATAAATGGAAATAACTTCCTGTTTAGGCTGGGAATCAGGAGAAAATTTATACTCACCAGAAGGGTGTTGAAGAGGAGCAGCTGCCTAGTGACAGCAGACAGGTGGAGAAGTGAAACCCCAAATTAAAGGCTTTTAATGTGGAGTTTTTTGGATGTTGGGGTCTTTAGAAGCAGATTTTGTGAGTCCCATGGGCAATGGAGGTGACTTCCCAGGGGAGCATCCCTGTCCCATGCCTGGGATCTGCTGCCCTGGTCCCACAGAGTGATTTGGGTTGTACCTGATGGCTCAGCAGAGCTTAGGGAAATGCCTCAATGTTGGTTGGATTTGAATGGCATTTGGGTCAAATCGAGTTTCTCCTCTGAGGGATGGAGTCTTGACCTCTCCACAGGTTTCGCTTGAGTATTTCTTTAATCTGTCCCCCACCCCAAAACCCCCCAGCAGATCCCCTTCTCCTGCCACTCTGTGTCTCCCACAGCTGTGATCCTCAGAGCTTTTCCCTTACACTAAAAGAACTGGAAATCGGTTGGGTTTTGTTGCCTCTTGGCAACAAAATTGTCTCCTATTGTGCAGCTCAGGGGGAAAGAAACCTCTTCCTCCCTTCAGTCTGCTGCAACAAAGTGTTTTGTTCCTCTTTGTGAAGAACCAGGAAGAAACACTTCTTTTTAAGATGAGGGAGCCCAATTCAATTCCCTTATCATTCTGAGCAAAATAACCCAGTTATTTATGTTGAAAGTCACTCCAAAATTTTGAAGAGATCTTTTTAGAAAATATTTTTCTTGGTGACTGATTATGAGTGGGTATGGGAAGAAACTCTTTGCATTGAACCACTCAAAGCAGTAATTTCTTCCCAAAGAGTAGATGTAATTCCATTTTTTGGGTGAAAAAAAATAAGTAGTAGTGGACCAAAGGAGCTTCAAGCTGATCTCTATTTGCTGCCAATGACTGAATTAAATGCACAGGGTTCCTATCAGCTCTGCCAGACAAAACGTTGTATTTGGGTTATTGGGGGTTTTGTCAGAAATCTTTGTAGCATGAATAGTTCATGGACTTATCTCTGCTGGCTTCAGCCATTCCTGCTGTCCATCATATCTTGCTATTATAAGGCAGCTCTTTTCATTATATTGTCTTTTAATTCAGATATCTGAGCCTTTTTCTACTTCTAGTCCCACTTTTCAGTAGGACAAACATTTTCACATTATCGGTGAGTGTATTCAGTGGTGGCAACACAAATGAAGGCAAGGAGCTGGCAGGTGATAATTTATGAAACTTTCTATAATGGGAAAAAAACTCAGCATTCAATTTCCATCTCCTTAGAAATCTCTATTTCTTTTCTTGTCTCTTGTGCTCTTTGTGGCTGGTCTGAGTTTAGTGCTTGGAAATGCAATTATATGGATTCCAATTCTTTTGAGAGAGAATAATCTTGTACACAAAGCCAAATAAATTTAACTTTTCAATATTAGAGCAGTTTGACATCCAGGTTGGGGACCTGGCAGTGGTTAGTGCCTGGCCAGCCTCAGAACACAGAGTTTGTCTGATTTAGGTGAAATTTCATTCATTGGAGACAAAGTAAAATTGCCTCTCATTTGCTCAGCACTAAAAATCCATCTGAAGCTGATTGCCAAGTGATGGGATTAACTCCTGCAATGGCACCATAAAATGAGAGACGGAGAGAGGAATATTAAAAAATGGCATTTCCAACCATGTGCAGGCCCTGATGGCCTGCTGTTGGCTTGGTGCTGTCAAAGGGGCTGATTTTGATGGTTTTAGAGACACTAACCTGGGCAGTGAAATGCACCTCAGGCAGCAATTGCTTCTCTGGTGTCTGCAAGTGCCTTTATCTCCCTTCGTGCTCCTCAGAACTGAAATCCTGCACAGACCGAGTGAATCTGAGGCTTTGGGAAGGCCCAGTGGTGACAGATTTTGGTGAGATTTGAGTCAGGAGATGGAAGCAGCAGCTGAAGGGGCTGTAATCTTCATCCTTGGGCTCTCCTGCAGGCTGATGCGGTGTGAAGGAGGCAGGGATTCCATAAAGCAGCTTCTGTAGCTCCTGGGGGAAAAAACCCCAAGTGGTAAGTTCTTTAATTTGTTAGAGTTTCAGGCTATGCTGCACCTCAAGGCCAGACTCTGCCCCTCTCTGCTCCAGCTGGTGCTTCCCAGCTGTCCTCTGTGGTTTTTATTTGCAAACCACCTCCCTGCTTTCACTTTGCTTTAAAAAATCAGCACCACGTTTGTGGCTGAACAGGTCCCAGAGCCGGGGAGAATGGTTTGAGATGCAATTTGCATCACAGAGTTATTACAGCAGGGAAATTGTCCCATCCCTCCTGTGCCTGGAGCTGCTAATCTTGTTCTGAACATTGAAAACCTCTTCAGCTTCTCTCATTATACTTAAATTTGATTTCACACCTCTTTCACGCAGGCTTTTCCTCTCTCCTTGGCTGGAATTCTCTGAAAAGATAAATTTTATCAAGCCTTGGGACAGTTCCCGTCATCTATCTCTGCTCCTAATGCTGCTTTTAATTATCTTGGGAACCTGAGTATGAGGGAAACTGGGAAGAGTTTAGTGAGAAGAAAAGGAAGGCACAGAGGCCAAAGTGTAAATGCAGAGTCTGGGTCACCAGAGTCTGCAGTGTTGTGGGGATCTGGGCCGTGCAAACTGATGTTTTTCTCTGTGAATGACTGATTCCTTCTGTATCTCCTCCTGAAATTCCTGTGCACCAGGGCTGGTGCTGGAACTGCAGCCACACAAACTCCCCATGGAGCTGTGTGGGACACAGTGGGAATCATTTATTTGCTGTTTTTGGTGAAAAGTTGTGACATGAACCTCAGTGTCAGGGAGGTGACATGTTAATGCTGCTGCTGTCAGACAGTGCCCACACACTGTGTCTGGAGACAGCTCAGGAGAAGATGAAGAAAAACCAGGATTAAATCCCATGTGCCACTGAACTCTATCAGAGATAAACTGCTTGGAGTGAAGTCTGTGAAGTGACTGGGGAGAGCTGGATGAAAGGGACAGCTCTGAGAAGTGTGTGGTACGTCAGTGATGTCCTAACACTCATCTTTGCACAGAGATGAAAAAGTATCAGTTTGCATGGCCTGAATGTCTGGTGTGGAAACTGTGTGTTGCACAAGCTGTGCTGAGCTCATCTGGCTCTGAAATATCATCTCTGCACCTTAGCCAGCAACAGCAGCAGAGTTCTGAACAGATTAATAACAATCAGTCATAACCCAGAAGCAAACCTTGGCAATACACATCTGTGGCAGATGAGGAGACCAAAAGCTTTCATTATCGTTCAATAAAAAAATCTTCTCTCTTGGCATTAAAATGCTTTAGTTTCAGCTCTGCCCCAGACTATCAATGTCAAGTGTTTCTCTGGCTGTTGGGGGTAGGTTCTCCCCCATAGCTCTCTGCAGGTTGGTGCTAATTAATGATGTTCTGTCAGGTTCAGATGTTTTGACGCCTGACCAGGGAGTGCAGAACAGGGATTACAAGTGCTGACATTTAATGTACTAGAAAGTCCAAGGGATAAATTTGTGCCAATTAACACCTTTAACTAGGAGGATCAGTTCCTGTTGTGCATGTACCAGAGTCTGGGCACAGACAGGGTTCCCAAGGGACCAAGTAGGGCTGGGGCTCCCTCCAGGCTGGTCCAGCCCCTCAGGGTGCTCAGGAACAGGGGTTCCCCACAGCCCAGGGCACCCTCGTTAGCCCTGGGGCTCCCAAGGGCAGAGCCGTGGCTGAGGCTCTGCAGGAGCAGGCAGGCTCAGCCCTGCTCCAACATGGGATCCCATGGGACAGGGCACGCTGGGATTTGCCCCTGCAGCTACCAGGTGTGTCCAGAGAAACTGCAGGGAGGGGGTGACCTCTGTCAGTGGGACCCCTCTGTGCACAGGTGCCCCCACTCCTGGGGTGGCTGTGCCAGCTCCCCCAGGGACCTCCAGCCCTGAGAACCTGGAGCAAGTGGAAACCACAACTTTGCAAATGCTGCCTGGGCCCAATGCAAATGGTAAGAGAACGGGGGTGTGAAAAAAAAAATTGTTTATTACAGAATTGTTTATCAACAACAATACAGAACAATTTTAGAATGTAAGAACATTTGCAACAACAACAACAATCCATAGAACATATATACATAAGAACCTATCTAACTAAACTATATTAAATCTATTTGTAGAAGACAAAAAATTCTTAAAGTCTTAAGTCCTAAATCCTATTCTAAATAGAAAAAACTGTAGAACAATGTAGAACTGTAGAACTATGTACAAAAGGGTGCCATCGCTGTCTGGAATGTTCATCAGGGGTAGAAGAAAAGCAGGTGTCATGGTTACTGCAGTCAGGCACAGACGGCTCTTCCATGTGTCCCCAGGTTGTCACATGTGGGCAAAGCAGGACTCTGCTACCAGAGCTGAGCTTGGCTGGGTCTGGAACGGAGCTTGAGTGGCCCAAAGAGAGGACAGCGCAGGCAGTGTGTGGCCACCAGACTCCAGTTCGCGAGGTACCACGTCCCTGAGCAGGGACCAGCCTAGCTCCAGTCTGGCAGCAGGGGACCCACTCTGCCTGTGGGGATCACGTGCCTATCCTGCTGCTGGCATTGTTCTTCACCCCAAAATCATGTCCTCTTCCTCATCTTTTACATCAACGTCCATGTCCTCAATGTGTTCTTCCACTTCCACTTCCATGTCCTCCTCTTCCTCATAAACATCCACCTCCATCTCTTCATCCACATCCACCTCCATCTCTTCATCCATATCCGTATCCACCTCCATCTCTTCTCCAGTCTCTTCCTCCATTTCCACATCCTCTACTGTAGGACTCAGGACATCCACCTCCATCTCCTCCACTCTGTCCATGACAGCCTGCAGAGGTGGCAAAACCTCAGAGTGGGGTCCCTGTCCCACACCATCCCCACAGAGCTGCAGCCCACTCGGGCAGCTGGAGGTGTCCACCTCCATGGAATGGCACCATACCTCCCTCAGCTGACAAATTAGACAAAGGATAAATGTGAGCATCTTGAAGTGAGGGGTGACAAAATGCAGGCACCAGGGAGCTCTCAGGACTGATGGGAGTAGCAGAGGGCAGGTAGCAAGAAGGGCGGCAAGAACGGTGACGAGGGTGAGCAGGCGCAGACTGAACGGTGGGCTGACACAAGGGCCAGTGGTTGAGTTGTGCTCCTTGCTGGGGGGTGGCAGTTCCAGTTGTAACGTGGGATGTGACATCACACAGATTCCAAGATTCCAGGGTCAACAGAAGTGGTCACTGGGGATCCCTGAATGGTTGGGCTTGAAACGGACCCTGAAGATCATCTTGTTCCAAGCTGAGCAATCTTCCCCCAGACCTTGGGGGAGCCCTGTTCCCAAGGATGGGGCATGCACAGCCTCTCTGCCCAGCCTGGGCCAGTGCCTCACCACCCTCAGTGTAAAACAGCAGCTTCCTTAGATCCACCTTCAATCAGCCTCCTGCAGTTGAAAGCCATCCCCCTTGCCCTGTCACGACAGGCCCTGTTGAACACTCTGTCCCCTTCTTTCCTGTGGGACCCTCCCAGTCCTGCACAGCCACAGTGGAGCCTCCCAGTGTCTCCTCTTTTCAGGCTGAGCATCCCCAGTCCCACTTGGACAGCAGTCAGTCAGATCAGGGGATGTCAAAGCTGAAGGGTAGCAAATAGCATCAGGAACTGAGAGATGGAAGCTTTAGACCCAGATTTGCCTCTAAATATACAAAATTAATAACAGTGGAGGGGAAGATGGTGGGACACTTGTTCTGTTCTAACTGGTCAATTTTATTTTTTTCTTCTTTTTTGTCATGCTGATGGTTTTTCTGTTTGAAATGAAGCTTGGCACAATGTCCACTGTCTTCTCCATTTGTGAAACACCAAGCAGAGTCTGGGCAGGCTGATGATGCAGAGCAAAACCTGCAAATATACTGGTGATCCTGAGGCTGGGTGTGCAGCTAAACCCAGCCAAAAGTAATTTCTGGAAAGTCAAGCCTGGTTTACATTTTCTTGAGTTTGGCTATGCCAACTTTACCGGTCATTTATAAAAAAGCAAATAAAAAGTTCAAACCGAAACAGACAAAAACCCAAATAAACAAACCCACGCAAACCAATCAAACAGATCAAAAACCCCAAATAAAACCAAAGGGAATAAGGAGTTAGTGTTAGTTGTGAGGATATCACAGCAGGCAAATTGCTGCTTCCCACAGGATCACCATAAAAAGCCACATAAAACAGCTGCTCCAAAATATACCCAACAGGAGAAAAATAAAAAGTGATAGATGGCAACTTTGGGGGCAGCTCCACATTAAGGTGAAGGATGAGCAGTGGTTCAGACCCAGCATTCCCCACCCTCCAGGCTGCTGTTTGCTCCTGATAAAAGACCCTTGCAGGACTATGGCCCCTCTCAGTGCAGTGTAAATCATCCCCACAGCTCTCAGCTGAGCCACTGGCATTTCCAGAGCAAGATCCAGGCTCCATCCCGAGCATCTGTGGAAGGTCCTGAGCATCTTCATGCCTGGAACCACAAAACAGCTCAGGCTCTCCCTGGACTGGGTTTTCAGGGGAGGTTTCCATATCCCTGTGAGATCTGTTCATCCCTCAACACATCTGACTTTATGTACAATGATGCATTTTTGTTCCTTCCTTGTTCCTGTGTGCCAGTGAGGAAGCATCCATGTGAATGGAGGATGTTGTGCACAGGAACATTTATTCCTGGATTGCCATTTTGCTTCACTGTCACTCAGCTGAACATGGTCCCTTTCTAAGAGGGACTTACAAGAAATGTGTAGGAATTTTGGCTCTGAGAGGAGCAGAAAGCACATTTTCTACACCCCATTCCCAGCAGATGCAGTTTCCCTGGCAGAACAGTGATTGCCGTTCATCTTCCTGGGAAGAATGTGGAGACCCATTCAGACATCACAGATTCAGCTGATCTTTGGCTTTGTGTCCCTTATTTCACATGTCCAGTTTCAAGGGCCATTAAAAGAGGCTCATGTTTGCCTTGCTACCCAGAAGAGCTGTAGTTATTTCCAGGAGAAAACAAAAAATTGATTGTCCTCTGGTGTGGTAGAAATCCCACCACAATTGTGACTCTGAGAGCAAAGACAGCCTGTGCTTTTTGGGGCTGTAACAGCTGAGAGTGTGGCAGAGCAGTTTTTATATTATTTTTAGAGTGCTGAAAACATAGTTCCCAAAACAATCTTTCTCTCCTGTCTTCTGTCATAAACTGTGGAACAGAGAAAATGGAAAGGAGCAGAGGTTTGTTTAAATTGGCTGAGGTTTTTAAAGTCTTAAAATAGTGTCAGCTTGATGCATGATACTTTAGAAATTGGATTAGTAGCACCTATTTCATCCCACCAGAGAGGTGGGATTTAAAACTTCCAACAACAGAAACACTGGATGTGAGAGAGCTCAGTTTTTCACCCCTCACACAAGTATCTTGCTGTACTATTTTAAGCAGCTCAGCCATATATATTAAAATATTGCTCCAAACAACAACAGAATGAAAATGTTCCATCAAATGGGAAAAATAAGAAAAGTGGGCGGCAGCCCTTTCTGAAGAGCTTGTGTTGATTTTGCAAAGTTGGATGCAAACAAGGTTTGCCATATTTCTTTCCTAGAAAATGTAGATATTTAATAGAAATCTGTGTCTGAGGCTGCTGAGTTGGGTATGATTTTAGATCTGGGAGGAGCAGAACAGGTTCCAGAGAAGCTGTGCTTGTGTCACCCTTGGCAGTGCTCAAGGCCAGGTTGGATGGGGCTTGGAACAACCTGGTCTAGGGGCAGTGCCCTGAACATGGTGAGTCCATGAAAAGAAACTTTTGGTTTTCCTGAGATGCTGCCTTTGCAAGGGGAGCTCACAAATACCCCGCATAGTTTGAAATGCCCTGAGCAGAACCCAGCTGTGCTTTCTCACAGGTGACGAGGGATTTTCACTTGTATTTTATGGGGGATTTTCAGAGGGCAGTGCAAGAGCAGCTGAGTGTGTTTGACAGGCAGAGAGGGCCAGTGTGGCAGCAGCTTAATGCAATGGAGCTTTTCCTTCTGGGATCCTGTATAACCTGAGGCACTCTGGGGCTCTTGGACCTGGCAGCTGGGCAAGTTAATCATTGTAACAAGTGATAAATTAACCTGCTCCACTCTCCTTAGCATGGCTGTGATGAGCATTAAGTAAATGAGCGAGCCCTTGCCAAGGTGGGAGCTTGTTCTTAGCCAGGGAGCAGGGAGAAAATATTGCTTGAAGTAAATAAAGCAACTCTGCTTCCCCAGGAAGAGGAAAAGCAGCAATTAAATATGTGAGTGTTGCATGGAATAATTTGCACAAGGACATATCTTGTCTGCTATGCAGGAATGTTCCCAATCAACCATGCTTCTCCTGACCTTTATTTTTCTGTATTTTCTACCACATCATATAAGAGACTCTTGATTTAAAAAAACCAAAACAAACACCTTGTGGGGAGGCATTTCTTCCTTTCTTCAGAGTGCCTCTTTCTTTTGTTCCCTCCAGAGCTCTCACTTCATTTCTGCTGTTCCTCGGAGCACAGGCTTACCTCTTTCCTGATCCCCTGGGCTTGTTTTGCCTCTGGGTGTCATGAACACTATTAATTGTGGGGTTTTTCTTCCATCTTAAGTCTGTCTCTTCAAGTGGTTTACCTTCATTTACCTGTTCAAGTGATGGATTTTTCTCACCTTTTATTACTTAGTGCTTTTTCTTCATTCTCTAAACCCAACTTCTCCCTTGCCCTGTGGCTGTTAGATGCCATTACAGGAGCATTCATTCTTTCTCTACTGCTTCTCTCAGCTTTCACAGGGAGCTGAGAGCTCTTTGGGGTTAAACTTGACTCACTTCAGTGCCTTCCTTGATGCTGCCTGTGTACTTGGACACTTTAAGGGAATAAAGTCTCAGTGTGGAGATTACAGCTGTGAAATAATGGCTCTTTTGAAGAAGACAAGAATGCTGTTGCCAATCTTTTCAAGGATAAACTGAGCACCTTCTTTTGGGAAGAAACAGGCTCAGCTCAGCACAGAGGTGGCTGATGCAGGTACCCAGGTTTGGAGGGAAGGGTGCAGCTCCTGGGGGTGTGTTTGCGGGGAGCTGTAAGGTTTGTGTGGGGTCCCTGGAGCAGTGGGAACACCCCACTGGGAGATGCACATCAGGAAATGGGTGCACAAAGGGCCTGAAGTGTGACCAGCTTTGGTGAAGGGTTCCATAGGAAAAAATATTTTTACTGGGATTTTGACAATTTGAAGCTCCTTCTCATATCCTTTGCCTAATGAACATTCCCCCTTTGCCAGAGTGTGGGAAATCCTGAGTTCACACTATGAAAACCCCTGATAATTATAATTTTTTTCTATTTTTCAATGGTGTCATCCCAGCGGGAGTCAGAGAAAGAGAATGTGTGTGACCTGCCTGTCTTTGACTTTGTGACAGGAACAATGCCATGAGGAAGCTGGTCAGAGGAGCATCACTGCTCTGTCCTTAATTTTCCTGCACAACTGAGGATGATTTAAGAACCAAGGCACAGCCAAGATCTTTCCTCCTCCTGTGCTCATCAAGCAATCAGTGCCTCATCACACCTCAGCTTCAAACACCTCGTTTGCATCTGGCTGACCTGGACTGCCCTCCCTGGATGGGAAGATGAAGAGGTGGAAGTGTGAAAGATTGGGATTTTATGGGTGAGTTGTGAAATAGTGTCTGGTGCAGGCTGGTTCTGTGGAAACATCGTGTGCTGTGCCATGGAGGATGAGAGTAAATGAATTAAACAGGAGATAAAAAGGGCAAGGCACCTGGTTAGCTGCTGTTGAAGAAAATGTTGGGAAAAAAAATACATGTAAGAAATATGTCAGAGATGGTCATTAACTGCACTGCAGGGTCAGAGCTCCTTTAGTAATTGGCCATGTAGTGAATACTAGAAATTATTTTAAAAGTTCCTAAGTGACTGAGGGCTTTTAGTGAATGGTTGGGGGAAACAAAGGAATACTGTTTCTGGCAGAACTTTTATTATAATTTAAGCATTATCCTCTTTCTGAGATAACAGCTGCTTTGAATAAACTGAAATATCTTCTCCATTAGCTCTGGCAGGAACTGGATAAAGCTCTCATTCAGGTATATTTTAACATACGTCTGTAGAATAATAAATTTAATGAGAGTCATAAAACGTATTGTATGAGTAAGGATTGTGCTTAGGGCAAGAAGAAAGAGTAATTAGGAGTGGACAAAACATGTATTATAGTGGGGAAATTATAATTTATAGTGGTTTAGGGGGAATATTTAACTAAGCTGAGATAAAAGTCTACCTTTGTTGCAGGCTAAGCTTTATAACAGAATTCTACTAGAGCAAACTTGGGCTCCAGACAGACCTTTGGATACGAGTTTACCTCTGGTTTGAGAAAGCTCAGGGCTTGAGCAGCATTTTATGGCTTTGCTCTTGACCCTTGGGCTATAAATGCTCCTGTAAAATTAATGCCAAAGTTATAGCTTCTACAAATTTCTAAGAGTTCCAATGGAGAAAGGTCCACCTGGACTTTGAGGACAGTTTCTCAGAGCAGAACATTTCAAGGTGCCATTAAACTGCATTCAAATGCCCTTTTATTGGGGCATAAATTTCACAGCCTGGTCTATCAGCCTGACACATTCTTTGCAAAGAGACAAACTTTACAAGCCACTTTAAAAATAATTTCACTGCCAGGTTTGCAGCTCTGAGAACATTAATAAACTGAAATGGCTTTTCACCCTGCAGTAGCCACTAAGTAATTATGATTGTCTGTAGGCAGACTAATGAAACCAGCTGTTAACAACCTAATGAGAATTTTTACCAGCCCTCTGCTCCACAGCCACATCCCTTTTCTGTCCCTGATTTTCCTGCACCCAGTGCTTCCCAGAGAAGTTTAGTGTTGCTTGATAGTCAGGTAAAAACTGCTTTATTTTGTAGGAGTGGTGATGCTTCAACTGGGCTGCTGCCATGCTGGGGTCACATCACAAAGTCCAGTTAGTGCAGGACCTGGGGAGCATGGAGAGCTCTGAGAGCACAGCATGGCAAAGCTGGAGTGGAGGATTCTGGTTTAGTGTGCCCCTGGTTTAGTGGCAGACAACATTAGTGATTGATAAATCTTTAGTTCAAAGATAAGGTGTTGCTGTTTTGGCTCTAATCTTAGGTTGCTTTCAACACAGTTTTCCCTGGCACTTAAGATACTTTTCTCTTGCTTTCAGTACTCTGTCATTCCAGATGACCTTTAAAGGTCCCTTCCAACCCAAACCATTCCATAATCCTTTGGATACATGATGAATAGCAACATATATTTTACCCTTATTATGGATGATATTACATCATGTCTGGCCTTTTGGGGCTCTTTCTTCTCCAGGTCCTGGTGACTACACTCACTCCTATATGCTTTTAATTTTTTCTGTTGCTTACCTGTTGCAGAATGAGGCCTTTGTTGGGGATGAGCCATTTATCGGTGAGGGGAGACTCGGGCACTCAATATGAGTGATAAGCAAGTTCCGTTTATTGAAGAGAGCATCAGACACTTATACAGCAAGTAATAAGCTTATGAATATTCTGTAAGCCAAGTGATCTATTGGTTAAACTATACCATCAACTCTTCCTCATTCCTTTGGGCCTACATTCCCTATTTCCCACGTCTCTCTGTCTACTTGTTATCATACCCAGCTAGGCCCAAGGACACGCTATCTTGCAGGTGCAAAACTCAAACTAGCTGTGTTCGGTACTTTCCCAGCTCCTGGTCGGCTAACAAGTGAATGTCTACATGACCTCTGTCATGTAGCCATTTCTCCACAGGAGCCTGCCTTTATGCAGGTACAGGGAGAGTGAGTGTTGAACCAAATCAACTTCCAACACACTGGGCCAACCTCCAAAGAGTCCAGTTTGTTCTGCTGCTTCCTTCACGAACACTCATTGCCTGCCAGTTTGCATTTTTCCCATTTCTGCTCAAGACTAAGGAATTTGGGATTTTAGATTGCTGTCAGTCTGGTAGCACCAATAACCTGCATTGGGCTATTGAAAAAAAAGAGTTGGCATCACTGAATCTATGGTCTGTTTCCATCTGTAAGTTGGGAAATGTTTCCCTAAGCCTTGGTAGCAGTGATCCTGGTTCTAACTTGTGTTTTCAACAGGGAATATCCTGTTTTATATTCCAAAGATTGATGAGGTTTCTCTATGTCTTTGTAGGGGATGGAAAACCAGAAGGCTGAAGGCCCATCTGTCAAGGAGCCAGTGAAGGAGAGGAACGATGGCCCAAAGAAGCCCCAGGCCACATTGTCTGCTAGCAAACGGTACTAAGCACTTTT
Organism: Melozone crissalis; assembly: GCF_028551555.1. Taxonomy (NCBI): domain Eukaryota; kingdom Metazoa; phylum Chordata; class Aves; order Passeriformes; family Passerellidae; genus Melozone; species Melozone crissalis. The sequence continues at coordinate 1,959,468 of NW_026535799.1, read as the reverse complement.
GTCAGATGTGACAAAGCACATGAAAAGCTTTACATGCCTCTTCCTCAGGAAAAACTTTCTGGCAGAGATGACCAATGCCACAGATTGTTTCCTTTCCCTACAAATGCTCTAGGATAAAAAATGCCCACTTGTGCATTGTGCTGAACACAACTTCTCTGGAGGGTTTTCCACAAAAAAGGAGAGACAAACAGACACCTATTGGCGGCAGCTCAGACGATCCAGTGCAGTGGCAAGGGCAGTGTTGCGGAGGCTGGGAGAGGGCCAAGTTTCTACTGCCTGACTTGGGACAAGTAAATTCAAACAGGGCTTTTTTTCATCTGAGTGGAGTCATTTTCAGATGGGTGTTTTGATGAAAAATCTCAGTCTGGAAGCAAGATGCCATTCCACAAAGATGCAGTTCTCATCCGTGTGGTTTGGCCTGGTTGAATCATGGTTTTCTTACCCTCAAACAGTACCAAGTTTGAGTAGTAAGTAGCAAGACAATTCCTGAACAACTTCAGTCAATGGGTGTCTGAATGTGGACTTTTTGTCTTGATATTCCTGTCCTTCATGTAATTTGCTCGATGGACAGCATGTTTGGTTTATTGCCCCCTGGGCTGCAATCAGCATTTAAGACAGGAATTGCTCCTTGCTGTCTCTTCATGGCAGCTGCAGAGTTGCTTGTACCTGTTCTCCTCTGATAGCAGAGGGGAATTATTTAACTCTGTCCTGCTCAGCAGTGGCAGGAAAGTGACCACATGCCTCAGTAGCACAGATGGCATCTTCCTGTGCTCATGGAAGAGACAGGTTGATCCAGGAGAATTGTTCCCAGTGGGTTCGTTAAGCTGTGCATCTGATCTCTAGGGAATCAAATGAAATGTGAGTGTAGTTCTGGGATGTCTGGCTTCTGTTTTTATCTCTCTTACTGATTTTCTGAATCCTTCAAATTTGGCCCTGTTCATCTGTTCAGATGCATCTGAGCTACTTTTCCAGATTGTCATGCCTGGTTGCAGAGACACTTCTCCAGAGTGATGAGTTCCCTTATTCTAAGACACACACATCCCATATGAGGAGGCATTTAAACTTGGCAGTAGTGTCTCTCTTTCTCCACAAAGCAATGTGACCTGTGTGCCCTGGCAGCCATCTGAAGATAGATCAGATGCATCTCATCCTTGGTTTTCCTGAGTGAGCACTGGCAAGATTGTTACCTGCAGATTGTCTCCTGTAATGATTGTCAGGAGGTCCACATTGTTCTTCGGACCTTCATGATTTTCCAGCTTGAAATCACATCATTAGGAAAGCTGCTCAAGATGTTTTGCTCACAATTATTTGAAGGTATTGTCTGTGGCTGCAGCTCTCTCCATAGAGAGCAGCAGGCACAACTTTGCCAGGCATTGTCCCGGGGAAGGCTGTGAGAGGATCAGAGAAAAGAATGAGAAACAATTCTTATCTTCACTTGCTGCACCTGTTGTTGTGAACATGTGGAATGTGTTATGGAGATTTGTTGACCAAAGGGTAATTTTTTAATTGGCCACTGGTGATGGTGTTTTGGATTCAATTGACCAATCTGGTCTGTCTGTATCAGACTGTCTGTAAGGGTGATGAGTTTCAGTATAGAATAGCATAGCATAGCATAGCATAGCATAGCATAGTGATTGATCAGCCTTCTGGAATCATGGAGCCAACGTTAATTATTTCCTCAACGGAGATGCCATGCTACAATAATTATCACCACCAGGTCCTCATTTGGTTTTATTTTCCAGGGTGAAATCTCCCTCTGATGGACACCTCCTACCCCGTGCACAAGCCCAGGTCACATCACCTCCAGCTGTGGAAGAAACAGAGCTGCTCCAGAAGCTTTACCATCTCCTGGAAGCCAAGGGGTTTCACTCAAGGATGGAAGGAGTGGAACTCCTCCAAGACCTGTGCAAAACCAGCCCCCAGCTCATCTCCACTAACATTGCCCAAGTATGTAGGGTATCTTCACTGCTCCTTTCCTTTAGTTCCTTTCTTAAGCCTGTAGCAGTAAAGTTAATTCAGTGTTTCTTGGTACTCTGTCCTGGCTGTTTGGGACACGCTGGTCCTTCTCACCCAGACAAATGTAATTCAGGTCCGGGCTTCAGGACAAGTTATTTCAGTTCAGCTGTATTTGTCTGGCAGGTGCCTATTGATGCTGTTCATCAGATGATGGCAGAATTTTCTGCTGGTGTAACTGCTGCTCTCTCCTACTCCCAGTTGGGTGAAGTGAAGGGAATCCAGCCCCTGAAAGCATGGCAATTGTTCTCGAGACCAAAAATGGGTTTGCATAGGGAAGAGAAGTATCAGGCTCGGTCGGTTTAAACTCAGTTGTTTTTTTTCAAAGAATACTTCTATATACTCCCTCTTGTCTTACACAGGCACAGCTCTGGCTACTCATTCCCATCCTTGTTCCTATTCCTCTTGGTAAAGACAGTGCTCACCCTTCTTGGGGGGTCTTTCTTTCTCTTTGGAAAAGGAGGAAAACAGCTAAGGACTCATCTCTGCCTTCTCTTCCCAGTAGCTGCTTTTTCCCTTTTTCCAGGGAAAGGTGCCTGATAATGTGGCTGTCAAGGGACTGAACCTGCTGTAATGAGAGCTGTACAGCACATTACATTTCAGAAGTCCACCTGTTACTTAGAGAAATGGTCTGGATCCTGGAAGAGTTGATCAGAGCCCTGCACTTCTCCAGACACAGGCTCTGAGACAACTCAAACAAAAGAAAACTTAGATCTCCTCCAGCCATAGTTTTGGCAAAATCGTAATTGCCCTCAGTACTTGAGGCAACTGTATAGAAAACCAGGCATTGTAAACAACTGCTTCCACTCAAAGCAAAGGTACTCTTTAGCATTAATCAATAGAATTGATTCAATGATTTATAGATGGAGAGAAATACCATAGGAACTATTCGGTCCCCAGCCAAACCTCCTAAAACAGAAGAAAATCTTTCAACCAGCATGAGGTTGTGCCACCATTCCAGTGAGTGGCCCCCAGGAAAACAGTGAAATTGTGCAAGCGAGTGCTGACCTGACAGAAAGGATCACTTTCATCTTTGACATTGGTGACTGCTACATCCACTCTTCAAACAAGGACATTTGAATCCAGCTTTCACGTTGCTTGTTCTCTTCACAGATTTTTGATTATTTTGTCCTGAGAATATCTGACAGCCACAAGAAAGTGAAGCAGAGGGTGCTGGACGTGCTGGCTGAAACCCGGTGATCATTGGCTTGGTGGAAGGAATAACAACGAACCTGAACTCAAAGGATCCCAGGGTTTGTGGGGCAGCTGTGAAAGCACTGGAAGAATCCATTGCTCATTTGGGAAAGGCTGAGCCCTGGCAGGGACTCTCCTCAGCTTCGTCTCTGTCTCTCCTGCACAAGAGAGCGCTGAGTGCCTTGACAGCTGCTCTTATCTGTGGAACACTCCAGCTGACACCCACCAGAGGCTGTGCAGGTGCAGTCCTTGTGCACCATCCCCAACAGGCTGGAATGCGATCAGCATTTCCCAACAGTCCCAGGAGCCCTTGGCTCTGTGCTGCTTGTCTGAAGAGCAAGTCCTGGGCTACAGCTCTGCTACAGTTCAGAGGCAAAGGGGGTTTGGAGTTTGCTTGGGCCCTGTCTGACTTCCCAAATGAACAGCTTTGCTGTTGGCATGAAGGGACACTGACCCATCAGAGCTTCTGCAGGGCAGCCACCTGCAAGGCTCTACATTACAGGCATTAGCTGCCTAGTTTCCACTTTTCTTCTTTGTCTTCTGTTTTCAAAGGGGAACCGATGATTCACCAAGTTCATTTCTTTAGAACAAACAGGTATAAACCCAGCTGTCAATGATGCCTTGTTCCACATGTTGTTTTGCATGGGGCAAGATGGCCACAGCAATTAACTACATAGGCAAGGGCTGCTGTAAATGCCTTTGCCACACAGATTTATGTCAGCTCTGAGAATGCTGCACTGGGGAAATATGCCTGAAAAAAGGAGTGTTGAAGAGGCAGGTCTTCAAGGGGAGTTTCCACTTGCTCCTCCCCAGCTGCTTTGTGAACTCAGGGCCTGCCTGACTCAGTGCCTTTCTGTGTCCCAAGTATGAGGCTCTTCCTTTTTGCTCTGGGATGCAAAACCTTTTCACTGCTTCCATGTGACTGAAATCTCTAGGTCCCTGATGTGAAGTTTGGATTTACAAATATGAAAGGAGAGCTTTTCTTTTGGAATTTAAAACCCTTCCAAGCAGGCTAGAAAGAAAGAAGAAAAGGATTCAAATATCTACAGAAATGTACTTCATTTTATAAAATGGGGTTGGCCCTGCCCTTTCCCTCCCCACTGTCCTTTCTCCTATGACCTGAGAAAAGTGAGCAGAAACCTGTGTTTCCCTTGTAGATCAAGTGTCACTGCTGAAAGAGTTCAGCTACCAATGGAATCACCTGAGTGGCCAAGCCCTGCTGGATGTCACCAAGCGCATCACAGGTATGGCCTCCCCTTCTGAGCCAAGAGCTCTTCCCAGGGAGCATTTACAGGGAATGCCTGTGAGCAGACAGCAGAGCAGCTCCTCCAAACCAGGAGGTGCTGAGCGTGTCCCTGCTGCCCCATAGCCAAGGCAGGTGGGTTTGGCAGGTTTTCCCTGGCTGCTGCAGAGCTGGGCAGTATCTGAGATGGGGGCAGCACTCGGCCTGGGTTTGAGCTCTCACTGGGGCATCTCAGAACCACCTCCAGCAAAGGGAGGGCTAAAAATGCCCCAGCTGGCTCCTCTCTGGGGAGCTCAGGGACATCTGTGATCTTTGAGGGGAAATGGTGGCCAATGCTGTCTCAGGGCATTAGTTTGTTTTGTCCTCACAGAATTCCTGTTTTTCTCTTGGGAAGTTTTGAGGGTGAACCGTGCAGGGTCTGGGGGTCATAGCTTAGGCCAGAACTCAACAGAGGTATCAGAGGCACAGGTTTAGTGCAAGGCAGCCTCTGGGGCACAGGGACAGAAGCAGAGTGCTGAGGCTCCCTGCCTGTGCTGTGAGAGTGGCCTTGGACTGAGCCTTTCAGGGTGTGCAAACAGTGTCTGCCTGTGTCAGCGCTGTCCAAAATGCTACAAATGCAGCTGATAATTGATTTCTCAGAGGAGCTTGCTATGTCAGCAAGAGCCAAGGAATGGAAAAAGGATAATCTCAATATATAGTAGAGAAGATGATTGATAGCCATGCTTCAACTGGGGCTAAATCCACTGCTAATTATGCCAACATCTTTGAATGCAAGGTTTCATACACTTTGTGTCTTCATTAGGAATCTGAAAAGGGCATGTTCAGCAATTGGGAATGTCAAAGGCCCGTTAAAGAGTATTTGAATAAAGTAGATTTCCAGCAATAGGGAATTTAGTTTAGCAGTTCTTTTGTTCTATTTTTCAAATAAAGGAATTAACCATAAATTATGAGTACTTTAGAAAGAGCAGATGTTCTCTCTGAGATTTAGTAGGAACAGACAGCTGTTCCTCACATTCAGTAGTCACCGATGTCTTTAATTGCATTTAAATTCAAATGAATTCCTATTTTAAAATGGATATCATAACTCTTTTCCTGCTTAGCAGAATTGGTTTTGGGTGCTTGCAGGAGCTCTTTCAATGTTGATGACTGCTGATGGATTAACAGCATACAGAAAATGAAGTCTCTTCCACCACAGAATATTAAATGCCTACTAGATAACATTTTGTCTGATCAGAAAATAAGAATGGTCTCCAAAGGACTTCAGTTTTTTTTCTCTCAGCAAAATCTGCCATGCAAGAAGCCTGTTGGTAGCAAATATTTGTCTGTGGTTGATATAGTTCAGTTTGGAAAATGGGCAGAGAGATTTCAGAGACATGTTTTGGTTACATTTCAGTCCCCTGTGTAGCATTTTTCTTTCTCTATGCCCCTATTTCAGTGGACATTATAAGAAAAAATGCCATTACCATTGGGAGGGGAAATGGCATTAGAATGTGGAGATGCTTAAATGCCACAGCAATGGGGTCTGAGTAATTATCGAAGACGCCCTGAGGTTTGAAACAGCTCTTTGTAGGAAGCCCCAAAAGCATTCTGCCAAAGACCCCAGCTGGTCACTGATGTTTCTCATCCAGCTGTCAGGCAGCAGCCATCTCTGGTGGGCTGGAGTTTTGAGGTGTGTTCTAATTCTGTCCTTTGCTGTGTGCCACTGAGCACAGAGAAGAGCCAGATTAGACATTTGGCACTTGACATGCAAGTTACAAAAATGGAATCATCCCTTTTATTAGAAATCTCTCCATTTCCTCTCTATGGTGCATTTCCAAATCTTCAGTGTGGGTTTAGACAACTTCTTAATGGAAATCAAAGGCAATTGGACATTTCATTCATTGTTCATGCAGAGATTGTGAAATAATTTAGTAAAGGTAGGAAGTCTGCCACAGGGACAGGGCTCTGGTTGGAGCAATTAGTGCTGAGGGGTTGGTGGTTCTCTTTCCAGGATGCTCAGCTGCTTTGCCCGTTTCTGGACCAAGGGGCTCTGGGTGCTGTTTTGCTGCTCTTGGCCAGAGAGGCTGGCAAGAAGAAGAAGCAGAGGCAGATCCTTGTTTGCAGTGAGGCTGGTGGGTAAGGAGCTGTGTCTCTGTCCCGGCAGTACTTGTGCAGGTGGTTCATGCCAGGAGCCCTGAAGTCATCCAGTGCGACGCCCTGCCCGTGCTCTGGTCCTGCCTGGAGAACAAGGCGCTGCCTGTGCGGAGCGCCAAGGTCCGCACCGTGGCCACCAAGCTCGCCTCTGCCCTCTGCAAGGTGATGGGCACCCAGCTGAAGGAATGTGCTGCCAGCAAGCCTCCACATGTGCGGGAAAACCTCTCCAGAATGCTGGGCTGGTGAAGGCAAGATGTTCTCCAGAAAGCTGAGGAAGTGCTGAGTTGGACACCTCTGGATTTGCCTTTTGAGCTGTGCCAAAAATGACAAAATCCTAAGGAAGGGTGTGCATCTGCCCCTGCTCTCTCCATCACATTTCCTAGTCATGGCATGGGGGGCCTGAAGCAGCTCCAGATTGAGGACAAGGTGAAGGCAATCATGGCTCAGCCTCACACAGAGGTGAGGGGGGAGCTGGGCCAATCTCTGCTGGCAGGAAGGGTCTTGTGGCAGCCCAGAGAGGCTGTGCACATCGCCAGGGAACAGCTGTGCCCTGCATGTGCCCCTGCAATGAGCTGTGCTGCTGCCAGTGCCCCTGCAGCTGTAGGGCTGCTGAGCTGTGGGGCAGGCAGAGGAGCAGGAGGGTGCATGTGCAGCTGAGCCATTCCTGGAGAGCACAGGGCTCTGGGCTCCCTGCTGTCCCAGGGCAGCCCAGAGGCCAGGCTGTGCCTGTGCCAGCTCGGGGCAAGTGCCTAAGGGTTTGCCCTGGCGTCCTCAGTGTCTGCCAGCAGGAGCATGTTTCTCTGTGCAGCTGTTTAGACATTTCCAGGAAATGTGTCCCATGAAATATGGAGCTTCAGATGCTTTAGGTTTGCATTGTGGCCTCTGTTAAACTTTGTGTCTCCACTTTGCAGATCTGACTGGTTACCATCTTACCGAGAAGTTTTCTCTGGACACTTCCGATGTTCTCTCACCCACAAAGTCCTTGCCTCCCGTCCAGAAGAGCTCTCTGTCCTCCAAGCTCAGGAAGAAGCTGCTGCCTGTATGGAGAGTGTTTGAAGAATAGGATTGATGCATTAGGCTTGACAGTTACAGATGTACATATGTTCTGATCTTTGGATGTAGTTTTGAATTAATGTGTTTTGATTCTGTCTTTAAGTTTTGATGACATGTTTTTAATTTTATGTATTTCATTTTGATGATGAAAAAAAGTAAATAAATAAACAAAATTGAAAAAACCAAGAGGAGAATGTGAGACCAGGACCTGCCAGCGTAGAGATTATGGGAGTGCAGCTCACTCAATGTGCCAGCGTCTCACCACATCCTTTCCTCATTGGGCCTCTCCTCTTCCTCTTTGGCCATCTTTTCTTTGTGTCATTTGTGCTGCTCTTTGTTACTTGGCATTACAACAGGGCCACCATAGACCTGTTTGAGGGACAATGGATCCAAAAGATCCTGTCTAGTCAAAGGTTTTCTACCTAGGTGTGTTCTGTGCTCACCAAAGGCCTGAGCAAAGAAACCAAGAGAAGTGTGCCCAAATCCCAAAGCTTTGCTCCTTTGCAATCTCCCACAGATCTGGCTCACAGGTGTCTTCAATCACAATTCCATAGGTAAGAAGAGGTAATGTATTTCACTGGGAAAAGATGCACTGCTTTGGAAAAGTCACCTGTATGTATATTTACCGGGGACAGCACTCCAGCTGTGTTGTTTGCCCCTTGTTTGCAGAAGGATGAGTGCACTGGGAGGCCAACACCAGGTGACAAGGGTTCCTCAAATCTGCACTGCTGCCTGGGTGCCATTCAGCCCCGAGCTAGGGGATCATTTGTTCCCATGGACCAGTACTTGCCAGTGGAATGAATTCCTGCACAGCTGGAAGAAGCAATTCTGGATTCAGCTCCAGCTGTTGGTGGGCGGCATGATCATTGACAATGCTGCCCTTCCAGAAATTATTCTGCAGTTTCTTTTTATAGTAATTTGAAGCTTTTAAACTTCACATTTCAATTTGCTTTGCCTTAGGGAAAAACACTTCTGGGCCCAGTGCAAACTGTAACCTTTGGACAGCAAAGTCCTCATGGTTGCCAGCTTCTGATGTTACACAATGTCACCTGGATGCATGTGTTTGCTTGGCTCTGGGTCTAGTCCCAGCCTAGTAAAGCCCAGGCAGGGTGGCACATTGCAGGGAAAATTGGTTTGTGAGCTTATGGGGTTGCCATCAGCATCAGACTGAATGTGCCCTTTGGGGATTCCTCTGGACACAAAATTAGGGATCTACTCCATGCCACAGTATTCTCTTAGATCTTTCTAAAATATCCTAGAAAAGGCCATGAAACTTCACATCTCCTTGCACACCCACTGTTTGAAGAGGGGCGTTTTTGTTCCTCCTCAAAGTCATTGCTCTTGCACATCAGAAACATGAACATCCACCAACAGGAATGATGCATGGTCCTGCTGCTGCTGCTTCAGAGCTCTGGGAAGGTCAGACCTGGGTATTACCAATATGAGCACTTAATTAGCATTTCATGCTCCTTCAGGCTGTCCAGATCCCAGGGCTTTTTGTTTCAAAGCAGCCACTGCACCATCTCTAGGGAAGAACAGGAAATGGGAAACAGTGACTGCCAGCCTTGCAAGGGTGTAGGGGAAAATCTGAGGTGTCTGCATCAAAAGATGAATGGGTAGAGTGTAATTGCCAAAGCAAATGCTCTGTTAAGACAGCAGGAGCAGTTCTTTACTGCATGCTTGCATGAAGATCATTTGGAATCTCCTTTTTGTATCTCGTGCAGAAAACAAGCTCTTAATAATACCACGCCACTTAAATCAGATTGGGATGCAGCTCTGTAGTGGTTCACAATGAAGCAGACTGCCTGCTTTGTCACTGCCAGCCTGGTGAGACTATGAGGGACCATAGTGTATCCCATGCCTCTTTTACCTCCAAGCAGAGCTTGGTTTTCCTCATTAGTGTGGAGTAAATACAAGTGTAATAAAATCGACAATTAGACTGGCCACTTTGGAGGACATGCTCATGCTTTTGCATGTCAGTCCTGTACCTCATGCTCCCAAGGCTTGTTACTCATAAAGAAATATTCCCAAAGGGGAAACTTTTCAGTGTGTTTGGTCCAGGCTGGGTTATGCTCGAGGCAAAGGTGTGTCAGTGTGTTGGATAATACTCTTTTCTTGACCTAGAGATGGGGACACTGAGAGGTGTTTTAAAAACTTTTATTCCATTTTCAGTCTCATGAGAAGGGTGAGACAATACAGATGTTATAATTCACGCCATCATAAGCAGAAGCCAACTGCTTCCTAATTATAATACATTATAAGCGTTTCTTGGTCTATCAGCCTTTTTGCCATGCCATGTTGTAGATGCCTTAAAGCCAATGATTTGAAACTACTCCTCGTGGGTCCCACTCCAATGCATCTTTCATAGCTCTGTTTTTCCAAAGTCTTATTTGCAAGGCCATCTTTTGAAACTTTTGTCTAGCTCCATTTCTCTCTCAACAATATCTGTCGTATTCCATGGAAATTTTTAAGTTACCATTTCTTGTCTCAAGATTTATATACAGACTCATACTGTGTGGGCCTTCTATTAGGCTCTAAAAACTTTCTACAAAACCATTTCCCACATCAGTGCACTTGGCTCCTTCTCTCCTCATTGTGCCTGGCAAGCACAGGAGCCCAGAGCTCCTGCAGAACCCATCCCAGCACTCAGTGGGAGCAACCTTGTGTCCAGTCCTCGCCTGGAGCTGTGGTGCCCAGCATTCCACCACACTGGAATGAGGAACTGTTCCTGCTCTTTCAGAAGGAGCTAAGGAGCTTTGGCCTTCAGATCAATTGTCTGCAGGCTCCTGCAGTGCCTGGCGCTGCTCCCTTGCCAGAGGCACCCCAGGCAAGGGGGGCACATCTGGGCTGCTGTGTCTGGCTCTGGGGCTCCCTGTTCTGAGCAGTGTGGAGGAGCTGCAGAGGCTCTGCAGGACTGACAGGATGGGCTTTGGGGCTGGCAGGAGAAGCTGAGGGACCTGGGCTGCTGGAGCTCCTGAAGAGGAGGCCCAGGGCTCATCCTGCAACTGCTCCAAGGGTGGTTTCAGAGAATCCCAGAATCAGCAAGGGTGGAAGAGGCCATGGAGATCATCAAGTCCAACCTGTGCCCTGACACCACCTTGTCTCCCCTGAGCCTCCTCTCCTCCAGGATAAACAACCCCAGCTCTCTCAGCCACTCCCCACAGCTCTTGTGCTCCAGACCCCTCCCCAACCTTGTTGCCCTTCTCTGGACACGCTCCGGCCCCTCCATGTCCTTCCTAAATTGGGGGCACCAGAACTACAAACAGCACTGGAGGTGCTGCCCAAGCAGTGCTGAGCACAGGGGAAGAATCCCTGCCCTGCTCCTGCTGGCCACACCATTCCTGATGCAGGCCAGGAGCCATTGGCCTTCTTGCCCACCTGGGCACACTGCTGGCTCATGTCCAGCCTGCTGTCCATCACTCCCTGCAGGTCCCTTTCTGCCTGGCTGCTCTCCAGCCCCTCTGGCACCTTGTTGAGGGAGGTGGGCGGGGAGGGAACGGGACCACATCCAGTCCTTCCTGAAATGTGGTGTTTGCTGGCACTGCCAGTTCCCAGATTTTGATATTTCCCTATTCTGGCACAGCCCAAGTGCAGCAACTTGCTGGCAAAGAAAGTCAAAACCAAGCAAAGACCTGGTACCTACAGCAACCCGATCTCGGGTTTGCTGCCACCGCCAGTACCCAGATCGGGAATGTTTCAGATGCCTGCACAGCCTAATTCCAGCAGTTTGCTGGCACAGGAAATTAGCATCTGGCAATTTCTCACTGCCAGCAAAACCTGGCTGCAAAAAATGCAGCAATTTTCTGGAAAGAAAGCCAGAACCCAGCAGCTTCCTGGCACTGCCACCAGCACTGCCCAGGTCTGGTGTTTGCTGGGCAAGTGCCCAGATCTGGAAATTTCCCAGTGCTGGCACAGCCCAAGTCCAGCAATTTGCTGGCACAGAAAGCCAAAATCTGGCCATTTCCTCATGCCAATACAGGTGCCCAGACCTGGTGTTTGCTGCCACTGCCAGTGCCCAGATCTGGAAATTTCCCTATTCTGACACAGCCCAAGTGCAGCAATTTGCTGGCACAGAAATCCAAAACCTGTGGCAGCTTCCTGCTACTGGGTCCGGCACCGCCCCCACATCTTGTGTTTCATGTAACCAGAACCCAGATATGGAAATTTCTCAGTGCCAGCAGAGCTCAAATCCGGCAGATTTCTGTTGTTGGCAATGACACCACCCAGATCTGGTGTTGGCTGGCAGTGCCAGCGCCCAGATCTGAAAACTTCCTGGTGCTGGCACAGCCCAAGTCCAGGGATTTGCTGGCACAGAAAGCCAATATTTGGAAATCTGCAGTTTCTGGCACCAGCACCATCTTTGCTGCGACCGCCAGTGCCCAGATTTGGAAATTTTCCAATGCCTTCACAGCCCAGGTCTACCAATTTGGTTTTAGCTAGATTAGGAAGAGAAGTTCCTCGGACTGTGGCTTTCCTTTTTTTTGGAACTGTTTAAACCTACTCTGGACTGAAAACCCAGAAAAACACCGGCAGCAGCTCACACCTGTGGGCAACCAAGCTCTGGGACACCGCATTCCAGCACCAGAGGGACTCAGGAGAGACCGAGTGAGCCAACTACAACCCACAAAAAGGACTTTCTGAATTTGCCATCTCTTCACCACTGTCAGAGGTTTGATTTAATATTATTCATTTTTCATGCTTGTGAAAACTTACTTGTTAAAAAAACTGGGGTTTTTTTCGCTTTTCTCAAGGGAAGTCTTTTCCTGAACTAGTAGGGGGAGGGGCCATTTGAACTTGCTTTCTAGACAGACCCCTTCTGGAGATTTCCTCCCAAAATTTGCCCTAAGCCAGCACAAACACTCATCATGAAAATTTCACCAGTGGCGTAATTTCCTCGTGGCAAATCTTGTGACAGAAGCTTGACCTTGTTCTCCATGAGAGATTCTTGGGAAGAGCAGACAGGAGAAGATTCCTGGAAAACTGAAACAGCTTTACAGAAGTGAAATGAAAATGAAAGAAACAATCCAAGATGTTTTCCTCTATTTATTTCTATGCTCCCCTTTTCTATGTTGCATCCCAGTAATTCCAGATGCACCTCACCTCTACGATTGGTGACTTAGTGATTTTTAGACACTAAAATACCATGAGCCACACACAGTTTTCCTTCCCCTGTTTTTACAGGAAAGCAACACTGGAGATGTAAGTGTGGTGCTTGGGTCAGGTAGGAATCCTGCCCCAAGAGAAGGTGGCCCGACAGTGTTTGACGCTCAGCAAGGACAATGCACAGCAGCAGGCGAGGGGATCGCTGTGCCAGTGTGCAGGAGTCAGGGCTCTGCATCTGGGCTCAGCGCTGCAAAGTTCCCGTGTTTGGGCAGACGGAGGGGTTGTCCCCGGGGCGCGCGGGCCTCGAACGTGGGGCTCGTGGGGCGAGCGGGGAACGGATATGGGGACGAAAGGCCCCGGTGCTTCAGTTGCAGCGGCAGCGGCGGCGGCAGCAGCGGCGACAGCAGCAAAAGCAGATAGACTAGAATCGTTCTTTCTCTTTCTCTCGCTCTTTCTTTCTCTCTCCCTTTCCCGCTGTCGGGCACCCTTCTCTCGGGGTCCCTTGCCCGGTATCCCTCTCCTCTCCCCGCCTCCCTCTCCCCTGCAAGGCCGGGCCATGCCCCCGGCCCGCCCCCGGCCCCGGGCGGGGCTGCCCCGTGCCCGGCCCCGGCCGTCCCGCCGCGCTCTCGCCTCCGCCCGGCTCTGGCTGTACTGGCGGTGGCGCTGCTGGGCGGGCACCAGTGCCTGGGGCGGGGGCGGCATCGCCGCCCTTTGCCTCCGCCTGGCCTGAGCCCGGCCCCAGACCCGACGCAGGGTCCAGCCCCGCCCCCGGTCTCGCCCCCGGTCTCGCCCCCGGTCTCGCCCCCGGCCCCGGCCCCGGCCCCGGCTCCTCCCGGGGCCCGCGGAGGACACAGGTGGCGCGGCCGCTCCCGCCGCCTCCGCTGCGGCTTCCCTGGCCCGAGCTCCGCCGCTCGGCAGCGCGGCCGCCGGCCCCGAGCCTCCTGTGCCGCGTTCCCGGGAGCGAACGCCTGGGCATGGCCGGCCCGGGGCGGGTGAGGGGCGCTCGGGGGCCGTTGCTGGCCCCGGGCCGAGCGCTGACGGCCGCGTCCCGCCCGCAGGGACGGCGCAGGAGATCCTGCAGGAGCGGTACCGGCTGGGATCGCTGCTGGGGCGCGGCGGCTTCGGCAGAGTCTTCGCGGCCGCGAGGCTCTCGGACGGCGCCCCGGTGAGCGGCGGGGCCGGCGGCGGGCGCAGGAGGAGGGGATGGAGGAGGAGGAGGGCAGAGGGCGGAGGATGGGGCTCGCAGTGCGAGCGGCGAGCTCACCCCGCTGCTGCCCTTGGCTTGCAGGTGGCCATCAAAAGGGTGCCACGGAACCGCGTCCGGCACTGGGGCGAGCTGGTGAGTGAGCGGGGCCAGCAGCCGGGGCTGCCGGCCGGGGATGAGGCGGGGCCCGGCACGGTGGGAGTCGCTAGGACGCCCCGAGGGAGAGCGGGCGTGGGGCCAGCGCAGGGCGCAGAGCATCCCGGCCTGGCTGAGGGCTTCCCCAGGCCTGGCACGGCATCGGCCCCACTGACGGCATCGTGCTCCTCCCGCAGCCCGACGGCACCAGCGCACCCCTGGAGATCGTGCTGCTGGCCAAGGTGTCCACTGGCTTCCCCGGTGTGGTCCAGCTGCTGGAGTGGCTCGAGCTCCCCAACTGCATCGTGATGGTGCTGGAGCGGCCAGAGCAGTGTCAGGACCTGCAGCGTTTCATTCGGGCACGGCAGTTCCTGCCCGAGGAGGAGGCGCGGGAGCTGTTCCGCCAGGTGCTGGAGGCCGTGCGGCACTGCACCAGCTGCGGGGTCCTGCACCGCGACATCAAGCCAGAGAACATCCTGGTTGACCTGGACACCGGGCAGGCCAAACTGATTGACTTTGGCTGTGGCACCTACCTGCAGGACACAGTCTACACTCACTTTGCAGGTGAGCCCACGCAGGGCTGTGCTCCCGCTGCTGACATCTCATGGCCCAACATCTCACAGCCCAAGCTGGCTGTGGCAGCGGGGATTCTCCCTTTTGCTGCCAGTCAGGGCACTGAATCTTCAGCTGAGTTGCTTTAGAGCAGGGCTGGGTGGGCAGCCATCTTCCAGCCCTGCTGGCAGCCTTTGCCAGCCACTCTGCCCAGGACTAGGGCTGGGCTGGGGCAGCCAGCCCGACCAAAACCCCCGTGGGTGGGGGTAGCAGAGAGGGAGAGCGGAACCTGTGCCCCAGCCACTTTGGTGTACAGACGAGAGGAAGGGCTTGGACTGATCCACTCGCCCTGTTTGTCTTGGCTTCATAATATTTTTGGGGCAATGCAGGCAGGGAGGATAAGGGCAGGTTTTTTCCCCAGCATGGAGTGGGTTTTTCCTTTGCATGTCATGGTTGGGCCTAGCCAGGGCTGCCCTCTTCCAGCACCAGAGGCTTCTTTTCCAACCCTAACTTTGTGCACAAGTCCCAGGTGCTGGCGAGAGGGCAGTGGTCACCCTGTGTGCCCCTGATGCAGCCCCCGCACACCCAGGGATGCTGGGGCCAGGCTCTGGGAGCAGCAGCATCTCCCTGCTGAACTGCATCTGTATTCCATAGGAACACTGTCCTACAGCCCCCCGGAATGGAACGACTTTGGCTGGTACCATGGCGAGGCAGCAACGGTCTGGTCCCTGGGCATCCTGCTGCACCAGATGGTTTGTGGGGAGCACCCTTTCAGGAGGGGCCAGAACCTCAGCTGGGGCCAGCTCCCGCTGCCACAAAGGCTCTCTCAAGGTGGATCCTCTTCTCTGGGCATGGGGGGAATCCCAGTGCTGGGAGCCAGCAGCGGGGTCGTGGGCATCCCGCTCTGGCAGCTGCTGAGGAGGTGGCACATGTCCTGCTCTCCTCCAAAACAGGGAATTGATGGGAAAGTTTAGGCCCAGCACTGGGCACATCCAGCATGGCCTGGGGACAGGAATAGTGGGACAGAGCAGACAGGAGCCTTCTCTGGCTGACCGTCAGTTCCTGCTTTCTCTCCCCAGAGTGCAAAGATCTGATCAGGTGGTGTTTATCTGTGAACTCCTTGGACAGACCCGCACTGGAAGACCTGTTCTGTGATCCTTGGATGTGGGATATTCCTCTGCCATAGAAGAAGGGAGAGAGCCACAGGCACACTTTGATCCAGAGCCCTGGTAAGTTCCTGCTCCACATATGCCTTGGCAATGAGAAGCAAAGGAACCCAGAGGTATTTGTGCTGCCAGTGTCACTGCCTGGGGTCATGGGATGGAAACACACAGCCCTTGTGCTGGAGCTGAGCTGCTCTGCCCAGCACTGGTGGCCACCATCCCAGCTGGTTTTGCTTGTCCTGGTTCCCTGACAGCTGGGGCCCTGGGCAGAGCCCTGAGAGCCTGGTCTGCCCCCAGGGAAGGAGAAGGAGCCCCAGGAGAAGCTGTACCCCACCCCCACAGGGTGGGGATGCTGCTGCTGCTGCTGCTGCTGGAGACAGCGAGGGTGACATCAAGGATGACAAGCTCTTCCTCAGCCTGGCCACAGGACGCTGAAGGTGATGCACTTTGATTCTGGCACTTTCTTCAAAGCCAAACTCCACAGGGAATTTGCAGATGAGTCCCACCTGGGGAAATTCTGCCAGATTTGGGCATGACCCAGCGTGGCGGGGAACCAAAGGCTCCCCCTTTGCTGGGGCAGATGCAATACATTCTTCAGTCGCTGCCCAGCTGCTTTTGGCAGGGCTAGGAGGATGGGCTGGGGTGGGTACGAAATGGGAGTGGGCTCCTGGCCCTGCCAACAGCCCCCAGCACCCACCGTGCCCCGGGCTGGGGCTGGGGCAGCCAGCGCGACACAAACAAAGCCCCATGGTGGGAGCAGAGGTGGGGCTCCAGAACCTCTGCACAGCTGCTTTGCTGTGCAGGCAAGGAAGGGCTGGGCTGCTCCACTGCCCTTGTTTGCTTTGAGGTCACCGTGATTTTGGGGGGCAGTGATGGGGGGAAGAAAGTGTGGGCTTCCCTCACCAGTGGGTGGGTTTTTCCTTGGCATGCAGGGGTTGGGCCTTCCTCAAGGCCCTGACAGAGATTAGAGTTTTTAGCATTTTTATTGTTTTCCCTTTTTGCATTTAATCTCTTTTCAATAATGTGTTGTTTATTTTTCCAGAGGAAGCATTCAAGGTGGTCCAGTGTGGATGGGGAAGTGTTTGGGAGCAGCTGTGGTGTGGATGGGCCGTGCCCTTGGAGAAGGCTGAGGCCATGGTTTGGGAGCAGCTTTCCTTCCAGCCGTGGCTGGCGTGAGGTGGGTCCCTGTGTGCTTGGCAGGGTGGGATCAGAGCTTTTGGGAGCTGGCAGCGAGCACAGGAGCATCCTGCTCTGGGCAGCTGCTGAGGGCTGGATGTGCCGTGGCTGGCTGCAGGCTGGGCACATGTCCTGCCCTCCTGCACTGTGCCAAAGGCAGCAGGGATGGGCAGCTCTGGGCACAGCTCTGGGCACAGCCAGCATGGCCTGGGCACCGCAGGCCTTGGCACAAGGGCACAGGAGCCCTCAGCTGATGGGCGGTTTCTGCTTTCTCTCCTTGCAGCCGGGCTCTGCGGGTGCTGAGGCTGCTCTGGGCTCTGCCAGGGCTCTGCTGGGCTCAGCCCTGGGCCCAGCTGGGCTGGCTCTGCCCTCACATTGCTCTGACAGCTCTGCATCAGACGAGCCCATTGCGAGCACAGCGCCTGAGCTTTCTGCTTTGGCAGGTGAGTGAGACTCTGCTGCAGGCCCAGAGATTGCAGCTGGGGACACACATCCAACTGGCAAGGACCCGAACTCTCCACAGTCCCGGCTGAACACCTGGATCTGCACAGGGTGTTTTGTCTGTCCCATTCTTCCTTCTTGATTGGCTGGAATTGTGCAATTGCACTTTGTTCCTCCTCTAGCAGTGCCACAAGTGCACCAAAGCTGGCGAGTGGGCCGTGTTCCTGATGCAGTGCAGTCTGGAGCTGGTGGATGGGGAATTGCCTTTCTGCACTGCCAAACCAGAGCAAAAAGTTGTCAGTGGGACTTTGTATCTCTAAGAAATCCCTGACAGTTTCAAAGGGAATGTGCAGCTCATTCGCAGGCTGAGAAGGAAGGTCATCTTCTAAAGGATTTGGGCTTTGACAGAGTTTCCATTCCCAGTCCTGCTTGGAGCTGGAAGGGCACAAAGCAATCTCCTCTTGCTTTGAGCACAATTTCAAATACCAATGTTGGAAACAAAGCCCAAAATCTTTTAAAAGGCGGCTGAGATCAGTAAGATGGATCCATGCCATCAGCACATTTACAATGTAAATGACTGAGTTCTCTTTTTAAAAAGATCATTTACCTGTTAATGCAAATAATGTAACTTGGCATTTATGTTTTGGTTTTTTCACTGACATGTTATGTTTTTTCACTAACACTTGGATTTTATTCTTATCTTTTACAATTTACCTAGTTTTTTTTTTTTTCTTTTTGTTTTTTTTTCCCTTTCAGTAGAAAACATGTCCTACAAAAGGAATGTCCTTTGCTCCTGGTTCCCGTGTGGAGCAGCTCCCTTTCTGCTGGCTGAGCTGCTCAGGCAGAGCCCGGCAGCTCCTGGTCCTGCAGGGCTGAGGCTTTTCCCCGTTGCTGGGCACAGACTGATGGAGCAGCACTGCTGAACACGGGCACACAGAGGGACCAGCAGCAGCTGCCTTTGGCCACCTGAGGCTCCAAGGCCCAAACTCTGAGCAGCCAGGGCTGGAAGAGACTGGCAGGATCTGATCCCTGACTCTGGGCCAGGGCCGCACAAATGACCGCACAGCAGCAGCAGCAGCAGCAGCAGCAGGTGGAGCTGACTTTGAGCACAGCCCTTGCCCCTCTTCCCTCCCGTGTGCAGCGGTGTCACAGCAGCCTGAGGCACCTGGGAGCCCCCAGTGCCAGCAGGGACTGGAGATGGCAGCCCTGGGCTCCTGGAGGCTGTGCAGGGAACGGAGCTGGAAACTCCCTGTCCATGGGGAGCTCCCAGATGAAAAAGGCTGCTGTGCCCAGGCAGCTGCAAGGGCACAGAAAGGAGGCTCTGGAGCACTGGATCTGTGCCAGTGCCACAGTCCTGGGCAGCAGCCAGCGAGCCCTGGGGGAACAGAGGGCACAGCAAGAGGGACAGAAGCAGGCAAGTGCAGAGACTGGAGAGAGCCAGGCCTGGGAGCAGGAACAGCTGCTTCCTTGCACTCTTGGAGAAAGCTCTTGGCTGCTTCAAAGCGCTGAAAGGCGTGAAGGGCAGAGAGGAGGCCACAGCAAACAATGCTCCTGTTTGCACAGCGTCCCCTCTCTGTGTCCCAGAAGGGATTGCATGGACTGGATTCGTCTGTCCAAGTCGTCTCTTTCAGCATGAGCAGCTCAGCACCAGGAGCTGAAGCCTCAGGCCACAGGAGCTGGGCAAGAGGGAACTTTTGGAGCAAAGGAATGCTGCTAAAATAGCCCCAGTTGAATGCAGTGGATAGAATCATGGAATCACAGAATCCTTTCTGTTGGAAAAGCCCTCTGAGCTCACCCAGTGCAGCCACTCACCCAGCAGTGCCAAGCCCAGCACTAAACCATGTCCCTGAAGTGCCAAGGCCTGGACAACAGCCCTGAGTGAGGCCTGGACAGCAGGCCCTGAGCCAAAGGTGGCCTCTGAATGAACCTTCCAAGCAAAGGTTATCTTTGTATCTGCTCCCTGATGAAATATGCATGGTCATTAGCAGTGTGATAGATGTAGCCACTCATTAGTGAAATATGTCTTGACCTTTGTGTATTTAGAAGCCAGACAAGGCCATGAAATCTGACATCGGGCCTTGTTTGAGGCTGTATGGTCACAGTCAGCTCCCTTGGTTCCTCCTTGAACCCTGGCCAGGCTTTGGGAGGGACCCAAGAGGAGGATGAAAGCAGATGTTGCCACACTAGCAGTGCTGTCAGTTTGTTCATTCAGCACTGTCAGAGCTGGGCCCTCTCCCAGCAGGGTTGGAGCCTCACCTAGGGCTGGAGGCACCTGCAGGAATTCCCAGTGCCCAGGAGTGGCTCTGCAGCCCTTGGCTGTGACAGCTTCCCCAGCTGCTGTGTGGGTCTGGGGGATGGTAAAGGCTGAGGGTAAATGCTGCTGGATCTTTCTTAATCACTGCAGGCAATCTTTGGTGGGGATGGTTGGGTGCATTGCTGAGCTGCTCCTTTTGTGATTCTTTGCTGCTCTGAACTGCAGGAAATGACACTGATTCCTTCAGTTGGAGTCTGTGGCTTTGGTGCTGACTTTGGCCACTGGTAAAACAAAACTGGCACAGTCTGGCCAGATCCCAACAAAATGTCACTTGTTCAGTGTCAGTGTGAGGAGTCAGTCGTATCAGAAATTCCCAGCTGGGAAGCCCTTCCCTGGAGTTCCCTGGCTCTGGAGTGGGCTGAGGTTGGATCCCTGTGTGGGCAGTGGGGCAGTTGAGTAGAAGAAGCTGCACCCCTGGATGGCTTCAAATGCATCCAAAAATTGCACATGGAAAAGGGAAAGACCTTGTGGGTTTGGGCAGACAAAGATGAATTTGTTGTGATTACATAGGAAACAGCACCTTCAGAAGAAACAATTATGGTTGGAATGCTCCCACATGGAGCACGAGAAGAAGGTTTTAATCTTGAGCTCAGATGCATTTGTGCAAGTGAAATATCTATATACATAATAATTATATATATGTTTATAGTATAATAAGACCTCAATATATCTATTTATATATATTTATTTATGTCTGTATCTTTCTATATTTCTGTATCACTATCTATGTATAAAATTATAAAATGATGTGAAATAGTGCTGACAATAGTAATTTGGTAGCTTTGGCTGCTCAGGGATGTAACACTAAATACCCTACAGAACAGGATTGGCCAGGACCCTCATGTCAGTGGTCAACTTTGTGAGACTGTATACAATGAAAAAGGGAGAAAGGGAGGAAATTGGCTATTTTTGCAGGGTTTTCTGATACAGTGATGCAGAGTGCTTTGTCTGTTCCTGTGAAAAATACAGTGATTTTGCCTGCAGGGTTTTTCATGTACCACATTATGCACAAGCTGCAGGATTGGTTAAAAGGGTGAACGGGTTGTTAAAAGAGCAGTTGAAAAAATGAGGAGATGGGAACCTTTGTCCATGGAGAACCCATTTCCCAGATGTGCTCCATGCCCTTCACAATGGCCCACTGGGGAAATGGAAACCCCCTTGCTGTGCACGGCTGCCTCCAGTTTGCAAATTCAGCCATGGGCAGTGAGACTTGGGCTGCCTGGGAAATTGTTTTGGCTGTGATGGCCCCTGGCAGGGCCAGCCCAGAGGCTGCAGGGCTGGGCCTTCATGCATTGGAATTCATTAGGAAAAATTCAAAGCAAATGAGAGCTGTCAATTCTGAAACAGGAGTTCAGATTCCTCCAGGACACTTTGCTGTGGTAACTGCTCCCTTGGAGCTTGGCCTTGCCAAGTGTTCCTGTCATGGCAGGAGGAAATGATTCAGAATGTCAAGGAGAAATTACATTAATTCTGTAAACAATAACAAACAAGATTGGATTATTCAACCCCATGACAGGGTAGCACAATTATTGATCTTGCAATTTTAAGAACAATTGTAAAAAAAGGAGATCCACCTCCCGTCACCACCATTTGTGGAGATAAAGGGTTTGGATGCAGCAGTCCTAATAATGGAGCCAGAGTGTGGGTCCAGAGGTCAAATGGCCCTCCCGAGACAGCTGAAGGAGCAGCTCCTAGGAAAAACAACTCTGAGTCCTGAACCCTGGGCAGGAACAATGGGAATGTGTCCCTGCAGCCAAGGATTCTGTGTGAGAACAAGTAGATCTGCCAGGATATTGTTTTACACATCCTGCTGGACCAGATCTCCCTGTTTGCCCCAAGGGGCCCTTTGGAACATGCTCTAAACCATGGGGCTTCATGTGAAGGCTGCTGTGACACTGAGGGACTTGCACAGGAATTCCATCTAGGAGCCTGGGTGCCCCTCAGGGACTGGGACCCGGCCCCTTCCAGCCAGAGGGGAAAGGTCCCTCCAGGCCTTGTTAGCCATACACAGCATGGTAAAGCTGAACAGCAAAGGGCCTCGGGGCATTATTCTGGAATTAAAACGGTGCCAGCTCCATGGACAACAGAATTCTTGTTCCTAACTCGAATGAGATTGAAAAAAAAGAATGAAGAACAGTGTCACTAAAGTACTGCTGATGTCTGTAAGGTGTACCTTGATAGTCAGCCAGAATCTTTGTCTGCCACAAACACCTCTGGTGCTTCACCAAGGGATTGGTCATCAAAATGTAATGATGGGTTATGATGGATTGCTGAGCTTCTTTTGTAATTCTTTGCTAATGATGATGTGCTTTGTTGAGCTTATCCTTTTGTAAATCTCTGCAGCTGTGCATGATATAAATGACACAATTCCTTCAGTTGGTGTCTGTGTCTTTGGTAGTGACCCTGCCCACTGGTGAAACAGGGCCCCCTCTTGCCTAAGCGTTACCTGGGAAGGCAAAAGCCCTCTCTCCAAAATTCCCCCCTTCCTCCCTGTTCCCCCCCCCTTCATACCCTGAGCATGATGTGCTCTGGTCTGGGGTATGCCCGGGGTCAGTTGGGGTCCCCTGTCCTGGCTGTGTCCCCTGCCCAGCTCCCCCGCAGCCCCAGCCCCTCCCCAGCGTGGCTGGACGAGGGGCAGGACAGGCCTTGGCTGTGCTGCAGCTCAGCAAGAACAAAACCATCTCTGCGTGCTCAGCCCTGTGCTCAGCACCCGGCCCAGCAGTATCTCAGTGCCAGGGGCTGGCCCTCAGTCCCTGCTAGGGGTTTCCATGGCAACTGCCAGGCCAGGTGACCCAGGTGTCCCCCCAGTGCTGGTTGCCATGGCAACAGTGCCCAGCCCTGCCCCTTTCTGTCTGGCTGGCCTGGCCTTTGGCCCTGGCAGTGCCAGTGGCTGCTGGTTCCTGGTGCCTGAGCGGCCAGCGCGGCACAGGGCAGGTGGCCATGGCACAGCCCCCAGCAAGGGATCCCCTCTGGCTCTGGGCACTGACACCAGCCCTGAGCAAGGGCCCAGGGCAGCTTTCCATGGCCACCAACCATCACAACGGCTCCGGGCATTGGTTGCCGTGGAAGTAAACCAAGGAACGGTCACCGTGGCCATTGCCGTGGCACCTGGTAGCACCAAGGAGTGTCACTGCAATTGTACCTGGAACAGCCCTGGCACCACTTTGTCCCAGGGTTGCCATGGCAGCTGAGGACAGACACAGCTGGTGCTCTGCAAGGGCCCTGGGACAGACGGGAAGGAGCAGCAGAGCAGGGGCTGATCCATCCCCAGTGCGCTGCACAGCCCAGGGCAGCATCCCAGAGCGTCCTCATGTAGCTGCCAACAACATCCCCTCTCTGCAGCCCTGGCCTCTCCCCCAGCTCATGCAGGTGCCCCATCCTTGCAGGCACAGACACGGCAGCACTGGCTCAGCAGCCCCTGTTTGCATTGCACACAGCAGGGGGATCACCCCCATGGTGTTGCTGTGGGGACATGAACCTGAGGGAGCACAAATGCCATCAGCCCCTGGGGCCAGCAAGGGCTGGGGGACACCAGGGAAACCACTCAGCTTTGTCCTGGCCTCTGCAGTCAGCCAGAAAGTTTGTTCCCATCAGCTGGGACTTTCCTGTCCCACTGCAGACGCTGTTGCTCAGAGCCAGGGCTGCGTGGCAGCCACCCCCAAACTGCCCTCAGCATTTCCTTTGCCTCACCTTGGCTTTCTTTACTCTTTCTGATACAAATTTCTTCTAATTCCCCACCCCAGGGGACCCAGAACTAGACACAGCACTCGAGGTGCTGCCCAACCTGTGCCCAGCACAGGGGAACAATCCCTGCCCTGCTCCTGCTGGCCACACCATTCCTGATCCAGCCAGGAGCCATTGGCCTTCTTGGCCACCTGGGCACACTGCTGGCTCATGCCCAGCCTGCTGTCCATCAGTCCCTGCAGGTCCCTTTCTGCCTGGCTGCTCTCCAGCTGCTCTGTCCCCAGTCTGTAGTGCTGCAGGTGTTGTTGTGGCCAAAGTGCAGGACCTGGCACTTGGACTTTTTAAACCTCACCTTGTTGGATCACACATCCTTGTTAAACCACACCTGGATCCAGCCTGTCCAGGGCCCTGTGCACAGCCCTCCTACCTCCATCCTCCATCAGATCCAAACTCACACCCAGTTTGGTTTCATCTGCAGATTTGCTGATGTTGGACACAATCCCCTCATCCAGACCATTCCATGCAGACATTGGAATCCATGCTGGCTGGCTCTGATCCCTCGGCCATCCTGTGGGCGCCCTGTGATGGCACTCAAGGTGATCTGTTCCATAACTTTGCCAGGCACCCAGGTCAGGCTGACAGGCCTGGAGTTCCCCAGCTCCTCCTTCCAGCCCTTCTTGGGGATGGGCTCACACTGGCACCTCCAGTCCTCTGGGCCCTCCCTGCTGAGCCAGCACTGATGGTAAATGATGGAGAGCAGCTTGGGGAGCTCATCCACAGCTCCCTCATCCCCCTGCGATGGATCCCATCTGATCCCACATACCTGTGAGCATCTGAGTGGCTCAGCAGGTCACCAGCTGCTTCCTCCTGGATTACAGGGGGGCTGTTTTGGTCCTTGTGCCCATCTACCAGCTCAGCAGAGCACTTGTCCTGAGGACAGCCTGTCCTAATATCGAAAATTGAGAGAAACAAGATGCTAAGTAGCTCTGCCTTCTCCTTATCTTTAGTTACTATATTCCCCACTGCATCCAATAAAGAGTAGAGGTTCTCCTTATACCATGTCTTGCCATTAATTAAATTGTGGAAACATTGTCTATTTTTTTTTTCACAGAAGTGGTCAGGTTAAACTCTAATTGAGCTTTCACCTCTTGAGTTTTTTTCTGCACGACTTCACAACATCCTTAAACATTTTCTAAGCTGCTTGACCTTCTGTCCAAAGTTGATGCACCTCTTGTTACCCTTGAGTTCCCACAAAATCTCCACAGCCAGCCAGGCCAGTCATTTTCCTCACCAGCTCATCTTTTGCCACACTGGGACAGGCTGCTCCTTCCCTCTTAAGATTACTTCCTTGAAATGTGTCCATCCTTCCTGGACCCCTTTGTTTTTAAGGGATGTTTTCCTTAAAAAAAATCAGTGCCTGATTTAGTACTCCCCAAATCTGCATCCTAAATAGGCCGAAGTCTGCCCTTCCTAATTCCAGTGTGGAAGTTTTGTAGCTGCCCCTCCTTCTTTCACAGAACATTGAACACTTGATTATTTCATGGTCACTGTGCCCCAGGCTGCCTCCGAGCCCCACATCTGCCACCAGCCCGTCTCTGTTTGTGAACAGCAGGAGACAGAGCTTTCCTTGCCAGTGGGAGTGTTACCAAAAATTTGGTGAAACAGAAAACTCCTTAACACCAATGTAGCATTAAGAAGCAGCATTCTTTATTCCGCTGGATGCACGGGGGATAGCTCCTCCCAAAGCTGTGCATGCTGAGTACAGGAAAGTTTCTGTTTCTATTCTGTATTTTGCACACATATTCATTGATTGTCCTAGACTAGACATACATATGATAATAATTTCCCCAAAATCAATAACTTATTTCCCCTCCCCTTTATCCATGTGTTCTTCCAGACCCTGGGGGTCTCTCTGGTGGTCCCTGGTGGTCGTGGACCCCAATGTTCCAGTGGGCCTGGCTGAGCTGGCAGGACACTGAGGCTAGTGAGCTTCCAGTTCCCCTTCTCACAAAATGGGCATTGTGTGGTTTCCATAGGCCTGGGGTTGTGGAGAACAAGCTCCAGGTGTGAGCTCACCTGGTGTAGACAATTTATCATCTGGTAGCATGAGGGCACAGAGTGGGCTATGACACCAGAGAGTGCAGTATGTAAGGTTATTGAGCAGGTATGACATCATAGACATCATCACAGAGCAGACTGTGACACCACAGGGCAGAGATCTGACATCACAGAGCAGAATATGACATCACAAAGTTGGCTGTGACATCAGAGACCAGCTGTGTGACATTAGAGACTGGGCTGTGACATCACAGAGCAGGCTGTGACATCTCAGAGGGGCTGTGTGACATCCCAGCAGGGCTGTGTCAGGTCACTGGGTTGGTCACTCCTCCCCAGCTCCCCCTCACAGTTTCTCCCATCAAGTCCAATGCTGTTCATGCCCAGCAGGGTCCCTGTCCCCTGGGATCCCCCCGGCCCACCTGGAGCCGCAGCCTCCACCAAAGGATGTTCCACAGGATCCACCCCAGAGCCTGACAGGAGACAAGGGGCCAGGGCTGTGTGACCAGGACATCAAGGACATGGATTATCCAGGTCACTGTGGCCTAGATTTGGCTTTCCCAGGGCAGGAAAGATGTCTGGCAGCTGGAGCAGGGTCTGGGAAGGGCCTCCAAGGTGGCGCTGCAGCCCTTGGGCTGTGAGCAGAGGCTGAGGGAACTGGGATTGTCCAGCCTGGAGCAAGGAAGGCTGAGGGCTCCTCATCCCAGCCTGGCAGTGCCAGTGAGGAGGGGATGGAGAACACAGAGCCAGGCTCTTCCCCAGGGGGCCTGGTGGGAGACAAAAGCCAATGGGTGGAAGGGGAAAGAGGGGAGATCAGCCAAGGCATGAGGTGATGAAATGAGTCAGGCTGGTTTCAGCATTTCCTCAACAGCAAAAGCAGCCTGAGCTCCCTTCTTCATCCACCAAGGACAGCTTTGCAAATCAGGAATTGTTGGAGCTGTTTTTCTCCCACTCCAGGACAAGCATCCTGATACAAGAACTTAATGCTGTTTATATCTATCACAGAGCCATGTTTGTCTGAAAGTAATTTTAGTATGGAAATCACTTGCAGATGGAGGACTCATCAGACACTGCTGGGACATTGCACATGGCTCAGGGAAGAGCGTGATTGTTATTAAATTGTGTCCTGTTCAACTGTGGTCCATTGGCCATGAAGAGAATCTTTCCGTGCCTCTGAGTCTCAGCAGTTCCTGACCCCCAAAGGACAGAAACCCTGATGAGCTGTGCTTCCCACTCCAGTGGTGGCACTTCCACCTCCCTCCATAGCCAGAGCAGAGCTCCCTTGTACCAGAAAGTCCCTGGCAAAGGAGGAATGATGGAAACAGGAGAGGCTGTGGGGATCAGGTGCAGGGTAGATCCAGGGACAAGACTGACTTTTGCATTTGATAGAGCCGTGCCTTCCCCTGGCTTTGTTGGCTGACAATAAATGAACATCCCTCTGTGCCTCGGGCAGCTTCTTCTCCAAGGAAACCAGGTGGGAGTTGGAGCCAAGGAGCTGAAAGCTGCAGGTGCAGCCTGGGCTGGAGGGAGCTCAGATTGGCAAAAGGCTGCTCTGAGTGCCAGGGCTGGGATGGGGCAAATGGTGGGATGGGGGTAGGGACAGAGTCTGATTGATTGTCAGCCATGAATGGTGTTGATTTTTATATCTTAAAACTGCATGAGGAGATACTCGGTTTCAATGTCAAGTGGAGATTGCTATTAACAGGGAAAAAAAATAAAAAAACTAAACAGGTCCTAAAAATTGTTTTCTCACAGTATTTTTAAATAGAACATATTCAGTTGAACGCACTTCTGAAATCTCTCTTTTTAACCACACAAGATTTGGAACCTGAAATCAAATTATTCCCAGGCACTTGGCTTGTTAAGGTGTTCTGAATGTTAATGAACCCTGGGACACTGAATTCCTGCACTGAAGAGCTGAAGGCTGAACAAGCCTCTGGAGCAGGAAAATTCAGCAGCAGCCTCCAAGGTGCTGAGGATGTCAGCAGCCCCCACTGAGGCCATCCCTGCCCAGAGACCGTGGGGGAATGGGCAGACAAGGAGAGCGTCCCTGGGGCTGGGGCAGCACAACTCAGAGGCAGCAGCGGCTCCAGCTGGGAAATGGAGTGTGGAATGTGGCTGGGAAAGCCCTGCCTGGGCTGTGCCAAGCAGGACAGACAAGCCCTGACTCCCATCCACTAAAAAACTTTCTCAATGAGAGATTTAAAAGAAATTGCAAATGTTTGTCTTCTCTGAGTTGGACGCAGTGCAGAAATTCTGACAAGAGATCATCAGGAGCTCAAAAGAACAAGACAGCTTTTACTAGTTATATTAGAAAATTATGGAAACATGGCAAATGGTTTAATATGGCATTCAATGAAAAAAAAAACCAAACCTTTTATCAAAGCTTTAAATTGGACCATTCACCTTCACAAACTCTAAGCCTGTGCAGTTTTAAGTTTCTCAAGATTTGCAAGAGAACAGAAATAGATTAAATACACAGAGAAAGAGAAAAACAAAAAACATATACAGAAGCACCCACACTGCTACCAACTCCTGGATTCCAGTTGTGTTCAGATGGAAGTTCCAAGAGGAGGTAGGGTCAAGATTTGTGCATGCCTTGTGGTCAGCCTTCAATACCCCTTGGTTTCCCTGGGCCCTTCCCCCTGGTGGGACTTGGGCTCATTTGGTCCCTCAGGAGCTGGGCTGGGGCTGCAGAGGTGGCTGTGGAGCATTGCCTGTGCTGTGCCAGGGACTGGCAGACACTGCTGGGCTGGGATAGAGGCTTTGGGGCGATTGGCGTTCCAGGGCAGGGCAGTGCTGGGGTTCCAGGGCAGGGCAAGGCTGGACCTGCCCCTTCCTCCCCTGTGCAAAAATGTTTTGAGCCAACAGTCTCCTCCAGTCTCTCACAACAGGGAATGTTGGAGGTGAAATCCCGATTCTGTCCTTGGGTGCCTGGAGGAGAAGGACGGTTCTATTCCATAGGAAGGAAAACACAGGGCTCCAGTGTTTGGAAGGCAGCTGAGAGCCTCACAAGGCCAAGGCCTGGCAGACTTGTCAATAAGGGCAGATTTTGTCTGGGGGCACTCTTTGAATTGAAGGAATTTTGGAGGTGGAAGGCCAGTCTTGGCCATGGGCACCTGGAGAAGCAGGACAGTTCTTTCTACAGGAAGGAAAGCATGGAGCCTTCCCCAGTATTTTGGGGACAGATGGGAAGGGACCCTCATGAAACCACTGGCAGCCAGACTTGTCCTGGCAATATTCCTATTGGAACAATCTCTGGATATAGGGAAATTTGGAGGTGAAATCCCAATTCTGGCCAGGGGTGCCTGGCAGAAAAGAACAGTTCTTTTCCATTGGGAAGAAAAGCACGGAGTACCAGTGTTTCAGAAGCAGATGACAAGAGAGTCTTAATGTTCCAAGGTCAGCTGGACCAGTCAGGTGGCCCCTGGGAGGCCAAACCAGCAAGACCTGTTCCATCTTCCCTTGGTTTTGTGGGGCCCCATAGTGTCACAATGGTGCCTTGGATCCATGAGGCCCCACAGTGCCACAATGGTGTTACATGGCTTTGCAAGGGTTCCTCAGGGGTGAAGAGATAGACAAGAATCTTGGCTTCATGATCAGAAGACTGGATTTATTAATTCATGATATATAGTACATTATGACTGTACTAAAAGGAATAGAGAGAAAAGTTCAGAAGCTGCTAAGCTAAGAAAAGAATAGGAATAGCAATAAACAAGAGAGCTCTCTGTGAATCTGTCCCAGAGAGCTTGGTCCTGATTGGCCCTTAATTGTAAACATGGAACTTGGGCCGATCATAGGTGCACCTGCTACATTTCACAGCAGCAGATAACAATTGTTTACATTCTTCTTCTGGGGCCTCAGCTTCCCAGAAGAGGAAAAATCCCAAAGAAAGGATTTTTATGAAAAAATGTCGGTGACATATTGGTGTCTTGTTTCCATGGGGTCCAGCAGTGTCACAATGTCGCCTTGGCTCCACAAGGCCCTGAAGTCTCACAATGGTCCCACTGATTCCATGAGGCCTTGCAGTGTCACAATGATCCCACTGATTCCATGAGGCCTTGCAGTGTCACAGTGGTCTCCATGGTTCCCCAGGTCCCACAGTGTCACGTGACTCCTCTGTTCCACGAGGTCTGCAATTTCACAATGGACCTTAGGACCCTGAGGGTTTGCTGTGTCACAATGGTCTGCTTAGGCTCCACAGTGTCACAATGGACCATTGATGACATGAGGGCCTGCAATGTCACAATGGACCTTTGGTTCCAGGCAGCCCTGCAGTGTCACAAAGGCCTCTTGGTTTCGCGAGGCCCCACAGTATCACAATGGTCCTCTTGGTTCTCTGGCGGCCTCCAGGGTCCCAGTGGTCTCACTGGTTCCATGAGGCCTCACAGTGACACAATGCTTTGGTTATTCCATGGGGCCTCAAAGTGTCACAATGGTCTCCATGATTCCATGGTGCCCCTCAGTGTCACCATGGTCTCCTTCATTCCATGAGGCTGTGAAATGTCCTAATGGTCTCTCCACAGTTCCATGAGGCCCTGCAATGTCACAGTTTGGACCCTTGGCTCTGTGGAGTCTTGCAGTGTCACAATGGCCCCTTGGTTCCATGACACCCCAAAGTGTCATAATGGTCTCCACAGTTTGAGGACTCCCTGCAGTGTCACAATGGACCCTTGGTTTGATGGCACCTCTCAGTGTCACAATGAACCCTACATTTCATGGAACCACACAGTGTCAGCACAGTCCCCTTGGTTCCATGAGGTTCAGCAATGTCACAGTGCTCTCCATGATTCCATGAGGTCCCACAGTGTCACAATGGTCCCTTGGTCTCACAGGGCCCCACAGTGTCACAATGGTCCCTTGGTCTCACAGGGCTCCACAGTGTCACAATGGTCCCTTGGTCTCACAGGGCCCCACAGTGTCACAATGGTCCCTTGGTTCCAGGGCCCTGCGCTGTTGCATTCCCCCCTCCCCTTCTCAGGCCACCCTGCCAGCTGAGAAATGCTCCTTGGGCCTTGGTCTTGGCCAACAGCCCCTGGGCTCAGCTCCTCTGCAGCTCATCACAAATACTGTGTGCTCCAGGCACTGCTGCTGCCCAACCAGCTCCTGGTTTCTGTAGGAGCAGCCCTGGGAACTGTTTCTGTTCCCTCAGTGGCACAACATTCCTCTTCTCACACTGCCAAAGAAAGCTGTTGGTGCCAAGTGCGGCCAGGATGAACCATTGCTGGGACTGTAGCCCCTCTCTTGGGACCCTGCAAACAGCGCTCCAAAAGGAGCCCTTGGAGCTCTCCTGGGCCAGCGACTCCCTCTGAGTGGGGCCTCTCCCAACCGGGAACTCTCCCGTTTTCTGCACTCGGGGATCCTGAACAACCACAGAGCCTGGGCCGATCCCCCCACTCCTCCAGGCTCAACCCTTCACCCACTGGGGAGATGGCAAAGGATCCACAGGGAGTATTGCCTGCCCTCAGGGGAATTGCTCCCAGGTGCCTTGCAGTGACTCATTGTGTCTGTGTGCACACAGGAGTGCCTTTGCTGGGGAAATGTGGCAGAAATGCTGCTCTCTGAGGGGTTGGAGTGCCTTGGATAGCTGAGTCAGTCAGATATCCAGATATCAGTAAGTACGGTTTAGTCAGAAGGTCTAAACTAAGTTAAATGCTCCTAAGAGTTGTTCTTTTACTAAGTTGTTAGGCTTAATGTAAGTTATTAGGTAAGTTAAATATTGTTAAGTGTTATTCCTCTGCTAAATTGCTAAGTCATGGGTTATAAGTTATGTCAAATACTGTTGAGTGCTGTTCTTTTAAGGTATCAGTTAAGGTTAAGTATAAGTTAAGTCCCGTTAGGTTTGACCTCTGTAAGCTTTTGGCCCATATTCCTTTTATCCTTACCCTCACTGTCCTTGTATCATACACACAGAGGGACAGTTCTCAGTTCATTTCTGGTTTGATTGCCTGTATTTTGTTTGGTTTTGTTGTTGCTTTGTTTCCTTCGTGTGCCTGAAGTGTTCAGTCAGGAGAAGAGTGACTCTTGCCATGGAAATTTGTGCTGCTGTCCCTTAATATTAAATCTGGTTTTTGCTGCTCCCTTGCTGGGGATTTTTTCAGTGCTCTCAAGGCCTTGTTGGTAGCCCTGGCCCAGGCTCTGGCCCTGGGGGACACGGGGACACTGCCGGGCGTCCCTGTCCCCCTGTGCCACCCCCAGGGCCCAGGCCCCCCGTCCCCATGTCAGGCTCTGGGGTTGATCTTGTGGAACATCCTCTGGGGGAGTCTGCGGGGCCGGGGGTGGGGGGACCTGGGGGGACAGGGGACCCCGCTGTGCACGAGCAGGGTTGGACTGCTCTGGGGGGAAATGTGAGGGGTCTGGGGCAGAGTGACCTCCCCAGGGACCTCACACAGCCATCTGTGATGTCACACTGGCCCTGTGATGTCACACAGGCCCTGTGATGTCACACAGCCACCTGTGATGTCACACAGCCCCTGTGATGTCACACAACCCCTTATGATGTCACACAGCTACCTGTGATGTCACAGCCCATTCTGGGATGTCACACAGCACCCTTGTGATGCCACAGAACCAAATCTGGGATGTCAGTCTGGAATGTCATGCAGCTGCACTGTGATGTCACAGAAGGTGCTGTGATGTCACAAAGTCACCATGTGATGTCACAGTCTTTTCTGTGATATCACAGCCTCGTCAATGATGTTACACAGCCACCAAGTGATGTCACAACCCACTCTCTGATGCCACAGAACCACCCTCTGTGATTGCAGGATCTGCTCTATGGCCTCACACCTTACTGTGTGATGTCACAACACCCTCAGGGATGTCACACAACCCTCCCTGTGATGTCAAACTGCCACTCTGTAATTTCACAGCACACACTTTGATCTCACCGCTGGCTCTATGATGACATCCAGCCATGCCATGATGTCACAGCCTGCTCTGTTATGTCATAGAATCCCCTGTGTGATGCTGTAGCTGCTCAATGACCTCACACAACAAACTCTGTGGTGTCACAGCCCAATCTGTGACCTCACACAGCACACTCTGTGCCGTCACACAGCCCCTTGCTGACATCCCAGCTGCTCTGGGGCTCTGTGACACACCCACAGAGTGCGGCTGTGACACAGCCCCCTTAGGGCCATCCCACAGCCCCTGCCAGTGCTGAGCCCCTGTGAGCTCTGTCTGTGCCCTGCTGGTGTCCCTGAGGGGCCCTGGCAATGCCCCAGCCCTGCTGGGCTGTGCACAGGAGCTGCTCCTGGCCAGAGCTGTCTCTCTGCAGCACTGCCCTTGTCAGGAGCTGCCTCTGGGCCAGGAGCCCAGCCCAGCTCAGCAGCACAGACACAGCACAGGGACTTAAATGATCTTCTGGGCCTTTTGTGCTATTTGCATCAGATTCTGTCCCTCACAGTAGGCTCAAAGAACTTCTCAAGAACTTGAAGTTAAGTTGAAACATGGAAGTTTCTTGTAGTTAAATGGGGCCCACTGAGGGACATAACTCTTGTGAAAGTGTCTCCAGGTTCCAGTTAGAGCAGAACACTGGAGGCAGTGATGGCAGCTGGGGAAAAGCAAGGCAAAGTTGTCTCTGGTGCTGAGCAAAGCTGGATGTGTTTGAGGAATGCAAAGGGCCAAGGCCTGAGCCCCAGCCCCTGGCCAGGCAGATTCTGTCCCTCCCTCCTTGCTCAGGGCTCTTCCTGGGATGGGCACTGGCAGGTGGGGATGTGCAATGGCAAGGGCAGGAGCATGGGGCAGCCCCTGCCAGGCTGCTGAGCAGGGACAAGGAGGCAATGAGGCCCCAGGCCTGCAAGGGTCACTTGTCTCCTGCTCCTGCCTCAGGCCCAGGCCCAGCAGCCATGGCCAAAGTGCTGCCCAAGTTGGCTCTGGCAGGGCTGTCTTGCAGCTGCTGCCTATCCCTGTGCCCTGTGCAGCCCAGGCTGTGCCACGGTGTCCCTGCCCTGTGCCTCTGTCCCTGCAGGCTGTCGGCATCCCCCGGCTGCCCCACCTGGCTGGGTCCTTCCTTTGCTGACAGCTCTGCCTCCTGCCTGCCTCTGCCTACCCACACAAAGCCTTGGGCTGCTTCAGGCTCCTTCTGGGGATGTGCTGTTCCACAGCCCTGCCCTGGCAGGGAAATTCCTTTATCCTGGTGTCCAGTCTGGGTCTCCTCAGGTGCCTTTGGAATTAATTCTTTCTTCCTCTGGCTGTTTTCTACTATGTGAAAACGATCCACCATCTCTGAAACCACCCTTCAATCCCTTCCAGGGCTCTCCTCTGCTGTCCTCACTCCCCACCCCACTGAGCACAGGGCTCCCATGTCCCTATAAATTGTCAAGTGCTTGAGGCCAGGAGCACCTGGACAAGCAGGACGGTTCTTTTCTATAGGAAGGAAACCACAGAAACCCAGGGTTTGAAAGCAGACGAGAAGCAGTCACCAGAAGCCAAGGCCAGCCAGACCTGTCTGTCCTAGCAGTTTTTTCTTACAGCAACCCTTAGATATTCAGGGAGATTTGGGGGTGGAATTCCATTTCAGCCATGGGTTCCTGGACTGGAATGACTGTTCTCTATGGGAAGGAAAGGGCAGAGCCCCAGTAATTCAATGGCTGATTAGAGGCAGCCCCAAGGAGGCCAAGGCCAGCCAGACCTGTGGTCAGGGAAGAATCCTTGGAAAGACAGAATCTGGGGGGCCAAAGCCCACTTTTGTCTACAGGCATCAGAACAAGAAGGACAGTTCTTTTCAATCAGAAGGAAAGTGCAGAGCCCCAGTGTTTCAAGGGCAGATGAGATCTGACCCTCAGGAAACCAAGAGAACCTGGACAGACCTGGCAGCTTTTCTCCGGGAGATATCCTTGGATATAAGGAATTTTTGAGGCTGATTCTCAATTTTGGCCATGGATGCCTGGACTTGAGAGATGCTTTTTTCAATGAGAAGAAAAGCACAGGCTCCCAGGTGTTTTGAAAGCAGATGAGAGGTGGTCCCCAAGAGGCCAAGGCCAGCACAGAGTGGGTTGTGTGAGGTCACAGGTAGGGCTATGACATCACAGAGTTTGTTGTATGAGGTCAATGAGCAGCTACAGCAACACAGAGAGGATTCTGTGACATCAGAAAGCAGGCTGTGACATTATGGCATGACTGTGTGACATCATAGAGATGGCTATGAGCTGAAAGTGTGTGCTGTGCCATTACAGAGTAGCAGTATGACATCACAGAGAGGGTTTTGTGACATCACTGAGGGGGTTGTGACATCACACAACTGTCTTTGACATCACAGGGTAGAATGAGCGGCCACAGAGCAGATCCTGCCATCATAGAGACTGGCTCTATGACATCAGAGAGTGGGTTGTGACATCACTGGGTGGCTATGTAAAATCATAGGATGGGCTGTGACATCACATAGTGACTTTCTGACACCACAGAGTCTTCTGTGAAATCACAGTGCAGGTGCATGACGTTCCAGGGTGACATCCCAGAGCTGGCTCTGTGACATCACAAGGGTGCTGCGTGATGTCCCAGAGTGGGCTGTGAAATCACAGGTAGCTGTGTGACATTGCAAAAGAGCTGTGTGGCATCATACGGGGCTGTGGCATCACAGGGGCTGTGTGAGGTCACTGGGGAGGTCACTCTGCCCTGGCCCCCCTCACATTTCCCCCCAGAGCAGTCCAACCCTGCTCGTGCACAGCAGGGTCCCCTGTCCCCCCGGATCCCCCCGGGTCCCCCCGGGTCCCCCCGGGTCCCCCAGCCCTGCAGCCTCCCCCAGAGGATGTTCCACGAGATTGACCCCAGGGCCTGACATGGGGACAGGGGGCCGGGGCCCTGGAGGTGGCACAGGGGGACAGGGACCCCCCGGCAGCATCCCCATGTCCCCCAGGGCCAGAGCCTGGGCCAGGGCTACCAACAAGGCCTTGAGAGCACTGAAAAAATCCCCAGCAAGGGAGCAGCAAAAACCAGATTTAATATTAAGGGACAGCAGCACAAAGTTCCTTGGCAAGAGTCACTCTTCTCCTGACTGAACACTTCAGGCACATGAAGGAAACAAAGCAACAACAAAACCAAACAAAATACAGGCAATCAAACCAGAAATGAACTGAGAACTGTCCCTCTGTGTGTATGATACAAGGACAGTGAGGGTAAGGATAAAAGGAATATGGGCCAAAAGCTTACAGAGGTCAAACCTAACGGGACTTAACCTTAACTGATACCTTAAAAGAACAGCACTTAACAGTATTTGACATAACTTATAACCCATGACTTAGCAATTTAGCAGAGGAATAAGACTTAACAATATTTAACTTACCTAATAACTTAAATTAAACCTAACAACTTAGCAAAAGAACAACTCTTAGGAGCATTTAACTTAATTTAGACCTTCTGACTTGTGGGATCTCAGCCTCTCAGGGCTGAGGTGCAGGGTGACCAAGACCACCCCTGGGGGGCTCGGGAGTCCTGGAATGTTGCCAGAAATGTCTGGTGGCTGGACTTTGATCCCACAGGGGAGACGACATCAGTATGAGGATAGGAGGATTTCACTGGGGTGAATGGTGAAGGGATAAGTTAATTGCAGTGTGAGATACAGGGTTTAAGATTTCTGTACAGGGGGGTCTAGAGAAGTAAGATGGAGGAATTGGGGCGTGCCCTTCTCCTTCTTCTTCCTCTTGGCCTCCATCTTCTGTGGTGATGTTGGCACTTTGGGATTGGACCTTACTAAAAGTGCACTGGTTAATAAGGGTAGAGGGTATTGGAGAAAAATGATAAATATTGTATACATAACTCCAATTATAAAGATAGGTGGCCGCCCCAGGGGCTCTCAGTGTGTGCCCATGGCTGACTGCTGAGCAGAACTCTGTCAGGCCAAGAGAAAATCTTTTAGATAAGCAATTAATAAACACCGAGAAAAGATCTGGAGTCTCTTCTCATCCTTTGGAGCGCGGGCTGCCCAAGGCCACCTCGGGCCTTCCCAGACCATCTAAACAGCCAAAAATCCGACACTGACTAAACCGTACTTACTGATATCTGGATATCTGACTGACTCAGCTATCCAAGGCACTCCAACCCCTCAGAGAGCAGCATTTCTGCCACGTTTCCCCAGCAAAGGCACTCCTGTGTGCACACAGATGCAAAGAGTCAGTTCAAGGCACCTGTGAGAAATTCCCCTGAGGGCAGGCAATGCTCCCTGTGGATCCTTTGCCATCTCCCCAGCAAAGGGCGAAGGGTTGAGCCTGGAGGAGTGGGGGGATCGGCCCAGGCTCTGTGGTTGTTCAGGATCCCTGAGTGCACCATCAGAAGAGTTCCCGGCTGGGAGAGGCCCCACTCAGAGGGAGTCGCTGGCCCAGGAGAGCTCCAAGGGCTCCTTTTGGAGCGCTGTGTGCAGGGCCCCAGGAGAGGGGCTTCAGTCCCAGCAATGGCTCATCCTGGCCGCACTTGGCACCTACAGCTTTCTTTGGCAGTGTGAGAACAGGGATGTTGTGCCACTGAGGGAACAGAAACAGTTCCCAGGGCTGCTCCTACAGAAACCAGGAGCTGGTTGGGCAGCAGCAGTGCCTGGAGCACACAGTATTTGTGATGAGCTGCAGAGGAACTGAGCCTAGGGGCTGTTGGCCAAGGCCGAGGCCCAAGGAGCATCTCCCATACAGAGAAACAGCTGTAATGTCTTTTAAATATCTCCGTGAGAGAGTATTTTGGGGAATGGGGGTCAGGGCTTGTGTGTCCTGCTTCGCACAGCCCAGGCAGGGCTTTCCCACCCACATTCCACACTCCATTTCCCAGCTGGAGCCGCTGGGGCCTCTGAGTTGTGCTGCCCCAGCCCCAGGGACTCTCTCCTTGTCTGCCCATTCCCCCACAGTGTCTGGGCAGGGATGGCCTCAGTGGGGGCTGCTGACATCCTCAGCACCTTGGAGGCTGCTGCTGAATTTTCCTGCTCCAGAGGCTTGTTCAGCCTTCAGCTCTTCAGTGCAGGAATTCAGTGTCCCAGGGCTCATTAACATTCAGAACACCATAACAAACCAAGTCTCTGGGAATCATTTGATTTCAGTTTCCTAATCCTTTGTGGTTACTGAGAGAGATTTCAGAAGTGCATTCAACTGAATATGTTCTACTTAAAAAGACAGTGAGAAAACATATTTTAGGTCCTGTTTAGGTTTTTTTTTTTTCCCATGTTAATAGGAATCTCCAGTTGACATGGAATCCAAGTCCCTCCTCATGCAGTTTGAATAGATATGAAAATCAAGACCCTTCATGGCTGACAATCAATCAGACTCTGTCCCTACCCCCACCCCACCATTTCCCCCATCCCAGCCCTGGCACTCAGAGCAGCCTTGTGCAAATCTGAGCTGCCTCCAGCCCAGGCTGCACCTGCAGCTTTCAGCTCCTTGGCTCCAACTCCCACCTGCCTTCCTTGGAGAAGGAGCTGCCCGAGACATCGAGAGATGTTCATTTCTTGTCAGCCAACAAAGCCAGGGGAAGGCACAGCTCCATCAAATGCAAAAGTCATTCCTCTGCTGGATATTAAATCCACTTTCCACAGCAGACAGTCTCAGAGCAATGGAAAACACTTTCTGTGCCCAGCACAGATCCCAAGGTCCCCCCAAACCCTTCCTGCCCCAATTCTGCCCAGATTTGCTCTTTGCACACACGAGTCACAGGCTGAAGTCAGGAGCTCCCTCCATGCCCAGAGGGAGGAAAAGAGAGAAAGGGGATGAAGAGCTGTCCTGTGCAGAGCCAAGGTCCAAGTCCCCCTGCAGTGGGAACCACAACTCATCAGGTTTTTGTCCTTTGGGCTCATGGCCTGGTGACACTCAGAGGCACAGGAAGGTTTCTTGCCAACAAACACAAGTTGAACATTTGAACAGTTTAATAACCATCACAGCTCTTACCTCAGCTCTTTGTGATGTCCCAGCAGCATTTGACATGTCCACCATCCCCAGGGGATCTCTGTTCTGGAACAGTTTTAGACAGAGACATAAGAAAATGTAATTCTGTGATAGATATAATGACAATTAGGTTGTTGTCTAATGTGATATATATTTGAACATCAGAATGTCTGGACAACTCCCTGAAGTTCAAAGCATGAAGCCATTCAGTTGAGAGGCGCTTGAATGACCAGAGAGCATCTGAAGAAGGAAATCTGGGATCAAAGGGAAGGTCATAGATCAGGCTGGTCGAGTGAAGAGATGTCCTTAGACACGGCCATTTAAACATGAGAGCTGGAAACACTGGAAGGAAGAGGATCATGAAATATTAGACTAAATGTTGGTGACTAACATAGAGAAGAAGACTGATATTTTTTCCTGGAATCAGTAGAAGAATCCAGTAGATCCAGAAAATTCCTGTTCCTTGTGAAAAAATATACCATCTCCTAAAAGTACTCAAGTGAGTCAGATAATAAAGATTTGCTTGTATATTAGGAAACTAACAGGTATTAAAACCTGTGCCCCTTTCCAGGCAGACATCAGCTGTGTGCCCATGAACACGCAGTGCCACTTGTGCCCTGAGGTGCCCAGCTGGGATTAGATCTCTCAGAGAGCACTTGAGGGAGAGCAGAGAACTTTGCAAGCTGCAGGTCCCTGACAGCCCCAAAGGGCTCCTGTCCCATCAACATCTGCTCTGCTCCAGTCTGAAACAGGGCCCAGCATGGTGCCGAGATCATCAGAGAGCTGAGGTGTGTGCTGGAATTCAATGTCCTCCCCATCGCGCAGCAGCCCTGCATTTCCCTCCTGCAGCCTTGGTCTCCAGCACAGCCATGGAGGCTCTTTGGGCTCTGGACTGTAGCTACAGCCCCCAAGGGCAGCTGAGCTCTGCCTTTGGCACAGTCAGGCCTGGCCAGCATGGGCCATGCTCAGCAATTGCTTGTGTGTGCCTGGCCTTGCTGTCAGCCCCGGCAGCGGCTGCGTGGCCCCTTTGTGGCCCTGTGCTGGCCCAGCCATGGTGGCCCAGCCCCTGTGCAGGCCCAGCCCAGGCCAGGAGCATTGCGGCTGGGAACGGCCCCTGTGCCGTGGTGCCTACAGCAGCCTTGGGGCTCTGTGCCCCATGGCCTCCCTGCTGGGCAGCCTCTGCCACCTCCTGCAGAGCCCGTGGCACCTGTGGGGCTGCACAGACAGCCCTGCCCCAGGCTCTGCTGGCCTCTGGGCCAGCAGAGAGGCTGGCCATGGCTGGGAACAGGCCTTGGGCCCTGCAGGAGGATGGAGCTGGGCCACAGCCAAACTCAGCCCAGGCCAAAGCTGGGCTCAGCAACCAGGGCTGCCAAGGGCTGGGCAAAGAGGCTGGCACTGACAAATGTCCTGGGCCCCCTCCCTGCTCTGTCCATGCCACCAAGTGCACGGAGCAGCCTCCTCTCTGGGCCACTTGCCTATTTGCAATGCCTTGCACAGGCGCTGGCCCTGGCCCACAAGGCCTGGCCTGAGTCCTGCCCCTGCACGCTCAGCCAGGCTGAGATGGACACTGATGGTTTCTGGGCCAGGCTCTCTGAGCCCAGCCCAGCTCCCTGCAAGCTCTGCCAGCTGCCCTGAGCTCTGGGCAGCACCAAGGGCCTCTCCCCAGCTCCACCCAGCCGGCTCTGGCCTCACAGGTCTGGTCAGGCCAGGCTGCTCTGGGCCATGCCCTACGGCCTCAGCCCCTTGCAAGGGCACAGCAGCAGCTGCAGCTGCCACAGGACTCAGCCCCACCATGGGGGAAGGTGCTGGGCCAAGGCCAAAGGAGGCTCCCTGGCTGCCCTGCTCCCCTCGGGCGGAGGTGCTGAGAGCTCTGCAGCCCCTGCTGCCATCCCATCTGCCCAGGGCAGCACAAGAGCCGCGGCCTTGGGGCCCTCAAGAGCTGCTCCTGCTGCAGGCCCAGGGCCCATGCCAAAGCTGGGGCAGCCACGAAGCTGTGCCCATTTCTGTTCATTGCTGCTC
This sequence comes from Melozone crissalis, assembly GCF_028551555.1. Lineage (NCBI taxonomy): Eukaryota > Metazoa > Chordata > Aves > Passeriformes > Passerellidae > Melozone > Melozone crissalis. Next base: position 1,919,129 of record NW_026535799.1, on the reverse strand, counting down.
TGATGGGGATTGGTTTTTAGCCACTTGGAGATTGCTTATGGAATTTCCTTCTCCAGAGGCCTCTTCTTTCTTGATCTCTTCAATTCATTAATTCAGTGGAAAAGGCTCATAATCATTTGTTCAAAACACCCAAACAAGACAAGCCCCTAGGTATAATTCAAATTTTCAATATTTCTGTGGTTTATTAGTCAGATTTCAGAAATGTATTAAAAGTGAATATACTGTATTGAAAATAATGCAGAGGGAACTGTTTTGTCCTGTGTTCTTTTCCTGTTTATATGTTGATATCAGCAATCCCCAGTTGATATTTCCCCCCAGCACTTCCTAATGCAGTTTGACTAGATAAGAACTCAAGACCCTTCATCTCTGACAATCAATTACACTTTGTCCCCACCCCCACCCCACCATTTTTCTCATCCAACCCTGGCACTCAGAGCAGCTGAGGAATGGAGTCACATCCAGGGGCGTCCCCAGGGCTCAGGATTGGGGCCAGGTCAGTTCAGTCTCTTTACTGGCGATCTGATGAGGCCATCGAGAGTACCCTCAGTTCCCAGGTGAGCCCAAGCTGGGTGGCAGTGTGGCTGTGCTGGAGGGCAGGAAGCTCTGCAGAGGGATCTGGACAGGCTGGAGCCATGGGCCCAGGACAATGGGATGAGGTTCACCAAGGCCAAGGGCCACGTCCTGCCCTGGGCTCACAATCATCCCAAATCCCTGGCTGTTCTCTGCCCCTGATCCCCACAGCCTGTCCTGGTTCCTTCATCCCTGCATTGCCAGGGACTCTCTGGGACAAGGGAGCTCTGCTCTGGGGCTGGAGGGAGGTGCAGGTGCCACCACTGGAGTGGAAACCAGAACTCATCAGGTTTGTGTCCTTTGGGGGTCAGGAACTGGTGGGACTCAGAGGCACAGGAAGTCTGTCTTCATGGCCAACAGACCACAGTTGAACAGGATACAATTCAATAACAACCACGCTCTTCCCTGAGCTATGTGCAACATCCCAGCAGTGTCTGACATGTCCACCATCCACAATGACTTCCATACTAAAATTATTTTTAGAAAAATATGATTCTGTGTTAGATATAAACACACTGAAATTCTTGTATCAGGATGCCTATCCTGGAGTGGGAATAAAATAGCCTGAACAATTCACAATTTTTTAAGCTGTCAGTGGCGGATGGAGAAGGGAGGTCACGCTGCTTTTGCTGTTGAGGAAATGCTGAAAGCAGCCTGACTCATTTCAACTCCTGCTGTCCTGGCTGATCTCCCCTCTTTCCCCTTCCACCCATTGGCTTTTGTCTCCCCCCAGGCCCCTTGTGAAGAGCCTGGCTCTGTGTTCTCCATCCCCTCCTCACTGGCACTGCCAGGCTGGGATGAGGAGCCCCTCAGCCTTCCCTGCTCCGGGCTGGACAATCCCAGCTCCCTCAGCCTCTGCTCACAGCCCAAGGGCTCCAGCCCCACCTTGGAGGCCCTTCCCGCTGCCAGACATCTTTCCTGCCTTGGGCAACCCAATCCAGGCCACAATGACCTGGATAATCCACGTCCTTGCTGTCCTTGTAACACAGCCCTGGCCCCTTGTCCCCATGTCAGGCTCTGGCATGGATCCTGTGGAACATCCTTTGGTGGATGTTGTGGCTCCAGGTGGGCCGGGGGGATCCCAGGGGACAGGGAACCTGCTGGGCATGAACAGTATTGGACTTGTTGTGAGAAACTGTGAGGGGGAGCTGGGGCAGAGTGACCAACCCAGTGACCTGACACAGCCCTGCTGGGATGTCACACAGCCCCTCTGCGATGTCACAGCCCATTCTCCAATGCCCCACAGGTGGTCTGTGATGGAACAGCCTATCTGTGATGTCACAGCTGGCTGTGTAATGTCACAGAGGCAGTCTATGATGTCATAGCCCACTCTGTGTCCTCATGTAACCAGATGATAAATTGTCTCCACCAGGTGAACTCACACCTGGAGCTTGTTCTCCACAACCCCAGGCCTATGGAAACCACACAATGCCCATTTCGTGAGAAGGGGAACTGGAAGCTCACTAGCCTCAGTGTCCTGCCAGCTCAGCCAGGCCCACTGGAACATTGGGGTCCACGACCACCAGGGACCACCAGAGAGACCCCCCAGGGTCTGGAAGAACACATGGATAAAGGGGAGGGGAAATAAGTTATTGATTTTGGGGAAATTATTATCATATGTATGTCTAGTCTAGGACAATCAATGAATATGTGTGCAAAATACAGAATAGAAACAGAAACTTTCCTGTACTCAGCATGCACAGCTTTGGGAGGAGCTATCCCCCGTGCATCCAGCAGAATAAAGAATGCTGCTTCTTAATGCTACATTGGTGTTAAGGAGTTTTCTGTTTCACCAAATTTTTGGTAACACTCCCACTGGCAAGGAAAGCTCTGTCTCCTGCTGTTCACAAACAGAGACGGGCTGGTGGCAGATGTGGGGCTCGGAGGCAGCCTGGGGCACAGTGACCATGAAATAATCAAGTGTTCAATGTTCTGTGAAAGAAGGAGGGGCAGCAACAAAACTTCTACACTGGAATTAGGAAGGGCAGACTTTGATCTATTTAGGATGCTGATGTGTGGAGTACTAAATCTGGTACTGATTTTTTTAGGGGACACAGGCCTTAAAAACCAAGGGATCCAGGAAGGATGGACACATTTCAAGAAAATCATCTTAAGAGGGAAGGAGCAGCCTGTCCCAGTGTGGCAAAAGATGAGCTGGTGAGGAAAATGACTGGCCTGGCAGGGCATGGAGTTTTTGTAGGAACTCAGGGAAAAAGGGCCAGCAACTCAGGAAGTGTTTAAGGATATTGTTAGGTTATGCAGGAAGAAAAGTTGAGAGGTGAAAGCTCAATTAGAACTTAACCTGGCGGTTTCTGTAAGAAGAATAAAAAATGTTTTTATAAAAAGTTTATAGCAAAAGGAGGGAGAAGGAGAATCACAACCCTTTATTGATTGCAGTTGAGAACAGAGTAACTGAAGATAAGTAAAAGACTGAGCTACTTAATATCTTGTGTCAATTTTCAATATTAGGGCAGGCTGTCCTCAGGACAAGTGTTCTCCTGAGCTGGTTGATGGGCACAGGGAGCAGAACAGCCCCCTGTAATCCAGGAGGAAGCAGCTGGGGACCTGCTGAGCCACTCAGATGCTCACAGGTGTGTGGGATCAGATGGGATCCATCGCAGGGGGATGAGGGAGCTGTGGATGATCTCCCCAAGCTGCTCTCCATCATTTACCATCAGTGCTGGCTCAGAAGGGAGGTCCCAGAGGACTGGAGGTGCCAGTGTGAGCCCATCTCCAAGAAGGGCTGGAAGGAAGATCTGGGGAACTCCAGGCCTGTCAGCCTGAGCTGGGTGCCCAGCAAGGTTATGGAACAGATCACCCTGAGTGCCATTACAGGGCACCCACAGGATGGCTGAGGGATCAGAGCCAGTCAGCATGAATTTCGGGGTGGCAGGTCCTGCCTGACCAACCTGATCTCCTTTTATGACCAGGTGGCCCACCTATCGATGCAGGAAATGCTCTGGATGTTGTGTGCCTGGACTTCAAAGCCTTTAAAACCATGAGCCACAGAATTCCCTGGAAAAACTGCAGCCCATGGCTTGGACATGTTCACCCTTCCCAGGGTAAAGAGCTGACTGGAGGCTGGGCCCAGAGAGTGGAGGGGATGGTGCTGCACCCCGCTGGTGTCCAGGCACTGGTGGTGTCCCCCAGGGATCTGTGTTGGGCCCAGTCCTGTTTAATATCTTCACTGATGATCTGGGTGAGGGGATCGAGTCCACCATTCACAAATTGCAGATGGCACAAAGCTGGGTGTGAGTGTGGATCTGCTGGAGGGCAGGACAAGAAGACACAGCCCTAAGCTGCACCAGGCGAGGTTAAGGCTGGACAATAAGAAGAAGTTCTTCACAGAAAGGGTGAGTGGGCATTGGAATGGGCTGGCCAGGGGAGAGGTGGCAGAGTCACTCTCCCTCTCCAGTGGCACTTAGTGCCATGATCTGGATGACAAGGGAGTATTAGGGTACTGGTTGGGCCTGATGATCCCAAAGGTCTTTTCCAGCCAATTTGATTCTGTCATTCTGTGATAACTGGGGGACACTGGGGCAATTGTGACACTGCAGGGCCTCATGGAACTAAGAGGACCATGGTGACACCGTGCAGGCCCACAGAACCAGGGGTCCACTGTGGTGCTCTGGGGCCAAATGGAGCCAGGGAGTGCATCATGAAACTCTGGGTCCTCGTGGAACCACAGAGGCCATTGTGACACTGCAGAGCCTTGTGTAACCAAGGGGTTTCACCATTTTGACATTGCAAACGCTAGGAGACCATTGGGACACTCCACGGCCTTTCTGACACGGCGGGGGCCCATGGAACCAAGGGGCTCCTGTGAAACTGCAGCACCAACGAGAACATTTTCACACTGTGTAGCCCCATGGAACCAAGGAGACCATTGTCATATTTGGGGCCCCATGGAAACAAGGACACCATTTGCTCTGAATGGTCACATGGATCCAAGGAGACCAGTGTGACCCTGCAGGGCCTGGTGTGACCAAGAGGCCTTTGTGACACTGAGGAGCCCCATGAAACCAAGGACATCTTTGCAGATGTCACCAAACTGGGTGTGAGTGTTGATCTGCTGGAGGGTAGGAGGGCTCTGCACAGTGCCTGGGACAGAGTGGATCCAGAGCCCAAATCCAAAAAGGTAAGGTTTAGGAAGACCAAGTGCTGGGTTCTGCACCTTGGCCGCAACAACCCCTGCAGTGCTACAGGCTGGGGACAGAGCGGCTGGAGAGCAGCCAGGCAGAACGGGACCTGCAGGGACTGATGGACAGCAGGCTGGACATGAGGCAGCAGTGTGCTCAGGTGGCCAAGAAGGCCAATGGCTCCTGGCCTGCATCAGGAATGGTGTGGCCAGCAGGAGCAGGACAGTGATTCTTCCCCTGTGCTGGGCACGGGTTGGGAAGCACCTCGAGTGCTGTGTCCAGTTGTGGTCCCCCTGGAGTGGGCAATAAGAAGAAATGTGAAGCAGGGGGTATAAAGAAAGCAAATGTGAAGCAAAGGAAATGCTCAGGGCAGTTTGGGGGCAGCTGCCAGGCAGCCTTGGCTCTGAGCAACAGTGTCTGCAGTGGGACAGGAAATTCCCAGCTGATGGGAACAAACTTTCTGGCTGACTGCAGAGGCCAGAACAAACCTGACTGGTTTCCCTGGTGTCCTTCAGCCCTTGCTGGCCCCAGGGGCTGATGGCATTTGTGCTCTCTCAGGTTCATGTCCCCACAGAAACAGCATGGGGGTGCTCCCGCCTGCTGTGTGCATGCAAACAGGGGCTGCTGAGCCAGTGCTGCCGTGTCTGTGCCTGCAAGGATGGGGCACCTGTGTGAGCTGGGGGAGAGGCCAGGGCTGCAGAGGGAGGATGTTGTTGGCAGCTCCATGAGGACGCTCTGGGACGCTGCCCTGGGCTGTCCAGCACACTGGGGATGGGTCAACCCCTGCTCTACTGCTCTTTCCCGTCTGCCCCAGGGCCCTTGCAGAGCCCCAGCCATGCTGTTTGCCCCCAGCCTGCCCATGGCCAGCCTGGGGCTGCTCACGGGGGTTTTCTGTGCTGAGCATTGGCCTGGGTGTGTTCTTGAGAGAGCCTGTGCAAGGAGCCTGGAGCCCCCAGGCCCTGGCCTGAGGTGTCAGCACTGCCCCAGCAGTGCCCATGGCCTGTCCCTGCTGCAGCCCCAGCACTGGCACCTCCAGGACTGTGCCCGGCCCCGAGAGCACTCAGGCCCTACAGTAACACCAGGGCCACCAGGGCAGCGGGCAGGGCCACAGCAGCAGCACTGGCAACACCAAGTGCTGCTGCTGCTGGGCACAGCTGCTGGGCCAGCACTGATCTGCCCCCAGCTCTGCACACAGACATTGGTGCTGCAGCTCCAAAAAAGGAAACAAAAAGGGGATCTCCTGTGAAAACTCTGCTGGGAGATCCTTTAGCTCCTTTAAAGCCACCAAGAGATCAGCTCCTCATTGACACAGTCTGAGGCCATAGTGAAGATTAGAGAAACAAAATAGGAAATTGCAGAAATAATGACCTTGGTTTAGGGAGAATATTTAAAAATTAAAGCAGAATAAAAAAAATAACCAATCCAACAAGTAGTATCAAAGATCACTTTTATTTCAAGAGATATGCAGAAATTGGCAACCAGTTTATTGTTTCCTAAATGGTCCACTCATCAGTATCCACACTGCTGCCTTAAGGTCCTGGTTCCCCAGGCTGTAGATAAGGGGGTTAAGTACTGGAGGCACCACCAAGTACAAAACTGACACTGTCACATCCAGGGATGGGGAGGAGATGGAGGGGGGCTTCAGGTAGGCAAAACACCCAGTGCTGAGAAACAGGGAGAGCACAGCCAGGTGAGGGAGGCAGGTGGAAAAGGCTTTGTGCCGTCCCTGCTCAGAGGGGATCCTCAGCACAGCCCTGAAGATCTGCACATAGGAGAACACAATGAACGCAAAACAACCAAAACTTAAACAGACACCAAGCAATGAAGTCCGAATATTTCGGAAGGTGGAGTGTGAGCAGGAGAGCTTGAGGATCTGGGGGATGTCACAGAAGAACTGGCCCAGGGCATTGCCATGGCACAGGGGCAGGGAAAATGTATTGGCTGTATACAGCAGAGCATAGAGAAAGCCGCTGGCCCAGGCAGCTGCTGCCATGTGGGCACAAGCTCTGCTGCCCAGGAGGGTCCCATAGTGCAGGGGTTTGCAGATGGACAGGTAGCGGTCGTAGCACATGACTGTGAGAAGGGAAAACTCTGCTCCAATGAAGAAGATAAAGAAAAACACCTGTGCAGCACATCCTGCATAGGAGATGTCCCTGGTGTCCCAGAGGGAATTGTGCATGGCTTTGGGGACAGTGGTGCAGATGGAGCCCAGGTCGCTGAGGGCCAGGTTGAGCAGGAAGAAGAACATGGGGGTGTGCAGGTGGTGGCCGCAGGCTATGGCGCTGATGATGAGGCCGTTGCCCAGGAGGGCAGCCAGGGAGATGCCCAGCAAGAGGCAGAAGTGCAGGAGCTGCAGCTGCCGCGTGTCTGCCAATGCCAGCAGGAGGAAGTGCCTGATGGAGCTGCTGTTGGACATTTCTTCATTCTGGAAATTTTGAGCTGTTCATAGACAACATTGACAATTTGGACAAAGTACCTTGAGTCAATGCTATGCTATTTTCTTACACAGGCCCTCAAAATTGCTTCGTTCTCTTTGGGGAAATTTCATTTACCTTTTTTTTTTTTTCAGTGTAGCTTTGGGCTGCAAAGTAACTGTGTGCTTTTTAGAAGGGACAGAAGTCCTGTTCTTAGCATTGCTCTCAGGCTGAACAGGGGAGCCCAGAGGGAAAACAGGGCTCCCTGTGCCCCACTGCACTCAAAACCGCTGGGCCAATAGAGGTGTCCTTTGCTCATTTCACCTTTTTCTAGTAACAGATGTACAAATTTAAAACTGCATTTAAAATTAACGTGGCTTTTTAGAAGACTCCAGTTTCAAAATCAATCTCTCCAACTCTTCTCTCTCTCCCTATGCAGCTGGACATGAAGGGATGCAAAGGGTTGGTCTGGCTCTCTGCTGACTGGAGTTGTGCCTACTGGGAGCTGTTTCTCTCTATCCAAGCCTTGTCCCTGCCAGTGCTGCCAGAGCACAGCCCAGCCCTGGGGGCTCAGCTCTGCCCTGCAGACCCCTCCCAGCACAGGGCACTGCCCAGGGGCATCTCCATTGCAGCAGGGCCTTAAGGGCAGGCCAGACAAACAGAGATGCTGCAAGCCAAGGTGCTGCTGCGGCTGTCTGTAGGGAGAGGAAGCTGAGGAGGCACTTTCTGAGGGACATCTGAGGCCCATCTGCTGATGCCAGAGGGTGACAGTGCAGGAGTCTCAGTGACACAGCCAAAGCTGACAGACCCTTTCCCTTCCCTTTAGGAGAAAGCTGAGAGCAGCCCTGGCCATGCAGCACCATCTCCACAGCAGGACGAATCTGCCCTGATGGGGGTGGCTCCTTCCACCTCCAACTTCGCCCCTGCAGCATCCATGGGGAGCTGCCAGGCAGGCTGAGAGCTGCCGCTGGCAGGTGGCACATGCCCTGGGCTGGCCAAGAGCCCTGAGGGCTGCAGGAGCTGCTCTGCAGGACAGCCCTGGGAAGCCCTGGCTGCAGCCCCAGCTTCACCCCCTGCAGCCATCCCAGGCAGCAGGAGCCATCCTGCCCTGTCCCTCTGACGGTGCCCAGGGCAGCCCTGCTCTGCAGCACATCCTCCTCCTGGTCCTCCTGTGCCCCAGAGAAACTGGGAGAGTCCTCCTGACACATCCCCCAGGCTGTGGGGTGTGCTGGCTTCAGGAGATCCCTCCAGGAGCACAGGGGACATTGCCCTGCACCCATACACTCACCATGTACAGGGCTGTGAAGATCTTTCCCCAGGTGAAGTCTCAGCTCAATCTCTTCCCAATCCTGATTGCCTTCAGCCTGTCTCTGCCTGGCTCCTGTCCCCTCAGTGCCTGCAGGCAGAGCCCTCAGCCCTGCTGGGCTGGGAGAGGAGCTGGCCCTGGGAAGAGCTGTTCCTTTAAAGCTCAGCAGCACAGACACAGCACAAGAACTTTAATGAGCCTCTTGGGGATTTGGTGTTGTTTACATCAGACTCAGTCCCTGAGAGAGTGTTCAAAAAGTTCTCAGGAACTCAAAGTTAAATTTAAACTCCAAAGTTTATGAAGTTTTAATGGATCCCATTGAGGGACCCGACTGAGAAAGTGTCCCCAGGTTCCAGTTAGAGTTGAACACTGGAGGCAGCAATGTGTTTATTAAAAACCTATGGATATTGATCTAGTACCAATGTCCAACTGTGACAGACAAAGTCTCTCTAACACTTTAAATTTAGAAAGAGTACATTTATTGCGAGGCTGGCCAGCGTGCGGGATAGCTGGGACAAGGAGGCAGTGAGGCCCCAGACCTGCAAGGGTCACTTTTCTCCTGCTCCTGCCTCAGGCCCAGGCCCAGCAGCCATGGCCAAAGTGCTGCCCAAGTTGGCTCTAGCAGGGCTGTCTTGCAGCTGCTGCCCATCCCTGTGCCCCGTGCAGCCCAGGCTGTGCCACAGTGTCCCTGCCCTGCGCCTCTGTCACTGCAGGCTGTCGGCATCCCCTGGCTGCCCCACCTGGCTGGGCCCTTCCTTTGCTGACAATTCTGCCTCCTGCCTGCCTCTGCCTGCCCACACAAAGCCTTAGGCTGACCCAGACTCCTTCTGGGGGATGTGCTGCACCACAGCCCTGCCCTGGGATAGAAATTCCTTTCTCCATGCGCCTGGTGTGGACCTCTGCAGGTGATCTGTGTGGCATCATTTTTTTCTCAGGCTGTTTCATACAATGAAGAAGAACTCTACCATCTCTGAAACCACCCTCCAAGCCCTCCCAGGCTACTCCTGCTGTGTTCTCAGTTTTCACAGCACTGAGGCCAGGGCCATCAGCTTCTCTGGGTCATGTGCTTTAAGCCTCCAAATCCCATCTTGGGCAGTTTTTTTGTCCTTTCACGGTCTTTTCTGATTAAAATCTGAAAAGAAAAATAGAAATATTTTTATAGGCCTCTAGTGGCAGAGGAAGGGACATAGCCTTTAAAATGGTCAAGGAGAAATTCAGATTTGATATAAGAAAGAAATATTTTGTGGTGAGGTTGACAACTTGTAAACAGGTTGTCTATAGCAATGAATGCCCCATCCCAAAAAGTGTTCAAGGTCAGGAGTTTTGGTCATCTGTTCCAGTGGTAGTTATGCTTTCCCACAGCAAGAAGGCTGCAGTAGATCATATTTCAGGGCTATTCCAATTTAAAAAACAGAAGATAAATAATGTAAGGAACATTCTGACACCTCCTCATGAAAGACTCACCAAGGGGGTCAATGACAGAGCTTTCCAGCATGACTTCACCAGCTGAACATTGGGGGTTCTGCATCAGGTCTGAGGTTCATGATAGAAATCCACAAAGGACATTTGGGGAATGTGCAAGATTTCCCATGGAATGCCTAAGAAAGGACCACAGGAAGGGGAAGGGTGGCACCATGGTGGTTTGTGGCGGAACAAACATGAATCAACAGAGAAAAGGAGATGAAAAAGCTGGTCATGTGTGAACATGATGGTCAGTGCCCGTCCCTGGCCATGCCCTACAGCTGATCCCCACAGCCTGTGGCATTTCCTAAACACTCCATTGCCAGGAACTGTCTGGGACAAGGCAGCTCTCTCTGCTCTGGGTACCAAGGGATGTCCAAGTGTCACATACTGGAGTGGGGACCACAAATCATCAGGTCCTGTGTCCTCTGGGGACCCAGGCACTGGTGAGACTGGTGTGTGTGTGCACCCACCACTGGTGTGTGTGGGGCTGGGTGTAACCATCGGGGAACATCAAACCAGAGCAACCAGTGAGCAGCAGAGGCCTGGGAGCTGCTGTGTGAGATCAGCTCCTGCAGGGATCCACATGGTCTGCATGTCTCTGCAGCTCTGCCTCTCCTCCTGCCATGGCAGAGCACACAAACAGCCCATCCCTGTGTCCCTTCTCCACTGACTGTGCTCTGGCCTGGCATGGAGGAGTCCCTGCGCATTTCCCTCCCCCATGGCTCTGCCCTTCCTTATCCATCAGCTGGGGGGAAGCAGAGCTGGGGCACTGCAGGGACCGGACTGGCTCTCACAGGACTGTTGTGGTTGAAGAATGGTGCTCTCCAATTTGCTACTCCCACTACAAACCCAGACTGATATTCCCACCATCATCTCCATACCGCAGGGGCTTTGCCTGCCTGGCCGGGCCCTGCTTAATCTCAGCCCACGTTACATAGTCAGGGATAACCTGGAGATGGTGTCCATGGTTAAATCCATCCCTCACGAGCCCATCTGGAGGTTGCATCTTTTTCACTGATGACCTGAAGTGTCCAGAAATAACTCACCCTTGTGTGGCCAGTCCAGACCCTCCTGAGACATTTTAATCCTGGCAGCCTTATCCTCCTGTCCATTGTTGCGATGATCTTCAGTGCCCGACTTTTGGGCACATGAGCATTCACAGGAGTGTAATATATGGTAGGGATAATTCATGCTATTGATGTATGGTATAAAATATTGTGAAATCCAAACCATGTCTTTTGACTACCCCGGCCAGGAGCAGCTGTCTTATTCAGATTCAACTAGTTCCCAGACGCAAGTTAGGATATTGATCGACACCTTAACGTAAAAATAGAAGCTTCCTGGACGATGATCGTTGGTTTCCCGAGTTGTCGGGAGCCACCCAAAAGTGATTATCGCCCTGCTTATTGCATCTATCAAGATAGTCAGCAATGTCACCCTGGTACATCTGAATAAATGGCTCCTCTGAAGCCGATCAACACCAATTGCACACCTGGATGAGGCTTTTGTCCACCTCTGCACATGGAAAGCTACAGCGATGCATGTGAAGAGAGAAAGGAAATTTGGTCATCTTTGCCTCGGGCAGCATAAACTGTATAAGAACTCATTGCAATAAACTGTATAAGAACTCACTGCTCGAAGCCACGAGCGTGAACTGGGGGGACTCTGACACTTGAGAGCTCAGATCCGTGTTCACCCAGTGCCGATCCCAGGCTCGATGCTGTCTCTTTGGCTGTGGTGGTTTCAAAGACTGAACTTCAGTCTCACAGACAAATTAATAAATCTTTGCTAAAGTTTTGATAATTTTGGCTCACAATTTGATCATTTATAGAAATCTGGTTGTTGGGATCGGCGGGAGAAATGTGGCATGCAATATGAGTGATCGGCAAGTCTCAATCTTTATTGATAGTTCATTGATGTTAATGAAGCTTATACATACTGCAAAGGCGAGCTCACTATGGGTTAGTTACTTTTTAGCTAACTACGCCTACTTCTGCATTCTTGTATTTATTTTATTGAAACTGTTCTTCATATTTCTGCTAAAGATCTTCTTCTCTATGCTGTTGCTGCACCAAGGGCACAATGTCTTTGCCTGTTATTGGACACTAACTGCTGACTTCTATACTTGTCCTCTTCTAGCTTGACCAGCAGTATTATTTCAACGTGACCTTTCTCAGCTAACCAACTGTCCACAAAGCTCTTCACATCTGGTGACTCCGACATGATTTGAATTTGGGGTTCGGGAGCCCTTCCCGCCCAGAGGGTGCCCCGCTAATTTCAGCAGTATGAGTGGGATTGGAGTCCGCGAGGCTAATCAAAAATCACCAAACTGAAACTGGAGCCACAGCAAAAGAGGAATAAAAATGGGCCCAATTCTCTGAAAACTCGGCAAGATCCAGGGGATCTCCGAGCCCGAGGTGCTTTTTTTTCCACTTGGAAATCGATGTGCATGAAGAATCCATGTGGGAAAAGGAACTGTGAGTATCGCGTGTTTGAGTGGGGTGTGACCAAACGTGTGTGTGAGACATGATTCTGTCACGCAGCATGTGTGGACACCACGATCACACTTCCACCATCCCGCGAGGGACATGGTCAGTCAAGGGGGAAGCGGACGCTTTTTCCTAATACACATGGGACCCGCGACTTGTAGGGAGTTCAAGGGGGGAAATCCATCACAGTTGGTTCAGAAAGGAGAAAAGACGGTCCTCAAAAAGTCAGCGGAACGGTTCTCTGTGTGACTGAGTAAGACTGGTGGTGTTTCGCAAACTCAAGAAATTGACATCGGACAAAGTACCAGGACTTGCGAAGAGAGTCCCAGCTGGAGGAGACAAGGTGAGGAAAATCGCAGGAGGGATTTTTGGAAAAATGGGGTTGGGAAAGAGCAGGTTCCAAAGAAAACCCCAAGAAAAATCTCCCCAGGGTCCCAGGAAAGTTCTGCCAGTAATCCAAAGAGATAGTTCCTTGGGGTGGGTGCGAGAACATTGGGACGAAAGCCCAAGGAGAGCGGGCAGATCCAAGGTAAAATGATCCATTTTTGTATGGAAAAATGGGGAGGAAAGGAGATTGGAAAATATGTGGTTTGGTGATGTTCGGCATGTTTGAGGCATGAACTTGCGAGTCCTTGTACGATCACGTATTTGATTGCTGCCCACAGGATTTTGAGGAAATTGAGTATGCCGAGATGTGGAGATACACTTGTATGAGTTTATACCCAGTATGAGCCTTCCGACGCACGGTGAACAGGGAAAAGGAATGGGAACCCTTGGACAATCTTCCACCTCCTTACCTTGTTCCTCCGCAGCAGCCCGGACTGGCTCAGGCACCACCGGTGCCCACGCTGCCTCTCGAGGCGGCAATCCCACTGGGTCAGGTCTCGGCACCACTGCTCCCGCCAGAGCATGCTGTGGCGCCTTTCCTCCACGTGAACAAGCAGTGGCAGCACCTTTGCTCCCATGTGAGCAGCCACTGCTGCCAACCCTTCCCAAAACTGAAGAAAAACAGGTAACCATCCCCAAAAAAAGCTCTCCCCTGGCCCATCAAATGAGGTGGCGAACAAGGAGGGCAACCACGGGAGACAGCGGGGATGAGAAAGAGAAGCCCAGCTTCTTCCCTTTATGGGAGGTGCCGATGGCCCCAGGAGTGATTGGCTCCATTCATGTGCCGATTGACACCAATGATGTGAGGGCATTCAAAGAAGAGATGGGAAAATTAATGGATGATCCTTTGGGGGTGGTAGAAAGACTAGATGAATTTCTAGAGACCAGCACCTACACCTACGGGGATCTCCAAGTGATCCTGAGATCGCTGTTTAACAATGAAGAAAGGGACATGATCAGACAAGCTGCGATCAAAGATCGGGAAAAGAGAAACCCCAATTGGGAAAGCGGGGACGAGAGATGGCCAAACCAGAAACCATCCTGAAATGCCCAGATGGAGGAGGGGAGGCAGAAAATGATAAATTTGAGAAATACGATAATTCAGGCTATCAGGGAAGCAGTACCCAAGGGACAGAACATGAGCAAGGTACTCAGGGAGTGCCAGGGGAAAGATGAAACTCCCATGGAATGGTTGGAGAGGCTCCACAAGGGTTTGAGAACGTATTCGGGGATGGGTCACGATTCTCCCATCGGGGCAGTTTTGCTAAAAACTCAGTTTGTGGCAAAATCCTCAGAAGAGATTTGGAAAAAGCTAGAAAAGATAGATGGGTGACAGGAAAAACGGTTGCAGGAACTGCTTCGGGAAGCCCAGAAAGTCTACATGAGACGAGATGAAGAGAAACAGAAGATCCAAGCTAAGGTATTGGTAGCTGTGGTAAGGGAAGCACAAAAACAGGAGCAGGGCCGAGATACGGCGAAGAAGGCACTGGCGAAGAAGCAGAACTCTTCCCAAGGGAAAGGATCGAATGATCAGAAGAGAGATTTCAAATGCTATTACTGCAAGCAAAAGGGACACATCTGAAGGAATTGTCCCAACCAAGCCAAGGACCAGGCAATGTTTCAAGAAGATTAGGGGTGTCAGGAGCTTTTCAGTTTGGGGTCCAGAACACCGAGGGAGCCCTTGATAAAATTAAAAGTAGGACCCCACAGGCAGGAGATGTGGTTTATGGTAGACTCGGGGGCGGAATGGACAGCGGTGCAGCAGCTGCTGCAATGGGTGCTCTCTACGCAAAGATTCCATGATGGTAATCAGGGCAAAAGGGGAACTCTTTGAGGTCCTGATCTTAAAAGATGCAGAAATAGAAACGGAAAACAAAAATCATACGGAAACACATTATTGATACAGGATGCGGATTTTAATTTGCTGGGGCGGACATGATGGTAGCCCTAGAAATTAGCTTGGCAGTGGAAAATTCATGGCTCAGGATGAGGATGTATAAACTCACCGTCAAGGAACGAGGAGAAAATAGACCTGAAGGTTTGGTATGTCCAAGGGGAAGCTGGGAGGTTGGACATAGAGCCAATCCACGTTGAAACTGAGAGACCAGAGGACCCTTTCAGTTGTTCGTGGACGTGAGCAGCCACACAGCACATGGGGTGCTGACACAGGACTGGGCAGGGGTCAGGAAACCAGTAAGTTACTTGTCGAGGCTTTTGGACCTGGTCAGCAGAGGCTGGCCCACCTGCTTGCAGGCGATTGTTGCCATAGCATTGCTGGTAGAAGAAGCTAAGAAGGTAACCTTCAGGGCACCTTTGGTACTATTTGCACCACATAATGTGCAGGGCATACAACAGCAGAAGGCAGATAAATGGTTCACTGATTCAAGGTTGTTGAAGTATGAGGCCATTTTGATTCACTCACAGGATTTGGAATTGCGGACAATGATCACGCAGAACCCTGCAGAGTTTTTGTTTGGGGAATCTTCAGAGGAACTCGTTCAATATTGGAGGTGGTTGAATTACAAAGAAAGATCAGAGAAGATTAAGAAGAGGAAGAGCTAGATGAAGGAGAAAAATGGTTTGTGGATGGATCAAGCAGGGTGGTTGATGGGAAAAGGAGATCAGGGTACGCAGTCGTGGATGGACAAATAGGAAAAGTGATTGAAGCGAGTCCCCTGAGCCGGGTTGGTCAGCACAGGCTTGCAAACTGTACGCAGTTCTGAGAGCCTTGAATGGACTGAAGGGGAAGAAGGGAACAATTTTTACAGGTTCTATGTATGCCTTGGGAGTGGTTCATACCTTTGGGAAAATCTGGAAAGAAAGGGGGTTGATCAACACACAGGGCAAGGGACTGATTAATGGAGAATTGATCCGGCAAATTTTGGAAGCACTAAGGGGGCCGGAGGAAATTTCAGTTGTCCAAGTGAAGGGACACCAGTCAGGGATGCAGTTCCGAACCCGGGGAAATAATTTGGCAGACCAGGAAGACAAGACTGCAGCACTGATGATGGTAAATACCCTGGAGATCAAAGGGACTGAGGTCCCAGACAACCCTCTTCAACCCTCCCAAAAGGAGATTTGTTGTAGTGTGTTCATTAAGTTCATTTAATTCCTCCCCCATTTTATGTATTTGCTCCCCCCCATTTTGTGTAAAATGGTTTTGCCCTCCTCAGTTTTCCCGCCACAGCCCTGACGTATATTGTCAATCTTTTAGGTTATATAATTCCTCTTCCCCTTTTTCCCTTATATGTATGCTTTTTCTCCTCCCTGGGCCAAGTCAATCACCCCCCCGCTCCACCTAGTATTCCAGAAGCTTCTCCTCTTTGCGGGTTGTGGTTGGCTGTGGTCCCGGGGCCCCTCCTACACCTTGTACCTATTGGGCTCTCCACTATGTCATTTGTGTTAAGCTCATCCCCTCTTCTCCCCCTATTGGTCTTTTGTAAACCCCTCCCAGATCCACCCCTTCCCTTTATAACCCTGATGCACCTTTTGTTCTGGGTCATTCGCTGGTACATCAGGGGGTCTCTCCCTGGCTGGCATCGTGGGTTTTCCAATAAACCTGTTTCGCCCCCAGAGAGTGTCCAACTCCTTCCTTCTCGTTGTTTAGCAGCGATCCAGTCCACAACCAGCAGAGCCCGAGGCCTTACGACGCTGAGGGGTGCTGGCAGGATTGCAGCTGGGTGTCGGCCTTAACCTCAGCTAGCCGGACACTGACCTTGAAGGCCAGTTACACCTCGCTGCAGAGATTGAAAGCTATGAGAAGATTGGGGGGAAAATTGGAGGAAGGTAAGTGGAAATTGCCGGATGGGAGAGAACTAGTCTCTAAAGGTTTTACCAGGAAGATTTTGAGGAAACTGCACCAGCGAACACATTGAGGGGCACAGGCCCTAGCAGAACAATTTCTGAAATTTTTCGGGTGCAGGGGAATTTACAAATTGGCCAAACAGGAGGTGCAAGGATGCATGATTTGTCAGAAAGTTAACAGAACTAGGGCAAGACAGGCAATCCTGGGGAGTCGCCCCATTGCGTACCGACCATTTGAAAGGATTCAAGTTGATTTCACAGAATTGCCCAAAGTGGGGAGATTCAAGTTTGTGCTTGTGATCATGGACAAATTGACCCATTGGGTGGAGGCTTTCCCCAGTCCACGGGCAATGGCTCAGACGGTGTCCAGAAAATTACTGGAGGAAATTGTGCCCCGATATGGGGTGGTGCATTACATTGATTCAGACCAAGGAACACATTTTACATCAAGGATTATTAAGCAGATGGCAGATGCGGTAGGCATTCGATGGGAATACCACACTCTGTGGCATGCCCAGAGCTCAGGACAAGTGAAAAGGATGAATCAGACCTTGAAAGCGCAGTTGTTTAAATTAATTTTAGAAACTCGGATGTCCTGGCCGAAATGCCTACCTCTAGCATTGCTTAATATCAGGACAATGCCTCATTCAGAGACGGGGCTCTCACCATTTGAAATGCTATATGGGACGCAATATAGACATGGGATGCCAGTGGGACACCCCAAGCTTGAGGACTGTCAGATTCAACCATATTTTGGGCAATCAACAAAAATTAGCAAGAACTCAGGAAACAAGGGACAGCATCTCAGAGTGTTCCTCTGGGATTCGCTATCCACAAAATCCAACCGGGTTACAGAGTGCTTGTGAAAGTGTGGAAAGATGTACCCCTCTCTCCTCACTGGGAAGATCCCTTTCTTGTGCTCCTGACAACAGACACGGCTATTCAGATGGCAGAGGAAAGCTGGACACACAAGTCTAGGGTGAAGAACGTCGAACATCGGGAGGAAGTGCCCGAGTGGAGAGTCACTTCTTCCCCACGTGACTTGAAACTCAAACTCCAATGTCCTTGTAAATGACCGACGGCGAATGGATAGGTTGTATACTGACTCTGTATGCTATCCGTTTGTACATTTTAAGTGTGAATATTGTCAGGGAGCTTTTATTGTACGCTGCAGAAGGGGGCAGAGGCCAAAGGGATTGTGCACCCAGTGTCTGGAAGAGGAACTTGAGCTGACTGACTGCATTCTTACCCTAGCCACAGATTTAGGAATTATCGAATTAGATTCACAAGAGTGATTCCACATTTTCCAGAACGAGGTGCGTGGAAAACTCAAAGCTAAGGCAGAAATATTGGATGTGGAGTGCCGAAAGTCAATCAAGGTATCATGCAGCTCAGATGCCATCAGAATTTCAAGTGGGGCGCCTTTAAAAGGAGGTAAGTGGCTAGGTCAGAGAATGTATTCCCTGAAGAATACTCCTGCTGCCATGAAGATGGTCTTCCTTGCCGCTGGTGGCACCCCAGGGAGCAGAGGCAAAGGCAGAGAAGTACGCCTGGTGGGAATCCTGATTGGCCTGAGCCTAGCCATGTGCAGGATGTAGAGTAGAGTCTGCACATTGAGACCCCGATCCATGACGGAAATCAGAGCTCCGTGGACTAGTGCAATACGTGCATTCAGACAGTCCCAATAGAACAAAGGGATGGGGGAACCTCAGCATACCCAGCCCCGGAGGAGTGCATCAGGGAGCCTGGCAGGTACTGTTTGATAAACGGCACTCAGGTCAGATTATGTAAATCATTATGTATAGGTCCGGTGGTGGGGACATGGAACAGACAGTCAGACAAGCACCGACATCAGATACGGAAAAGGAATGTGGAAATAATATCAATCCCTGTTTGCAATCAATGTAATCGGACAATGTGGGTTGGGGGAAAGACAGAGTCAATTTTTGTGGCACATCACCAGGGGAATCCATTGTGTTATGACAATGCAAGACTGGGGATGTGTGTGATGAACGGAAAGATGTACTGGGTGGGAAGAAATATGAAATTCGACAACAAATTCACCCTAAGCAGGGAACCAATCATATTGGATTTAGCACTGGGGAATGATGATAGAGTCTGCGTGCAATATGATAGGATTGTCTGTTTTGGGAGAAACAAAGATGGAACGGATACTGAGGGAAAGATGAGGGAAATTACTCAGAAACTGAAAAGGAGGGAGTCAGAACTTAGAAAGAAAATAGTGGAGCAAGAAAGATTGAAAACTCTGGGAGAGCAGTACAAACTGCTGGAGAAACAATATGTTGATGGGGAACTACCTTCCCCAGACTGGAGCTTATTCATGATTTAATGCAGGAAATTGCCATGGAATTGGGATTGTCAAATTGTTGCATTTGTGGGGGGCTGAAATTGGCAGAGAAATGGCCTTGGAAGCGTAAAGGCTTGGCTCTGGAACAGCTTTTGAAATGGGACAACCCAAGGGTCTCAAAATTGGCACAGAGACCTGAGGGATGGGTGTTGGATCAAAGGGTGATTGGAACGATCTGCATCAGTTGAGAGGGGAAAGATATAACGAAATTGTGGGATACACTCCATGTATAACTATTTTGTCAGTAAATTTGAACAGCAAGAGCAAAGTCTGGCAATCAGAACCTCCTACAGGGCACTGGAGTCAGAGAAACAAGACAAGTTGTGATTGGAATGATCAGATAGGACTTTGCTGGGTCAAGAGTGCCAGAACTAATCCTCACCAATCATTGGGAGGACTGAGAGAATACTGGGGAGACCCAGGGAAAACTAATATCAGATGTAAAGCCCCAGATGGAATTGATTGGATTTGTGGAAAGAAAGCATACAACGAATTACCTCCAAGGTGGAAGGGATCATGCACTTTGGGCATGATCCAACCAGTATTCTTCATTCTTCCCCAAATAAAAAGTAAAATGCTAGGGGCCCTATTTTAGGAGACCCTAAGGAGGGAGAGAAGAAGCATGAAGAAAATTATACCTGTAATAAGCGGCAGGCAAACCTGGGGGGAGGAAGAACGGCCTGCGGCAAGGAATAATTGATTATTATGGGCCAGGCATGTGGGCTCAGGACAGAAACTATGGATATAGGACTCCAATCTATCTGCTGAACTGGTTGATCAGGCTGCAGGCAGTGGTGGAAACTGTGTCAAATCACACCTCGGAGGCCCTGGACTTATTAAGTCAGCAGCACACTCAGGTGCGGGCTTTTGTGTAGCAAAATCGAATAGCTTTAGACTATTTGCTGGCACGCCAAGGAACTGGGAGTGTTGGGGATATTCAATGAATCGGAGTGCTGCACTGAAATTGATGATTATGGGGAAACCATAAGAGGTTTGGCAGCCGAAATAAAGAAAGTTGTGGGATCTCAGTCTCTCAGAACTGGGGTGCAGGGTGAGCAAGACCCCCCCTGGGGGGCTCGGGAGTCCTGGAATGCTGCCAGAGATGTCTGGTGGCTGGACTTTGATCCCACATGGGAGATGACATCAGTATGAGGACGGGAGGATTTCACTGGGGTGAATGGTGAAGGGACAAGTTAATTGGAGTGTGAGATACAGGGTTTAAGATCCCTGTACAGGGGGGTCTAGAGAGGCAAGATGGAGGGATTGGGGCGTGCCCTTCTCCTTCTTCTTCTTCCTCTGGGCCTCCATCTTCTGTGGTGATGTTGGCACTCCGGGATTGGACCTTACTAGGGGAACACTGGTTAATAAGGGTAGAGGGTATTGGAGAAAAATGATAAATATTGTATACGTAACTCCGGGTATAAAGATAGGTGACCGCCCCAGGGGCTTTCAGTGTGTGCCCATGGCTGACTGCTGAGCAGAACTCTGTCAGGCCAAGAGAAAATCTTTTAGATAAGCAATTAATAAACACCAAGACCAAGAACAAATCTGAAGCTTCCTCTCGTCCTTTCGAACCCGGGGGCCCAAGGCCATCTTTGGGCTTTTCCCCAGACCATCTGAACAGCCCAGAAATCCCACAATTGGCGTCCGCTGTGCGGGCTATCTCCCACCAAACCTTTCGGGGGGGGGGAAAGCCCTGAAGAGCTGAAGAGCCAAGAGAACAGCACTGATAACTCCAGAGGAGGGAAGCCTGAAGAAAGAAAGAAGAAAAAGAAAAAACCGGCCGGGAGAAGCTGCAAAAATCAGCAGTCACTGAGAAATCCCATCTCTCAGCTTCTGCTGAAGACAGCTCGTAGCAGAGCGGCCTGGACTGGGACCAGAAAGGCGCCTCTGATCCATCCCTCCTAATCTGCTGGACGGAGAACAAGGGCCTCCAGACCACGCTGACGACGGATTCGGTAAGAAGGCCAAAATAAATTATGGGGGCAGCACTCTCCCAAGAACAACGGGAAATCTTATCCACCTTACAAAGTGTAGCAGAATTATATACAGAAGGGATCCCAAAGAAAGAATTAAAACAGCTGTTATTATGGGCAAGGCTCAATTACCCACTTGCAGACTTGTCTGTTGTTCGAAGTAGGGTTTTGGCAAGAGATTAATAGGCATTTATATATTTTAGCAACAAAAAAAGATGAGACAGCGTTAAAGCTACTCTCGCCGGCAAGAATCATGTTACAAGGTATTTCAGTCCAGTCTAAAAGGCTGGAAAAGCAGCGAGAAGCTGCGGTACCCTCAGAGAAGGGGGCGGAGCGGCAGAGCTCCAGAAAAAAAATTGCTCTGGCTTTGAAAGGCCAGGGGGAAAGGGCTCTCGAAAAAAGAGAGCGGGAAAAAATATTAAAACCCCCGATCAAAAAATGCAACAAACCCCAAGGGCGTCCTGAAACTCCAGAGAGTGTGGAGGAGTCAGGAGCAGAAGGGGGGGAGCAGGAAGATAAAGGATCGGGGGGGGGGCCTGTTCGCGGTGAAAGCGGCGACGCGGCGGCGGCGGCAAACGCGAGCAGCGCGGGTGAGGATGAGGACACGCGCGCGGAGGGCGAAACTCGCAAAAACCGGGGTGTAGACTCACACGCGAACGCGGAAGGCGGGCTGAGGGAAAATTTGCAGCCTCAGAGGGCCGCCGCGGTGGGACGCAGGAGGCGCGCGGGTGTGACGTCAGAGCCGGTGCGACGGTCAGCTCGAATCGCGGGTAGAGCCGGGGTGCCGGCGGCAGAGGCGAACACAACGTCAGAGGAGGAGGGGTCGGATTCCGGGACAGACCGAGGGGCGGGAACCTCGGAGGTGAAACAGGGGGGAGACGATGATGACGTCACCTTGGGGGACACCGGAAGTAGCTCAGAGAGTACGCACGCGCAGAGAGTAAGACGCGGGCGGGCCCGAGCCCGGTCCCCTGTGACGTCGCGGGTGAGGAGGGGCCGTGCTAGGGATTCTACGTCCCAGGGCTCCACTCCGTCTCCAGATCTGGCGCCTTTGGTCCCGAGCCTCGGAGTTTCAGTTCCTTCCCTTCATGGGAGACGCCGAGCCGGAAGAGGAAGTGGGGTAGTCGAGATTGCACCGTCATCCGAGCCAGGGAGGCCGGTGACAGCGCCACCTAGTGGCAGGAGGGCAGAAGTGCACGACATGCCGGGTCGGCTCGGCGGAGCCACAGCGCCATCTCGTGGCGAGACTGCAACAATGCAGCAATTTTTTCCAACAATATATAAAAAGAAAAGCACCTCGAAGAAGACAATGTTAACACAACAAAGGGATTATCCATCTGATCCACCGATCGTGAGATATTTTCTAAACAACACACAGGCAAAGCTAAAGGGAGATCCTTTGGTTTTGGTCAGAAACCCAGAAACAGGTCAAATAGAGGGTCCTTTCGAACTAATCTCTTGGGGAAAGGGTTTCGCTTGTATCTCCACAGATCGAGGTCTGAAGTGGGTGTCGGCACGGCACGTGAAGCCATTCCGAACGCGAGAACACGAGAATGCTGATCCAAGAAACAAAGAGACGAGTACTCAGACAGAAGTCGAGACTCAGACTGCGAAAAACGACCCAGAAGAGAAATAAAAAAGAAACCAAGGACTCTGGGGGGTTTTCACACAAAAGCGAAGTAATGGGTTTCATGATGCTTATGTGCATCGTTCTTTCATTCATTGCAGTAAGCAGTGGGGGAGATTTACCTGTTAGTCAACCAAGGCAAAATGTATGGGAGGCTTTAGCTCGGGCAGCGAATTTAGACAGCATCTGCCTGACACATTCAAGACCAGGTAAACCGTTTTCAGCATGCATGGTTGGATTGCCAGTGGACCAATGGCCAGTTCCAGGGCACTCTGCAATTAACATTTCGCAGGTCATTAAAAATCCTATAAAAGAGTGGTGTGCTTGGACACACCTGCTTCCTGTGGCTTCTACAGAACCTCAGGAATTGGAGATTTTTGGGTCCATGACAATGAGACTCTGCATGCAGTTTGAAGCTCCGAAAGTCACAAAGGTGAAAACTATTGATTTAACTCCCACTCATGAATTTTATAAGAATGCCTCAGCTTGGTGTAAATATACAAAGAGAACTACCAAAGGATCGATCCAAGTTCCGGTGCAATTGCCGCGGGGTCTGTTCTTAATTTGCGGGGACAGAATTTGGCACGGCATTCCTGCTAATGCCACGGGAGGTCCATGCAGCATTGGGGAACTTTCAATGCTATCGCCTGATTTGAACATGTTAAGAGAGGGAAGGCACAGAGAAAAAAGATCAATACAGCAATATGCAGCAGATTGCAATGATGAAATGTTTTCTTGGGACAAGAAAACGAGTATTGCTACAGCAATCTTCTCACCTCAGACAGCATCGGGGGTGGCCTTGACTCAGATCGACCACATGGGTTGTTGGTTGAGCAAGCATGCGCGGTCTGTGTCTGTCACATTGGATGACATGTTAAAAGACGTCAGTAGTGTGAGACAGGCGACTCTTCAAAATAGAGCAGCAATCGATTATCTATTGCTCGCTCATGGACATGGGTGTGAAGAGTTCGAAGGGATGTGCTGCATGAATCTCTCAGATCATTCAAAGTAAATTCATGAAAATATCAAAAATATAAAGGACAGCATAAATAAGCTTGGTGAGATCACGGGATCATGGATCGATCAATTGGCAGAATTCTTTGACATCTCTCCCATTTGGAGAGGAATCTTAAAAATAGGGTTTTATGTTTTAATAGTTCTCCTAGTCCTCATACTTGTTGTCCCATGCATATTTGCATGTTTAAAACATGCAATGAATCGGATGGCGAAAAAGATCTTTTTGGTGCAAACAGAAGGGGGAGATGTGGGATCTCAGTCTCTCAGAACTGGGGTGCAGGGTGAGCAAGACCCCCCCTGGGGGGCTCGGGAGTCCTGGAATGCTGCCAGAGATGTCTGGTGGCTGGACTTTGATCCCACATGGGAGATGACATCAGTATGAGGACGGGAGGATTTCACTGGGGTGAATGGTGAAGGGACAAGTTAATTGGAGTGTGAGATACAGGGTTTAAGATCCCTGTACAGGGGGGTCTAGAGAGGCAAGATGGAGGGATTGGGGCGTGCCCTTCTCCTTCTTCTTCTTCCTCTGGGCCTCCATCTTCTGTGGTGATGTTGGCACTCCGGGATTGGACCTTACTAGGGGAACACTGGTTAATAAGGGTAGAGGGTATTGGAGAAAAATGATAAATATTGTATACGTAACTCCGGGTATAAAGATAGGTGACCGCCCCAGGGGCTTTCAGTGTGTGCCCATGGCTGACTGCTGAGCAGAACTCTGTCAGGCCAAGAGAAAATCTTTTAGATAAGCAATTAATAAACACCAAGACCAAGAACAAATCTGAAGCTTCCTCTCGTCCTTTCGAACCCGGGGGCCCAAGGCCATCTTTGGGCTTTTCCCCAGACCATCTGAACAGCCCAGAAATCCCACAGAAAGTGGTCCATGTCCCAGTTCAGAAGTTGAACTCAATCTTGCAGTCATCTTGGTGGGACAGATTATTTGACGGGGCCTTGTGGAACAAAATAATGGGTTTTGTGCTGTGTTCAGTAGCTGGGGTCATATTCCTCTTGTGTCTAATACCTTGTTTTATTAGACTGACACACTCTGTGGTACAGGGTATGCAGATAGCAGTAGTGCCCCTGGACCCAGAGCTGGCTTCCAGAAACAGCGTGTCCAAAATCATGAGCCTGGGAGAAGGAAAATGTGCAAGAAGTGCTGCTGAAGTCCTGACAAAATTTGAGAAACAGGTCAAACACAATGAGAACAATTATAATGGTTATCCAGGGATCCCACAAGGAGAGCAGGGTGTGATGAGAATTTAATAAAGCCTTCTCTTTGTAGGAGACCCTTAAAGGTGGAGGGCAGATGTAGAAATTAAATAGATAATAGTAATTTGGTTTGTGGAGGGAGCATGAATTAATATGTTTATATTGAAGGGGAGGGATTATAATATATGTTAGAAATAATTCATGCTATAAAAGAATGTATTTTGTAAAGATTGTGAAATCCAAACGAGTCTCTGACCCCAAGCAGCCTGAGAGGTGGACGTTTATCGAATTCTGAAATTCCTGAAGGCAGGAGTATAACGATCAGCATTTAGCTTATGAATAGACGCAACCAGCACAATGATCACCACCATCCCGAGCCATCGGAAGACGCCAAAGAGAGATCATCGCCCTGCAGATAACATCGATCACAAGAGCCGAAGTCATCAGAAAGATACATGTGAATACACGACTTCCCGGGATTCGATCAACGCTGGCTATCAACCAGGAAATGGCGATTGTCCAGCTGTGCACAGCAAAAGAACCAACTATGAATATGCAGAGTTACAAAAGAAACTTGGACTCCTTACCCTCGAGCATAATAAACTGTATAAAACATCCCCACTAGAAGCCGCTCTCGTGAAAGGGGGAGGGTTCGATCCAGTAGAGGTTGGATCCAGGTTCATCCAGAGCCAAACTCAGGCTCAACGCTGTCTCTTTGGCTGTGGCGGTTTTGAGAACCGTATATTGGTCACAGAAAAAGATAAATCTTTTCACATTTTCAATAATTTGACTTTCGATTGATCATTTATAACAGAACCAAGGAAACCCCTATGACGCAGAGGGGCCACATGGAGCCAAATATCCATTGTGACAGTTTGGGATCATGGAACCCATTGTTCATTGTGACAATGCGGATCCAAGGAGACCATGGTGTTGCTTGTTGCTTATGCAAAGCTTTTGCATTAATCATGGAATCATGGACCCCATTGTGACACAGCAGGGCCCCGTGGAACCAAGGGGCCATGATGACACTTGGAACTAAGGATACCACAGTTGAGTACGGAATCTCATGGAACCTAAAGTACATTGCCACAGAGCAAGGCCTCATGGAACCATGGAGTGCAAAGGTCTAAAACATTTCCTGAACAGTTCTGCCTTGGGTGAGGGGAACGTTATTGGTGGCAGCTTGGTCTTCACACACACCTGAGCAGTGTATCTGTTTTCAGTGGGGAAACTCAGGAATTTTAGATTGCTTCAAAAAATACAAAAAGGGAAAACCCCTCTTAGGCTAAGTGCAGCCAGCTCTCCAAGCACAGCATGTCCCAGGGCAGTGAGGACAGACAGGATGGGGCTGGGCAATGCGGAGCAAGGTTTTCCACACTGGATCAGAGCTCAACGCACAGCTTCTGTGAGCAGGCCAGAGCTCCTGAGGAGAGACACCAGGTCAATCACAGAATGCTGCAATTGTCTCTGCTACAAATAGAGCAGTAATAAAATACACCCTTTAAAATAGGAGTGTATATTTTTTAGAAGCTCTTTGAAATATTTCTCCATAACTGGAGTAGGAAACCTAGAAACCTAGGAGAGCCAAGGACACTGTTGCAGCTTCAGGCCCAAAAAGTGCAAACAGTGAATTGAGGAGAGCAGACTGGGAGGATGGGACTTCATAACCTCAAGTTGTAATTGGACAATTAACCCCAATATGGAAATGGATCAAAACTTATAAAAATGTGAAAATGTGACCTATTGTTGATCTTGGGTGTACCCTCAGCCGGGCTTTTGTACTGCCCCAGGTGTATCCTTTGAAGGCCTTTTAATAAATCCCTACTTTATTCCTGTAACACTGTCCAGCCTCTGTTCTAGGCAGCCTCTCAAGGCATCAAGGCCTGGCTGGCTGGGACACCTGGGGGCCACCTGACAGCTCCAGCTGCCCCTGGCATGTCGAGGGCTACTGCTCATCAGCCCCTGGAGCACTGGGGCTCTGGGCTCTCCTTCCTGTGGAAAGAATTGTCCTTCTCCTCCAGGTGTCCATGGCCAAAATCAGGATTTCTCCTCCAGATTTCCATATAAGCAAAGATTATTCCTAGATGAAACCTGCCAGGACAGACAGATCTGTCTGGGTTAGGCCACCCAGGGGTCACCTCTCATCTGCCTTTGAAACACTGGGACCATGTGCTTTTCTTTCTTATGGCAAAAAAGCACCTTTCACATCCAGGCACCCATGGCTGAAGTTGGGAATCCACCTCCAGAATTCCCTATATCCAGGGATTTCTCCCAGACAAAAGCTTCCAGGAGAGACAGGTCTGGCCGGCCTTGGTTTCTGAAGAGCTGTCTCTCATCTGCCTTTGAAAAACTGGGGCTTTGTGCTTTCCATCCTAATGAACTCTTCTTCCTGTCCTAGTGCCCACAGCCAAAACTGAGATTCCACCTCCAAAATTCCCTACATCTAAGGATTTTCTCCAGATGAAAGGTGCTAGGAGAGACAGATCAGGCTCTCTTGGCCCATGGGTGGTCATCTCTTGTGTTCTTCAAAGAAGATTGGACTTTGCACTTTCTTATAGAAAAACCAGTGCTACCTGGTGCCCATGATCAAAACTGAGATTCCACCTCTCAAATTCCGTATGGCCAAGGATTCCACCATGACGAAAGCTGCCAGGACAGACAGGTCTGGCTGGCTTGGTCTCTCAGGAACCTTCTCTCTCCACTTCTGCCACTGAAACACTTGGGCTCTTTGCTTTCCTTCCCGTGGAAAAGAACTGTCCTTATTATCAATGCAGAAATGGCTGAAATTTGGATTCCACTAGCAAAATTCCCTATATCCAAGGGCTGCTTTCAGACAAAAGCTGCCAGGATAAAGAAGTCTGGCTGGCCTTGGCCTCTGATGGCCGTCTTTCATTAACCCCGAAACATTGGTATTCTGTGCTTTCCTTCCTATGGAAAAGAACCGTCCTTCTCCAGGCATCAATGTCCAAAACTGGTATTCTACCTCTACAATTCCCTATATCCAGGGATTGCTCCCAGACAAAATCTGACAGACCTATCTAATCTGGCTGCCCTTGGCCTCTGATGGCTACCCCTCATCTGCCCCTAGAACACTGGGGCTTGGTTGTTTCCTTCCTATGGACACCACGGTGACACTGTGAGGACCTGGTGGAACCATGGAGACCATTGTGACACTTTGAGATACCATGGTGACACCGTGGGGCTTCATGGAACCAAGAGACCACCATGGCTCTGTGGGGCCTCGTGGGACCATGGAGACCATTAGGACCCTTCAGGGCCTCATGTAACCACGGGGCCATTGTGGCACCTCAGGGCCTCATGGAAGCAACGGAGCCACTGGGACATTGTGGGGCCTCATAGAACCAGGGGAACATGGAACAACTCTGGCTGATTTGGCCTCCCAGAGGGGACCTGACAGGTCTGACAGATCTTGAAATGTCAAGGGCTGCCTCTCCTCTGCCCATGAAACACTGGGGCTCCATGCTTTCCTTCCTATGGAAAGAACTGTCTCTCTTTTCAGAACCCCATGGACAAAATTGGTATTCTCCACTAGAAATTTCCTGCATGCAAGGGTATTCGCAGAAGAAAAACCTGCCAGATCTGCCTGGCCTGGGCTTCCGGTGGTCACATCTCATCTTCCTTGGAAGCACCAGGGCTCTGTGCCTGCCTTCCTATGGAAAAGAACTGGCCTTGTCCAGGGGCCATGGCAAAAATTGGAATTAGTTGCCAAAATTCCATCTATCCCAGGATTGCTTCTAGACAAAAGCTGGCCGGATAGACAGCTCTGCCTGGTCTTGGCCTTTGGTGATATTCTAAGACTATGAGCAGAATGTTTTCATCTGAAAAAACCTTGGAGACGGCGGAAGGGTCTCCCAGGCTGGGATTTGCAGGCCTCAAGAACATAACTCATGTATGGAGGCTCACCTGTGAAGAGACTGAGGATAGAACAGCAGTGTCCTGGAAGGGCTGGAAGGGTGGATTAGCAAACGGTTGAGCTTTTTCTCCATAATGGGAAACAGCAAGATAGAGAAATTATACCACAAATGCAGAAGGGGAGACCAAGACTGGACATGAGGAGATGAGAATTTCCCTCCCAGGAATGGGCTGTGGTGCAACACATCCCCCAGAAGGAGTCTGGGTCAGCCTAAGGCTTTGTGTGACAGGCAGAGGCAGGCAGGAGGCAGAGCTGTCAGCAAAGGAAGGGCCCAGCCAGGTGGGACAGCCGGGGGATGCCGACAGCCTGCAGGGACAGAGGCACAGGGCAGGGACACCGTGGCACAGCCTGGGCTGCACAGGGCACAGGGATAGGCAGCAGCTGCAAGACAGCCCTGCCAGAGCCAACTTGGGCAGCACTTTGGCCATGGCTGCTGGCCCTGGGCCTGAGGCAGGAGCAGGAGACAAGTGACCCTTGCAGGCCTGGGGCCTCATTGCTCCTTGTCTCTGCTCAGCAGCCTGGCAGGGGCCCCCCCATGCTCCTGCCCCTGGCATTGCACATCCCCACATGCCAGTGCCCATCCCGGGAAGAGCCCTGAGCAAGGAGGGAGGGACAGCATCTGACTGGCCAGGGGCTGGGGCTCAGGCCTTGGCCCTTTGCATTCCTCAAACACATCCAGCTTTGCTCAGCACCAGAGACACCTTTGCCTTGCTTGTCCCCAGCTGTCATCACTGCCTCCAGTGTTCTGCACTAACTGGAACTTGGAGACACTTTCTCAGTCATGTTCCTCAGTGGGAACCATTAAAATTTAAGAAGTTTCAGAGTTTCAATTTAATTTTGAGTTCTTGAGAAGTTTTTGAGCACTCTCTCAGGGACTGAGTCTGATGTAAACAACACCAAACCCCAAGAGGCTCATTAAAGTTCTTGTGCTGTGTCTGTGCTGCTGAGCTTTAAAGGAACAGCTCTTCCCAGGGCCAGCTCCTCTCCCAGCCCAGCAGGGCTGAGGGCTCTGCCTGCAGGCACTGAGGGGACAGGAGCCAGGCAGAGACAGGCTGAAGGCAATCAGGATTGGGAAGAGATTGAGCTGAGACTTCACTTGGGGAAAGATCTTCACAGCCCTGTGCATGGTGAGTCTGTGGGTGCAGAGCAATGTCCACTGTGCTCCTGGAGGGATCTCCTGAAGCCAGCACACCCCACAGCCTGGGGGATGTGTCAGGAGGACTCTCCCAGTTTCTCTGGGGCACAGGAGGACCAGGAGGAGGATGTGCTGCAGAGCAGGGCTGCCCTGGGCACTGTCAGAGGGACAGGGCAGGACGGCTCCTGCTGCCTGGGACGGCTGCAGGGGGTGAAGCTGGGGCTGCAGCCAGGGCTTCCCAGGGCTGCCCTGCAGAGCAGCCCCTGCAGCCCTCAGGGCTCTTGGCCAGCCCAGGGCATGTGCCACCTGCCAGCGGCAGCTCTCAGCCTGCCTGGCAGCTCCCCATGGACGCTGCAGGGGCGAAGTTGGAGGTGGAAGGAGCCACCCCCATCAGGGCAGATTCGTCCTGCTGTGGAGATGGTGCTGCATGGCCAGGGCTGCTCTCAGCTTTCTCCTAAAGGGAAGGGAAAGGGTCTGTCAGCTTTGGCTGTGTCACTGAGACTCCTGCACTGTCACCCTCTGGCATCAGCAGATGGGCCTCAGATCTCCCTCAGAAAGTGGCTCCTCAGCCTCCTCTCCCTACAGCCAGCAGCAGCAGCACCTTGGCTTGCAGCATCTCTGTTTGTCTGGCCTGCCCTTAAGGCCCTGCTGGCAGGGAGATGCCCCTGGGCAGTGCCCTGTGCTGGGAGGGGTCTGCAGGGCAGAGCTGAGCCCCCTGCTGTGCTCTGGCAGCACTGGCAGGGACAAGGCTTGGATAGAGAGAAACAGCTCCCAGTAGGCACAACTCGAGACAGAAGAGAGCCAGACCAACCCTTGGCATCACTCCCTGTCCAGCTGCGTCGGGAAAGAGAGAAGGGCTTAGAGAAATTGACTTTTAAACTGGACTCTTTAAAAACTCGACTTAATTTTTCAAGCTCAGTTTATGTTGGATCATCCTGAACTAGAGGGAGGTGGAATGGGCAAAGTGCACCTATGTGGGGACCAGCGGGTCTTACTGCAATGGGGCAGAAGGAGCCCAATTTTCCCTGTGGGCTTCCCCAGGGTTCAGGCTGAGAGCAGTGCTTAAGATGAATCAGTAAATCAGGAGCATAAACCCAAGCTCAAGAATAAACATATTGAATGAAGTTTCCCCACAGGTAGAGAAGTAGTTTTGAGGGAATTCCTAAAATAACCCTATAGGGTTGATTCCAAGAGCTTGGTCTCAGCTTTTCAATGTCTTGTTTCGACAGTCCACAATGCCCAGAGTTAGGAATGTCGAACAGCAGCTCCATCAGGCATTTCCTCCTGCTGGCATTGGCAGGCACACGGCAGCTGCAGCCTCTGCACTTCTGCCTATAGCTGGGCATCTCCCTGGCTGCCCTCCTGGGCAACGGCCTCATCATCAGCGCCGTAGCCTGCAGCCACCACCTGCACACGCCCATGTTCTTCTTCCTGCTCAACCTGGCCCTCAGCGACCTGGGCTCCATCTGCACCACTGTCCCCAAAGCCATGCACAATTCCCTCTGGGACATCAGGGACATCTCCTTCACAGGATGTGCTGCTCAGCTCTTTTTCTTTGTGTTCTTCATCTCAGAAGAGTATTTCCTCCTGACCGTGATGTGCTACAACCGCTATGTGTCCATCTGCAAATCCCTGCACTACGGGACCCTCCTGGGCAGCAGAGCTTGTGCCCACATGGCAGCAGCTGCCTGGGCCAGTGCCTTTCTCAATGCTCTCATGCACACAGCCAATACATTTTCCCTGCCCCGGTGCCATGGCAATGCCCTGGGCCAGTTCTTCTGTGAAATCCCACAGATCCTCAAGCTCTCCTGCTCACACTCAAATTTCAGGGAACTTGGTCTTCTTGCTATTACTGTCATTTTGGTATTTGGTTTTTTTATGTTCATTGTTTTCTCCTATGTGCAAATCTTCAGGGCTGTGCTGAGGATGCCCTCTGAGCAGGGGCGGCACAAAGCCTTTTCCACCTGCCTCCCTCACCTGGCCGTGGTCTCCCTCTTTGTCAACACTGGCATTTTTGCCTACCTGAAGCCCCCCTCCATGTTTTCCCCATCCCTGGATGTGGCAGTGTCAGTTCTGCACTTGGTGGTGCCTCCAGCCCTGAACCCTCTCATCTACAGCCTGAGGAACCAGAAGCTCAAGGCTGCAGTCTGGAGACTGATGACTAGACAATGTAAGAAACATTAAACTGCTGGACAGTTTCTGAAAATAATTTGTAATAAAAGTTGTCTTTGATACTTCTTGTTGGTTTCATTATGGAGCTTCATTTTCGTTGTTTACCTTTTTTAATGTTGTCCCTAAATGAAAGCAATCAGTTTTGCCATGTCTCATTTTGTTTCTCCACACGTCCACTGTGACCTGTAGACTGTGTCAGTGAGGAGCTGTGCTCTTGATGCCTTTAAATGAAATAAAGGATTTATTTCATATGAAGTTATCAAGAATATAGCTCCTCACTGCCACAGTACAGCAAGGTTTTCCCTGGAGATGCCCCTTTTGTTGCCTTCTCTGCACAGTACAGCAATGTCTGTGTGCAGAGCTGGGGGCAGATCAGTTCTGGCCCAGCAGCTGTGCCCAGCAGCAGCAGCACTTGGTGGTGCCAGTGCTGCTGCCGTGGCCCTGCCCCACTGCCCTGGTGGCCCTGGTGTTGCTGTAGGGCCTGAGTGCTCTCGGGACCGGGCACAGCCCTGGGGATGGCAGTGCCAGGGCTGCAGCAGGGATAGGCCATGGGCACTGCTGGGGCAGTGCTGACGCCTCAGGCCAGGGCCTGGGGGCTCCAGGCTCCTTGCCCAGGCTCCCTCAAGAACACACCCAGGCAAATGCTCAGCACAGAAAAGCCCCATGAGCAGCCCCACGCTGTTGGTGTGGGGACATGATCAAGAGGCACAAATGCCATCAGCCCCTGGGGCCAGCAAGGGCTGGGGGGACACCAGGGAAACCACTCAGCTTTGTCCTGGTCTCTGCAGTCAGCCAGAAAGTTTGTTCCCATCAGCTGGGAGTTTCCTGTCCCACTGCAGATGCTGTTGCTCAGAGCCAGGGCTGCCTGGCAGCCACCCCCAGACTGCCCTGAGCATTTCCTTTGCTTCACCTTGGCTTTCTTTACTCTGTCTGGCACAAATTTCTTCCTGTTGCCCAGCCCTGTTCCCTGCCCTGCAAACATCCCATCCCTGTTTGCCCTTTCCTCTCTGGCCCCACTCCCCATTGCAGTTCCAGACTTGGCACCATGGAAACATCCCTTGGGCAGCAGGATCATCCTACAAGTGCTGCAGGAATTGTCTGCAGGCTCCCGCAGTGCCTCCTGCTGCTCCCTTGCCAGTGGCACCCCAGGCCAGGGGACCACATCTGGACTGCTGTGTCTGGCTCTGGGGCTCCCTGTTCTGGGCAGTGAGGAGGAGCTGCAGAGGCTCTACAGGACTGACAAGATGGGCTTTGGGGCTGGCAGGAGAAGCTTAGGGACCTGGGCTGCTGGAGCTTCTGAAGAGGAGGCCCAGGGCTCATCCTGCAACTGCTCCAAGGGTGGTTTCAGTGAATCCCAGAGTCAGCAAGGTGGGAAAAGACCTTGGATGTCATCAAGTCCAACCTGTTCCTTGACACTGCCTTGTCTCCCCTGAGCCTCCTCTTCTCCAGGATAAACAACCCCAGCTCCCTCAGCCACTCCTCAAAGCTCTTGTGTTCCAGACCCCTCCCCAACCTTGTTGCCCTTCTCTGGAAATGCTCCAGCCCTTCCATGTCCTTCCTAAATTGGGGAGCCCAGAACTGGACGCAGCATTTAAGGAGCTGCCCAACCAGTACTGAGCACAGGGGAAGAATCACTGCCCTGCTCCTGCTGTCACACTGTTCCTGATCCAGGCCAGGAGCCATTGGCCTTCTTGGCCACCTGGGCAAACTGCTGGCTCATGTCCAGCCTTCTGTCCATCAGTTCCTGGCAGGTCCCTTTCTGCCTGACTGCTGTCCAGCCACTCTGTCCCCAGCCTGTAGCACTGCAGGCGTTGTGGCCAAAGTGCAGGACCCAGCACTTGGACTTGTTAAACCTCACCTTGTTGGATTTGGGCCCTGGATCCAGCCTGTCCAGGGCCCTGTGCAGAGCCCTCCTACCCTCCAGCAGATCAACACTCCCAGACAACTTGGTGTCACCACAGTTCCATGAGGCCCCAGAGTGTCCCAATGGTCTCCATGATTCCATGAGGCCTCCCAGTGTCACAATGTTCCTTTTGATTCCCTGGCATCCCTTGGTGTCACAATCTCACCGTGTCCCCCAAGGCCCTGTAGTGTCACAATGGATCCTTGGTTCTACAAGGTCTGGTAGTGCAGCAATGATCTCCTTGGTTCCACAGTGTCACAATGGCCTCTTGGTCCCAAGCACCACCACGGTGTCAAACATGTTTCCTTCATTCCAGGAATCTCTGAGGAGCAGCACTGGCCCCTTGGTTCCATGGGGCCCTGCAGTGTCACAATGGCCCCATCATGACACCAGGTCCATCTCTGTCACAATGCTCTGCATGGTTCCACAAGGCCCTGCAGGGTCACAGTGGCCTCTTGGTTCCATGAGGCCTCAGAGTGCCACAATGAATTCCTTGGTGCTGCAGTGTTGCAATGGAGCCCTGGTGACACAAGATCCTGCAGTATCACCAGGGACGCTTTCGTTCCACGGGGCACCACAGTGTCACAATTGTTCCCTCAGTTCCCAGAGTCCTTGCAATTGCAATGCCCATTTGATTCCATTGTCCCCACGCTCTCCTAAGGGTCTCCTTGGTTCCTCAGTGTCACAATGGCCCCTTGGTTCCACAAGGCCCTGCAGTGTCCCAGTGACCTCTGTGGTTCCAGCAGGACCCAGACTGTCACAATGGACTCCTTGCTTCCATTCAGCCCCACAGTGTCACAATGGCCCCTTGGCTCTGTGCTGCCATGTCACACACAGTGTCACCATTGTTCCCTTAGTGCTACCAGGCCCCTTGCTTATTGTCACAATGGCCCCATGCTTCCCCAGGGCCTTGCTTAGTGTCACAATCATCAGAGAATCAACCAGGCTGCAAAAGACCTTGGAGAGCATCAAGTCCAACCTGGAACCCAACATCACCTTGTCACCCAGACCATGGCACTGAGTGCCACATCCAGTCTTTCCTTATACACTTCCAGGGATGGTATCTTACCTGTTCCTGATCCATAGGGTTCCCAGGGTTTGGATGACGGAAATGGTGGGCAAGTGGTGGGGACAAAGCGTTACTGATCGTCCGCTTTAAAGCTCTTGATTTTAATATTTATTCAGACTGCATTAGAAGGTGCTGTGGTCAATATCAATTGGACATTGCTGATATCAGTCCATAAACAGGAAAAGAAAACTTAACAGGAGAAATCAATTCTCTCTTCATTGTTTCCAACACAGTATATTCAGTTTTAATACACTTCAGAAATGTGTCTAATTAACCACGAAAGAATTGAAAACCTAGAGTACTCCCTGTGGCTTTTCTTGTCCAGGCGTTGTGAACAAATGTTTATGAGCCTTTTCTCATGAATTCCTGAACTGAAGAGCTCAAGAAAGAAGAGGCCTCTGCAGTAGGAAAATTCATCATCAAATGCCAAGAAGCTGAGAACCAATCCCCATCAGAGCAGCAATCGACAGAAATGGGCACAGCTTTGTGGCTGCCCCAGCTTTGGCATGGGCCCTGGGCCTGCAGCAGGAGCAGCTCTTGAGGGCCCCAAGGCCAGGGCTCTTGTGCTGTCCTGGGCAGATGGGATGGTGTTGGAGATGAAGGGAGAATCGACCATAGTTATGCATCGAAACTCGACTTTATTGATCAATCAATCACC
The DNA here is from genome assembly GCF_028551555.1 of Melozone crissalis. NCBI lineage: Eukaryota > Metazoa > Chordata > Aves > Passeriformes > Passerellidae > Melozone > Melozone crissalis. Next base: position 1,883,488 of record NW_026535799.1, on the reverse strand, counting down.
TTATATAACAATACTAACGAACTTCATGAATATTCTGTAATCCAACTCCATGATAGGCTAACAGAGAAAACTGTAACCACACCTTTTGTTTTAGAATACCTACAATTGTTTATCATAAGCAGAAACCAAAACAGAAACCCGAAACTACAACAGAAACTAGTGTTCCCAAAACCTCTGCATCTGTTCCCAGGATAACAGGCCTTCCCAAGGACGGTGTTCTGCTTGCCATGGGAAGACAAGCTGAGAACTCCATTGTTTATAGAATGATGCCTGAGAGAGTCTAATTGTTTACACAAATCAGAAGGCTGAGAGCTGTTAGAAACTGCTTTTACTTTTACCTCTTACTTTTCTCTCAATTGTATGTCTCATGGCCTTTTTCTTTAAGCCATTCTTGAACCAACCTCTCCACATCTCCCCCGCTTTTTTCTTCGAGAGAAAAGAGGTTAGTTTGCCAGGTCTTCTCAATAGTTCTACTGATCATATTTTGGATACAGCTGCAGAAGCAAGGCAAGATAAATAAAAGCAATAGAAGTACACCTAATATCCCTATAGCATATATTACAAGATTTCTTAACCATGGTCCCAATCCTAAACTCTTAAGCCATTCATCAATTCCCAATCCTTCTTCTTCCTTAAGGCTGTTAAGCCCTAGTCGTAGCTCTTTTAACTTAGCATGAATAGATACAGAATGATCAGATAAGTTCATGCAACACATCCCTTCAAACTCTTCACAACCATGGCCTTGTGCTAGCAGTAAAAAATCTATAGCAGCTCTATTTTGTAAAACAGCGTGATTAACACTTTGTACATCTGCAGTTAGCATATCTAATATCTGTGATGTCTTATTTAATTCAGCCTTAGCCCAACACCCTATTTGTTTTGCTAAAGTCATTGCTTTGCTTGCAGCACCTCCTGGTAGGAGAGTTGCAACCATCACTTATTTACATTTACTTCAGAACAACGGATCTCTTATTTGACTACAGTCTAAGTTATGTAAGCTGTGCCTTTCCCTGCTTGTCTTATGACTTAGCTGCATTAGCACAGATATGTTAGGGTGGAATAATGATAACTTGCCTAAATAATAAGATCTAACCTTTTTTTAAAAAAGTGTTCTAGAAGATATAAACTTAGAAAGCAGCAATAAATTAATGCTCTAAGAACTTTAGAATATATGAAAGTAATTTACAGAATTAGCTGCTTTGAGGAAATTATGCCTAAAATAAATATACTAAACAGAATTATTAAAATAAAGTTAATTTCAGTTACTCATTCATCCTCTGTGAAGCCTAACAAGACTAATTATAGCAGACTTATTTGCAAAACATGTAAAATCACTTAAATCTAATTCAAATTTATCTATAACAAAATTTACCTGACTTTAAATTCTACACACCTTAACCCAATATAATCTAAACATAGAATCTAGCTTTACCCAGACTTAATAACACTCAAATTAAACAGAAACCAATTTCAACAGAACTTAACTGGCTTCAAATCCCACACAACTTAAATCTATATATAATTTAAGCTTTAGCAGACCTCGAACTTGACCAAAAATAAACTTAACAATTTTAACTCTAATAATATTTAACTTTTAACGGCACTTAATTCAAACTTAACAGAATCTATCACTTACTTAACAGGAGATAATTAACAAAACTAAACCTTAACAGTATTTAACATTTAATGGCACTTGATAGATAGCTTAACTCAAACTACTTAATAACAGATAAAACTTACTATAGAAATAATATATAGCATTTACTATAACTTACTTACAGGCCTGATTCTAAAATATTAAGCTAAAATAACTTTTCTTCACGTATTTGCTATAGCATTTTTATACTTAAATACACTTAAACAGAAGTTTATTCAAGGTATACCTGTGAAAAAATTCTTTTGAATTCAGTGCTTGCTTTTACCTCTATCACATTTAAACAAAGCTTAAAGAATACAAAAACACAGTCATTACATCTCACTCATACAATCATTCCAACACATCCTAACATCTTCAACATTTTCAAAACACAGCCCCAGAGTCTGACGTTTCATCAACCCAGCCATCCAGACTTCTGATGTTCAAAGTCTCTGGTAATACAGGTGTTTCCAAGACAGCATAACTAATGCCGAGTCAAACTAACCGAAATCTGACTCTTGCATCCATTTACGCTGATTTCTGTTTTATAGTCTGTGCTGGGCTTTTGTGTCACAGCGTGTGCTAGGGAGAACAAAAGATCTTCCTAACTTAGGTGAAGAACATCCTGACAGCAATAGTCCTTGGTGTTGTTTGTTTAGTTTCGCTGGTCTTTCAATTGCAATAGGAATCTTTTCTTTTGCTGACAAAAGTTCACAATTATTACGACTGTTAAGTCTTAAACTGTAGCTTTTGTCGGCTGCAGGGCGGAGGGAGAAACGCTCCCGCTTGAAAAAGTGCTCCGGTCCTGCGGCGCTCGTGTCGGGAGCGGGCGAAACCCCCCCCCGTGCTGCGCTCTTTGTTTACTCACTGGCAGGACTGACTCCGCTGCAGGCACCACTGCACCTGTGGCTCCCCCCGCGGTGGCGCGGCTTCTTCGCTCCCCCCGCGGCTCTCGGCTCCCGCGGCTTGGCTTCTTCGGTCGCTTCCCCGCGGCGCACTTCAGTCGCTGCCGGTGCGGCTCCCGCGGCGGCGGCTTTGATCCCGAGTCGGCGCGGCTCCTTCCGCGCGGCGGCTCCGCTCTCCCCGCCGCTGCCTCCCGTTGGCCATAGAGGCGCGCCCGTGCCAAGTTTGGGGTAGCACAGCACTGAAATTCCACCATAAATCACCGAGTTCACACATTTCCATTAATCCATAAACCATATTGAGAATAGACGTCAGTCCAAAGTCCTGTTAAATCCTTTTGTTAATTCATCTGTGCTCTGCGCTGCGGGTCACTCCCTTCGCGGCGGTTCTGCGTCGCCCGCGGTGGCTCCCTGTTGCGGAGGATTAAAGGCAGGAAAAGGTACCGATGATGCAGCGATGGCTTCTGTTGGTGCTTGGCATTCCCGGCGCAAGCGGCCCGTGCCTTCGCAGCATTTCGTGCGGCCCTCTTTATTTGATGTTGCAAACGCAGCTGACACGTGAAGAGGTGCAAGAGCGGCTAACACTTGACTCTGAGAGGATTTTGCTTGTTCTTGTAAACCTATTCCTATCTGTTTAAATGCATCTACCACAAAAGCTTCAAATGTCTCATCTTTGCCTTGCTTAATTCCCATATACACTGGTATCCCTCCTGGTTCCTTTACCATATCTATCGCGAGTCTGACTAACCGCATTGCCTCCCGGCACTTTTCTTGACCTATTAAAGCTTGTGCATCAGTACGAAGGAAACGTCCCAGACCCATAAGTTCATCAACAGTGACACCACGCAGAGGGTCACCCGGCTGTCTCTGAACTACCACACACTCACTAACAAGTATCCGCCAATGATCATTAAACAGCAATTGTTGATGGTGGGTAAAGATTAATTTAACTATGCCAAGACAATCATTAACGAGGAGGATACTGGTGTTAAAAATATAATCAAGCATTTGCTTAGCTGGTCCGCTTCCAAGTCCAAACTGACTAACAGCAGCTTGCAATTGAGATAACAATTCCCAGTCAAGAGCACTAATTGTGGCTTGAATTCCTCCACCAGCCTGAGGGTTAAAGACAACCGGACAAGCCAGTTCTCGAGCCGAACTTATCAGCTCTTGATCTCCCTTGTCAATTGCATCTTTGGCCAGGGCAGCCCACGCATCTCTTCTATCCCTGGCAATCGTCACCGCCAAATCGTTTTCCGACCTAGGGACCGACTGATTGCTTTTTGGGAACGGAGTATACGTTTGTGGCCCCGGCTGCTGTGAGATAGCAGATACGGGAGAGTCAGAGGCGCTCTGTGTAGCCTGCGGCAAAGCAGACAACAAGGCACCCCGCGGAGCTTGGCTCGTTAGGGGAGGCTGAATTGTTAAAGGAGGCGGCGAAACAGGTAATACAGCGCTCTGCAAAGCGTGACTCACCGGAGCCTGGCCCGAAACCTGGCTCGCAGCTTGGCTCGGAGCCTGGCTCAGAACCCCGCTCGCAGCCTGGCTCGGAGCCTGGCTCGGAACTCCGCTCGCAGCCTGGCTCGCAGAAGGAGGCGGCGAGGCTGGTAATAAAACCGTCCTCGATGCAGGGCCAAGGGGAGTGCCGGAGTCCTTATCAAACTCCCTATCTCGATCGTATTCTGCATTACGATCATGAGCGGCAGTAGCCTGGCGGGCAGCCCTTTTTTCAGCTTGAAATTGTAAGAGCTCAGTGTTAATGACCCGCCATAACTTACCCAACCTCCTGGCAGTTTTATCATCATCTAAACTAGCCTGCCACAATAAATCACCAAATTTACGCCACTCAGACAATACGTGAACTATATGAGGATTAACAAAGATTCCCCTCTGTACACCATAAACTAAAAGACCCGGTAATTCATTCTGTAAATCAATTCCCTTAATCTGCCTCTTTTGCAGAAAAGTTATAAAAAGTTCATATGCGGCTTGCCGGTCCATACCTATATAAATGAGCGCGCTCTGCAGCACCTCCGGCGTCGGCCACACGTACCAAGCTAGGACCCGTCTTTTACGGTCGCCTAGGGCCGGCACGAATCGGCAGACTCCGTCCGCTTTGTCGGCAGACTCCGTCCGCTTTGTTATCGTGCTTAATGCCATTCCGCAGCTGCTCCTCGGAACCTGGACACCTTCCTCACCTCCCGTGGTATTCCGTTATCCCCAAGAGCGCTCCTCGTAATTCGGCACGTCCGAATTCGACTATCACGTCCGGGGTCGACCATTTGTTGGAGATGAAGGGAGAATCGACCATAGTTATGCATCGAAACTCGACTTTATTGATCAATCAATCACCTTATATAACAATACTAACGAACTTCATGAATATTCTGTAATCCAACTCCATGATAGGCTAACAGAGAAAACTGTAACCACATCTTTTGTTTTAGAATACCTACAATTGTTTATCATAAGCAGAAACCAAAACAGAAACCCGAAACTACAACAGAAACTAGTGTTCCCAAAACCTCTGCATCTGTTCCCAGGATAACAGGCCTTCCCAAGGACGGTGTTCTGCTTGCCATGGGAAGACAAGCTGAGAACTCCATTGTTTATAGAATGATGCCTGAGAGAGTCTAATTGTTTACACAAATCAGAAGGCTGAGAGCTGTTAGAAACTGCTTTTACTTTTACCTCTTACTTTTCTCTCAATTGTATGTCTCATGGCCTTTTTCTTTAAGCCATTCTTGAACCAACCTCTCCACAGGATGGCAGCAGGGGCTGCAGAGCTCTCAGCACCTCCGCCCGAGGGGAGCAGGGCAGCCAGGGAGCCTCCTTTGGCCTTGGTCAAGCACCTTCCCCATTGCTGGGGCTGAGTCCTGTGGTAGCTGCAGCTGCTGCTGTGCCCTTGCCAGGGGCTGAGGCCGTGGGGCCAGGGCCCAGAGCGGCCTGGCCTGAGCAGACCTGTGGGGCCAGAGCCGGCTGGGCTGGGCTGGGGAGAGGCCCTTGGTGCTGCCCAGAGCTCAGGGCAGCTGGCAGAGCTTGCAGGGAGCTGGGCTGGGCGCAGAGAGCCTGGCCCAGAAACCATCAGTGTCCATCTCAGCCTGGCTGAGCGTGCAGGGGCAGGACTCAGGCCAGGCCTTGTGGGCCAGGGCCAGCGCCTGTGCAAGGCATTGCAAATAGGCAAGTGGCCCAGAGAGGAGGCTGCTCTGTGCCCTTGGTGGCATGGACAGAGCAGGGAGGGGGCCCAGGACATTTGTCAGTGCCAGCCTCTGTGCCCATGTGTTGGCAGCTCTGGCTGCTGAGCCCAGCTTTGGCCTGGGCTGAGTTTGGCTGTGGCCCAGCTCCATCCTCCTGCGTGGCTCAGGGCCTGTTCCTGGCCATGGCCAGCCCTGGCTGCCTCTCTGCTGGCCCAGAGGCCGGCAGAACCCAGGGCAGGGCTGTCTGTGCAGCCCCACAGGTTCCACGGGCTCTGCAGGAGCTGGCAGAGGCTGCCCAGCAGGGAGGCCATGGGGCACAGAGCCCCAAGGCTGCTGTGGGCACCACAGAACAGGGGCTGTTCCCGGCCGCAATGGTCCTGGCCTGGGCTGGGCCGGCACAGGGGTTGGGCCACCATGGCTGGGCCAGCACAGGGGCACAAAGGGGCCACGCAGCCGCTGCCGGGGCTGACAGCAAGGCCAGGCACACACAAGCAATTGCTGAGCATGGCCCATGCTGGCCAGGCCTGACTGTGCCAAAGGCAGAACTCAGCTGCTCTTGGGGTCTGCAGCAACAGTCCAGAGCCCAAAGAGTCTCCATGGCTGTGCTGGAGACCAAGGCTGCAGGAGGGAAATGCAGGGCTGCTGTGCGATGGGGAGGGCATTGAATTCCAGCACACACCTCAGCTCTCTGATGATCCCAGCACCATGCTGGGCCCTGTTTCAGACTGCAGCAAGAGTGACATAAAACTACAACTAAGTTGTCTTTGTCTAAAATCCTTCCTGTATGGAAATCCCTTGTGGATGGTGGACATGTCATATGTTTCTGGAATGTCACATGGAGAAGAGGGAAGGGTTTTGGTTTTTATTAAATTTTATCATATTCACATTTTTACATGTGCCATGAAGAGAAACTTCATGTGCCTCTGAGTCTCACCAGTTCCTGACTCCCAAAGGACACAAACCTGATGAGCTGTGCTTCCCACTCCAGTGGTGGCACTTGCACCTCCTTCCATAGCCAGAGCAGAGCTCCCTTGTCCCAGAAAGAGCCTGGCAAATGAGGGATGAAGGAAACAGGACAGGCTGTGAGGATCAGGGGCAGGGCAGAGGCCAGCAGAGGAATGACTTTTGCATTGGAGCTGTGCCTCCCCTTGGCTTTGTTGACTGACAAGACATGAACATCCCTCTGTGTCTCAGGCAGCTCCTTCTCCAATGAAAGCAGGTGGGAGTTGGAGCCAAGGAGCTGAAAGCTGCAGGTGCAGCCTGGGCTGGAGGGAGCTCAGATTTGCACAAGGCTGCTCTGAGTGCCAGGGCTTGGATGGGGAAAATGGTGGGGTGGGGGTAGGGACAGAGTCTGATTGATTGTCAGCCATGAAGGGTCTTGATTTTCATATCTATTCAAACTGCATGAGGAGGTACCTGGATTCAGTGTCAATTGGAGATTGCATATATAATCGAATTAACAGGAAAAAGAAATCTAAACAGGACCTAAAAAATCTTTTCTCACTTTCTTTTTAAATAGAATACATTCGGTTTAAATACACTTCTGAAATCTGTCATATTAACAACAGATTATTTGGAAACTGAAATGAAATTATTCCTAGAGGCTTAGCTTGTTAAGGTGTTCTGGATGTTAATGAGCCCTGGGACACTGAATTCCTGCACTGAAGAGCTGAAGGCTGAGCAAGCCTCTGGAGCAGCAAAATTCAACAGCAGCCTCCAAGCTTTTAGAGTGTGTGGAAGACAACTTTTTGTCACAGCTGGTGAGTGAGCCCAGCAGGGGAACGACTATGTTGGACCTGTTGTTTGAGAATAGAGAGAGGCTGGGTGGAGATGGGGTGGTTGGAGGCCGCTTGAGGAACAGTGATCATGAAATTATAGAATTCTCAATATTTGATGAAATCGGGATACACATCAATAAGACTTTCACACTGTGCTTCCCAAGGGCAGACTTTGGCGTGTTTAGGAGAGTTATTCAGAGAGTTCCTTGCAGAGTTCCTTTAATAGTCCTCAAAAAGAAAGGAGTCCAGGAAAGGTGGATGTGCTTCAAAACAGAGATCTTGAGGGCACAGGAACCAACTGTCCCTGTGTGTCAAAAGATGAGTCAACAAGGCAAACATCCAGCCTGGATGGGCAACGAGGTTTTGAAAAGACTTGGGAATAAAAAGAGGATGTATCATCTTTGGAAGTAGGGTGAGGTCTCAGAAAATATTTAAGGGGGTTGCTAGGGCACGTAAGAAAAAAATTAGGGAGGCCAAAACTCAGTTCAAACTTAATTTGGCAACTTCTGTAAAGGATAATAAAAATTGCTTTTATAAATATATTAACAGCAAAAAGAAGAGTAAGACCAAACTTTGTTCTCTATTGAATGAGGGAGGAAACTTAGTAACTGCAGATGAGGAGAAGGCAGCGGTGCTTAACACCTTCTTTGTTTCAGTCTTTAGTGGGAAGACGGCTTGTCCTCAGGACAGCTGTGCTCCTGGGCTGATAGATGGGGTCAGGGAGCAGAATGGGCCCCCTGTTATCCAGGAGGAAGCAGTCAGAGAACTGCTGAGCTGCTTGGATGTTCATAAATCCATGGGTCCAGATGGGATCCACCCCAGGGTGATGAGGGAGCTGGCAGATGAGCTTGCAAAGCTGCTCTTCATCATTTACCTGCAGTCCTGGCTCACTGGTGAGGTTCCAGATGACTGGAAGCTGCCCAATGTGACACCCATTCACAACAGGGGTGGGAAGGAGGATCCTGGTAATTATAGGCCAGTCAGTCTAACCTCAGTACCCAGTGAGGCAATGGAACAGTTTATACTGAGTGCTATCACACAGCACTTACAGGATGGCCGAGGGTATCAGAGCCAGCCAGCAGGGGTTTAGGAGGGGAAAGTCATGTTTGACAAACCTGGCCTCCTTTTATGACCTGGAACAGTTGGATGGATGGGCAGAGTCCAATAAGATGATGTTTAATCAGTCTAAGTGTCCAGTCCTGCATTTTGGTCACAATAACCCCCTGCAGAGCTATAGGCTGGGGGCGGTGTGGCTGGACATCGCCCAGGCAGAAAGGGACCTGGGGGTACTGGTCAACAGCAGCTGAACATAAGCCAGCAGTGTGCCCTGGTGGCCAAGAAGGCCAAGGGCTCCTGGCCTGCATCAGGAATGGTGTGGCCAGCAGGAACAGGGAGGTCTATCTTCCCTTGCACTTGGAACTGGTGTACCTGGCATTCTTCCCCTGTACTTTATCTTGAGTGCTGTGTACAGTTCTGGGCCCCCCAATTTGAGAGAGAAACTGAGGGGCTGGAGCATGTCCAGAGAAGGGCAACAAAGCTGGTGAGGGGTCTGGAGCACAAGTCCTGTGAGGAGTGGCTGAGGGAGTTGGGGTTTATTAGCCTGGAGAAAAGCAGACTCAGAGGTGACCTTCCTGAAAGGTGGTTGTAGCCAGGTGGCGGTCAGTCTCTTTCTCCAGGTAACAACTGACAGAACCAGAGGACAGAGTTTTAAGTTGTGCCAAAGAAAATTTAGGTTGGATATTAGGATTAAGTTTTCAAGACAAAGGGTGATAAAGTAGCCAGCCTGGCACAGGCTGAGGCGGGGGCAGCCAGCCTGACAAAAGCATCCATCCATGTGGATGGGGGGCGGCAGAGGGGGACAGGTTCCGAAGCCATGCCCCAGCTGGTCTGCTCTGCAGGCCCTTGAGGAAGCGGTGCCTTTATGGGCAGGAAAGGTGAGAATTTTCCCCACCCGTGGGCAGGTTTAATTCTCCCATGGAGTGGTCAGACCCTCCACAGGCCTGTGAAACGGTGACAGGCTTTGTGCTTTTTCTTGTTTCCAGGTCTCGTTTTGAATTGACTTCCATGCAATTGTTCTTTGTTTTTCCCAGGAGGATTACACCTGGTGCCCGGACCAGACAGGAAAGCGCCTGCAGCGTCCGTGGACCATGTGCAGGGCCAGCGCTACCCCTGGGGCCATGGTCTGCAGGGACAGCCCCTTCCAGAAGGACGAGGGCCTGGTGCGGGAACGGCTCCTCTCCTGGCAGCAGCTCTCCAGAGGTGGGCACCCGGCTCCACAGCTGGGCTGGCAGAAGGGCTCCAGGCAGGCGGCTGCGGGCACATGGGCATCCTGCTCCTGCAGCTGCTGAGGAGGTTGCTGTGCCCTGATTAAGCAGAGGAGGTGGAACGTGGCCTGCCCTGCTGCCCTTCTCTAAAAACAGAGAATGGGTCGGGAGGTTTGGGCTCTGAGCAGAGTCAGCAGCCTGGCCCGGGCACAGCCATGGCGGGACAGGGGGAAAGGAGCCTGCTGCGACTGACCGTGGCTCTCTGGTTTCTCTCCACAGGCTGCCAGTGCCTCATGCCATGGGAACGGCACCGCTTGGCCTGCCAGGCTGGGAGGGCTGGAGGGCAGCCGGTGTTCATTTGCTGTCAAAAATAAATTGGGATTTTTTTGTCATAGTCATCATTGGAGCATTTCTTTCATCCTTTTCCAAGCTTTTGGCCTCTTGTGATAAATGGATGTGATTAGTTCTAACAAAATTGTAATTATTTCAGTATTTTTGGAAAATAATTGGAAAGGTATATGTGATTAATGTCATGAAACAAATGAGTTTCTTTGTAGATGATACCTGTGGGAAACAGGATACAGGAGATTGGAATGGCCTTGATGAACAAAATTTAGGAAGCCTCCCAAGTCAGAATTGGCATCAAGACAAAGTTAAGACAACTCCCAGGACAGGATCGGCCGTGACATGAATAACGCTGGGACAATTCCAGACAGAGAGTCTAAAATTGTGTTCTTATCTATAAAATAACAAGGCTTAATTGGAGCATAGTGCTCACTTACATAACACAGGACTTGGGGCACAGGCACAATCTGCCAGGTTATTCAGAGGACAGTGAGGAAGACTGTCGGCCTTCCTCCAAGAAGATAAGCAAAGAGCCAGAAGCCCCCTTAGCCCCAGCAGGAGCATGCGCTGTGTGTGTGGTGATGCAGATTTCAGGAATCGGAAATAGGAGGAGATTTACAGGAAAATATTGATGAATATGTATTAGCACACAGTATATAAGTTGTGTTTGGATCCTTTTGCCTTTTGCACGTGAGGCAGGGTGGGAAGCCCTCCCCATACCCAGATCGATCAGTTTTGCTTATGCTTTATCTGAACCACTGCCAAATTTCTTTTTGTAACTACTGGATTATATTTGATTGTATTATTTTATCTCAGTAAAACTGCTACTAAATTTTAAGTTTGTGGTTTATTAAATTAGACATATGGGACCTCATATATAACATCAGGAATATCACTTAATCATTTACAAAACCAAAATGAATAATATTCAGCTAAATTAACAAGGAATAGAAAAGCATTCCAGACCTAATCACAAAGGATAAAGTAACAGAAATTATGATACTTGATGAAATGAATACATTTTTGCTTAGTTAATAGCTCAGTCTCCTCTGGCTTTTGATCTCCTCCCCAGAAGGGGTGCAGTTCTTTGATCTCCCCTGCACAAGGGGCACAGTCCTTAGGGTTTGGTCTCGGCTTTGGCATCAGGTGCTGTGTTTTGGATGATGATGACTGCTGAAAACAACCCCTCAAATCCCCCCCAAAACCCCCAAATCTCCTCAACTTCCCCCCCCCCCCCAAACCTCCCCCCAACCCCCTCAGGATGAATTTTTGGGTTAATTTCAGGTAATTTTGGGTGATTTTGGTACCTTGTGGATGCCGAAGTGGGCGTAGGATTCAAACCCACCCAAAATTCCCCCTGAAATTCCCCCAAAATCCCTCCTCAGGATAGATTTGGACGTAATTTTGGGTTAATTTCAGGTAATTTTGGGTCGATTCTGGGTGAAATTTGGGTGGTTTTGGTACCTCCTGGACAACAAATTTGACGTAGGATTCAAACCCATCCAAAATCTCCCCAGATTACCTCAAAACCCCCCTAAAATTCCCCCAGAGCTCCTCAGAATGGGTTCTGGGGTAATTTTGGGTGGATTTAGGGTTAATTTGGGGTCCCTTTGTGAAGCGGCGAGGGCCCCGGCTGCAGGGCTTGGAGCGGGGATGAGCAGCGGGGCAGGAAGGGGGGTAGGGAGATGTGAAACCCCCCCGAGGATCCCCTGATGGGGACACCCCTAAAAGTTCTGTGCCAGGACTGAGAAACGAACGTGACTTTTGGTTTTTTTGGTATTTAGGTTGTTGTTTATTTTTTCTCTTATCAACAGTTCAGCACTCTGGCTGCACACCAGACTTAGCGTACAAAGAGAAGGCACCAAAAGTCACAGGACACAAGGTTCAAGGTATTTTAAAACGATTTTGTCCAAATCAATCTTAGAATGCATTTTATTTCTACCTTTATACCAGTAACTAATTCTTTGTTTGCTACTCAGCATCTGCATTGCAGCTCTTTCCAACCAATCACTCTGTGCTCCCAATGTTAGCATTCAAAACACATAATCCCGGAGCGATTATATGCGGTGCTTTTTATTAAAAGCTCTGGGAATCGGGGTATATTCAACCCAAATCTGACTCCGACCATACATCCGAAATGATCATGTTTTATACTCTATCGTTACATAACTTTCATGTTAATTATTAAACTTATATTGTTCTATTGTATACATAAATTTAGCCCCTCTCTGAATTTCCAACATAGTTTCTCACTATTCTTCTTATGGTTATATAATAATTACATTTAATTACTAAACAATCATCACATCTAACAATTATATAATTTATCATACTGCTTACGCAGGTGCAGTTGATCTGGGAAAGCACAAAGCCTAACATTTTAGATTCTATCTTTAACTTTTTCCAGGGTTCCACTATCATTCTCCCCCTTTTGAAAGCATTTTCACTTCACTATAGGTGTAAATGTTTTCACTTGATACAGTCCTTTATTCCTCAGTTCGTACTTGGTTCTTCAAATCCAGGGTTGATGTAAACGTTGTCATGGATGCTGTTACGAACTGGAGAACCAGAAGATGGTGGGCGTGGATCTCGTGTCAGTGCCTTTATTATCCTCTGGTTCCAGCATGTTTTCTTCTGTATCTCTCCCTTTAAGATGCTGTAAACTAACCAAATTGCTAAGAATACAATTATTAAGATTATCACACTCTCAATGATAGATTTAATCCATGAACTCACATTCCACCCTAATCCTTTAAAGATTTTTCCTAACCAGCTTGTAGCCAAATCCTTTTGCTCTTCTTGTGCTTCATGATCTATTTGTTTCAACTGATTGATGTCATATTCTACATCTGCAGTTACATTTGGGATATGAACGCAGCAATGATCAACTTGTCCCTTTAAAAATCCACATACTCCATGCTCTTTCAGGAGTAACATATCTAGGGCCAATCGATTTTGTAAAGTCATTTTTGTGGTGACTTGTAATTGTATATTTAATTCTTTAAATCCTTCCCAGGTGACTCTTGCCAGTCTACCTACCTGACCTGTAAGTTTGTACAGCATCTCTCTGCTCTTATAGTTTGCTATAGGACCAAGCAATGACTCTAGGGCCCATCCAAATTTCACTCCACTAGAGGGTTCTTGCCAAGTGTCATGTGGATTTTCATTGTCTGGAACTTCTTGTCTTGCTCTTATCTGCAGAAGTTCATGTTTCCCATTAAATGGGGACTTTTTCCAAATTGGACATAAGGTTGGCAGGCCTAAAGTAATCTCCTTTACTTTCCCGTCTACAGGCAGATGTGTTGTCCAGGTACCATCACTTGCTGCCCATACAAATTGTCCTGGACCTCGGATTGTAATCCTGGTGCATCCTATAATTACTTTATAATTCACTCTGCCTTGTTTATGTTTGATCCCTCTGCAAGCACAACCAATTTGTAGGGCTATTGCCAGGGGTGGCATCTGTTTTATCTCTTCATCATCTGAAGTGCAGTCCTAAGTTTTATTACATGCCCACCAACTTACTTTGTCTGCCCTCGTTCTGCTACTAGTGTCAGTGTTCGTTATTGCTGGATCTGTTTCATTCTCGGGGCCTTCCCACTTAATACACCAAGGGGTGTTTGCCATATATTGGAATCTTTGAAGAATACTCACAGACCACGCACTGTCCCAAGGCTCTATCTGATCTTTCTTATCCTTGGCCTCACATTCCCATACCAGAGTTGTTTCTGCAACTTGCCTCGATTCGGGTACCAGTTTACATGTAATTGTTTTGTTCTTTTATATTTCAGGTAGTTTTGATGTTATGATTCCCCAATTTACTGGGTCTCCTGCTGCCTTTGGTATTGGCAGACAGGCAGTTATTCAGCTGGTGTTTTGCATTTTGGCAAAATCTTTGACTAATCCAATCATTACATTCTCAGCCCGAACTGCATTAGAAACCTTTATCACCTGTGTTTCCGTTTGTACCTCTCTCTTCATTCTAGAATGAAGAGTGGTTAGTTGATCATTTTGCATTCCACATCCTAAAGATATTAATAACCATAACATTAGCACAATTACTGATAGCATTCTGAAAGCAATTAAACACGTCTTATCTGCAGCCTTTGTTCATTCCAGAGTTTATACAGTCTGTGATCCAGGATGGACTTTCTTCACTCGGGTATAGTGGATCCAGGGTTCCACGCCGGCTACTTTGACTGCTGTAAAGGTGGTCAGTAGTACCTGATGGGGTCCACTCCACTTTTCTTTCAGCGGTTCCTCGTTCCAGTTCTTGATGTACACCTCGTCTCCTGGATGTATGTTATGGACTGGGTTCTCGAGAGTCACTGGTCTATTCCACACGAGGATGCTGCGGAGCCGAGCTAAAGTTTTCCCGAGAGACAGAACATAATTATACACTTCCTGCTTTCCTGTGACGTGTACATTAGGGTTAGGCTCAGGAGATTCATATGGTTTCCCATACAATATCTCATAAGGACTGACTGACATCCCACTCCTAGGCTTTATCCGAATCCTCAACAGTGCTATTGGCAAAGCCTGGGGCCACTGCAATTTGGCTTCTTGGCATATTTTACTGATTTGCCTTTTTAGTGTCTGATTCATCCTCTCTACCTGTCCACTTGACTGGGGTCTCCACAGTGTGTGGAGGTCCCAATTTATCCCCAGCAATCTACTTACCTCTCTTACTACTGTAGCTATGAAATGGGGTCCCCTATCTGATGATACCCCTAGGGGGTACCCCAAACCTGGGAATAATCTCCTGTAGTAACCACTTAACTGTTTCCTTTGCTTGGTTCGTGCGACAGGGAAGGGCTTCTGGCCACCCAGAGAATGTGTCAACCCCCACTAACAGGTATTTGTATCCTCGAGTTCTTGGTAGTTCTACAAAATCTACCTGCCAATAGTCTCCTGGCTCTATTCCTATCCGAATTCTTCCTAGCTGTGCCTGTCGCCTGGCCACCGGGTTGTTTTTCAAGCAGATATCACATTTTGACATTACTGATTTTGCCATTGTTAACATCCGTACTGAAATTAAACTCTGCTTTAGCAATTTTACCAATGCCTCTGCTCCCCAGTGACATTCATTATGTTTAATTTGTAGAACTTCTCTCATTATCAAGGGGGGTACCACTATTTGTCCTTGTGCAGTTACATACCATCCCTGTGAATTCTTTTGTGCATTTAGCAAACGTGCCAGTCTCTCATCTTCTACTGAATATTTTGGTTTTGGAGGCAAATTGAATTGGGATACATTAAGCTTCAAAGGTATCAATGCCATTGTTGTTTGTACCTCTCGAGCAACCTGTCGGGCTGCCCAGTCTGCCTTTCGATTTCCTTCACAGATTTTGGAGTTTCCTGATTGGTGTGCTTTGCAGTGTATGATTGCTACTTGTTCAGGTTTTTGTACTGCTTTTATCAATTGCAGGACTGCATCCTGATGTTTAATGTGTGTACCCCGAGAAGATAACAGTCCTCTTTCTTTCCACAGTGCTCCGTGTACATGCACCACTCCAAAAGCATATTTTGAGTCAGTCCAGATATTTACCTTTTTCCCTTCACTTAATTCTAGTGCCCTGGTTAAAGCAACCAGTTCTGCCCTCTGGGCAGATGTATTTGGTGGTAATGCCTTTGCCTCCACTGCTGTATTGACTGTTGTTACCGCATATCCAGCGTATCTGGTTCCGTTTTCCACAAAGCTGCTCCCATCTGTAAACAGCTCCCACTCCGGCTGCTCTAGTGGGACGTCTTTCAGCTCTTCTCTTGCTGAATAGGTGTACTCTATTACTTCTACACAGTTGTGTTCTAATGGGCCTTCTTCAGCTGTGGTACCTAGGAACAAAGCTGGATTCAAAAGGTTAGTTGTTTTTAATGTGACATCATCCTGCTCAGTCAGGACTACCTGGAATTTCATCATCCTGCTGGGAGATAGCCAATGGCCCCCCTTTTGTTCTAAGACAGTGGTTACCATGTGTGGTACATAGACATCTATGTGCCTTCCCATAGTAAGTTTCCTGGCTTCTTGTATCAGGATCACAGTAGCTGCGACTGCCCGCAGACATGGGGGCCACCCGGCACTTATGCTGTCAAGTTGTTTGGAAAAGTAGCCCACCGGCCTTTTCCAGCTTCCCAGATGTTGGGTCAGGACTCCTAGTGCTAGGCGCAGCCTTTCATGTACAAACAGCTGAAAGTCTTTAGACAGATCAGGTAACCCTAGTGCTGGAGCAGTTGTCAGTGCTTCCTTTAATTTTAGGAAGGCTTCTTTCTGTGGTTTGCCCCAGGTGAATGGCTGTGTCTTCTGAGCTTCATACAGGGGTTTTGCAATCAGTCCATAGTCCATGATCCACAAGCGACACCATCCTGCCATCCCGAGGAAGACTCGCAGCTCATGTAAATTCTGGGGCTCTGGAATAGCACAAATAGCTTGGATACGATTAGTACCTAGTTTTCGTTGCCCTTGTGAAATTTCACATCCCAGGTAAATCACAGTCTGTTGTGCGATTTGTGCCTTTCCTCTGGATACTTTAGAGCCTCCCATTCCCAGTGAATTTAAAATCTCAATGGTTACCTTTATACAGGTTGCCCTTTCTTCTGTAGCTATTAGTATATCATCAACATACTGCAACAATAAGTATTGGTCTCTTGGTACTTGCCCATTTTCAGTCCAAATCTCCAGTTCCTTTGCCAGTTGGTTTCCGAATAGGGTGGGCAAGTTCTTGTAGCCTTGTGGGAGTCGTGTCCAGGTGAGCTGGGTCTTCCTTCCGTTCCCTGGGTTTTCCCACTCAAAGGCAAACAGTTTCCTACTTTCTTTGTCAAGGGGGATGCAGAAAAAGGCATCTTTTAAATCAATTACGGTAAACCATTTATATATCTCCTTTACGGATGTTAGCAATGTATAAGGATTTGTTACCACTGGATAAATGTCCTTTGTTATTTTATTTATTGCTCTCAAATCCTGCACTAATCTATATTCACCATTTGGCTTTTTTACTGGAAATATTGGTGTATTAAATTCTGATTCACATTCTTCTAAAATTTGGTATTTCAAGAATTTCTCAATAATCTTTACTATTCCTTGCCGTGCTTCTGGTTTTATGGGATATTGTTTGACTTGTACAGCCCTTGCCCCTTCTTTTAACTCTACATGCACTGGTTGTGCCAATTTAGATTTCCCTGATATATCTGTCTCCCATACAGAGGGAATCACTGCATCTTCTACCTCCCTAGGGATAGAGGAGACAGGTTTTTCTTTGATCATTAATATCTGTCCCGTCTTTGATTCAGGTATTTTCATTATAAGCTCTCCATTTTCAAAGGTTATTACCGCATCAAGTTTTGCTAGCAAATCTCTCCCTAAAAGCGGAATTGGACACTCAGGTACATATAAAAATTCGTGTGTTATAATCTTGTTTCCAAAACACAAATCTAGGGGTTGCAGGAAAGGCCGTTTTTTTCTCTTTCCCTGTAGCGCCGACTATTGTCGTTTCCTTGTCCCCAATTTGTCCTTCCAAATCATTCAATACAGAAAAACTAGCTCCTGTATCTATTAGAAATCTGACCTCTTTATGCCCTAACTGTATATTTACAACAGGTTCCTTAACTTGTTCTACCGGTTCTACGTCTAGTCAGCTAGTATACTCCCCCAGGACCATCTCCTTGGTAGCCTGCTGGAACTGATTGCCCTGGTCAAACTGGTTATTCAGACTTGGGCAATTTCGCTTCCAATGCCCCTCCTGCTTACAATACGCATACTGATTCAGGCTTAACCCCTGGGTAACTGGTCTCCTACCCCGACCATTCCTGTTATGCCCCCTGAAATTTGGGTCCCCTCTCCCCTGTATTACTGCCAAAAGATTCTGCTGCTGCCTTTTACTAGCTTCTTTTTCCCGATTGTTATATACCTTCCAGGCGACCTCGAGTAACTTATCCAAATTCCTTAATTCTTCCCCTTCTAATTTTTGCAATTTTCTACGAATGTCATCCTGTGATTGGCCCAAGAATATGAGAGCGAGCTGAACCTTTGCTTGCTCTGTATCCATTTGGAGGTCTGTATATTTCCTTGCTACCTCCTTAAGCCTCTCCAAAAACGCAGTGGGAGATTCCTTCTTTTCCTGTCGAACCTCATATAGTTTGGACCAATTTATAGTTTTGGGCACAGCATTCTGAACTCCTATTTGGATCCACTCTTGATATTTCCGTAACCTCCTCATATCGCACAATAAATTAGGGTCCCAATTTGGATCCTCAACTGGGAAATTCAGATCTAAATTTCCTGTTACCAGCCCATTTCTAATATCTTCTCTTGCCCTCTCTTTGGCTGCCTTAAGTACCATTTCTTTTTCAGTAGAATCCATCAGAGTATCTAATATCACTTGTATATCATCCCAGTCAGGATTCTGCATTTTCATAACCATTTTTACTACACGTGCCACTTTATCAGGATTTTCTCTATAAGTTCTGGCTGACTGTTTCCAAATGACTAAGTCTGCCGGGGAAAAAGGCACTTTTACAAATACTGGCCCTTCCACTCCGACACCTTGTCGCAAGGGGGCAATCACAGTCTGTTTTTGTTTCCTTATGCCATCTCTATGCACAACTGGAGCAATCTTTGCCCGATCCCGGGTTCTATGGGCTATTGGGGTCACTGATTCATTACCATTGCTATCTTTTTCACTCGCATACCTCTTTCCCCTTTCTATCACAGTTAGGTTTTGCTCATCTTCCGAGGAAGAGGGATTGGGTGATGATGGGAGAGGAGGATAAAGAGGGAAAGGTGTACTAGATGAAACAGGTTCAGGGGTAGGTGGGTGAGGAGCAGGTAGTGGGATAGGGACAGATGAAACAGGTGGGATAGGGTTAGGTTCTCTTGTTCCTATTGGAGCTATTTGTAAATCAATATCTGTACAATTTTCTCTACTCAAGCTTTCTCTTAACGCCAAGTGTTCTAAACAACGTTCCTCACAAACCCCACACTTTGCAGATGTTTTAACCATTAATAATCCACATTCATTCTGCCATTCTGGCTTTCCCCGTAAGTAGAAAAACAGATCAACATATGGGACTTCATCCCATTTTCCTTCTTGTTTACAAAACGACATTAACTGCGAAATAGTGTTATATTGCAGAGTACCATATTTTGGCCATTTTTCACCGTTCTCCAAGGCATATTCTGGCCACCATGAATTGCAATAATCAATCAACTTAGTTTTACGTAATCCTTCCCCAAAGTTACCTTGTTTCCAATGTGCTAATAAACACCCCAAAGGAGAATTTTGCGCGATGGGGGTATTACTACCCAAAATCCCTTTAAGTTTCTCCATTTCAAAAATACCACAAATGCCGAACCCGCAACGCTTTCGCGATTGTCTTACGGAACAGCGCCTAGGCTTACACCAACAGGAATTCCTTTAGCCCAACCAAGCGTAGCTTTCGCTGCGTCTTACTGGCAGGCACCCAAACCAAAGTAAAAAGCACCTTACCTTTCTCCCGGGGACGTTTGTGAGCGGCGGAAGCGGTCGCGGCCGATGGGCTCCCCGAGAATCCCTCGGTGCTGGCTGGAGTGTGATCGAGTCGCAAACTCGCTCAGCAGCACTCACAAGGGTCCCTTCTGGGTTCGCCAAAATGTTAGCGTTCAAAACACATAATCCCGGAGCGATTATATGCGGTGCTTTTTATTAAAAGCTCTGGGAATCGGGGTATATTCAACCCAAATCTGACTCCGACCATACATCCGAAATGATCATGTTTTATACTCTATCGTTACATAACTTTCATGTTAATTATTAAACTTATATTGTTCTATTGTATACATAAATTTAGCCCCTCTCTGAATTTCCAACATAGTTTCTCACTATTCTTCTTATGGTTATATAATAATTACATTTAATTACTAAACAATCATCACATCTAACAATTATATAATTTATCATACTGCTTACGCAGGTGCAGTTGATCTGGGAAAGCACAAAGCCTAACATTTTAGATTCTATCTTTAACTTTTTCCAGGGTTCCACTATCACCAACACAGCAGAAAATGGAGTAGATGAAGGACAAGGAGATCAGACAATGCCCAGAATCCTCCATCCTGTCTTCTGTCCACCCTCATACTAAAATCCCAAAGCTCTTGGTTTTTCACCCTGTCATAAACTACACTACTATCTATTTCACACACTCGTAGATTCCAGTTCATCCCAAAGCCTCGGAAGCTTTCTCCATGGACAAAGGTCAAAAGCAGAGTTCTCCTGGGGATCAGGACTTCTCAGGACAGGCAGGAAGACACACATACTGACTTTTAGTGATTGGAGAATAGTGACATCAATATGGTAATTACAGAAGTTATGATAGGCTATAGGTAAAACTAAAGGTATAGATCGGTTCTTCTGTGTGAAGATGCTCAGCAAAGAAGAGTATATAATGCACTGTAACCAAAGCTAAAGGGTCTGCAGGCCTGCCTGCAGCTGGAGCTGAAAGCTGTAGGCACAGGCTCTGTCACCCACAACCCTGGACTGCTGTAACGTCTTGGATACAATAAACTGCATTTTGGAGAGCTGCCTGGAGTCCCACATCTCTCATTCAGGCTCTTACGGGAGAGGGACATGGGGTGATGGAGAGACGGCAACAACTCCCTGCCGTGCTGGCAGTTGGCACTCCTTGCTGCACTCTGGGGAACCAAAGGGTAAGGAAAGATATGGGCAATGTTATAGATACATATTATAATATTGGCTTTTCGCAAATATTAAAATGGATTTTATATGTGTGGTGTTAAAGTAACTTTGTTGTAAAGATACAGTTTTTATTTCTGTTGTTAATTAAGCTCAGTGGAATAGCTGCTTGTGTTAAACTGCCTGCTTGGATGGGATAACATCCAATGCACACAGGATGAGGGCACCTGTACAGATCTGCCAACTATCAGCACTCCCCGTCTGAAGGCAGAGTGGACCAAGGCCCAAAAACTGGAGGTGATAAAGAGAAGGAGCCAAAACCACAGCCAAGAAACACACATGCTCTGAAAAGGCAGACCCAAGAGGGGCCATGTAAAATCGTTCCTGGAAAATGTAAAGTAGGTTATGGATATGCATGAGAGTCTATGAATCTGCAACAGGCTGATGTAAGGGAAAGGTATTTCAGGGGGATCCCTGAAGGTAACAGGGTGCTCCTGGCTGAGTGCCAAGATGCACCCGGCTATTATAACCTTTGCTCCATGGTCCTAGTCTCCCACTGTCCATTATTAAACTTTGTACATTTTAACAGGGGAGTGAACATGGTTTTCACTGTGAAAAACGCCAATCCCTTGTTTTTACAATTTTAAAAGTCTAATAATAATAAAATGGTTATAAAAATAGTATCACAATTAGAGTAATAACAATTTGGACAAATTGAATTAGGACAATATGAGACAATAAAAACAAAGACTTACAGACGTCCAGGTACCTTTTTCTGGGCATCACGAGCCCAAAAAAGGACACCTGTTAACAAAGCATTAGCCGTTAAAAACAATAGCCCGTTGCATATTCATACACTTCATACATGATGCATAAATTCTATTCAAACACAGGATTCTGTCTGGTCAGTGTCAACTTCTTCCCTCTAATCCTAATAGCGCCTTCGAGGCGGGAAGAAGTTCGTTTCTTCTGATAAGAAGGCAATAAATTCTTTTTCTCTGAAAGATCTAGGTGTCCTGTGGCTGCTATCTCGCTGCAAGTCCTTTCTTTTAAACAAAGCATCTTACATAGCATAGTTTCTATTTTAACAATTTTTATAACCTAAAACTATATTTAACACAGTACTTAAGAAAATTAATACAGCATTGCTTTCTAACAAAACATGTATAATATTCATTTTAATATTTGCGAAAAGCCAATCATAAAATACATGCATTTTTCACACGGGGGATGACCCAATGAGACAGCCAGGGTGGGAGGGAGTTTGACATTGACATCCCACCCCATATGAGGGACTCCATTTTGTGAGCTATCTGAAGGGCATACAGTGAGGAGAGTTACTGGAGAATGGGTTAGGGTAGAATCCAGGCATGTGTGATCAGTACAGACGTGGACAGGGGGTAGAGAAGGAGGGGAGATGGCAGACAGCAGGTAGCTCGTCTGTGCTTTAGAGCAGTTTCTGTCTCTCATCCTAATCTTGGTGTCAGTGGGTTCAGGAATGCTGGGGGCAGAGCACAAAATCTGGGTTGAGTATTAGAACTTTGAACCCTTGAGAAAACTCTATAAGTCATGTGAAAAATTGGTTACAATTTTGTGACTCTTACCACTCACTTAGTTTGCAAAAGAAAGAGTCTTCCCCTAACTGAGTCCCAAAATGCTCCATGACGAACTGAATCAACAGAAATGTCTGGGAACTCCTTAAACAGCCAATCAACAAAAGGCCTCCAAGTTCCCTTAGTAAAAGTCTTCCCCTCTGAAAGGAGAACCTCCCTAACTGGAACATATATGCCCCTCTCAGCTTTGGATAACTTGTTACCCATAGCTGCCCCTGATGGAAAGGGTCGCCCACCCACAGGACTAAAATATCACCCAAGGATCCTGCACTGCAGGCAGTTGTCCCCCAACTCACTGCTCTGGCGGCTCTGGATGCAGGTGTTTCAAAATGTCCCATGGGCTTCACCAGCTGAGCAGGCCCTCCTGCCCCTTGAGGGTGCCGACGCTGCCTTCAGCAAACCCTGATAAAACTCAGGTCCCACTCCAGGACGGAGGCTGACCCGAGGCGTTTTCTGTCCGGTGACAGTGGAATAGCCGGATCGTCACTGGAGTCGCTCTCAGGGAATTCTCAAAGAAGGTCCCTGTTTGGGCACCACTTGTTGTGGCGTGTCCACAGCCAGCCTCTGTGAGAGACCTGCACTCCCAGAGGTGGGAGCAGGCTCATTTAAACTGCTGATGAATGAGGCAAGAGAGGGGTTTGTGTGGAACTCCAAACACTGTGGATTGTGCTGAAGAGGGTCCAGGGCCAGACACAAAATGGGGCTGGGAACACAGGGTTTATATGGGGGATAAAAGGATCTTACATGCAGCAACCCAGGACAAACAGGGGAAAAGAGAGGTGAGAACATCCTAGGTGGCATACATATAAGTGTGATAAATAGGTATGATTCGTGCTGATAAAAATTGAAACAATAATCAACATTGATACAGTAATTAATATTTGAGAATAATAAAATAGTTAAAAAGTTGTAATACCAAAGTAGAGAGTGAGAGGAAAGGCTCCACCCCTCCTTCCTAGCAGATGGCAGATTTTCTCAAGGACTACAGGAAAGAAGCTGAAGATATAGTTGCTAAAAATGACCAAGAACCTGCTTTGGTCCCAGAAAATGCTAATTATAAGGGATTTATTGCCTTGATATGTAGGTGTAGTGATACGTTAGTCTTGGCTTACATTGTACTGGCTTGGTGCGCATGTGTAACCCAAAGGTGAATTAAAGGACAACGAAGAAGACTACAGGGCCTTCATCAGTGACGACCCCCAAAGACTTGTGCGACCACCAAACCGAGTGGTGGTGCATGCGTGATAAGGGTGGTAATGAAGGTGGAGACAGAAAAGTGACGAACCGAAAATAGGAGGAGATGGCATTGAGACATGGCATATAAGGGGTGATTTTTACTCGGCAAGCTTGTACGTGAAGTGGCAAGGGTCATTGAACTCTGCCCTCCATACCCCGTGGTTGTTTTTGCTTATATGCTATTATTGGAACCAAATTATCCCTTATTTATATATTTTCTAAACTATTCAATTAAAATTGCTGCTACCTTAAATATTGTTTGTGGGTTTTTTTGATGGGATAATTGGGCAAACATAACAATTTTGGTGCCGATACCGGGGACTCTTTTAACTCCGGGAAGGTGGATAGCTTCTGGGAAGGAGCTCCCCACCAGACTTTCAAGTGGTCCCAAGGCTAGACCACTCTCCCTTGCAAAAAAGAGAGTCTTTTTACAATAACGCATAAGCAAATTAGTTTTTAAGAGCACACAAGAGAGGCTCCCATCAGAGTGCCAGCTTGTAGGAGAGAGTACCCATAGAAAACTGCTTTGTGCACAAAGACCCTCGTGAGAAAAGGAGGTTGTGAGTAGCACGAGGTGTTGGGTTGGGGGGCGGCTGTATGCATGTGTGAGTGTGTGTGGAGTGTCTGAGATTGGGGCTGGGCAGTCCCGGACCCCCAAAGCATGTGGGACCTCCCAGTACCGCGTTTTCGCGTTCTCCACGACGAGACCGGCCGGAAAAGGAGGGAAGTGAAAGAAAAGTGAATGAGTGGGGACCCCGGGTGGGTTTGACCCAGGGGAAGGAGGGGATCCCTGGTCCAGGCACCTGTGGGAAGGTCCTTGGGCAGGAGGGATTGACTCAGCAGGGACACTGAGAAAGAGAGTGAATGAATAGGTTCAATTTCCTTGGAGGGGCTGGTAGCAGGCAATTTAGTATGTGATTAGATGGTGAGAGGACGGGGCTAATAGATTAAGAGGGAGAAAGAGGAGTGGAACAAGTAGATTGCAGAGGGAGACATAGGAGTGGAACAAGTAGATTGAAAAGGCAGTGTGACAGAGTAGTAGTGAGGAAATTGAGCCACGAGGTGAGTGTGGGAAACTAAGACTCTCCTGGTACCGGGGATTTCTTAGTTTGTTGCCGCCAGAAATGGGTCAGGAAAAAAGTAAGTTCCTTAACCCAGGGGCTGCAGATTGTAGGAAAAATTCGCAGTGGTTTGAGGTATCTGGGAACCGTGAGGGGGGTTCTCGGGGGGGGGGCGTTCCTCAGGACAGCCCACTGAGGATGATAATACGGTTTTGGGATGAATGGGAATCCTGAAGGGAAGAAAATCAAGAAATTCAGAGGGCAGTGCCTAAAGGACATAATATAGGAAAAATTTTGAGTGAGCATCAGAAAAAATATGAGTCGCCGGCAGAATGGTTAAAAAGATTAAAAAGAGACTTGCAATTATATTCAGGTATAGATATTAATACTGCAGTAGGGCAGGTTCTGTTAAAAATTCAGTTTGTGACCGGATCTTGCAGTGACATTAGGAAAAAGCTGGAAAAATTAGAGGATTGGCAGGACAGGGGACTGCAAGAGTTACTGAGAGAAGCACAAAGGGTGTTTGTAAAGAGAAATGAGAAAAAGCAGGAAGCAGATGCCAGAATTTTGGTGGCAGCAGTTCAAGAAATGCAGGCAGCTTTGAATACAGAAAAATCTGCAGGGAAAAACAAGCAGCGGATGTCAGGATCTATTTTTAGGAACACAAGACCTGTGCATTTTTCCTGCCACAAGAAAAGACACTTAAAAAATTCTTGCCCCACTTTGAAGGGTGCAAGACCCACCTGTTTTTATTGTCATGAAAAGGGCCACCTGCAAAAAAATTGCAGAAAGAAACAGCAAGATGAGAAAACTTCTCAGGAGAATCAGAGAGGGCAAGAGTTTTGTTTAACAAAGAGGACCGAATTACACCCAGAAGAGACCTTGATAATAAAGCTAAGAGTAGGTCCTCAGAGCGAAGAAGTCGTATTTTTAGTCAATACAGGAGTTTCTCGGTCGACAGTGACAAAATTACCCCAGGGATGTGAGGTAAGTAGTGAACGAGTTTCAGTAATCGGAATTACAGGAGAGGCTTTCCCTGTTCCTGTAATAAAAGGAGTGCAAATTGAAATAGATGACAGATTTGGAGTAAATGATTTATTGTTGATACCAGGGGCCGAGAATAATCTGTTAGGCAGAGATCTAATAATAGCCTTAAATTTACAGATAAAACCCTGTGAAGGAAAACTTAAAATTTATTCTTTAACTGAAGAAGATAATCTAGAAATTAATGACACGGGTTGGCATTCAGGTGAAGTGGGAAAAAGTTTAGGGTGAAGGAGTCTGGTCTTCTTAGTCCCTCCTGGTCAGCACAAGCCTTTGAATTTTATATATTATTCCGTACATTATTAATACTAAAAAGGCAAGAAGGGACTATTTATACAGACTCCAAATATGCTTTTAGTGTAGTACATACTTTTAGAAAAATTTGGAAGGAAAGGGGACTTATAAACACTCAAAGGAAAGGGTTAGTACACGGGGAATTGATAATTTAGATACTTGAAGCTTTAAAAGGCTCAAAGAAAATAGCAGTAGTTCATGTAAAGGAACACCAGAGAGGGAGGGATATTAGAGTCAGAGAAATAACTTGGCTGATGAAGAAGCAAAAAGAGCAACCTTAAAAAAAGGCAGATACTAAAATCATGACCTTATAAAAAAAAAATAATAGAAATTCAGCAGGAGACACTTTCCCTTCCGCTAGCAGAATTGGCAGCTATAAGGAAATTAAGAGCAACATTTAAGGAGGGAAAGTGAGTTTTTCCTGATGGCAGGATTATGATGCCGAAACCAGTGGCACATTAGATTTTAGATAACTTGTATAGACAGACACACTGGGAAACAAGGGCCTTTTGTGATCACTTTTTAAAATTTTATGGGTGTATAAGGATATTTGAAATTGGAAAGCAAATTACCCAGGGGTGTCTTACCTGTTAAAAGGTAAATAAAAAGGTGTTAAGAAGCCCTCCCTTTGGAAGATGCAAAACAGCCTACAGGCTATTTGAAAAGATCCAGGTTGATTTTATAGAATTGCTTAAAGTGGGTCGGTGGAAATATTTGTTAGTTATAATAGATCAATTAACTCAGTGGGTTAAAGCATTTCCAGCAGCTTGGGCTACAGTTCAAACGGTAGCTAAAATATTGTTGGAACATGAAATTCCAAGAATGTGATAATCTGGTGGGATTTAAGTTGATTTACATTAACCCTGATTTATTAAGAAGGAACTAAGCATCCTGGAGTGGCTGTGGACCGCAATTCCCTTGAGCTCGGAGGCAGAAGAACGCCAGTGGAAAAAGAATAAAGGACTTTCTGAATCGGTGGGAACAGCCTAAAAAGATCGAAGATCTCCTCCAGGGTCACCCACCAGCAACATTATTAGAACTAATTACAAAACTGCAATTCCAGAAACTGAGATTGATAACACCTGTTGTTAAAAGAGCTCAGAAACAAGTAAAATGTTGGGAGTGTGGTAAACATGGTTTAGGGTGTCATCCATGGTTATGTATTGTTTGCGCACTTTGCTTTAACTCATGGTGGAGAGTAACTAAGAGGGAAAAAAAAGAAAGACAATTGATTTGCTTGCTTTGCTATGGTTATGTATTTAGTCAGCTAATTATAGAACACATTGCTAGTGATTTTTTTGGATACCTTTGAGACTGGGAGACAGGACCCTTCCAGCAGCAATTGGATTAATAGGGAACTTAGATCAATTGGTTCTTGCTATATTGGCTATAGCACAAATAAGAGAAGGAGCAACTCATAATATTATAGACCAGTGTCTCAAAATTGGTAGTTGTTGTGGCGAGAAAGTTTATATACCACATAATAGGCACATTGCAGGGGCATATTGGTGCTGTGAGTTTGCCTGTTGGAGGTGGCGATTTAATAAACTCCCTGCCCTTGAAGCAGAAAATAAATTAGAAAAATCTTATTGTGGTTGGCACATCCCTGAAATTTTGGAAAATACAGGTTTATGGTATTCCGGCTTCATCTTTTTCCCTGTTCTTTTCATTTAAATTATTTTTCATTTTAATTATTTCTTTTTAACCAGCTAGAACTGGGAAATGGCATTTAAAAGGAGACAAGCAAACTCTGTGGGGCTATGGGTACCAAGGAAACTAAAAGCACCGGTGACTAGATCCCAGGATATTACCTTTGCTACCGAGAAGACTGGCATCTCGGCCCTTGGCTGCAACCCAAGGGGCCTTGAGTAAGGTAGAAAGGCAGATTTCCTAAGGATTATTTTCACTGTGATCATTCTGGTATCCTTGGCTGTTGGCCAAAGCCAGAGAGCCACACTGAACAGAGTTTCAGCAATGAAAAAGCAATCAGAGCAAAAACCAAGTCCCAGCAATTTCAACATTTGTGAATATTACAATCACCCTGTGTGTATTAAGGACAAGATGGAATCTGTGTTAGTAACACACCCATATGTTAGTTCTGCCTGCTACAATTGCAGCAGTGTTATAGATGCTTGTATTAAGGAAGGAAAGATGTATTGGATAGAGAATAATTTGGAATATAATAGGCAAGTTCCTTATCCCCATGGTGATCAAATTTGTCCTCAATATGAAAGACTCACTTATTTTAAAAGAAATGATAATGGAAAAGATCCAAGTATAGGCATGGGAAACCGGGCACTAAGAGAAAAATGGAAAGAAAAAATAAAAGAAGAAAAAGAAATTAAGGAAAATAGAGGAAAGAACAGGAGAAAAAAGTCAATAAAATTGGCTGAATTGTATAAACAGCTAAAACAGTATTACAAAGATTGGGATTTGCCAGCCTTGAATAAGAATCTGTTTGTGGGATTGATGCAAGAGATTGCTACGGAATTGGAATTATCCAAATGTTGAATTTGTGGAGGTCTAAAAATGGCTGAAAAATGGCCATGGAAAGGTGAGAGCTTAGCTCCAGAGCAATTTTTAAAGTGGAACCACACGCAAATTTCTGGAACATTGAAGACACCTGAAGGATGGATTTTAAGCCATCAAGTAATTGGAATTATTTGTATAACTCGAGAAGGTAAGAAATTTAATAAAATAGTAGGGCAAACTCCTTGTAAATCCACACTGGTGGTTAATATGGATAATAGTTTAAAAATCTGGCGACCTGAAAACCCCGCTGGATATTGGGGACCAATAAAAGAAATAAATTGTGAATGGGACAAACAGATTAATTTATGCTGGTACAAAAGTCCTGGAGCTAACCCCTACCAATCCATCGACAGCCTGAGGTCTTATTGGGAACAACTGGAGAAAACTGATAAGAAATGGAAAGCCTCAGATGGGATATATTGGATTTGTGGGCAACGAGCATACAGTGCGTTACCTCAAAAATGGGGAGGAACCTGTACTTTGAGGGGAATACAACCCTCCTTCTTTGTTTTACTAAGGTCTAGGAGCAATGTGCTAGGAACTCCACTGTATGAAACCCTGCAGTGGAATAAAAGAGATTTTAATTTAAATTTTCCAACAGCAGGAGGGAATCAAAAATGGGAGGAGGATGAATGGCTTGCAAAACAAATTATAGCAAATTATGACCCAGCAATATGGGCTTAGGATGGGTCATGGGGATATAGGACCCCAATTCAACTGTTGAATAGATTAATAAGGCTCCAAGCTGTAGTGGAAGTGGTGTCAAATCACACCTCCAGTGCCTTAAAAATGTTGGCCAGGCAATATACACAAATGAGGGCGTTTGTGTATCAAAACAGGATAGCCCTAGACTATCTGTTAGCAGAAGAAGGAGGAGTTTGTGGGAGATTTAATGAATTTGAATGCTGTGTAGAAATTAATAATTATGGGGAAGCTATCACAGAACTTGCAGAGGAAATTAAAAGGGTGGCTCATGTGCCGGTACAGAAGTGGAATTCAATCTTGAAAGCAGATTGGTGGGGTAACCTCTTTAGAAGTGTTTGGAGGAAAAAATTAGAGTTCATGTTGTTATGCTCAATTCTGGGATTTCTGTTTCTGCCTTGTATGATTTTCTGTTTTATTAGGTTAATTCATTCAGTGATTCAGGGGATGCAGATTTCAACAATGTCTCTAGATTCAGAATCAGCAGAAAAAGGAAAACCAAAGTCTATAATGGTATTAAAAGCTAAATTAACGCCTGTTAAAGAACAAGGACCTAAAAAGATTGAAATAGACCAAAAAATGCTAACTAAACGTGAAAGACAGTGTGAAAGACTAGAAGCAGAAATAGAAATGCTAGAAAAGTTTGAAGCTGAAAAGAGACAACGATAAAACCAAAATTCTGAAAAATATAAAAGATATCAAGGTACAGCTTTTTAAATACAGCACGAATCATAATGATCAAAAAGAGAAATGGGGGATTTGTGATAAATAGGTATGATTCGTGCTGATAAAAATTGAAACAGTAATCAATATTGATACATTAATTAATATTTGAGAATAATAAAATAGTTAATAGCTAAAAGTTGTAATGCCAAAGAAGAGAGGGAAAGGAGGGGCTCCGCCCACCCCCCCCTTCCCAGCAGATGTTTTCAAGGACCACAGGAAAGAAGCTGAAGATACAGTTGCTAAAAATTACAAGAACCTGGTTGAGTCCAAGAAAATACTAATTATAAGGGATTTATTGCCTTGATATGTAGCTGTAGTGATACGTTAGTCTTGGCTTACATTGTACTGGCTTGGTGCGCATGTGTAACCCAAAGGTGAATTAAAGGACAACGAAGAAGACTACAGGGCCTTCATCAGTGACGACCCCCAAAGACTTGTGAGACCACCAAACCGAGTGGTGGTGCATGCGTGATAAGGGTGGTAATGAAGGCGGAGACAGAAAAGTGACAAACCAAAAATAGGAGGAGATGGAATTGACACATGGCATATAAGGGGCGATTTTAACTTTGCAAGCTTGTACGTGAAGTGGCAAAGGTCATTGAACCCTGCCCTCCATACCCCGCGGTTGTTTTTGCTTATGCGCTATTATTTGAACCAAATTATCCCTTGTTCATATATTTTCTAAACTCTTTAATTAAAATTGTTACTACTTTTAATATTGTTTGGCCTTTCTATGATGGGATAAGTGGGCAAACATAACACCAGGTTAGGTTACACCCTAACCTAAGCAGAAGGGAAACCTCTACTTACGGGTGAAGTGTGTCACGTAATACACGGAAAAAGAAATGCCATAAGCAGCAAAAGCTGCTGTGGCCAGATGGTGAAACATTATCATTTTTGAAAGTTAGGTAAATAATAGAAGAAACAAGGCTCTTGTCAGTGGGCAGCTACCCACTGACAAATTCCCCAGCAAGGAAAGTTCTCCTGATCTGAGCAAGCACTAGGGCTGCTTTGACACTCAGGCCTTCCGTGCACCAAGGCAACCTTCTGATGTCACTACGACAATGTGGAAACCATGCCCTGACATCACAAAGCAAACGCTCCATGTTGGTCTGTGAATTTATGCAAAGCAATAACCAATCTTCCCTACAGCAAACACAAAAGAGCCTGGGAAGTTCTTCTCTGTCACAAAGCAGCACAAATTACCTTCATGGGCCAAACCCTGTTGTTCAGGGAATCCAAGAGGAACTCCAAGGGTGCCCCAAGCACCTACAGCCTGTACCCCAGCTGAGCAATCAGATGGGACACAAGCAAAAGAAACCAGACCAAGACAATGGCCCACAGCATTGCACATGTGAGAAATTACTCTCACTTTTAATATTTCAAAGGTTTAGTAAACCCTAACAAAGGACTGAATAAGGAAAAATTGCAGCATTGGGAGTCTCTGTGACTAGCAGCCATGCACTCATCTTCAAAAAGGATGCTCTGCCTTTTATACCCTTAGCCCCTCTAAAAGTTTTGTCAGTCAACTCTTTCTCTGCTGACCATTGGTGGAGATTACTTTCTTGCATCTTGACTGGAGGTCAGGTGTTCTTACACCCTGCCTGCTGGTCACAAGCCAGCCCTCCCCAAATGCCCTGACTACCAAGGCTATTACAAGGGGGACGGGAAAGAGGACTATGGGAGGATATATTACAATACCATCACTACACATTTGAACATCCTCATAACATCTGCTTCTTAATTGTCAGAGCCAACCATTGCATTACTTGTCCAGAACACACAGAACCAGGAGAGAAGCCACTGTTGGCATCACAGCTGAAATGTTTCCTAACAAATCTCCCCACATATTTGCACCTTTATTGGGCATGCCCAAGGCTCCGGTGCGGGTACATCTCTGCCTCTCTTCCCCTTTGGCAGCAATCGAACTGGCACCATCTGCCCACCAGCAGCAGCTGCTCCAAGCTGGGAACGCCACTGGCTGTGCTGATTTCCAGAGGCTTCTGTGTGCCAGGGGAAGCCAAGGCAGGAGCGGGTTGAACGGCGCTGGCGCTGCTGCTGCTCTGTGCCAGAGAGCCCCGGCTGGGCGGGGCATGGTGCCCACTGCGCTGCGGGCTCCTTCTCCTGCCACAGCTGGGCACACCTGGCAACAAGGCGTGACAACTTGTGGGCAAGCCAAGGGGTTTCTGGGGCTGCACTGCTCTGCACACACACAGCACACCTGCAGCACAGAATTTTAACCCTCAAACAGGTAAACCAAAGGGAAATAGCTGGAAAAGATTTCATTTCAACCACTCTTTATGCTTCAATAGGAATGACCAAAATGAAAGTTACCGAGCAGGGCCCAATCTACACTGCCAGCTCAGTGTGAGAAAAGAGGCATTACTTTATTTCAGTGCTGGGTGCGTGGGAATCACTTCCCTGAAACATGCACACCCATGTGTTAGTATCCATGGAACTAAGACATTACTTTCATTACTTTCATTCATTACTTTGCTCAAACTCACAGGCTAAACATTCGCACAAAGTGTTTGACATGTTTAAATCACTTCCCCACAATTACTGACATTTAGAGTAGGGGTCTCTTGAGGATCTCTGCTGGTCATGTGGTGAACATCCCATTCCTCAAATTCTCCTCCCCTGGTTAAGAGCCTTCTTCTCCTTGAATGCATTGCAGCTACTTCCTCAGTAGTCCCACTGTCTTTATTCTCAAGGGTAAGAAATCCACTTGCACACATTAACCACTGCTGTGAGGGAAGGTACGACTAAGCACTGCCTGGTAAAGCTTAACAAATTCACAATTTCTTGCAGGTCAACACTTCCCCAACGTCTCTCATTCCTTCTCTGGGAATCAAACACAAGCATTTTGTGATCACTGAGCCCAAGGCCGCCTCTAACCCTCCTGTCACCCAGCAGCCCTTCTCTCCTCACAAACAGCAGGCCCAGCAGTGCCTTCCCTCACTGGCTCAGTCACCAGCTGTGTCAGGAGTTCTCTGTCACACACTCCAGGAACATCCTGGACTGGTTGCTCTCCGCTGCACTCTGTTGCCAGCAGACATCCCCACCCTGTTCCATGCCCCTTGCAGAACCCTGCACCTGCTGTCCATGGGCACCTGGCAAGGGGAGGCACTCACGGCAGAGATGCACCAGCTGCCCTGGGCAGGAACCAAAACCCTCTGGCGGCACAGCTGCTGGCCTGGGTCTGGCACAGCTCTGCACGCCCCACTCCTCACGGGCTTTGGGCTGGAAATGCAATTGCACTTTCTGCCTCATGGAGAAACACCAGGGCTGCACAAACAACGGCCAGCAGGCCACGTCCCAAAGGCACTGCAGCATGGAGCTGAGAAGGAAGAACACCCTTCCCCAATTCCTAACCATACCAAAACCACCATCACTGGGACTTTTAATCTTCTGAATGTAGAGTTGATTCACAGGGTGACAAGGGAATCTTCCAATGGAGTTGAAGTTTGGTAGAGATTTTATTCTGAGTCCTAATCAGACTGTTGATTTGAAAATTTATTTGAAAATATTTTTAAAAGGCTGTGCAGTCATATGGTTTTTTTCTAATACCAAAATGGCTAGATGAAATGTACTGGCATTTTAATTACATCCAAACTGATTAGTCTGTAAAAGCTTTCCTGCAGAATAGCCACTAAATAAGAAATGAAAATCTGTGGACTGTTGACTTTGCAAATTTCTACTAAACTTATCAGACAATGAGGCATTTTTACGTAGATCATAGAGCAAATTAATTCCTATGGATAACTTGATTTGGATAAACCTGTTGATTTCAAATTAAAACTGCCAGCACATACTAAGTGGAAATCTGAATACTCAGTTCTATGAGCTCTGAATTATTACATAGTCATTGTCTGCCATATTAACAAAAATTATCATTCTGGCTATTTTTTTTACTTACAGCCAGCTCTTCAACACTCTTTCTAACACCAGAAAGAGAGTTTGTAGCAATGTGAACCATGGGTTGGTGGAGCATTGCAGAAGGCTCCTATGCCAGCACTAAACGTTCACATTTACCATGGCATCACTTCTTGCCTTTAATTCCAAGCTACAGCTCAGTTCCTGCAGTACAGATTCACAATTGTAGTCTGTATTTGCAGCTGGTCCTTACTTTCCTGTCCAGAAATAAATCATGCTTGGATCTCAAATCAAAATAAAACGAGGAGAGACCCAGGTTCTGGATAGGTATAGCAAGAACTAAGAGATTTTTTTGCAAATATATTGAAAAGTTGTTTGTACATGCTGCAAAACCAGCAGATTAAAGATTTGCACTCTAACTTGCAAGCTGAGCTTTGCCTGTTCTTTCTGGACTAATTTCTTGAGGCCAGACACTGAACCTAATCAGTAAGAAAATCCAAACCACAGGAGTAGTTTGGAGAATATTGTAAATTATTCTGTCATGATGCTTTTTGCCTAAAAGTTCTGGCCCTCATCCGACTGGAGTAATTAGAGGACATCGAAGCCATCACACTGTGCCTGTGCACACAATTCCTTCCCAGGAGTAATCCATGAAGCAACACTGACAAATCCACACCAGCAGCTGCTGCCACACAGCCATGAAGCAGAGAATATGTATTTCTGCTACACTTGGACAGCTGAAGATGCCTCTGCTGAGCTAATTTTAGTGACTACCCACCACAGATGAGACCTTGTGGTCAGTCTCCAGCAAGTCAGGGCAGTTAATATTCTGCCTAAATGAAGTAAGTCTAGCAATACATAGACCATGGAACCTGAGGAAAGCCAGCAGCTGTGGGAGATTTAATTTGTTTCCGTATCTTTCTTTTTACTAATGTATTGCTGTCAATTATTTAAAGAATGGAATCTTTTTGCATACCATTGGCTGGAAGGTTGGTCAGTCTTCCATTCATGACTCCTCTGAAAGCATCACCGCAGTGTTTTTATCAGTAGCTCTTCCATCATCATGGCTCACACAGCATTTCCTGCAGCTCTTGCTGGAGCCAGGGAAAGGCACCAGGAGAAGGGGGAGAAAGCTGTGTGCAGAGGCTGTGTCAGCTGAAGAGACATTTCTTTCCTCTGATTTGGCTGAATGGCTGCAGGAACCTTGCTGGCCCTGCTGGCGGGGTGGCCTTTTGCAGGGCTGGGCAGAGTTTGGAGCCCAGGATCCTTCCTCTCGGTGGGACACCAGGGTGAGCAGCCCCTGTCCCAGCCAGGAGCAGAGGTTCTGTGGCTCTGCCCTGGGCACAGGGACCTGCCACTGCCATGAGCTCCTGCTGCGGCTCCTCTGGGGCAGCTCCTGCTCTGCAGTGATGATGGGCGCAGCTGGGGGTGGCTGCAATGGAGGGTGGCTTCCAGTGGGCTCTACTGGTCTGCCACACTGGAGCCAGCAGAGCTTCTGGAAGGAGTCTCCTCTAGTGAGCTGCTGGAGCTGGAGCTGGCACTGGCCACAGAGCCGCTGTGTTCATCCCTGACAGGAGCAGAGCACAGCAGCCTCTGGGCCTCCTTGCTGCACAATGACAGTGAGGAGGCCATGGACCAGAGGTTCAGTATGGATGACTCAGCTTCCTGATAAACTGTGCTAAGAAAACCCTGCATCCCTCCTGCCAGATCTAAGACACTCCAAGAAATCTGTTGGCACTTTGGGAACTCAGAATTGTTTGAATTTTGAACAATTGTCCTATGAGCACTTTTGATTGTTTTTGTCATTTTGTGTTGATTCAGTTGATCCTTCAGAGAAGCTTTCCTAATAATATAAAACAGGAGGAATTGTGGAGACCCTGGGGGGGCATTCCCTGGTCTAGGGAGACACAAGAAGCTTCCCTCAAAAAGCTGTTAGACCCCATTGGCTCCTTCCCCTGTTCCTATGTCTGTTCCTGTGTTCCTGAGCCACACCTTCCCTATTCCCTGATTGGCCCCCTTATCTTTGTACTGCCCCGAGATCAGGGTCAGCCCCCAGGCCCCTGTGGAGACAAAGTGAGACCCTCTGTGTGTGGTTGCTGGGAGCTGAACATCTACCTGCACAGCTGAATAAAATATCTGTGGAGATTATGCAAAGGTCCTTTTTGCTTCTTTACCCTGGACTATGCTAGCAGCAATTCAGACTGCTACAGAGGAGAAGCTGCAGTACTGGCACCAAGATTTTGGCAACTTGACCATAGGCACAGAGGGTGTGCAGGATGCTGCTCTAGGAATTCCTTAACCAGCCATCTCTGGTGCTGGCATATTCCCTCCAGCTTCTGGTGCAGCCAGGGCCACCTTTGGCCCAGTAGATGACATTGTTATTTGAAAAATTCGGCCCACACCTTGGGCAGGAGGCCATCCACAGGCTCTGGTCCTGCAGCCCCCGGCTCAGCTGGGGACAGTGTTCCCTGCAGGGAAGATGGAGCAGCCATCACAGGGTCTGGGGGGCTGCTTTCAGCGAGGTGGCCAGGCTCTCTCCCTGCTGGACTCTAGCAATGGTTGGGGGAGCTGATGGCAAATTGTATGTAGTCCTGTTCATCCCACTCAGAAAACGTGACAGCTTCTATCATTCTTCTGCAGAGTTGGCACGCTGGATTTCTCTTTGCCCACTGCAGGATGCAGCCCAGGCAGTACTGGTGGTGACAGGGCAGAGAAAAATTCACATCCTTCTTAGTGACCTGGCAGATGGGGCAGCTCCGTTCTGTCCCCATGGCCATGTCTGTCTGTCCCAGCAGCAGGGAAGAGCTGAGGACCATGAGCTGCTCTCATCAGCAATCTTGCTTGGCCAGAGCCCAAGCTCGAGCCACAGTGGTCCAGGCTCTGTCAGTGCCCAAACATAAGCAGAAAGGGATGTTGTATCACAATCCATTCCTTGGTGAAGGAGGTCCATAGCAGCCTCAAGAGGCACCTTAGACACTCAACAGTCAAGGCAGTAACATATGGACAGGACACAGATGGCAGTTCATGGCTGGGAGAGCATTTGTAGGCATATCCAAGGACAAATTTCCCAGGAACTCTCCACAGCTCTGGGGTCTGCCCATCAGCTCTGTCAGAAGCTTCAGCAGAACAACCAAAGTTCCTAAAAAGCAGCTCCCAGACACTTTCCCTACCATCCTGCCTGAGTAGCCGGGTTGCTTGTTGCAAAACACTCTTTTTCTCCTCTTCCCCAATGCCCTGTGGACACTTGCGGCCAAAATAAAAAGCTCCTGGCCCTCTGTGTGATGTGATAATATAGTTTTTATATTTCCATACTGGGATGAAAGAAAGCTGTGCTGTGGGTCAGGAGAGGCCAGGACCCACTTGGCCTTCCTGCAGGCTGAGGTGGTCCCAGCAGACATCCTGCTGCTTTTTTGGGGAATGTGTGAGGGGGAGTGGAGGGGGAGACAGAGAGGCTGAGATCATAGAGTGGAAACTCAGCTCCAGAGTGGCAGTGCAGACTCTCCCTGCTGAATGCCTGCTGGGGCTGGCAAAGAAGGAAAATGCCCCAATAACAGCCAGTGGCACTGTGTCTCAGGGACAGGTACAGGGAGGTGACAACAAACAGCAGCATGGCTCGGTCTCACAGCTTCTAGGAAGCAGTGACAGCGGGTCCTCATGTGCCAGAGATTTCAGAAAGGCCGTCTTCTCAAATGGCCACTCTAAAATCCCTCTCTTTGACTCCTGGGTTTGTGAATGCTTTTGACAGCCACAGCATCCTGGGGCAACGCATTCCATGATTTCATTAAGCACTCCTTGAAAAGCACTTCCCATTGTTCAACTGAGCTGCCAGCCTGGTCATTTCAGAGGGTGCTGCCTTGGTGGAGAGAAAAATCAGTCTTCTGCCTTTCAGAGAGATGAAGGAGAAGGGACTCTTCACCATCCAACACCTGGCTGGGTCCCATTCAGAGGTCCTGTTTTGTAGACTTGGTGAGGTTTGCTTGGCAGTTGCCAGCGAGGTGAGAACATTGTTCTGAATTGTCCCCCATACTTCATACACAGCGTGTAGAGTAGGTATGAGCTTGTTAATCGTGCTCAGGGTCTGCCTTAATTTCTGCTTTTAGACCTGAGATTTCCAATGTCTGTCATCTGTAGGATCTGTGGGTACATGCAGCTGTATTTACTGGCAGGTCGGGTATCTGACACTCATCTTTGAGTGTGGAGCCTTCATAATGCAATGTGCAAATGCAGAAACTGAGACACTAATGATGATATTTGCCAGAGTTCCAGTCTCTGCCCAAGCTATAATTCAACGCTGCAAATTATTCTGTAGACCTGAGCCTGTGTTTTCTGTTTCCTGGCTGAGTGCTTCAACTGCTGGTGTTGCATTTTTGAACAGGAGCACCTGACTCTTTTATCTTTATGACTTTTGCCTTCATGATTTGAAAGCAGCCCTTGCTTTAATTTTCTAGTAAAAGGGCCTAAAATCAAAGCTGTGGACATTTTAGAAGGGTTAAGTAGAACACTAAATGAAATTTTTATTTTAGGCCTGCAGTGAGCAGGTCTGAGGCCAGAAATTGGTGCCAGAGTAAGTGCCTTTCTGTGCTTGTGCTCTCCTGCTCTTCCTGTACTTGTATGTTCCCCTGGACACAGTGGGATGTGTTGTCATTTCCTGGGACTTCTGTTGAAGGCAACTGGTTTTCTTTCCAAGGTGATTCTTATGTTTCCCCTCATGGCTTCCCCAGGTGACCAACCTCCATTCCAAGGTGTCCTGCTCTGCCATTGTCACTCTGGGAGAGCTCTCTGTGACCTTGAAGAAGGACATGGACTCTGAGGTGGATGAGGTTGCTTGCTCTGGTCTTTCTCCAGATGGTGTCCAACTCCCCAGAATTTGTTTAGAAAGCAACCAGTCAGAGCCTGGGGATCATGGTGGAGAATGTGACTCCTGCACGAGCAATGACTGCTCTCATGGACATGGGAGTCAAGTAGGTTCTTCTTCTTTTAGTGATATTCTTCACCTTCATGTGTGTGGGAGGGAGAAGGGATGAGACAGAGAATGGGAATGCTGGGAGGGAAGGGTCCTGTATCCTGCATCTTCTGTGAACTCAGTGACTTGATTCTCCAACCAACCTCACTTCTCTCCTCTTGTCACCTATTTCTGCCCTCCTGCAGCCCATTAGTTCTCAGAATCACAGAAGTGTAGAATATGGGGAGTTGGAAGGGGCCCATCAGAACCATCGAGTCCAGCTCCTGGCCTTGCCCAGAACAGCCCAAGGGTCACACCAAGTGCCTGAGATTGTTGTCCAAATGCTCCTACAACCCTGTCGGGCTTGGTGCTGTGACCACTGCCCTGGGGAGCCTGTTCCAGTGCCCAGCCACCCTCTGGGTGAAAAACCCTTTTTCCTGATATCCAAACTAAAGACCCTCTGACTCAGCTTCCTGCTGCTTCCTGGAGTTCTCCCAGTCTGTCAGATTTTCCTAGATGTGGTGATCAGTGGGGAAGGGAAAGTGCCTGCAAATGCCTAGGATAGAGCCTTGTACTTTTGTGGGAAGAGGGACAATTGCAATTGCAGCTGTGAGCAGTGTTTGGTATTTCACAGTGCTAATCACAGAGGCCCTGGGAAAACCATGTCTCCTCATGATGCCATTAACTTGAGAAATGAGGAGGGTCCTTGCTGGGGCGTGGAGCACATGGGGGACAATCTGCTGGGTGTAGCACAGCCTGCACAGCAGGTGCAGCTCCTGCCAAAGAAGTCTTGTATGACTGTCATGGCCTTAGAGCTCTGCTTTCTATTCAAAGTGATGTTTCATGTTAGCCTTGAGATGATGAATCACTTTACAGGCACCTTCACAGGCTGACCGTCATGGGACAGTTGAAGCAAATGCTGCCTTAAATGTTGGTGCTGGGCCTGATAGTTCCCAAGAGACACTTTCTAGAACAGGACAGCCCGGCTAAACTGCCTGCCACCCTTTCCTCAGCTTTGCAATACGGTAAAACATTCAGATGGATCCATTGCCAAGCCCCACAGAAGAAACAGGCCGCATTGCTGGATATTCTGCAACTGCCCAGCCCACGACATGTTTTCCTTGCATTTGTTGTTTTCCTTGCACTTGTTGTTTTCCAAAGGTCTGCAGATTTGGGGATAAATGGGTGGAAAGAGCCTCAATCCTGCTGCAGCTCTGTGTACTGGGTGCCCTCTGATGGGTCAGCATCAATTGTCCTTAATTTCTAAATTATTCATATGTCATCTATTTCTTTAATCTTTCTCAGAGCAAATACTGTGAAAGAAACTGAGTATCAGACAGTGCAGGGAGACTGAATTCCTCCCTCTTCTGTGCAGGCAGGCCTTGTGTGCAATGCTACCTTTGTGTTTAGCTGAGGCCAGAACCTTCTGCAGGTGCCTGAAGGTGCAGGGAGAGCCCAGGCACCTTCCCCCAGCAAGGACAGGGAGCAGGCTCTGGCCAAGGCCGGCGCTGCTGCTGCTCCTTGTCCCTGTGCCCAGGGTTTGCTCTCTCCTCCCCAGCAGCCGCCCCGCCCCGGTGTGCGAGTGTGAGGCCCAACTCCTCCTGTCCCTGATGGAGAGAATTGGAGTCACCCAGCTCGCAGGCACCCCCAGGGCTGAGAGGCTGCCACACGTGGCAGGGAAGCTTGCTCGGGACTGTCACAAGGACACAAGGTAATGATCTTCATTTCACCTCCCAAAACAGTAAAACCGTTTTGTGTCTGGCTATGAAAGTGAAACCACACAAGAGTGGAAACTAAAGGGAATATGAAGTTACCTCACGGTGTGAATAAGGGTCATAGAATCATGGAATATGCTGAGTTGGAAGGGCCCATCAGGATCATCGAGTCCATCTCCTGGCCATGTGCAGTGACCCCAAGAGTCACTCCATGTGCTTG
Source organism: Melozone crissalis (assembly GCF_028551555.1). Lineage (NCBI taxonomy): Eukaryota > Metazoa > Chordata > Aves > Passeriformes > Passerellidae > Melozone > Melozone crissalis. Next base: position 1,842,744 of record NW_026535799.1, on the reverse strand, counting down.
AGAGCATTTTCCAAACTCTTCTTGAGCTCTGTCAGCCTTGGCACTGTGACCACTGCTCTGGGCTGCCTGGGCAAATGGCTGAACTGGGAAACCTGAGGCTGGCCAGCAAAAAGGAGCATTGCCAACTTTTTCCTGTGGCTTGAAGGATTCTGTACTGAGATCAAAAGAGCTCAGATCAGCCAGTCCAACACTTTTGTTTGGCCTTAGGTGCACAACACAAAGCCAAAGTGCTGGCTAATGTTCATCACTGAAGGATCCCAAACATCCATTTCTCATTAACTTCACACTATCCTAGAAATATTTCAGGGGTCTTTAGCCAATCTTTTCAGACTTTCTAAACTTGTTCTGAAGATTTCTAGAATGCTGTTATCTGTGGCTCAGTGAGCTCCACATTTCTTCTTGAAGAAAACTGCGGTTTCCTACTGGCAAAATCAACCCAAACCACCAAATTCCCCTTCCTTGATGATGAAATTGCCATTAATAGCTGCCAAGAACACCAGAGCAACTAGCTGCCCCTGTGCATACACATAGCATAGAATAATCAAGAGGATGCATGAGGTGTTTTGTCCTGGCTTCCCTGCCAGGTAAAGAAAGGCAAATTATTGTGCAATGGCAGCAGGACACTGCTAACAGGCTCTGACAACAAAGCAGATGTGTTTTGCTTGTTCCCTGGGATCCTTTGATGCCACAGAAGCACACCCCCAGTGTCAGAGTGAATTGGTATTTTTCTGTTGCCCCACATTGTCCTCTTGCCTCTTGTGTTCAGCTGACAGCACTGTGCAGTGTCAAGTGAGGTAAATCTCCCTCTTTGTGAGTAGGTAATGCCTTCTCTGCAAGGATTGCCCCTGATGAGTTTAAGGTATCAGTCTCTTCTGTTAACACTCTTCCTGTGTTTGTTCACTTTTGATTTCCTTCCTTCCTTCCTTCCTTCCTTCCTTCCTTCCTTCCTTCCTTCCTTCCTTCCTTCCTTCCTTCCTTCCTTCCTTCCTTCCTTCCTTCCTTCCTTCCTTCCTTCCTTCCGCATTATGTACAGGAGATGGTGAAGATGTTGCTCAATCATCAACAATTTAAAATGCTTTTGGAACAATCTCTTTCCACCCGTGACCTGGAAGATATCCTGACAAGAATTAAGAAGAAAGTAAGTGCTTGGCAGGAGAAATGTCTCCTTTGGGCAAGTATTGCCACTGCTAATATGAAATCAAACATACCCAATCTTTCTTTAGCTCATTCCTCTTCTGGTGAATCATTTTGCTCCTGGGAATGAGCTGTTAATCCTCAGCCTATTCATCTGTAGACCACAAAGGAACTGATGTTATTAGGGAAAAAGTGGGGTTTTGAATATTTTCAATATCGGTCACAAAGAGGAAAGGCAAAGAGGAGAAAATGGGTTTACATTTAAGCGTAAGCCACCACCATGCTCTCCCTACTCTGCCCCCTGTAAAGCAATTAAATGAGAATTGTGCTTCTGAAGATAACAGAGTCTTTGCAAAGGACACTGGAAGTAGCAGTGCCAAGAAAATTCCCAAATTTGCAAAAGATGTCCAAGTCAATCCTAGTTACTACAATTACTGTCTGTCTTTTGGGAATACTGCCCTGCTGTCCAGCCATGTGGAGCTGGAAGAAGCTTGGTGAATTCAGCAGCATCCAGTGGAAAATCCTTTGTTTGTTTGGAGGATGATTTTATTTTTCTAATTGACATTACAGAAGGGAGCCTGCCTTTGTGCAGGCACAGGGAGAGTGAGTGTTGAACCAAATCAACTTCCAACACAATGGGCCAACCCCCAAAGAGTCCAGTTTGTTCTGCTGCTTCCTTCACAAACACTCGTTGCCTGCCAGTTTGCATTATTCACATTTATGCTCAAGACTAAGGAATTTGGGATTTTAGATTGCTGCTCATAACCTGTCTTGACTCAAGACCCATAACCTGTCTTGGGCTATTGAAAACAAAGAGTTGGCATCACTGAATCTCTGGTCTGTTTCCATATTTATAAATTAGGAAACGTTTCCCTAAGCCTTGGTAGCAGTGATCCTGGTTCTACCTTGTGTTTAAAACAGGGAATTTCCTGTTTTATACTCTAAAGATTGATGGGGTTTCTCTGTGTCTTTGTAGGGGATGGAAAACCAGAAGGCTGAAGGCCCATCTGTCAAGGAGCCAGTGAAGGAGAGGAACGATGGCTCAAAGGAGCCCCAGGCCACATTGTCTGCTAGCAAATGGTGCTGAGCACTTTTGTCAGATGTGACAAAGCACGTGACAAGCTTTACATGCCTCTTCCTCAGGAAAAACTTTCTGGCAGAGATGACCAATGCCACAGATTGTTTCCTTTCCCTACAAATGCTCTAGGATAAAAAATGTCTACTTCTGCATTGTGCTGAACACATCTTCTCTGGAGGGGTTTCCACAAAAAAGGAGAGACAAACAGACACCCATTGGTTGCAGCTCAGACGATCCAGTGCAGTAGCAAGGGCAGGGTTGTGGAGGCTGGGAGAGGGCCATGTTTCTGCTGCCTGACTTGGGACAAGTAAATTCAAACAGGGCTTTTTTTCATTTGAGTGGAGTCATTTTCAGATGGGTGTTTTGATGAAAAATCTCAGTCTGGAAGCAAGATGCCATTCCACAAAGATGCAGTTCTCATCCGTGTGGTTTGGCCTGGTTGAATCATGGTTTTCTTACCCTCAAACACTACCAAGTTTGAGTAGTAAGTAGCAAGGAAATTCCTGAAAAAGTTCAGTCAACAGGTGTCTCAATGTGGACTTTTTGCCTTGATATTCTTGTCCTCCATGTAATTTGCTTGATGGACAGCATGTTTGGTTTATTGCCCCCTGGGCTGCAATCAGCATTTAAGACAGGAATTGCTCCTTGCTGTCTCTTCATGGCAGCTGCAGAGCTGCTTGTACCTGTTCTCCTCTGATAGCAGAGGGGATTTATTTAGCTCTGTCTGCTCAGCAGTGACAGGAAAGTGACCACATGCCTCAGTAGCACAGCTGGCATCTTCCTGTGCTCATGGAAGAGACAGGTTGATCCAGGAGAATTGTTATAGTGGGTTTGTTAAGCTGTGCATCTGGTCTCCAGGGAAGCAAATGAAATGTGAGTGTAGTTCTGGGATGTCTGGATTCTGTTTTTATCTCTCTTACTGATTTTCTGAATCCTTCAAATGTGTCTCTGTTTATCTGTTCAGATGCATCTGAGCTACTTTTCCAGATTGTCATGTCTGGTTGTAGAGACACTTCTCCAGAGTGATGAGTTCCCTTATTCTAAGACACACACATCCCATATGAGGAGGCATTTAAACTTGGAAGTAGTGTCTCTCTTTCTCCACAAAGCAATGTGACCTGTGTGCCCTGGCAGCCATCTGAAGATAGATCAGATGCATCTCATCCTTCGTTTTCCTGAGTGAGCAGTGGTGAGAATGTCACTTCCAGATTGTCTCCTGTAATGATTGTCATGAGGTCCACGTTGTTCTTCAGACCCTCATGACTTTCCAGCTTGAAATCACATAATTAGGAAAACTGCTCAAGATGTTTTGCTCACGATTAACTGCAGGTATTGTCTGTGGCTGCAGCTCTCTCCACAGAGAACAGTAGGCACAACTTTCCCAGGCATTGTCCTGGGGAAGGTTGTGAGAAGATCAAAGAATGAGAAACAATTCTTATCTTCCCTTGCTGCGCCTGTTGTTGTGAACATGTGGAATGTGTTATGGAGATTTGTTGACCAAAGGGTAATTTCTTAATTGGCCACTGGTGATGGTGTTTTGGATTCAATTGACCAATCTGGTCTGTCTGTATCATATAGTATAGTATAGTATAGTATAGTATAGTATAGTATAGTATAGTATAGTATACTATGGTAAAGTGATTGTTCAGCCTTCTGGAATCATGGAGTCAATGTTAGTTATTTCCACGATGGGGATGCCATGCTACAATAATTATCACCACCAAGTCCTCATTTGGTTTTATTTTCCAGGGTGAAATCTCCCTCTGATGGACACCTCCTACCCCGTGCACAAGCCCAGGTCACGTCACCTCCAGCTGTGGAAGAAACAGAGCTGCTCCAGAAGCTTTACCATCTCCTGGAAGCCAAGGGGTTTCAGAAAAGGATGGAAGGAGTGGAACTCCTCCAAGACCTGTGCAAAAAAAGCCCCCAGCTCATCTCCACTAACATTGCCCAAGTATGTAGGGTATCTTCGCTGCTCCTTTCCTTTAGCTCCTTTCCTAAGTCTGTAGCAGCAAAGTTAATTCAGTGTGTCTTGGCACTCTGTCCTGGGTGTTTGTGACACGCTGGTCCCTCTTACCCAGACAAATGTAATTCAGGTCCAGGCTTCAGGACAAGTTATTTCAGTCCAGTTGTATTTGTCTGGCAGGTGCCTATTGATGCTGTTCATCAGATGATGGCAGAATTTTCTGCTGGTGTAACTGCTGCTCTCTCCTACTCCCAGTTGGGTGAAGTGAAGGGAATCCAGCCCCTGAAAGCATGGCAATTGTTCTCTAGACCAAAAATGGGTTTGCATAGGGAAGAGAATTATCAGGCTGGGTTGGTTTAAACCCAGTTGTTTTTTTTAAAGAATACTTCTATATACTCCATCTTGTCTTACACAGGCACAGCTCTGGCTACTCATTCCCATCCTTGTTCCTATTTCTCTTGGTAAAGACAGTGCTCACCCTTCTTGGGGGTCTTTCTTTCTCTTTGGAAAAGGAGGAAAACAGCTAAGGACTCATCTCTGCCTTCTCCTCCCAGTAGCTGCTTTCTCCCTTTTACCAGGGAAAGGTGCCTGATAATGTGGCTGTCAAGGGACTGAACCTGCTGTAATGAGAGCTGTACAGCACATTACATTTAAGAAGTCCACCTGTTACTTAGAGAAATGGTCTGGATCCTGGAAGAGTTGATCAGAGCCCTGCACTTCTCCAGACACTGGCTTAGAGACAACTCAAACAAAAGAACACTTAGATCTCCTACAGCCATAGTTTTGGCAAAATCATAACTGCCCTCAGTACTTGAGGAACCTGTATAGAAAACCAGGCATTGTAAACATCTGCTTCCATTCAAAGCAAAGGTACTCTTTAGCATTAATCAATGGAATTGATTCAATGATTTATAGATGGAGAGAAATACCATAGGAACTATTCTGTCCCCAGCCAAACCTCTTAAAAACGGAAGAAAATCTTTCAACCAGCATGAGGTTGTGCCACCATTCCAGTGAGTTGCCCCCAGGGAAACAGTGAAATTGTGCAAGCGAGTGCTGACCTGACAGAAAGGATCACTTTCATCTTTGACATTGCTGACTGCTACATCCACTCTTCAAACAAGGACATTTGAATCCAGCTTTCACGTTGCTTGTTCTCTTCACAGATTTTTGATTATTTTGTCCTGAGAATATCTGACAGCCACAAGAAAGTGAAGCAGAGGGCACTGGACATGCTGGCTGAAATCACAGGAGCCCTGAAAGATGCCTTGAACCCGGTGATCATTGGTTTGGTGGAAGGAATAACAAAGAACCTGAACTCAAAGGATCCCAGGGTTTGTGGGGCAGCTGTGAAAGCACTGGAAGAATCCATTGCTCATTTGGGTAAGGCTGAGCCCTGGCAGGGACTCTCCTCAGCTTCATCTCTGTCTCTCCTGCACAAGAGAGCACTGAGTGCCTTGACAGCTCCTCTTGTCTGTGGAACACTCCAGCTGACACCCAGCAGAGGCTGTGCAGGTGCAGTCCTTATGCACCATCCCCAACAGGCTGGAATGGGATCAGCATTTCCCAACAGTCCCAGGAGCCCTTGGCTCTGTGCTGCTTGTCTGAAGAGCAAGTCCTGGGCTACAGCTCTGCTACAGTTCAGTGACAAACGGGGTTTCGAGTTTGCTTGGGCCCCGTCTGACTTCCCAAATGAACAGATTTGCTGTTGGCATGATGGGAAGCTGACCCATCAGAGCTTCTGCAGGGCAGCCACCTGCAAGGCTCCACATGAGAGGCATTAGCTGCCTATTTTCCACTTTTCTTCTTTGTCTTCTATGTTCAAAGGGGAACTGATGATTCACCAAGTTCATTTCTTTAGAACAAACAGGTATAAACCCAGCTGTCAATGATGCCTTGTTCCACATGTGGTTTTGCATGGGGCAAGATGGCCACAGCAATTAACTACATAGGCAAGGGCTGCTCTAAATTCCTTTGCCACACAAATTTATGTCAGCTCTGGGGGAAATATGCCTGAAAAAAGGAGTGTTGAAGAGGCAGGTCTTCAAGAGGAGTTTCCACTTGCTCCTCCCCAGCTGCTTTGTGAACTCAGGAACTGCCTGACTCAGTGCCTTTCTGTGACCCAAGTATGGGGCTCTTCCTTTTTGCTCTGGGATGCAAAACCTTTTCACTGCTTCCATGTGACTGAACTCTCGAGGTCCCTGCTGTAAAATGTTTTAACACAGCTCCTGCTACAGCAGAAAAGTTTGTATTTACAAATGTGAAAGGAGAGCTTTTCTTTTGGAATTTAAAACCCTTCCAAGCAGGCTAGAAGGAAAGAAGAAAAGGATTCAAATATCCACAGAAATGTACTTCATTTTTTAAAATGGGGTTGGCCCTGCCCTTTCCCTCCCCACTGTCCTTTCTCCTATGACCTGAGAAAAGTGAGCAGAAACGTGTGTTTCCCTTGTAGATCAAGTGTCACTGCTGAAAGAGTTCAGCTACCAATGGAATCACCTGAGTGGCCAAGCCCTGCTGGATGTCACCGAGCGCATCACAGGTATGGCCTCCCCTTCTGAGCCAAGAGCTCTTCCCAGGGAGCATTTACAGGGAATGCCTGTGAGCAGACAGCAGAGCAGCTCCTCCAAACCAGGAGGTGCTGAGCGTGTCCCTGCTGCCCCATAGCCAAGGCAGGTGGGTTTGGCAGGTTTTCCCTGGCTGCTGCAGAGCTGGGCAGCATCTGAGATGGGGGCAGTGCTCGGCCTGGGGCTGAGCTCTCACTGGGGCATCTCAGAACCACCTCCAGCAAAGGGAGGGCTAAAAATGCCCCAGCTGGCTCCTCTCTGGGGAGCCCAGGGACGTCTGTGATCTTTGAGGGGAAATGGTGGCCAATGCTGTTTCAGGGCATTGGTTTGTTTTGTCCTCACAGAATTCTTGTTTTTCTCTTGGAAAGTTTTGAGGCTGAACCGTGCAGAGCCTGGGGGTCACAGCTTAGGTCAGAACTCAACAGAGGTATCAGAGGCACAGGTTTAGTGCAAGGCAGCCTCTGGGGCACAGGGACAGAAGCAGAGTGCTGAGGCTCCCTGCCTGTGCTGTCAGAGTGGCCTTGGACTGAGCCTTTCAGGGTGTGCAAACAGTGTCTGCCTGTGTCAGCGCTGTCCAAAATGCTACAAATGCAGCTGATAATTGATTCCTCAGAGGAGCTTGCTATGTCAGCAAGAGCCAAGGAATGGAAAAAGGATAATCTCAATATATAGTAGAGAAGATGACTGATAGCCATGCTTCAACTGGGGCTAAATCCACTGCTAATTATGCCAACATCTTTGAATGCAAGGTTTCATACACTTTGTGTCTTCATTAGGAATCTCAAAAGGGCATGTTCAGCAATTGGGAATGTCAAAGGCCCTTTAAAGAGCATTTGAAAAATATAGATCTCCAGCAATAGGGAATTTAGTTTAGCAGTTCTTTTTATCTCTTTTTCAAATAAAGGAATAAACCATAAATTAGGACTACTTTAGAAAAAGCAGATGTTCTCTCTGAGATTTAGCAGGACCGGACAGCTGTTCCTCACATTCAGTAGTCAATGATGTCTTTAATTGCATTTGAATTCAAATGAATTCTCATTTTAAAATGGGTACCGTAACCCTTTCCTGCTTAGCAGAATTGGTTTTGGGTACCTGCAGGAGCTCTTTCAGTGTTGATGACTGCTGATGGATTAACAGCATAGAGAAAATGAAGTCTCTTCCACCACAGAATAATAAATGGCTGCTAAATTACATTTTGTCTGATCAGAAAATAAGAATGGTCTCCAGAGCATTTAAGGTTTTCATCTCTTAGCCAAATCTGCCTGTTGCAAGGAGCCTGTTGGTAGTAACATTTTGTCTGTGTTTCATATAGTTCAGTTCAGAAAATGGTCAGAGAGATTTCAGAGACAATATGAGAAAACACTCGTGTTTGGTTATATTTCAGTCCCCTGTGTAGCATTTTTTCTTGCTCTATGCCCTTATTCAAGTGGACATCATAAGAAAAAATGCCATTAACATTGGGAGGGGAAATGGCATTAAAATGTGGAGATGCCCAAATGCCAAGGCAATGCGGTCTGGGTAATTATCTAAGACACCCTGAGGTTTGAAACAGCTCTTTGTAGGAAGCCCCAAAAGCATTCTGCCAAAGACCCCAGCTGGTCACTGATGTTTCTCATCCAGCTGTCAGGCAGCAGCCATCTCTGGTGGGCTGGAGTTTTGAGGTGTGTTCTAATCCTGCCCTTTGCTGTGTGCCACTGAGCACAGGGAAGAGCCAGATTAGACATTTGGCACTTGACATCAAAGTTACAAAAATGGAATCACCTCTTTTATTAGAAATCTCTCAATTTCCTCTCTATGTGCATTTCCAAATCTTCAGTGTGGGTTTAGACAACTTCTTAATGGAAAAAAAAGGCAATTGGACATTTCATTCATTGTTCATGCAGAGATTGTGAAATAATTTAGTAAAGGTAGGCAGTCTGCCACAGGGACAAGGCTCTGGTTGGAGCAATTAGTGCTGAGGGGTTGGTGGTTCTGTTTCCAGGATGATCAGCTGCTTTGCCCATTTCTGGACCAAGGGGCTCTGGGTGCTATTTTGCTGCTCTTCGCCAGAGAGGCTGGCAAGAAGAAGAAGCAGAGGCGGATCCTTGTTTGCAGTGAGGCTGGTGGGTAAGGAGCTGTGTCTCTGTGCCGGCAGTGCTTGTGCAGGGGGTTCATGCCAGGAGCCCTGAAGTCGTCCAGCGCGATGCCCTGCCCGTGCTCTGGTCCTGCCTGGAGAACAAGGCGCTGCCTGTGCAGAGCGCCAACGTCTGCACCGTGGCCACCAAGCTCGCCTCTGCCCTCTGCAAGGTGATGGGCACCCAGCTGAAGAAATGTGCTGCCAGCAAGCCTCCACATGTGCGGGAAAACCTCTCCAAAATGCTGGGCTGGTGAAGGTGAGATGTTCTCCAAAAAGCTGAGTAAGTGCTGAGTTGGACACCTCTGGATTTGCCTTTTGAGCTGTGCCAAAAATGACAAAATCCTAAGGAAGGGTGTGCATCTGCCCCTGCTCTCTCCATCACATTCCTACTCATGGCATGGGGGGCCTGAAGCAGCTCCAGATTGAGGACAAGGTGAAGGCAATCATGGCTCAGCCTCTCACAGAGCTGAGGGGGGAGCTGGGCCAATCTCTGCTGGCAGGAAAGGTCTTGTGGCAGCCCAGAGAGGCTGTGCACAGTGCCAGGGAACAGCTGTGCCCTGCACATGCCCCTGCAATGAGCTGTGCTGCTGCCCGTGCCCCTGGAGCTGTAGGGCTGCTGAGCTGTGGGGCAGCAGAGGAGCAGGAGGGTGCGTGTGCAGCTGAAACATTCCTGGAGAGCACAGGGCTCTGGGCTCCCTGCTGTCCCAGGGCAGCCCAGAGGCCAGGCTGTGCCTGTGCCAGCTCGGGGCAAGTGGCTCAGGGTTTGCCCTGGCCTGCCTCAGTGTCTGCCAGCAGGAGCATGTTTCTCTGTGCAGCTGTTTAGACATTTCCAGGAAATGTGTCCCATGAAATATGGAGCTTCAGATGCTTTAGGTTTGCATTGTGGCCTCTGTTAAACTTTGTGTCTCCACTTTGCATATCTGACTGGTTACCATCTTACCGAGAAGTTTTCTCTGGACACTTCCAATGTTCTCTCACCCACAAAGTCCTTGCCTCCCGTCCAGAAGAGCTCTCTGTCCTCCAAGCTCAGGAAGAAGCTGCTGCCTGTATGGAGAGTGTTTGAATAATAGGATTGATGCGTTAGGCTTGATAGTTACAGATGTACATATGTTCTGATCTTTAGATGTAGTTTTGAATTAATGTGTTTTGATTCTGTCTTTAAGTTTTGATGACATGTTTTTAATTTTATGTATTTCATTTTGATGATGAAAAAAAGTAAATAAATAAATAAAATTGAAAAAACCAAGAGGAGAATGTGAGACCAGGACCTGCTAGCCTAGAGATTATGGGAGTGCAGCTCACTCAATGTGCCAGTGTCTCACCACATCCTTTCCTCATTGGGCCTCTCCTCTTCCTCTTTGGCCATCTTTTCTTTGTGTCATTTGTGCTGCTCTTTGTTACTTGGCATTACAACAGGGCCACCATAGACCTGTTTGAGGGACAATGGATCCAAAAGATCCTGTCTAGGCAAAGGTTTTCTACCTAGGTGTGTTCTGTGCTCACCAAAGGCCTGAGCAAAGAAACCAAGAGAAGTGTGCCCAAATCCCAAAGCTTTGCTCCTTTGCAATCTCCCACAGATCTGGCTCACAGGTGTCTTCAATCACAATTCCATAGGTAAGAAGAGGTAATGTATTTCACTGGGAAAAGATGCACTGCTTTGGAAAAGTCACCTGTATGTATATTTACCAGGGACAGCACTCCAGCTGTGTTGTTTGCACCTTGTCTGCAGAAGGATGAGCGCACTGGGAGGCCAATACCAGGTGACAAGGGTTCCTCCAATCTGCACTGCAGCCTGGGTGCCATTCAGCCCAGAGCTAGGGGATCATTTGTTCCCATGGACCAGTACTCGCCAGTGGAATGAATTCCTGCACAGCTGGAAGAAGCAATTCTGGATTCAGCTCCAGCTGTTGGTGGGCGGCATGATCATTGACAATGCTGCCCTTCCAGAAATTATTCTGCAGTTTCTTTTTATAGTAATTTGAAGCTTTTAAACTTCACATTTCAATTTGCTTTGCCTTAGGGAAAAACACTTCTGGGCCCAGTGCAAACTGTAACCTTTTGACTGCAAAGTCCTCATGGTTGCCAGCTTCTGATGTTACACAATGTCACCTGGATGCATGTGTTTGCTTGGCTCTGGGTCTAGTCCCAGCCTAGTAAAGCCCAGGCAGGGTGGCACATTGCAGGGAAAATTGGTTTGTGAGCTTGTGGGGTTGCCATCAGCATCAGACTGAATGTGCCCTTTGGGGATTCCTCTGGAGACAAAATTAGGGACCTACTCCATGCCACAATATTCTCTTAGATCTTTCTAAAATATCCTAGAAAAGTCCATGAAACTTCACATCTCCTTGCACACCCACTGTTTGAAGAGGGGTGTTTTTGTTCCTCCTCAAAGTCATTGCTCTTGCACATCAGAAACATGAACATCCACCAACAGGAATGATGCATGGTCCTGCTGCTGCTGCTTCAGAGCTCTGGGAAGGTCAGACCTGGGTATTACCAATATGAGCACTTAATTATCATTTCATGCTCCTTCAAGCTGTCCAGATCCCAGGGCTTTTTGTTTCAAAGCAGCCACTGCACCATCTCTAGGGAAGAACAGGAAATGGGAAACAGTGACTGCCAGCCTTGCAGGGGTGTGGGGGAAAACCTGAGGTGTCTGCATCAAAAGATGAATGGGAAGAGTGTAATTGCCAAAGCAAATGCTCTGTTAAGACAGCAGGAGCAGTTCTTTACTGCACACTTGCATGAAGATCATTTGGAATCTCCTTTTTGTATGTCATGCAGAAAAGGAGCTCTTAATAATATCACGCTACTTAAACCAGATTGGGATGCAGCTCTGTAGTGGTTCACAATGAAGCAGACTGCCTGCTTTGTCACTGCCAGCCTGGTGAGACTGTGAGGGACCATAGTGTATCCCATGCCTCTTTTACCTCCAAGCAGAGCTTGGTTTTCCTCATTAGTGTGGAGTAAATACAAGTGTAATAAAATGGACAATTAAACTGGCCACTTTGGAGGACATGCTCATGCTTTTGCATGTCAGTCCTGTACCTCATGCTCCCAAGGCTTGTTACTCATAAAGAAATATTCCCAAAGGGGAAACCTTTCAGTGTGTTTGGTCCAGGCTGGGTTATGCTCGAGGCAAAGGTGTGTCAGTGTGTTGGATAATACTCTTTTCTTGACCTAGAGATGGGGACACTGAGAGAGTTTTAAAAACTTTAATTCCATTTTCAGTCTCATGAGAAGGGTGAGACAATACAGATGTTATAATTCACGCCATCACAAGCAGAAGCCAACTGCTTCCTAATTATAATACATTATAAGCGTTTCTTGGTCTATCAGCCTTTTTGCCATGCCATGTTGTAGATGCCTTAAAGCCAATGATTTGAAACTACTCCTCGTGGGTCCCACTCCAATGCATCTTTCATAGCTCTGTTTTTCCAAAGTCTTATTTGCAAGGCCATCTTTTGAAACTTTTATCTAGCTCCATTTCTCTCTCAACAATATCTGTCGTATTCCATGGAAATTTTTAAGTTACCATTTCTTGTCTCAAGATTTATATACATATTCATACTGTGTGGGCCTTCTATTAGGCTCTAAAAACTTTCTACAAAACCATTTCCCACATCAGTGCACTTGGCTCCTTCTCTCCTTATTGTGCCTGGCAAGCACAGGAGCCCAGAGCTCCTGCAGAACCCATCACAGCACTCAGTGGGAGCAAACTTGTGTCCAGTCCTCGCCTGGAGCTGTGGTGCCCAGCATTCCACCACATTGGAAATAGGAACTGTTCCTGCTCTTTCAGAAGGAGCTAAGGAGCTCTGGCCTTCAGATCAATTGTCTGCAGGCTCCTGCAGTGCCTGGCGCTGCTCCCTTGCCAGAGGCACCCCAGGCCAGGGGGGCACATCTGGGCTGCTGTGTCTGGCTCTGGGGCTCCCTGTTCTGGGCAGTGAGGAGGAGCTGCAGAGGCTCTGCAGGACTGACAGGATGGGCCTTGGGGCTGGCAGGAGAAGCTGAGGGACCTGGGCTGCTGGAGCTCCTGAAGAGGAGGCCCAGGGCTCCTCCTGCAACTGCTCCAAGGGTGGTTTCAGAGAATCCCAGAACCAGCAAGGGTGGAACAGGCCATGGAGATCATCAAGTCCACCCTGTGCCCTGACACCACCTTGTCTCCCCTGAGCCTCCTCTCCTCCAGGATAAACAACCCCAGCTCTCTCAGCCACTCCCCACAGCTCTTGTGCTCCAGACCCCTCCCCAACCTTGTTGCCCTTCTCTGGAAATGCTCCAGCCCCTCCATGTCCTTCCTAAATTGGGGGCACCAGAACTACAAACAGCACTTGAAGTGCTGCCCAAGCAGTGCCCAGCACAGGGGAAGAATCACTGCCCTGCTCGCCACACCATTCGTGATCCAGGCCAGGAGCCATTGGCCTTCTTGGCCACCTGGGCACACTGCTGGCTCATGCCCAGCCTGCTGTCCATCAGTCCCTGCAGGTCCCTTTCTGCCTGGCTGCTCTCCAGCCCCTCTGGCACCTTGTTGAGGGAGGCGGGCAAGGAGGGAACGGGTCCAGATCCAGTCCTTCCTGAAATGTGGTGTTTGCTGGCACTGCCAGTTCCCAGATTTTGATATTTCCCTATTCTGGCACAGCCCAAGTGCAGCAACTTGCTGGCAAAGAAAGTCAAAACCAAGCAAAGACCTGGTACCTACAGCAACCCGATCTCGGGTTTGCTGCCACCGCCAGTACCCAGATCGGGAATGTTTCAGATGCCTGCACAGCCTAATTCCAGCAGTTTGCTGGCACAGAAAATTAGCATCTGGCAATTTCTCAGTGCCAGCAAAACCTGGCTGCAAAAAATGCAGCAATTTTCTGGAAAGAAAGCCAGAACCCAGCAGCTTCCTGGCACTGCCACCAGCACCGCCCAGCTCTGGTGTTTGCTGGGCAAGTGCCCAGATCTGGAAATTTCCCAGTGCTGGCACAGCCCAAGTCCAGCAATTTGCTGGCACAGAAAGCCAAAATCTGGCCATTTCCTGATGCCAATACAGGTGCCCAGACCTGGTGTTTGCTGCCACTGCCAGTGCCCAGATCTGGAAATTTCCCTATTCTGACACAGCCCAAGTGCAGCAATTTGCTGGCACAGAAATCCAAAACCTGTGGCAGCTTCCTGCTACTGGGTCCGGCACTGCCCCCACATCTTGTGTTTCATGTAACCAGAACCCAGATATGGAAATTTCTCAGTGCCAGCAGAGCTCAAATCCGGCAGATTTCTGTCGTTGGCAATGACACCACCCAGATCTGGTGTTGGCTGGCAGTGCCAGCGCCCAGATCTGAAAACTTCCTGGTGCTGGCACAGCCCAAGTCCAGGGATTTGCTGGCACAGAAAGCCAATATTTGGAAATCTGCAGTTTCTGGCACCAGCACCATCCAGCTCTGGTGTTTGCTGCGACCGCCAGTGCCCAGATTTGGAAATTTTCCAATGCCTTCAGAGCCCAGGTCTAGCAATTTGGTTTTAGCTAGCTTAGGAAGAGAAGTTCCTCGGACTGTGGCTTTCCTTTTTCTTGGAACTGTTTAAACCTGCTCTGGACTGAAAACCCAGAAAAACACCGGCAGCAGCTCACACCTGTAGCCCACCAAGCTCTGGGACACCGCATTCCAGCACCAGAGGGACTTAGAACAGACCGAGTGAGCCAACTACAACCCACAAAAAGGACTTTCTGAGTTTGCCATCTCTTCACCACTGTCAGAGGTTTGATTTAATATTATTCATTTTTCATGCTTGTGAATACTTTACTTGTTAAAAAAACTGGGGTTTTTTTCGCTTTTCTCAAGGGAAGTCTTTTCCTGAACTAGTAGGGGGAGGGGCCATTTGAACTTGCTTTCTAGACGGACCCCTTTTGGAGATTTCCTCCCAAAATTTGCCCTAAGCCAGCACAAACAGTCTTCATGAAAATTTCACCAGTGGCGTAATTTCCCAGTGGCAAATCCTGTGACAGAAGCTTGACCTTGTTCTCCGTGAGAGATTCTTGGGAAGAGCAGACAGGAGAAGATTCCTGGAAAACTGAAACAGCTTTCCAGAAGTGAAATGAAAGAAACAATCCAAGATGTTTTCCTCTATTTATTTCTATGCTCCCCTTTTCTATGTTGCATCCCAGTAATTCCAGATGCACCTCACCTCTAAGATTGGTGACTTAGTGATTTTTAGACACTAAAATACCATGAGCCACACACAGTTTTCCTTCCCCTGTTTTTACAGGAAAGCAACACTGGAGAAGTAAGTGCAGTGCTGGGCTCAGGTAGGAATCCTACCCCAAGGGAAGTTGGCCCGACAGTGTTTGACGCTCAGCAAGGACAATGCACAGCAGCAAGCGAGGGGATCGCTGTGCCAGTGTGCAGGAGTCAGGGCTCTGCATCTGGGCTCAGGGCTGCAAAGTTCCCGTGTTTGGACAGACGGAGGGGCTGTCCCCGGGGCGCGCGGGGCTCGAACGTGGGGCTCGTGGGGCGAGCGGGGAACGGACACGGGGACGAACGGCCCCGGTGCTTCAGTTGCAGCGGCAGCAGCGGCGGCAGCAGTAGCGGCGGCAGCAGCAGCGGCGACAGCAGCAAAAGCAGATAGACTAGAATCGTTCTTTCTCTTTCTCTCGCTCTTTCTTTCTCTCTCCCTTTCCCGCTGTCGGGCACCCTTCTCTCGGGGTCCCTTGCCCAACGTCCCTCTCCTCTCCCCGCCTCCCTCTCCCCTGCAGGGCTGGGCCATGCCCCCGGCCCGCCCCCGGCCCCGGGCGGGGCTGCCCCGTGCCCGGCCCCGGCCGTCCTGCCGCGGTCTCGCCTGCGCCCGGCTCTGGCTGTACTGGCGGTGGCGCTGCTGGGCGGGCATCAGTGCCTGGGGCGGGGGCGGCATCGCCGCCCTTTGCCTCCGCCTGGCCCGAGCCCGGCCCCAGACCCGACGCAGGGTCCAGCCCCGGCCCCGGTCTCGCCCCCGGCCCCGGTCTCGCCCCCGGCCCCGGCCCCGGCCCCGGCTCCTCCCGGGGCCCGCGGAGGACACAGGTGGCGCGGCCGCTTCCGCCGCCTCCGCTGCGGCTTCCCCGGCCCGAGCTCCGCCGCTCGGCAGCGCGGACGCCGGCCCCGAGCCTCCTGTGCCGCGTTCCCGGGAGCGAACGCCTGGGCATGGCCGGCCCGGGGCGGGTGAGGGGCGCTCGGGGGCCGTTGCTGGCCCCGGGCCGAGCGCTGACGGCCGCGTCCCGCCCGCAGGGACGGCGCAGGAGATCCTGCAGGAGCGGTACCGGCTGGGATCGCTGCTGGGGCGCGGCGGCTTCGGCAGAGTCTTCGCGGCCACGAGGCTCTCGGACGGCGCCCCGGTGAGCGGCGGAGCCGGCGGCGGGCGCAGGAGGAGGGGATGGAGGAGGAGGAGGGCGGAGGGCGGAGGATGGGGCTCGCAGTGCGGGCGGCGAGCTCACCCCGCTGCTGCTCTTGGCTTGCAGGTGGCCATCAAAAGGGTGCCACGGAACCGCGTCCGGCACTGGGGCGAGCTGGTGAGTGAGCGGGGCCAGCAGCCGGGGCTGCCGGCCGGGGATGAGGCGGGGCCCGGCACGGTGGGAGTCGCTAGGACGCCCCGAGGGAGAGCGGGCGTGGGGCCAGCGCAGGGCGCAGAGCATCACGGGCTGGCTGAGGGCTTCCCCAGGCCTGGCACGGCATCGGCCCCACTGACGGCATCGTGCTCCTCCCGCAGCCCGACGGCACCAGCGCACCCCTGGAGATCGTGCTGCTGGCCAAGGTGTCCACTGGCTTCCCCGGTGTGGTCCAGCTGCTGGAGTGGCTCGAGCTCCCCAACTGCATCGTGATGGTGCTGGAGCGGCCAGAGCAGTGTCAGGACCTGCAGCGTTTCATTCGGACACGGCGGTTCCTGCCCGAGGAGGAGGCGCGGGAGCTGTTCCACCAGGTGCTGGAGGCCGTGCGGCACTGCACCAGCTGCGGGGTCCTGCACAGGGACATCAAGCCAGAGAACATCCTGGTTGACCTGGACACCGGGCAGGCCAAACTGATTGACTTTGGCTGTGGCACCTACCTGCAGGACACAGTCTACACTCACTTTGCAGGTGAGCCTACCCAGGGCTGTGCTCCCGCTGCTGACATCTCATGGCCCAGCATCTCCCAGCCCAAGCTGGCTGTGGCAGCAGGAGTTCTCCCTTTTGCTGCCAGTCAGGGCACTGAATCTTCAGCTGAGTTGCTTTAGAGCAGGGCTGGGTGGGCAGCCATCTTCCAGCCCTGCTGGCAGCCTTTGCCAGCCACTCTGCCCAGGACTAGGGCTGGGCTGGGGCAGCCAGCCCGACCAAAACCCCCGTGGGTGGGGGCAGCAGAGAGGGAGAGCGGAACCTGTGCCCCAGCCACTTTGGTGTACAGACGAGAGGAAGGGCTTGGACTGATCCACTCGCCCTGTTTGTCTTGGCTTCATAATATTTTTGGGGCAATGCAGGCAGGGAGGATAAGGGCAGGATTTTTCCCCAGCATGGAGTGGGTTTTTCCTTTGCATGTCATGGTCGGGCCTAGCCAGGGCTGCCCTCTTCCAGCACCAGAGGCTTCTTTTCCAACCCTAACTTTGTGCACAAGTCCCAGGTGCTGGCGAGAGGGCAGTGGTCACCCTGTGTGCCCCTGATGCAGCCCCCGCAGGCGCAGGGATGCTGGGGCCAGGCTCTGGGAGCAGCAGCATCTCCCTGCTGAACTGCATCTGTATTCCATAGGAACACTGTCCTACAGCCCCCCGGAATGGAACGACTTTGGCTGGTACCATGGCGAGGCAGCAATGGTCTGGTCCCTGGGCATCCTGCTGCACCAGATGGTCTGCGGGGAGCACCCTTTCAGGAGGGGCCAGAACCTCAGCTGGGGCCAGCTCCCGCTGCCACAAAGGCTCTCTCAAGGTGGATCCTCTTCTCTGGGCATGGGGGGAATCCCAGTGCTGGGAGCCAGCAGCGGGGTCGTGGGCATCCCGCTCTGGCAGCTGCTGAGGAGGTGGCACATGTCCTGCTCTCCTCCAAAACAGGGAATTGATGGGAAAGTTTAGGCCCAGCACTGAGCACATCCAGCATGGCCTGGGCATGGGAATAGTGGGGTAAAGCAGACAGGAGCCTTCTCTGGCTGACCATCAGTTTCTGCTTTCTCTCCCCAGAGTGCAAAGATCTGATCAGGTGGTGTTTATCCGTGAACTCCTTGGACAGACCTGCACTGGAAGACCTGTTCTGTGATCCTTGGATGTGGGAAATTCCTCTGCCATAGAAGAAGGGAGAGAGCCACAGGCACACTTTGATCCAGAGCCCTGGTAAGTTGCTGCTCCACATATGCCTTGGCAATGAGAAGCAAAGGAACCCAGAGCTTTTTCTGCTGCCAGTGTCACTGCCCGGGGTCATGGGATGGGAACACGCAGCCCTTGTGCTGGAGCTGAGCTGCTCTGCCCAGCACTGGTGGCCGCCATCCCAGCTGGTTTTGCTTGTCATGGTTCCCTGACAGCTGGGGCCCTGGGCAGAGCCCTGAGAGCCTGGTCTGCCCCCAGGGAAGGAGAAGGAGCCCCTGGAGAAGCTGTACCCCACCCCAACAGGGTGGGGATGCTGCTGCTGCTGCTGCTGCTGCTGCTGGAGACAGCGAGGGTGACATCAGGGATGACAAGCTCTTCCTCAGCCTGGCCACGGGAGGCTGAAGGTGATGGACTTTGATTCTGGCACTTTCTTCAAAGCCAAACTCCACAGGGAATTTGCAGATGAGTCCCCACCTGGGGAAATTCTGCCAGATTTGGGCATCGCCCATCATGGCGGGGAACCAAAGGCTCCTCCTTTGCTGGGGCAGATGCAATATATTCTTCAGTCGCTGCCCAGCTGCTTTTGGCAGGGCTAGGAGGATGGGCTGGGGTGGGTACGAAATGGGAGTGGGCTCCTGGCCCTGCCAACAGCCCCCAGCACCCACCGTGCCCCGGGCTGGGGCTGGGGCTGGGGCAGCCAGCCTGACACAAACAAAGCCCCGTGGTGGGAGCAGAGGTGGGACTCCAGAACCTGTGCACAGCTGCTTTGCTGTGCAGGCAAGGAAGGGCTGGGCTGCTCCACTGCCCTTGTTTGCTTTGGGGTCACCGTGATTTTGGGGGGCAGTGATGGGGGGAAGAGAGAAAGTGTGGGCTTCCCTCACCAGTGGGTGGGTTTTTCCTTGGCATGCAGGGGTTAGGCCTTCCTCAAGGCCCTGACAGAGATAAGAGTTTTTAGCATTTTTATTGTTTTCCCTTTTTGCATTTAATCTCTTTTCAATAATGTGTTGTTTGTTTTTCCAGAGGACGCATTCAAGGTGGTCCAGTGTGGATGGGGAAGTGCTTGGGAGCAGCTGTGGCATGGATGGGCCGTGCCCTTGGAGAAGGCTGAGGCCATGGTTTGGGAGCAGCTTTCCTTCCAGCCGTGGCTGGCGTGAGGTGGGTCCCTGTGTGCTTGGCAGGGTGGGATCAGAGCTTTTGGGAGCTGGCAGCGAGCACAGGAGCATCCTGCTCTGGGCAGCTGCTGAGGGCTGGATGTGCCGTGGCTGGCTGCAGGCTGGGCACATGTCCTGCCCTCCTGCTCTGTGCCAAAGGCAGCAGGGATGGGCAGCTCTGGGCACAGCCAGCATGGCCTGAGCACCGCAGGACTTGGCACAAGGGCACAGGAGCCCTCAGCTGATGGGCGGTTTCTGCTTTCTCTCCTTGCAGCCGGGCTCTGCGGGTGCTGAGGCTGCTCTGGGCTCTGCCAGGGCTCTGCTGGGCTCAGCCCTGGGCCCAGCTGGGCTGGCTCTGCCCTCACATTGCTCTGACAGCTCTGCATCAGACAAGCCCGTTGCAAGCACAGCGCCTGAGCTTTCTGCTTTGGCAGGTGAGTGAGACTCTGCTGCAGGCCCAGAGATTGCAGCTGGGGACACACATCCAATTGGCAAGGACCCGAACTCTCCACAGTCCCGGCTGAACACCTGGATCTGCACAGGGTGTTTTGTCTGTCCCATTCTTCCTTCTTGATTGGCTGGAATTGTGCAATTGCACTTTCTTCCTCCTCTAGCAGTGCCACAAGTGCACCAAAGCTGATGAGTGGGCCATGTTCCTGAGGCAGTGCAGTCTGGAGCTGGTGGATGGAGAATTGCCCTTCTGCACTGCCAAACCAGAGCAAAAAGTTGTCAGTGGGACTTGGTATCTCTAAGAAATCCCTGACAGTTTCAAAGGGAATGTGCAGCTCATTCGCAGGCTGAGAAGGAAGGTCATCTTCTAAAGGATTTGGGCTTTGACAGAGTTTCCATTCGCAGTCCTGCTTGGAGCTGGAAGGGCACAAAGCAATTTCCTCTTGCTTTGAGCACAATTTCAAATACCAATGTTGGAAACAAAGCCCAAAATCTTTTAAAAGGCTGCTGAGATCAGTAAGATGGATCCATGCCATCAGTACATTTACAATGTAAATGACTGAGTTCTCTTTTTAAAAAGATCATTTACCTCTTAATGCAAATAATGTAACTTTGCATTTATGTTTTGGTTTTTTCACCGACATGTTATGTTTTTTCACTAACACTTGGATTTTATTCTTATCTTTTACAATTTACCTAGTTTTTTTTTCTTTTTCTTTTTTTTCCCTTTCAGTATAAAACATGTCCTACAAAAGGAATGTCCTTTGCTCCTGGTTTCCGTGTGGAGCAGCTCCCTTCCAGCTGGCTGAGCTGCTCAGGCAGAACCCGGCAGCTCCTGGTCCGGCAGGGCTGAGGCTTTTCCCCGTTGCTGGGCACAGACTGATGGAGCAGCACTGCTGAACACGGGCACACAGAGGGACCAGCAGCAGCTGCCTTTGGCCACCTGAGGCTCCAAGGCCCAAACTCTGAGCAGCCAGGGCTGGAAGAGACTGGCAGGATCTGATCCCTGACTCTGGGCCGGGGCTGCACAAATGACCGCACAGCAGCAGCAGCAGCAGCAGCAGCAGATGGAGCTGACTTTGAGCACAGCCCCTGCCCCTCTTCCCTCCCGTGTGCAGCAGTGTCACAGCAGCCTGAGGCACCTGGGAGCCCCCAGTGCCAGCAGGGACTGGAGATGGCAGCCCTGGGCTCCTGGAGGCTGTGCAGGGAACGGAGCTGGGCACTCTCTGTCCATGGAGAGCTTCCAGATGGAAAAGGCTGCTGTGCCCAGGCAGCTGCAAGGGCACAGAAAGGAGGCTCTGGAGCACTGGATCTGTGCCAGTGCCACAGTCCTGGGCAGCAGCCAGCGAGCCCTGGGGGAACAGAGGCACAGCAAGAGGGACAGAACCAGGCAAGGGCAGAGACTGGGAAGAGCCAGGCCCAGGAGCAGGAACTGCTGCTCCATTGCACTCTTGAAGAAAGCTCTTGGCTGGTTCAAAGCAGTGAAAGGCGTGAAGGGCAGAGAGGAGGCCACAGCAAACAATGCTCCTGTTTGCACAGCCTCCCCTCTCTGTGTCCCAGAAGGAATTGCATGGACTGTGTTCTTCTCTCTGAGTCGTGTTGTTCAGCATGAACAGCTCAGCACCAGGAGCTGAAGGAGCTGAAGCCTCAGGCCACAGGAGCTGGGCAAGAGGGAACTTTTGGAGCAAAGGATTGCTGCTAAAATAGCCCCAGCTGAATGCAGTGGATAGAATCATGGAATCAGAGAATCCTTTCTGTTGGAAAAGCCCTCTGAGCTCACCGAGTACAGCCAGGCACCCAGCAGTGCCAAGCCCAGCAGTAAACCACATCCCTGAAGTGCCAAGGCCTGGACATCAGCCCTGAGTGAGGCCTGGAAGCAGGCCCTGAGCCAAAGGTGGCCTCTGAATGAACCTTCCAAGCAAAGGTTGTCTTTGTATCTGCTCCCTGATGAAAGATGCATGGTCATTAGCAGTGTGATAGATGTAGCCACTCATTAGTGAAACATGTATTGACCCTTGTGTATTTAGAAGCCAGACAAGGCCATGAAATCTGACATCTGGCCTTGTTTGGGGCTGTATGGTCAAAGTCAGCTCCCTTGGTTCCTCCTTGAGCCGTGGCCAGGCTTTGGGAGGGACCCAAGGGGAGGATTAAAGCAGATGTTGCCACACTAGCAGTGCTGTCAGTTTGTTCATTCAGCACTGTCAGAGCTGGGCCCTCTCCCAGCGGGGTTGGAGCCTCACCTGGGGCTGGAGGCACCTGCAGGAATTCCCAGTGCCCAGGAGTGGCTCTGCAGCCCTTGGCTGTGACAGCTTCCCCAGCTGCTGTGTGGGTCTGGGGGATGGTAAAGGCTGAGGGTAAATGCTGCTGGATCTTTCTTAATCACTGCAGGCAATCTTTGGTGGGGATGGTTGGGTGCATTGCTGAGCTGCTCCTTTTGTGATTCTTTGCTGCTCTGAACTGCAGGAAATGACACTGATTCCTTCAGTTGGAGTCTGTGGCTTTGGTGCTGACTTTGGCCACTGGTAAAACAAAACTGGCACAGTCTGGCCAGATCCCAACAAAATGTCACTTGTTCAGTGTCAGTGTGAGGAATCAGTCGTATCAGAAATTCCCAGCTGGGAAGCCCTTCCCTGGAGTTCCCTGGCTCTGGAGTGGGCTGAGGTTGGATCCCTGTGTGGGCAGTGGGGCAGTCGAGTAGAAGAAGCTGCACCCCTGGATGGCTTCAAATGCATCCAAAAATTGCACATGGAAAAGGGAAAGACCTTGTGGGTTTGGGCAGACAAAGATGAATTTGTTGTGAGTACATAGGAAACAGCACCTTCAGAAGGAGCAATTATTGTTGGAATGCTCCCACATGGAGCAAGAGAAGAAGGTTTTAATCTTGAGCTCAGATGCATTTGTACATGTGAAATATCAATATAATAAATAACAATATATGTATTTATAGAATAATAAGGCATTAATATATATGTCTTTTTATATATATTTATATGTATATGTTTGTATCTATCTGTCTATATGTATATCGATATGTATATCTATATATAAAATAACAATAATGTGAAATAGTGCTGACAATACTAATTTGGTAGCTTTGGCTGCTCAGGGATGTAACACTAAATACCCTACAGAACAGGATTGGCCAGGACCCTCATGTCAGTGGTCAACTTTGTGAGATTGTATACAATGAAAAAGGGAGAAAGGGATGAAATTGGCTATTTTTGCAGAGTTTGCTGATACTGTGATGCAGAGTGCTTTGTCTGTTCCTGTGAAAAATACAGTGATTTTTCCTGCAGGGTTTTTCATGTACCAGATTATGCACAAGCTGCAGGATTGGTTAAAGGGGTGAAGAGGTTGTTAAAAGAGCAGTTGGAAAGATGAGGAGATGGGAACCTTTGTCCACGGAGAACCCATCTCCCAGATGTGCTCCATGCCCTTCACAATGGCCCACTAGGGAAATGAAACCCCCTGGCTGTGCACGGCTGTCCCCAGTTTGCAAATCCAGCCATGGGCAGTGAGACTTGGGCTGCCTGGGAAATTGTTCTGGCTGTGATGGCCCCTGGCAGGGCCAGCCCAGAGGCTGCAGGGCTGGGCCTTCATGCATTGGAATTCATTAGGAAAAATTCAAAGCAAATGAGAGATGTCAGTACTGAAACAGGAGTTCAGATTGCTCCAGGACACTTTGCTGTGGTAACTGCTCCCTTGGAGCTTGGCCTTGCCAAGTGTTCCTGTCATGGCAGGAGGAAATGATGCAGAATATCAAGGAGAAATTACAGTAATTCTGTTAAACAATAGTGACCAGGATTGGATTATTTAACCCTGTGACAGGGTAGTACAATTATTGATACTGCATTTTTAGGAATGATTGTGAAAAAAGGAGATCCACCTCCAATCACCACTGTTTGTGCAAATAAAGGGTTTGGGTGCAGCAGCCCTAATAATGGAGTCACAGTGTCGGTCCCGAGGCCAAATGGCCCTCCCGAGGCAGCTGAAGGAGCAGCTCCTAGGAAAGACAACTCTGAGTCCTGAACCCTGGGCAGGAACAATGGGAATGTGTCACTGCAGCCAAGGATTGTGTGTGAGAACAAGTAGATCTGCCAGGATATTGTTTTACACATCCTGCCAATCCAGATCTCCCTGTTTGCCCCAGGGGCCCCTCTGGAAAATGCTCTGATCCACGGGGCTCCATGTGAAGGCTGCTGTGACACTGAGGGACTTGCACAGGAATTCTATCCAGGAGCCTGGGTGCCCCTCAGGGACTGAGACCCGGCCCCTTCCAGCCAGAGGGGAAAGGGCCCCCCAGGCCCTGTTAGCCATAGACAGCATGGTAAAGCTGAACAGCAAAGGGCCTGGGGGCATTATTCTGGAATTAAAAAGGTGCCAGCTCCCTGGACAACAGAATTCTTGTTCCTAACTCGAATGAGATTGAAAAAAAGAATGAAGAACAGTGTCACTAAAGTACTACTGATGTCTGTAAGGTGTACCTTGATAGTCAGCCAGAATCTTTGTCTGCCACAAACACCTCTAGTGTTTCACCAATGGATTGGTCATCAAAATGTAATGATGGGTTATGATGGATTGCTGAGCTTCTTTTGTAATTCTTTGCTAATGATGATGTGCTTTGTTGAGCTTATCCTTTTGTAAATCTTGGCAGCTGTGCATGATATAAATGACACAATTCCTTAAGCTGGTGTCTGTGTCTTTGGTAGTGATCCTGCCCACTGGTGAAACAGGGCCCCCTCTTGCCTGAGGGTTCCCTGGGAAGGCAAAAGCCCTCCCTCCAAAATTCCCCCCTTCCTCCCTGTTCCCCCCCTTCATACCCTGAGCATGATGTACTCTGGTCTGGGGTATGCCTGGGGTCAGTTGGGGTCCCCTGTCCTGGCTGTGTCCCCTGCCCAGCTCCCCCGCAGCCCCAGCCCCTCCGTAACGTGGCTGGATGAGGGGCAGGACAGGCCTTGGCTGTGCTGCCGCTCAGCAAGAACAAAACCATCTCTGCGTGCCCAGCCCTGTGCTCAGCACCCGGCCCAGCAGTGTCTCCATGCCAGGGGCTGTGCCCTCAGTGCCTGCCAGGGGTTTCCATGGCAACTGCCAGGCCAGGTGACCCAGGTGTCCCCCCAGTGCCGGTTGCCATGGCAACAGTTCCCAGCCCTGCCCCTTTCTGTCTGGCTGATCTGGCCTTTGGCCCTGGCAGTGCCAGTGGCTGCTGGTTCCTGGTGCCTGAGCGGCCAGCGCGGCACAGGGCAGGTGGCCATGGCACAGCCCCCAGCAAGGGATCCCCTCTGGCTCTTGGCACTGACACCAGCCCTGAGCAAGGGCCCAGGGCAGCTTTCCATGGCCACCAACCACCACAACGGCTTCGGGCATTGGTTGCCATGGCACCAAACCAAGGACCGGGTCCCCGTGGCCGTTGCCATGGCACCTGGTGGCACCAATGAGTGTTGCTGCAATTGTACCTGGAGCAGCCCTGGCACCACTTTGTCCTGAGGGTTGCCATGGCAGCTGAGGACAGACACAGCTGGTGCTCTGCAAGGGCGCTGGGGCAGACGGGAAGGAGCAGCAGAGCAGGGGCTGATCCATCCCCAGTGCGCTGCACAGCCCAGGGCAGTGTCCCAGAGCATCCTCATGCAGCTGCCAACAACATCCCCCCTCTGCAGCCCTGGCCTCTCCCCCAGCTCACACAGGTGCCCCATCCTTGCAGGCACAGACACGGCAGCACTGGCTCAGCAGCCCCTGTTTGCATTGCACACAGCAGGGGGAGCACCCCCATGCTGTTGCTGTGGGGACATGAACCTGAGGGGGCACAAATGCCATCAGCCCCTGGGGCCAGCAAGGGCTGGGGGACACCAGGGAAACCACTCAGCTTTGTCCTGGCCTCTGCAGTCAGCCAGAAAGTTTGTTCCCATCAGCTGGCAGTTTCCTGTGCCACTGCAGACGCTGTTGCTCAGAGCCAGGGCTGCCTGGCAGCCACCCCCAAACTGCCCTCAGCATTTCCTTTGCTTCACCTTGGCTTTCTTTACTCTTCCTGATACAAATTTCTTCTAATTCCCCACCCCAGGGGACCCAGAACTAGACACAGCACTCGAGGTGCGGCCCAACCAGTGCCCAGCACAGGGGAAGAATCACTGCCCTGCTCCTGCTGGCCACACCATTCCTGATCCAGGCCAGGAGCCATTGGCCTTCTTGGCCACCTGGGCACTCTGCTGGCTCACGTCCACCCTGCTGTCCATCAGTCCCTGCAGGTCCCTTTCTGCCTGGCTGCTCTCCAGCCACTCCGTCCCCAGCCTGTAGTGCTGCAGGTGTTGTTGTGGCCAAAGTGCAGGACCCGGCACTTGGACTTGTTAAACCTCACGTTGTTGGATTTGGGCCCTGGATCCAGCCTGTCCAGGGCCCTGTGCAGAGCCCTCCTACCCTCCAGCAGATCAACACTCCCAGACAACTTGGTGTCACCACAGTTCCATGAGGCCCCAGAGTGTCTCAATGGTCTCCATGATTCCATGAGGCCTCCCAGTGTCTCCATGTTCCTTTTGGTTCCCTGGCATCCCTTGGTGTCACAATCTCACCGTGTCCCCCAAGGCCCTGCAGTGTCACAATGGATCCTTGTTTCCACGAGGTCTGGCAGTGCAGCAATGCTCTCCTTGGTTCCACAGTGTCACAATGGCCTCTTGGTCGAAGGGCCACCACGGTGTCAAACGTGTTTCCTTCATTCCATGAGTCCCTGAGGAGAAGCACTGATCCCTTGGTTCCATGGGGCCCTGCAGTGTCACAATGGCCCCATCATGACACCATGTCCTGCTCTGTCACAATGCTCTGCATGGTTCCACAAGGCCCTTCAGGATCACACTGGCCTCTTGGTTCCATGAGGCCTCAGTGTGCCACAATGAATTCCTTGGTGCTGCAGTGTCGCAATGGAGCCCTGGTGACTCAAGATCCTGCAGTGTCACCAGAGACCCTTGGTTCCATGGGGCATCACAGTGTCACAATTGTTCCCTCAGTTCCCAGAGTCCTTGCAATGGAGCAATGTCCCCTTGAATCCATTGTTTCCAGGCTCTCCCAAGGGTCTCCTTGGTTCCTCAGTGTCACAATGGCCCTTAGGTTCCACAAGGCCCGGCAGGGTCACAGTGGCCTCTGTGGTTGCACCAGGACCCAGACTGTCACAATGGACTCCTTGCTTCCATTCAGCCCCACAGTGTCACAATGGCCCCTTGGCTCTGTGCTGCCATGTCATACACAGTGTCACCATGGTCCTTTTAGTGCCACCAGGCCCCACAGTGTCACAATGGCCCCATGCTTCCCCAGGGCCCTGCAGTGCCACAATCATCAGAGAATCAATCAGGCTGCAAAAGGCCTTGGAGAGCTTCAAGTCCAACCTGGGACCCAACACCACTTTGTCACCCAGACCATGGCGCTGAATGCCACATCCAGTCTTTCCTTATACACTTCTAGGGACAGTGACTCACTCATCTCCCTGGGCAGCCCATTCCAATGCCCAATCACCCTTTGTGTGAAGAATATTTCCTAATGTCCAGTCTAAAAGTCCCCTGGGGCAGCTGAAGGCTGTGTCCTCTTGTCTTGTCGCTGTTCTCTGGGAAAAAAGCCCAACCCCGACCTGGCTGCACCCTCCTGTCAGGGAGTTGTAGAGAGTGATGAAGTCTCCCCTGAGCCTCCTCTTCTCCAGGATAAACAACCCCATCTCCCTCAGCCGCTCCTCACAGGACTTGTGCTCCAGACCCCTCCCCAGCCTTGTTGCCCTTCTCTGGACACGCTCCAGCCCCTCCATGTCTTTCCTTAACTTGGAGACCCAGAACTGGACACAGCACTCGAGGTGCTACCAAACCAGCACTGAGGACAGGGGAAGAATCACTGCCCTGGTCCTGCTGGCCCCACCATTCCTGATCCATAGGAGTGCCAGGTGTATGATGAGGGAAATGGTGGGGAGGGGGTGAAGGCAAAGTGTTCCTGATTGTCAGCCATGAAGGGTCTTGATTTTCATATCTATGCAGACTGCATTAGAAGGTGCTGGAGGACATTGCTGATATGGACATTGCTGATACCAAAGTATAAACAAGAAATGAAAACTTAACAGGAGAGACCAATTCTATCTGCATTGTTTTCAATATAGGATATTAACTTTGAATATACTTCTGAAATTGAATTAATCACAGAAGAACTGAGAATCTAAATGTTCCCAGAAGCTTTTTTTTGTTCGGGTGTTTTGAACAAATATTTATGAGCTTTTCTCACTGAATTCCTGAACTGAAGAGTTCAAGAAAGATGAGGCTGTTGGAGGAATAAAATTCATGAGCAACCTCCAAGTGGCTGAGGATCCATCCCCATCAGAGCAGCAATGAACAGAAATGGGCACAGTTTCGTGGCAGTCCCAGCTCTGGGATGGGCCCTGGGCCTGGAGCAGGAGCAGCTCTTGAGGGCTCCAAGGCCGGGGCTCTTGTGCTGCCCTGGGCACATGGGATGGCAGCAGGGGCTGCAGAGCTCTCAGCACCTCCGCCCGAGAGGAGCAGGGCAGCCAGGGAGCCTCCTTTGGCCTTGGCCAAACACCTTCCCCCATGGTGGGGCTCAGTCCTGTGGCAGCTGCAGCTGCTGCTGTGCCCTTGCCGGGGGCTGAGGCCATGGGGCAGTGGCCAGAGCAGCCTGGCCTGAGCAGAGCTGTGGGGCCAGAGCTGGCTGGACTGGGCTGGGGAGAGGCCCTTGGTGCTGCCCAGAGCTCAGGGCAGCTGGCAGAGCTTGCAGGGAGCTGGGCTGGGCTCAGAGAGCCTGGCCCAGAAACCATCAGTGTCCATCTCAGCCTGGCTGAGCGTGCAGGGGCAGGACTCAGGCCAGGCCTTGTGGGCCAGGGCCAGCGCCTGTGCAAGGCATTGCAAACAGGCAAGTGGCCCAGAGAGGAGGCTGCTCTGTGCCCTTGGTGGCATGGACAGAGCAGGAAGGGGACCCAGGACATTTACCAGCACCAGCCTCTGTGCCCAGCCCTTGGCAGCCCTGGTTGCTGAGGCCAGCTTTGGCCTGGGCTGAGTTTGGCTGTGGCCCAGCTCCATCCTCCTGCGTGGCTCAGGGCCTGTTCCTGGCCATGGCCAGCCCTGGCTGCCTCTCTGCTGGCCCAGAGGGTGGCAGAGCCCGGGGCAGGGCTGTCTGTGCAGCCCCACAGGTGCCACCGGCTCTCCAGGAGCTGACAGAGGCTGCCCAGCAGGGAGGCCATGCGGCATAGAGCCCCAAGGCTGCTGTGGGCACCACGGCACAGGGGCCGTTCCCAGCCACAATGCTCCTGGCCTGGGCTGGGCCTGCACAGGGGCTGGGCCACCATGGCTGGGCCAGCACAGGGCCACAAAGGGGCCACGCAGCCGCTGCCGGGGCTGACAGCAAGGCCAGGCACATACAAGCAATTGCTGAGCATGGCCTGTGCTGGCCAGGCCTGACTGTGCCAAAGGCAGAGCTCAGCTGCCCTTGGGGGCTGCAGCAACATTCCAGAGCCCAAAGAGTCTCCATGGCTGTGCTGGAGACCAAGGCTGCAGGAGGGAAATGCAGGGCTGCTGCACGATGAGGAGGGCATTGAATTTCAGCACACACCTCAGCTCTCTGACGATCCCGGCACCATGCTGGGCCCTGTTTCAGACTGGAACAGAGCAGATGTTGATGGGACAGGAGCCCTGTGGGGCTGTCAGGGACCTGCAGCTTGCAAGGTGCTCTGCTCTCCCTCAGGTGCTCTTGGAGAGATGCAATCCCAGCTGGGCACCTCAGGGCACAAGTGGTCCTGCCTTTTAATGGGCACACAGCTGATGTCTGCCTGGAAAGGGGCACAGGTTTTAATACCTGTTAGTTTAATCATATACAGGCAAAACTTTATCATCTGGGTCATTTGAGTACTGTTAAGAAATGGCAAAGTTTTCCCAGCAGGAACAGGGTTTTCCTGGAGGTGTACAGATGGCAGGAGAAGAAATACTGATCTTGCCTTCTACTGGTGTCACCAGTATACATTCTATTATATAAATCTCTCTTTTCCATTTGGGGTTTCAAGCTCTCCTATTGAAATGGCCATGTCTAAGGACATCTCTTCACTAGACGAGCTGGATATTTATGCTTCCCATTGCTCCCAGATTTCCTCCTCCAGATGATCTCTGGTCATTCAAGTGCCTCTCAACTGACTGGCTTCATGCTTTGAGCTGCAGGAAGTTGCCCAATCATTCCGAAGTGCAAATAAATATATCAATAATCAACATCGTTATTGTGTTTATATCTATCACAGAACTGCCTTTTCTTATGTCTTTGTCTAAAACTGTTCCTGTACAGAAATCCCTTGGGGATGGTGGACATGTCAGATGCTGCTGGGACATCATGGAGAACTCTGCTGCAATGTTAAACTGTATCCTGTTCAAATTGTGTTTTTAGGCAAGAAACCCTTCTGTGCCTCTGAATGTCACCAGGCCCTGAGCCCAAAGGACACAAACCTGATAAGTTATGGTTCCCACTGCAGGGGCTCTGCACAGGAGAAATCTTCATCCCCTTTCATTTTTTTCCTCCCTCTGGGCATGGAGGGAGCTCCTGACTTCAGCCTGTGACTTGTGTGTGCAAAGAGCAAATCTGGGCAGAATCGGAGCAGGGAGGGTATGGGGGGACCTTGAGACCTGTGCTGGGCACAGAAGGTGTTTTCCACTGCTCTGAGACTGTCTGCTGTGGAAAGTGGATTTCATATCCAGCAGAGGAATGACTTTTGCATTTGATAGAGCCGTGCCTTCCCCTGGCTTTGTTGGCTGACAATAAATGAACATCCCTCTGTGTCTCGGGCAGCTCCTTCTCCAAGGAAACCAGGTGGGAGCTGGAACCAAGGAGCTGAAAGCTGCAGGTGCAGCCTGGGCTGGAGGGAGCTCAGATTTGCACAAGGCTGCTCTGAGTGCCAGGGCTGGGATGGGGGAAATGGTGGGGTGGGTGTAGGGACAGAGTCTGATTGATTGTCAGCCATGAATGGTGTTGATTTTTATATCTTAAAACTGCATGAGGAGGTACTTGGTTTCAATGTCAGGTGGAGATTGCTATTAACAGGGAAAAAAAAATAAAAAAACTAAACAGGTCCTAAAAAATGTTTTCTCACAGTATTTTTAAATAGAACATATTCAGTTGAATGCACTTCTGAAATCTCTCTTTTTAACCATACAAGATTTGGAAACTGAAATCAAATTATTCCCAGGCGCTTGGCTTGTTAAGGTGTTCTGAATGTTAATGAGCCCTGGGACACTGAATTCCTGCACTGAAGAGCTGAAGGCTGAACAAGCCTCTGGAGCAGGAAGATTCAGCAGCAGCCTCCAAGTTGCTGAGGATGTCAGCAGCCCCCACTGAGGCCATCCCTGCCCAGAGACCGTGGGGGAATGGGCAGACAAGGAGAGCGTCCCTGGGGCTGGGGCAGCACAACTCAGAGGCAGCAGCGACTCCAGCTGGGAAATGGAGTGTGGAATGTGGCTGGGAAAGCCCTGCCTGGGCTGTGCCAAGGAGGACAGACAAGCCCTGACCCTCATCCCCCAGAAAATTTTTTCAAGGTGACATTTCAAAGAATTGCATTTGTTTGTCCTCTGAGTTGGACTCCCTGGAGAAATAACAACAAGAGATTCTCAGGAGCTCAAAAGAACTAAACAGCCTTTACTGGGTATTTTAGAAAATCAGAGAAACTTTGGCAAAAGGTTTACTATGACATCGTAGTGATTTTGGTTTGATAATTTAAGATTTTTCTAATCTTGAAATTTATTAATTATTGTATTGATGAGTGTGGTGGGTTTTAGTATCGGGTAATTATTTATTTATTTATTTATTTATTTATTTTGTTGTGAGATTGGATTAAGAGAAAGGTAAAGTATGCCGAAAATTTAAAAGGCTATAAAGAAAATTTTATTAAAAGCAGATAAAAGAAAAAAGGTAAGTAAGAATTAAAATAAATTCTTTAGAACACAGTTTTTTCTTTACAATTTCTCTTTTTTTTTTTTTTTAACCTGACAATGTAAAGAAACTAAACTGAAAATTTCTAGTAGTTTACTATTTTTAGATTTGTCTTTTTTTAGTTTTAGGGAGAGATGGTTTTCTTGTTAAGTTAATGGAGTTTTTTTACACGATGAAATTTTTTTTTTGTGGTCCTTAATTTTGTCATGGATAACAGTTGTCTGGGGAACTTCGCTACTGTGAAGTTGTTTTTTTGCTACAAGCTGTTTTACAACTTGTTGATGGGCCATGTTGACTTAGGAGGTATAGTTTTAAATATGAGTTGTTTAAAAGTAAATGTTTTTATTATTTCCTTTTAAAAAATATTTTTTTCTCTGGGAATAGCGATCTTCTCTTGGGGGTACTGGATTACATTTTCCCCCCTGTCTAAATTTTTATGAAAGTACAGTTATTTAAACAGTTGTTTTATTTAAGCATGGAGGTTTTTCTTTGATATGAATTTGAATTTTTTATAGTTTTATTTTTTTTAATGAAAAGAGTTTTTTCCTTTTAGTTTATAAGAGGATTTTTGTTTTAAGGATAAAGTATTTTTTCTTTTTTTTTTTTTTTTTGGATTTAATTTCCTCTTTACTGACTTTGATGGTTTTTAATTGTTTTTTATATGCTTGTATTTTGTTTTTCTTTTACTCAAGGTAGGATTGAAGTAGTAAAAGGATTAACACCTGACCTGTCAGTAGCTTGTGGTTGAAGTTGTGGTTGGGTTGTGATAGGGTTTGTTTTATGGTTATGGTTGGTTTTTGTGGGGTTTTGTGTTTAATTTTACTTGTAGGGTTATTTTGTGTGGGTTGTAGGTTCTGGGGGCTTTTGATTTTAATTTTCTTGTGGGGAGGGAACTTGATGGTAAGATTTTAATAGCTGTGGCTGGCTTTGTTCTGGTTAGGGTTTTGTAGCCACTTTTGTTTTCCTTTTTGGTAGCTGTTGGGGTTTGGTTTGGTTAGAATGGCGCCAATGGCGGGGGGAGGGGGCAGCCTGGGGAGGGGGGAAGGGGCTCAGGCCACAGCAGAGTTGCTTGGTTTGTTTTGTTTTGGTTTGGTTTGGTTTGGTTGAGATGGGGGCCTGGGCTAGGGCCCGTTACTTCTTTATTGATTGGAAAAGAAAGAGGAGGTTCCTGAGTTTTTTCACCTTTAACATATGTGTTTCACAGAGGAATGTTCAGTATCTTAGTGGTTTAACAGATTGTCAGTTACACAAGAAGTTTTATATTACTTTTTAAAATTCTTCTCATGTCAAATTACAACAGATATTCAATGAACAAAAAGCACTTCTCAAAGCATTGACTTGGGCCATTCAGCTTTACAAACTCTAAGCCCGTCCAAATTATTGTTAATCAAAATTTGCAGGTGTACAGAAACAGAAGAAGAAGACACAGAAGGAGAGAAAGAAAAAAAGATCCAGAGAAGCACAAACACAGATACCAACTCCTGGATGCCAGCAGTGTTCAGATAGAAATTCCAAGAGGAGGAAGGGTCAAGATGTGTGCTTGCCTTGTGGTCCGCTTAAATATCCCTGGTCTTCCTGGGCCCTTCCCCCAGGTGGGACTGGGCTCATTTGGTCCCTCAGGAGCTGGGCTGGGGGCTGCAGAAGTGGCTGTGGAGCATTGCCTGTGCTGTGCCAGGGACTGGCAGCCACTGCTGGGCTGGGATAGAGGCTCTGGGGGGATTGGGGTTCCAGGACAGGGCAGTGCTGGGGTTCCAGGGCAGGGCAAGGCTGGACCTTCCCCTTCCTCTCCCCAACATGAAATGTTTCAGGCCAAGAATCTCCTCCAGTCTCTCAGAGTAAGGCAATGTTGGAGGTGAAATCCCAAGTCAGGCCATGGGCATCTGGATGAGACGGAAAATTCTTTTCCATAGGAAGGAAAGTTCAGAGCCCCTGTGTTTAGAAGGCAGGTGAGAGCCTCACTAGGCCAAGGCCAGCCAGACTGCTGAGGAATGGCAGATTTTGTCTGGGAGCAGTCTTTGTATACAGGGAATTTTGGAGGTGGAATCCCAATCTCGCCATCGGCACCTGGAGAAGCAGGACAATTCTTTCTCATAGGAAGGAAAGCACAGAGCCTTCCTTAGGGTTTTAGGGACAGATGAGAGCTGACCCTTGTGGAACCATTGCCAGCCAGACTTGTCCTGGCAATATTCCTATGGGAACAAACCCTGGATATAAGGAAATTTGGAGGTGAAATCCCAATTCTGACCATGACTGCCTGGAGGAGAAGGAGAGTTCTTTTTCATGGCAAGAAAAGCATGAAGTCCCAGTGTTTCAGTAGCAGATGAGAAGAGACGCTTATCATGCCAAGGTCAGTTGGACCAATCAGGTGACCCCTGGGAGGCCAAACCAGCCAGATCTGTTCTGTGTTCCCTTGGTTTTGCAGGGGCCCACAGTGTCATAATGGCCCCTTGATTACAAGAAGACCTGCAGTGTCACACTGGCCCCTTGGTTTGATGGGGTACCACAGTGTCACAGTGGCCCATGGTTCCATACAGCTCTGCAGTGTCACAATGGTCCCAACAATTCCATGAGGCCTTGCAGTGTCACAATGGTCTCCGTGGTTCCCCAGGTCCCACAGTGTCACGTGACTCATCTGTTCCATGAGCCCTGCAATGCAATGTCACATTTGACCTTTGGACCCTGGGGGTTTGCAGTGTCACAATGGTCTGCTTTGGCTCCACAGTGTCACAATGGACCATTGATGACATGAGGGCCTGCAATGTCACAATGGGCCTTTGGTTCCGTGCAGCACTGCAGTGTCACAAAGGCCTCTTAGTTATACGAGGCCCCACAGTATCACAATGGTCCTCTTGGTTCTGTGGGACCCCCAGAGTCACAATGGTTTCCCTGGTTCAATGAGGCTTCACACTGTCACAATGTTTTGCTTATTCCATGGGGCCTCACAGTGTCACAATGGTCTCACTGATTTCATGAGTCCCCTCAGTGTCACAATGGTCTCCTTGGTTCCATGGTGCTCCACAGTGTCACAATGGCCCCTTGGTTCCATGAAATCCCAAAGTGTCACAATGGTCTCCACGATTCCATAAGGCTCAGAAATGTCACAGTGGTCTCCATGATTCCATGAAACCCTCAGAGTGTTACAATGGTCCCTCGGTGTCACAGGGCCCCACAGTGTCACAATGGTCCCTTGGGCTCACAGGGCCCCACAGTGTCACAGTGGTCCCTTGGTTTCATGGGCCCTGTGCTGCTGCATTCCCCCCTCCCCTTCTCAGACCGCCCTGCCAGCTGAGAAATGTGCCTTGGGCCTCGGCCTTGGCCAACAGCCCCTGGGCTCAGCTCCTCTGCAGCTCATCACAAACACTGTCTGCTCCAGGCACTGCTGCTGCCCAACCAGCTCCTGGTTTCTGTAGGAGCAGCCCTGGGAACTGCTTTTGTTCCCTCCATGGCGCAACAACCCTGTTCTCACACTGCCAAAGAAAGCTGTTGGTGCCAAGTGCGGCCAGGATGAGCCATTGCTGGGACTGTAGCCCCTCTCTTGGGGCCCTGCACACAGCGCTCCAAAAGGAGCCCTTGGAGCTCTCCTGGGCCAGCGACTCCCTCTGAGTGGGGCCTCTCCCAGCCGGGAACTCTCCCGTTTTCTGCACTCGGGGATCCTGAACAACGAAAGAGCCTGTGCCGATCCCCCCACTCCTCACGGCTCAGCCCTTCACCCTTTGCTGGGGAGATGGCAAAGGATCCACAGTGAGCATTTCCTGTCCTCAGGGGAATTGCTCACGGGTGCCTTGCACTGACTCTTTGTGTCTGTGTGCATACAGGAGTGCCTGTGCTGGGGAAATGTGGCAGAAATGCTGCTCTCTGAGGGGTAGGAGTGCCTTGGATAGCTGAGTCAGTCAGGCCTGTAAGTGGGGTTAAATCACAAGGTCTAAGTGAAGTTAAATGCTGCTAAGAGTTGTTCTTTTGCTAAGTTGTAAGTTTAATATAAATTATAAGCTGTGTTAAGTATTGTTAAATGGTATTCCTCTTTAAAATTTCTAAGTCATAGGTTATAATTTAGGTCAAATACTGTTAAGTGCTGATGTTTTGCTAAACAGAGATGTTTAAGAGAGAAGTTGCCATGCACAATGAGGAACCCACTTGCCGCAGCACCTATATACAATCACGAACAGGTACGGGACACCTGGACCAGTGACATGAGCTTTTTATTTCAGCACATCAGTCTCAGCACATTGTTAGACAATGGAGACAGGATGTTAACAGTTCGCTGATCCACAGGGAATGCCAAGGAGGTGTGGCATTACGGCATAGCATAAAACCATCTCAGCCTAGATTTCAGCCAATCACGCATAGAGAAACACATATTGACAAGAATTCTATCCAATCATATGAAACACATGTAATGGTAGGTAAAACAAAGACTTGTTCATCTGAGACAAAGAACAGAGCTCCATTCATGCTAACCTTCTAAAGATATACATTAAATAACCTTGTTGCAATCCATAAGCCAGTTCTAAAGAGGTCTATTGTTATTGGTCACGTATGCTCTACTGCTTAGAAAACTTTTTGCTGTATTTGCAATGCTAACAAAACTTCTGTCTGAGGCCTACTCTTTTTTAACCATTTCATTAAAACCCTCTAACTTTATGAATTCCAGCAAAGTTAAGGTTAAGATATAAGTTCAGTCCTGTACATTTGAGCTCAGTTCAACTTTAGGCCGTATTCATTGTATCCTTGCCCTAACTGCCCTTGTGTCTCACACACACACAGGGACAGTTCTCAGTCCATATCTGGTTTGATTGCCTGGATTTTGTTTGGTTTTGTTGTTGCTTTGTTTCCTTGGTGTGCCTGAAGTGCCCAGTCAGGAGCAGAGTGACTCTTGCCAAGGAACTTTGTGCTGCTGTTGGTTAATATTAAATCTGGTTTTTTCTGCTCCCTTGCTTGGGATTTTTTCAGCGCTCTCAAGGCCTTGTTCGTACCAGGGTGAAGGAGCCCTGGCCCAGGCCCTGGCCCTGGGGGACACGGGGATGCTGCCGGGGGGTCCCTGTCCCCCTGTGCCACCCCCAGGGCCCCAGCCCCCCGTCCCCGTGTCAGGCTTTGGGGTCGATCACGTGGAACATCCTCTGGGGGAGGCTGCGGGGCCGGGGGGACCCGGGGGGACAGGTGTCCAGGGTGCTTCTCCAGCAGATGGTGAAAAATATTTTATAATATGGTGGATTGTAACAGTAGGAGTAGCTCCTGTGTTCCTGGGAAAGCAGACTTCAAGAAAACAAAAAAATTGTCATGATTGCAAGGATGTTTAAGCAGTTGTCAGGACAAATATAGCAATACTTACTGTTATCCCTGCAAGTTACAGTTTTCATATAGCAATAGATAGATTTCTTCATCTTTCTGCTTTGATGGTATTGAAGTAAGATGAGCAGCAAAGATTGCAACCAGACTTTTAATCACTGTTTATAATTACATTACAGTTATATTAAGTGATGAGAAATAAATGAATAATTATTTTTTCATTTTAGCATCAACAGATAACAAGTATCAGCACCAGAGCCTTGGAAATGTCATCATCTCTGAGGATGCTGATAAAAACAAGGGATAGCACGCACACAGAGACATTAATCCTTTGTTAATACCTTGAGACTGCTGTACCTGTATGGCTCATGAGGCTGCTGTGTGGTTACTCAATACCTGTGCATCTCAAAAATGTACAGTCATAGCTACTTCACATTGCATTCACAATAAATTTATTTAAGAAAGAAACAGCACACAGATTTTCAGTGGAGGTGGATTTCCTTTGTGTGTGTTCACTATTTGAATATTTGTGCCATAGGTTAAATAGACCATATCTTTATAATTCATCTTTCATCTTTGTTCTTCAGGCTCCAAAAGTCTGGACTTTCTCATTATGTTTCCTTTAAGTTGGATATGGAAACTAATGAAAACCTAGAAAAATACTAAATATATTTCTAATTTGATACTTATTAAAATCCAATTTGGAAAAAAAGTTGTATTCACATTAACCTTAGGGCTGTATTGAAATGCTTTTCAGCCGTCAAAAAAAGTTAAATGCAGAGGAAGCACACACTAATGAGTTTGATAGTAAAGGCTTCATTTTGAGAAATCTGTTTTAAAGATATATGCTTTCCCAGCTATTATATTTTACAAATAGAATGAATCATCATGAAAATATTTATTAATACATATTTTATGTTACTCCAATGCTTCTGCCAGCGTTAAGGCTTTAGGAGTCTGTATTGAACTCATTGATGCTATTGAAAAGCTTTTGTATTCTTATGACCATTGGAGTTATCTATTATTTTCTGAAGCTTTTCTAGAACTAACATTCCTTTCCCTGTCACAAAAAAGGTTGGTTTCCTAACAACAGTGTAAGATTTTGTTCTCATATATCTTAAAATAAGCCGTCTGGTACTTGTCTTTGATATTCAATTTCAACACATTTCCCCACAGTTAATTGAGTTCTTTAGTTTATTAACTGTTAGACACAAGTCCTGAAATGCAGCTAAATTGTATAATACCTAGAATTGACTATATTTACTCCTGGTTTACCTGAAAAATAGAATTTGCTGATTGAGATATCTGCAAAAGCTTTCTGACTTTACCATCACAGTCATGGTGTATATTTCATTTTCCATGAAAAAATGTTATCAAGTTTAGTAAAACCTCAACTGGAAATTAGTAAGATAGACATTTAAAAAGTGATTTTATGAAAATACTGTCACTATTTTCAAAGCAAACTTTTGTCTGTGAGTGTCTCCATTTACCCCAGGATCTAGGATACACACGCTCCCTGACAGCCAATCTGGGGCACAGCTGCTT
The DNA here is from genome assembly GCF_028551555.1 of Melozone crissalis. Classification (NCBI taxonomy): domain Eukaryota; kingdom Metazoa; phylum Chordata; class Aves; order Passeriformes; family Passerellidae; genus Melozone; species Melozone crissalis. The sequence goes on along the minus strand of NW_026535799.1, from coordinate 1,804,256 downwards.
TAGCAAGTCCCCGTGCTTTGCCAGACCCTTTCTGCTAATCCACCTCTCTCCATGCTGCCCCAGTTCTGTGAAATTTCAACAGAGTATTCTGGGCTGGAAGAGACCCACAGGGATCATCGAGCCCAACTCTCAAGTGAATGGCCCCTATGGAGATCAAACTCACATTTTGGTGTCATTCCTTGCTTTTCTGGAATACACACCCACAAAAACATTCAGTCCTCATGTTTGCAGGTGCTGAGCTGCTGCTGAATTATTTTGAGTGCAGTGTATTTGTTGCAGGTGGTGTGAACAACTCTCACCAGGCTCTGCAACCCAAGTACACTGTGACCATTTGCTTCTACACTCTCCTTTGCCATGGCAAGGACTCCTAACATCTTCAGAAGGGCAATTTGCCACCTCTAGCTCTGTGGCCTCCCCGTTACCTATCAGCAGAAGTCAAGGTAGGACTTAGAACTTAGGACTTAGACAAGAAATAACTTAAGAGCTTTTAATTTTTCTAAAATCTTTTCATAAGTAGAGAAACACTACTAACAAGGTACCACTCTATCCTTTTTTTTTTTTTAGTGGTTTAGTTTGGGTTTTTTTCTTTTGTTTAGATGGGCTTTTTGTTGCTTTTTGTTGTGTTCTGATGCATAAAAAATGAAAAAGGATAATTCCTATTGAAATGTCAAAGTACTGAGGTAAACAGATAGTCATAGACTTTCACTCAGGCATTATGATTACTTAAATACATTGCCATAAAAAGGCAATCAATCAACAGAGTTCTTTAAAAGGTTCAGTGCAGATTAGTTTCTGGCAAGGACTATGCACTGTTCAAGGCTTCATTAAAGCCTTCCATTTATGAATTTTCAGGAAAAAGCAAAGGATGCTATGTATGCTATAAAATGAGACAAAAGCCTCAGAAGCCCTCACAGGGCATTGGGCAGCTCATTTTAAGGAGGTTGTGAGCACCATTATCTATCACTGCCTCGGGGTCACAGATAGCAGCAGGACTTGGGAAATAAAGGCATCAATCAGGAACAAACATTTATGTGTGTGCCTCTCCAGAGTTTAATTCTAATCTGAAAAAGAGCTTTAAATGTGAAATACAAATATTTATTCTCCCCATTTTTCAAAGGGAAAGTGTATTTGAGGACATGCAGCACCACACTGACTCCCCTCCAGACTCTGTTGTCTCTGACAATAGGTGGCACTGGGAATTTTCACATGCAAATCTGTTGAGTTTATCCTTCAGTTTTTTCCATTGAAGTAGTCCCCTGTAAACATTTCCCTGTACAAAAGGTTTTGGAAATATCACAAGCCATATCCTTCAGTTATTTACAGAGTGTCATTCCATTGTTTTGAGACTATTTGTTACAGGAAAATAATGAATATTCACATTTCTGGGCACAATATTGATGCTGGGAGACTTTTTTTTTCTGTTTTCTAAGTTAGTTATTTCCACCATACCTTCATACCTGTGTGAGTTAATTTGTCAGAATTTCTTTGTCAGCTCTCCAGGATGTCTGACCAGAGCATGACAAATGTTCCAATTTAGCTATTTTATGTACCCTTTCCACAACTTTTGCCTTTCTTGTTCAAAGAAAGAAGGAAATGAAAGACACTTGCATTCCGCCAGATGAGGTTTCTCCTTAGAGCACAACTGCAGCAGCAGGATGCTCTTGCTAGATTCTCTTCTTGTTGAATAGAGTCTGATGCTTCAATGTTCTTCATGAGGAGGTTGTATCTGTGAACAAGCTCTCTGGTTCCTTTCCAAACCTTCTCTGGTAAGATGCCCGTGTGTGTTGGGATTTTAGCTGACTAGAGATTGGAAAAGTACAAGGCCGTGGCTAATTCCAAGTCCTGCACCTGCAAGATAGTGTGTCCTTGGGCCTAGCTGGGTATGATGACAAGTAGACAGAGAGACATGGGAAATAGGGAATGTAGGCCCAAAAGAATGAGGAAGAGTTGATGGTATAGTTTAACCAATAGATCGCTTGGCTTACAGAATATTCATAAGCTTATTACTTGCTGTATAAGTGTCTGATGCTCTCTTCAATAAATGGAACTTGCTGATGACTCATATTGACACTCACCGACAAATGGCTCATCCCCGACAAAGGCCTCATTCTGCAACAAATGGCTGCCCAAACAGGGACCTAAAGGAAGTTTGAACTTGAGAGCCATTCTGCAACAGATGATGCCCGAACAGCGACCCTATGGACTCTACAGACCCTACAGACTCTACAGACCCTACAGACTTTACAGAAGATTTGGGCCTGCGAGCCATGGTCGGTGCAGTATTTGGGTGTCAGCCCGGGAGGCACAAAAAGCGGGCCCTGCTTCAGGCGACCCCATATGGGAGCCCTGGAAAAAGGTGAAAGGGTGGGCTGCGGTGCCCTGGTGACCTCACAGGAGAGTCCAGCTGACTGAATGCCGTCGACGTCCTGGAAAGGCTGCAGCGCACTGAATGAATGACAGGTTAAAAGGTAATACAGAGACAAGCGGTATCTAATCCTTTTAAATGCTTTTTAGAAAAGCGGGTGTTATGTTTGCCCAATTATCCCATCAAAAAAAACCAAACAATATTTAAGGTAGCAACAATTTTAATTGAATAGTTTAGAAAATATATAAATAAGGGATAATTTGGCTCAAATAATAGCACATAAGCAAAACAACCGCGGGGTACGGAGGGCAGGGTTCAATGACCCTTGCCACTTCGCGTACAAGCTTGCCAAGTGAAAGTCACCCCTTATATGCCATGTGTCAATGCCATCTCCTCCTATTTTCGGTTCGTCACTTTTCTGTCTCCGCCCTCATTACCACCCTTATCACGCATGCGCCACCACTCGGTTTGGTGGTCGCACAAGTCTTTGGGGGTCGTCACTGATGAAGGCCCTGTAGTCTTCTTCCTTGTCCTTTAATTCACCTTTGGGTTACACATGCACACCAAGCCAGTACAATGTAAGCCAAGACTAACATATCACTGCATCTATGTATCAAGGCAATAAGTCCCTTATAATTAGCATTTTCTTGGACCCAACCAGGTTCTTTGGTCATTTTTAGCAACTGTATCTTCAGCTTCTTTCCTGTGGTCCTTGAGAACATATGCTGAGAAGGGGGAGGTGGGTGGAGCCCCTCCTTTCCCTCTCTTCTTTGGCATTACAACTTTTAACTATTAACTATTTTATTATTCTTAAATATTAATTACTGTACCAATATTGGTTATTGTTTCAATTTTTATCAGCATGAATCATACCTATTTATCACACTTCTGTCAGCCTCCGCTGTCACCAAATGGCCAAAATACCAGAATAAGACTCCTTAACACTCATTTGGTGTCTAAGAGAGCATCATTTATTCAAGCCTAAGGTCCAGCGGGTGATACCTCCCCTCCAGTGGGTGGACACATGATTCTACCAGTGTATCACTTATATACAATCACTATGTGTATATTAAAATGTACCCATTTCCATAATACCCACCCCAAGTTCCCAGATTAAGTCCTTGTTTTCTCTATCCCTGCACCCTTGAGCCAGATGTCTTCATCTTCTCTTCCAACCATTCCTGCTGGGAAAGCAGCCCCAGCATGTCTTGTTCCTGTGATGAAAGTTCACAGGCATAGTAAAAATTGAAATAACCTTTTTGGTATCAAGTCCAAGGCTTTGTGTGGGCAGGCAGAGGCAGGCAGGAGGCAGAGCTGTCAGCAAAGGAAGGACCCAGCCAGGTGGGGCAGCCGGGGGATGCCGACAGCCTGCAGGGACAGAGGCGCAGGGCAGGGACACCGTGGGACAGCCTGGGCTGCACAGGGCACAGGGATGGGCAGCAGCTGCAAGACAGCCCTGCCAGAGCCAACTTGGGCAGCACTTTGGCCATGGCTGCTGGCCCTGGGCCTGAGGCAGGAGCAGGAGACAAGTGACCCTTGCAGGCCTGGGGCCTCATTGCCTCCTTGTCCCTGCTCAGCAGCCTGGCAGGGGCCGCCCCATGCTCCTGCCCCTGGCATTGCACATCCCCACATGCCAGTGCCCATCCCGGCAAGAGCCCTGAGCAAGGAGGGAGGGACAGGATCTGCCTGGCCAGGGGCTGTGGCTCAGGCCTTGGCCCTTTGCATTCCTGAAACACATCCAGCTTTGCTCAGCACCAGAGACACCTTTGCCTTGTTTGTCCCCAGCTGCCATCACTGCCTCCAGTGTTCTGCTCTGACTGGAACCTTGGGACACTTTCTCAGTCATGTTCCTCTGTGGGACCCATTAAACCTTCAAGAAAATTTGGAGTTTAAAATTAACTTTGAGTTCTTAAGAAGTTTTTTTCAAGACACTCTAAAAGACTGAGTCTGATGTAAACAACAGCGAAGCCCTGAGAGGGTCATTTAAGTTTCCCTAGTCCAGTTATGGAGAAAGATTTCAAAGAGCAGTAATAAAATATACATTCCTAATTTAAAGGGTGTCTTTTATTAAATTTCTCTTTAGAGCAGAGGTGATTGCAGCATTCTGTGATTGATATTGACCCAGGGTCTCTCCTCAGCAGCTCTGGCCTGCTCACAGAAGCTGTGCCTTGAGCTCTGACCCAGTGTGGACAACCTTGCTCCACATTGCCCAGCCCCATCCTGTCTGTCCTCACTGCCCTGGGCCCTGCTGTGCTTGCAGAGCTGGCTGCACTCAGCCTAAGAGGGGTTTTCACTTTTTGTACTTTTTGCAGCAATCTCAAACTACTGAGTTTCCCCAGTGCAAAGGTGCTGGCACACACACTGCTCAGGTGTGTGCCAGCCCCAGGTGCCACCAAAGCCACTGCAGAGCTGCCCTGGGCCAGCTGTGAGGGTGGATCATCAGCCCAAGCTGCACTGGGCCCCTGCAAGGGGCTGTGGCCATGGGCACTGCACTGACCCCACTGCTGGGTTTGGTTGCCACGGCCACCGTGAGAAATGAAACTGTCCTTGGAAACACTGGGGAGGACTGGGACATACTGGAGAACACTGGGAAGGCTGTGGGAGACACTGGGACATACTGGGAGTGACACTGGGGAGGACTGGGACATACTGGGAACGCTGGGGGCATTGCAGAGAAAACTGGGGACACTGGGACATCATGTGGATCACATTGGGAGGAACTGGGAACGATTGGGAATGAACTCAGGTGTATTGGGACGGACAGGGCTGCACTGGGAGGTATTGGAGGGACACTGGGGTTGAACTGGGTTCTACTTGGAATGAAATGGGCTTTAGTGGGGTTATCCTGGTCTGTACTGGGAATGGACTGGACTGTCCCTGGAAGGACTGTAGGAGGGTGATTTGGCTGTTACCGCCTTCACCGCATCCCATTTGCCGAGGCTCCCACCCATCACCGTTCGTAGCCAATCATCACTAGGAATCCGGGCCTAGGGGCGGTGCCTAAAAAGGCGCCATATTTTCTCTTTGCATACAACTCCCATCACACCCCGCGGCCCCATTATGGCCCATTGGAGCCGGGACTACAACGCCCGTCATCCCCCGCGCCCCACAGTACCCCCCCCCACCCCACCCCCACCCCCCCCAGGATCCGCCCCCATCTGTCCCATCAGTGTTTCCCAGACCCTCCACGATCCCTCAGTGCCCCCTCACCGCCCATTCGGGAGTCCCCGAAAGCGCCCCGGACCCCCTGAGTGCTCCCAACCCCTCAGATGCTCGGTACAGCCACTTGTGAAAATTCATCTCCTCTCATCCCCTGCGGCCACAGAGCCCCTCAGAACAGTCCCGCGCCTAAAACTCCTGCCGTGACCTGCGCCCTAAGGAGCACAGTTAGAGCTCCCCGAGCTCCCCGCAAGGACTCCCGAATTTTTTAAGTTCCCGTGAGGGTTTCAAGTCGCGGCTCGGACGCAAAAGTGTACCCTAACAGCAGTCCCGGACCCCCAAACATCTTGATCGAACCACTTCCGGGACTACAGCTGCCATCATGCTCCGCGGCGCAACTCTGGTGCTATTCCAGCCGGGACTTCATCTCCCATCATGACCCACGCCCCACCCAGAGCCATTGCAGCTGCGCTTAGAACTCCCGTGATGCTCCGCGGCCCCTTTAAATGATATGATACCTGCGCATACAACTCCCATCACCCCCCGTGCCCCAGAGAGCCCCCTCAGAGTCCCCCAAGGGCCCGCCTGGACCCCGAAGGGCCCCAAATTCCCCTCCCTGACCTCCAAGGGCCCCCCTGGATCCCCAAGTGCTGTCCCGGACCCTGAACTGTCCCTCAGAATCCCTGAGTGCCCCTCCAAGTGCCCACCCGGCTTCCCAAGTGTCCTCCAGACCCTCAAGTTCTCTCTGAATTCCCTCCCCAGACCCAAAACTGCCCCAAATGTGCCTCAGAAATGTGTCCAGGGACCCCAAAGTGCCGCCCCTTGACCCTCTTAGAGAAAAAGTTTATAAAAATGGTGCCAAAAGGACTACAAATATTATTACTTACCATAAAGTGGAAGAAATAAATAGCCAATAAAGCTTAATTAATTAATGAACAGTATTGTGTTTACTTTGAACTAATGAGAAATAATTTTTTTGGTTGCTAAAATTGTATTGATTTTTAAATATAAATATAAAAATTAGGTAGTAAAATATTAAATAATACTATCATAATTAGAATAATATAAATATAATTTTGTTACTTAATTAAATTTTATTTAGAAGGAAAAATGCTTAAATTTTTTTCATGTTTTATGATGTGAGATATGGTGAGGTTTGGGTGAGGAACAGCTTGTCCAAACAGGCTCAGCCTGAAAGGGGCTCATTCTTCTCCCTGCCCAGACCTCCTAAGGAGACATTCAGCATCAAGATCACCTGAGGAATGCTGCTGTCCCCTCTTCTCTGAAATAAAAATAAAAAAATATTTCCTTGACTAAAACCAAAAATGCTGATGTGCACTTTGGAATCTCCCTCCTGAAGAGAACTCCAAACTGACTCCAATCCCTGCACAAGCCCTGGAGACCCAAAGACAATGGAAGGGAGACAAAGAGCTCCTGAGGGCTTTCTGTATTTTAATCAGCCCCACGCTGGATTTGGGGCTGGCTCCAGGAGCCTCAGGCATGCAGAGAAGGATGGAGAAGCTGCTCAAGGAGTCAGCAGCAAAACTCCAAGTGCCTTGGAGCATCACTGGGCCCCACTGAGGGCAGGGAGTGCCAAAGGCTGCCCAGGGCCTGGTGAAAGCAGATCCTTGAGGGCAGGATTGCAGGGAGCCCAAGGCTCTGAGCAGGGAACTGCAATGCTGAGCAAGGCCTGGCAGAGCTGGGTTTTCTCTCCTTTCAAGAGTCTCTGGGTAGACACTGTTTGTTTCAGGTCCATGGTCCCCGTACTGCTCTTGGCCTGTTCTGGTTAGGGTGACAAAGGCAAAAACCTCTGACCATGGTTCTGGTGTTGTCTTATGTTTTTTCTGGTTAGAGGTGCTATTTTAATTCTTCATTTGCATGGGTCCTCATTGTTCTAGGGGTTTTTGTTAGGTCATTCTTTTCTTCCTGGTCCTATGGGATTTCCATATTTGGTTATTATGCGACACAGTCCTCTTCTTTATGGTGCCGGGTGGTTCAACATCTTAGATGAGAGTGGGAGTGATAGTAAAAGTTTTAAAATCATAAAATTTGGGGAAGTAGAAAGAAGTTAGACTTAGTGGGGCCCTAGAAAAATGTTAAAAATAGACTCTGAAAATGTTAGGCTTTGTGTTTGTCAGATCATGTGAAATTGCATTTACTTAAGCAATATATGATAAATGATATAATTGTTCAATGTGATGATTGTTTAGTAATTAAATATAATTATTATATAATCATAAGAAGAATCATGAGAAACTATGTTAGATGTTTGGTGGGGGGGTCACGAGGAGCCCATGCTTGGCTGAAATCTATGTATACAATAGAACAATATAAGTTTAATAATTACGTGAAAGTTATATAAGGATTGACTATAAAAACATGTTCATCCCGAATGCATGTCGGAGACAGATTTGGGTTTGTTCCCCTGACACCCAGAGCTCTTCAATAAAAGCACCTGCATAGAATCATTCTCGTGATTATGTGCTTCTGAACGCTGACAGGAGCAGTGGGGGGAACACCTGACAGTGAGGGGATTAACATAATTATAAATCCTTTAACTGGCATTGGAACTTGACATAACTATTAAACATTCAACAGACAATCTATAACTAACATTGGAACTTTATATTAACTCCTTTAACAATGAACTTTATATCAACTCCCTTACCAATGTATTCTCTACAATTTCCCCCTCTAATTGTTCAATTGGGCTCAAGTATGCATCAATTAGCAAATACTTCTTCTTGAAAGTACAATTTTTAATATTGATTGTAAATTAACTTGGCATCTTCACATTCTTGATCATTCATTGTCATGATTTCTTTTACTTCTTTTTTATTAAGCTCTTTTGGTATCATTACACTTGCTTGTACAGCAGATGTTACAACTCAGATTATACAGGGGAGCATGCAAGGTAGGAGGATCAAACTAGCAATTTCACATAGGAAGAAAAAGGGGTTTTTTCCCACCAGTTTCCTTTTAATGACCAGAAATTGTCCCAGCGGCTGGTATCGAATGTAGGGGTCCACTCTTGTGTTCCAACATAAGCTAACTTCCAGATTTCCTTTGAGGTATTTCTAATGAATTCACTGCGGTAATCCATTTCTAAGCAGCACTCGAGGAGTTAAATTTTCCACATGTGCTTCCTTCATGGTCTGGTAAATAATCTACTGCTAGTCTGATTTGATACACCACAGTCCTAGTCTGGGATAGTTGGTCATTTATGTGGTCTAAAGCTAGAGAGGTTCGGTTCAATACCATCTCGAGTACAGCTTGTAATCTCAGAATCCGATTTAACCCCGTATAAATTGGGGTCCAGTGTCCCCAGGACCCATCTTGAGCCCGGGTCGCCGGTCCATAAGTGCAAATTATTTCCTGGGGGCTCCATACTCTGTTTTTCCGTGTCTAGGTTCCGCCAATTTCAATTAAGTTTCTTTTTGGTCAGCTAGATTTGTTCAAATAATCACATACTGGGACCCCTAGGTTCAATCCAGACTCTTTTGGGAGTAAGGAAAATGACGGTTTAATAATTCCGATAGTGCAAGTGCTGCTCCACTCCTCGGGTAATTCAGTGTAAGCCACATTCCCACATATCCAAAACAGGTTTTCGGGAGCTTTCTAAGAAGCATAACTGATATCATTGGAAATTCCCAATACTTGGATACTTCTCTCACTCCCCAGAATGGGTTTACTCCTTTTCCAGTACACTAATGGAATTTATCTCCTTCTCGGTAGATACACCCTGTTTCCTTCTTCCCAATGGGCCAGTATTTATTGGGCTTTCTAGGGATCTGTCTAGCTACTAGATGTTTTACTTTTAGATATCTTTTACAGGACATATCTCCTACTGGGGGTTTTATACATTTTCCCTTTTCTGGATATACACTACTCTTCTCCAATTATTTCAGGCTTTAATTCCCACCATTCTGTTCCTCTTTGTCCAATAGTTGGTACTTTTTGTCTTGTTTTTGTCCATTTTAACATATCTATTGGTCTTAAGCTGATTCCTTCCCAAGGCCAGACTTTGGCCATTTGTGTATTTCCACAGATCCAGCAATTAGTAACATTTAACTCTTTACTGATCTTTTCCACTAAATCTATGAACAAGTTTTTCCCACAAGATGTTTCTAGGTCTTCTTTCTCATTTATTGATGTTGTTACTTCTTTCTCTTTTATTAAGTTTGCTGTGCCTTTTTGATTGGACTTATGTTCAAAGCAAAGCCAAGCATCTCCTATAGGACACTCCCCAGGCAGTCCTTGCTGATAAGTGGCTATATTTTGTGAAATCCAGTAAGTCTTCCCTTCCCCTAGACAGGTTGCTAACAGAGAGAGGTTGGCACAGTTTAAGTTTAAATTTGTATGTACTCGTATTAAAGATCCGGTTTCTTCCCCTCTGTAAAGGGGGTAGTAACATTTAGCACATGGGCTCTTCTGACTTCCCAGCATGATGTTAACCAGTAAGATCAGTAAGATCTTGCAATACCCAAACAAACCTAGTAATTTTCTAACGTCTCTTTTGGTCTTCGGGGCAGGGATGGACAGAATTCCCAACATTCTCTTGGGGCTTCGCCTTTTATACCCTTGGCCAATTATATGTCCTAGATATGTTACTTCTTGTTCCACAAATTGCAGTTTCTTTTGTTATACTTTTAGGCCTTTTTCCCCTAAGAAATTTAGGAACTGTATGCTAGAACTTCTAACTTTGTCTTGTTCTCCCTCTGATGCAAGTAAATCATCAACATATTGTAAAATATGTACCCCATTCACAGGTTTAAACTGTTCTAGGAGTTCTTCTAGAACTTGCCAAAGAGAGTTGGGGATTCTCTAAACCCCTGGGGAAGACCTGTCCACCTTAGTTGCTGTTTTCTTTTCTTTTCAATGTCCTCCCATTCAAAGGCAAACCAGTTCTGGCACTCTTCAGCCAGGGGACATGCCCAGAAGGCATCCTTTAAATCCATGACAGAGAACCATGCATGCTCCTCAGGTACTTGGCTTAAAAAGGTTTACGGGTTTTGTACTACCGGGTGCCTCGCAACCATTCTTTTATTAACTTCTCTTGAATCTTCTGCTAATCGATACCTTCCATCAGCTTTCCTCACCGCTAGTATGGGAGTATTATGTGGAGACATGCATGGTTCTAAAATCCTTCCTTTAATAGCTGGGCAATTACTGGGGCTGGTCCTCGCTTTCCCTCTGGGGAAATTGGATACTGCCTTACCCGAATGGCGGAGATGTCTTTCTGCTTCTCTACTTCTACTGGTGAACTATTCAAACAACCAATTTTTTCCTCCTCTGCCCACACATTTGGGTTGATTTCATCTATGTCTCCCTTAGTTAAGACCATTATTTGTACTACCATTTTTCATTCTTTTGGCATTACTCCAATTCCCAATTTGATTTGTAAATCATATCCTAATAAATCACAACCTAATTTGGGGATGTAAATGAAATTAGCTCAACACTCTCTTGAATTTCCTCTAATTTCTACATCTTCTATAATCTGGGCCTCCAATGGTTCTCCTTTGGCCCCTCATACTTTGCAGACCTTTTTACCAGCTGTGATTCCTGTTGGTATTTTAGTCACACATGACTTGTCTGCTCTGCTATCAACTAAAAATTCAAATTCATCATTCTGGGGACTAATCTCAAAATTTACCAAGGGCTCTTCCAGATGATTCATTAAATTCCCCAGAGCATAGAACCCTTGACACCCCTATTCCGCATATTTCTCGTCTCTTCTTAAGATGTTCTCTAGAGTTTCTTGCTCCCAGGCTATGGCTTCATCTAATTGGTGTTTCTTACAATTTCTCTTTAGGTTTCCTTTCTCTCCACAGTAATAACAATATTTGTCATTGAGTAGAGCCCTAGCCCCTTTTGGTCCAATAAAACCTTTGTCTCTTCTAAGTGTTTCTACTGGCCCATCCTTGTTGGCGCCTACACTTTCTCTGCCTATGGCTACCATAATTTTAGCTTTTGTTTTTGTCTTTTTTTCTTTTCTTCTCAGATATACTCTTATGGCTTCTCTCAGAAGTTCATTATACTTTTTTCCTGCCAGTCATCTATTCTTTCTAACTTTCATCTGATATCTGGCCAGGATTTAATTACAAATTATATGTTGAGAAGGACTTGGCCTTCAGGGCTATCTAGGTCAACATTAGAGTAAATCTGGAAGTTTTGCTTTACCCTATTAAGCCATGTTGCTGGGGTCTTGTCTTATTCCTAGGTGCTGTCAAACGCTAACCTGGTATTACTCCCTCTAAGGACTGATTCTTTTATCCCTCTGGCCATCAGGGACCTGTGATCTCTCATGTTCCTTCTCCCCTCTTCTTGATTAGGGTCCCAGTCAGGCTCCAATAAAGGCATTTTTTGGTCACCTGGGGGCCCGGGTTGGTTTTCTCGCTCACAAATTTTCATTCCTGTAGTTCTTATTTTTCGAATCTCTTCTGCGGGAAAATAGGATGTTTAAGATGTAAAATTCTCTTCATGTCTAAATATTAGGGCCTAAAAATCGATCAATTTGGTTTGCTAATCCTACTGGGTCTTCCACTAAATTTCCCAATTCTTTCTTAAAGTTTCCAACTTCGGATGCAGTCAAGGGAGGGTTTACAAATCCAATCTCACTGGCCACCCCACCCATGGGAACTTCTCTGAGGGGGAACAATTTTTCCACTTCAGCCACTTTGGTCCGAGTGGTAAAACATCAGCTGTGGAGGCTGACTGGTTAACTTCACTCTTGGGCATGAGATTCTGAGATGTTGTTTGGCTTCTCATTTGTGCTGGGGGAGGCAGAGCAGGAACTTGCTGGTGAATAAGGGGTGTATGAGATGGTTGAGGTAAGGGGACGGTAGTGAAGGGTAAAGAGAGTAAGGAGAGGGTTGATGGGAAAGTGGTGGAGGTATAACTGGGTTACAAGGTGGTAAAGGAATGACAGCTGAGAGAGGAGGAGGAATTGGGTCCACAGCAAGAGGAATTGGAGGAAGGATTTGAGGTACTGCAAGGGTAGAAGGAAGTAAGTGGTCAAGGAGGTCCCAGTTTTTGTCAGCCTTCTCAGCCTCTTCTTTTACTTTCCTAGCTTGCTTTCCCTCTTTTCATTTATGGACTCTTGTATTTTCCTCCTGTGAGGTTTACTTTAGCCAACAGGTGACGTTCTGTATGTGATGGGCCTTTTGCAGGAACTTAGGGCAAAAAAGAACGTGCATCACCTTCTAGCAGAGATGTAGGTGTCTGCATTTCAGGATGTGTTTTAGGATGTTGTTAGCTCATGCAGAACGAAAATTAGAGAGGTGAAAGCTTAAGACTTAACCAGGCCATGTCTGTGAAGGATAATAAAAATGTTTCTATAAGTACATTAATGGCAAAACGAGGTACAAGGACAATCTCTATTCATTATTAGGGGAGATGTGGTTACCAAATATGAGGGAAAGGCTGAGGTACTTAACCCCTTCTTTGCCTCTGTTTTCAAGAATAAGTCAAGTTGTCCTCAAGAAAACTGTTCTCCTGAGCTGGTGGATGGGCACAGGGAGCAGAACAGCCCCCTGGAATCCAGGAGGAAGCAGCTGGGGACCTGCTGAGCCCCTCAGATGCTCACAGGTGTCTATGGGAGGAGATGGGATCCATCCCAGGGGCATGAGGGAGCTGTGGATGAGCTCCCCAAGCTGCTCTCCATCATTCAGCATCAGTGCTGGCTCAGCAGGGAGGTCCTAGAGGACTGGAGTTGTCAATGTGAGCCTATCCTCAAGCAGGGCTGGAAGGAGGATCTGGGGACCTCCAGACCTGTCAGCCTGAGCTGGGTGCCCAGCAAGGTTAAGGAACAGATCACCTTGAGTGCCATCACAGGGCGCCCACAGGATGGCCGAGGGGTCAGAGCCAGCCAGCCTGGGTTTCAATATCTGCACTGATGATCTGCATGAAGGGACTGAGTCCAGCATCAGCAAATTTGCAGATGACACCAAGGTGGGTGTGAGTGTGGATCTGCTGGAGGGTAGGAGGGCTCCGCAGAGGGACCTGGACAGGCTGGATCCAGGCCCCAAATCCAACAAGGTCGGGTTTAACAAGTCCAACTGTCAGGTCCTGCACTTTAGCCACAACAACACCTGCAGCAATACAGGCTGGGGAGAGAGTGGCTGGACAGCAGCCAGGCAGAAAGGGACCTGCAGGGACTGATGGACAGCAGGCTGAACATGAGCCAGCAGTGTGCCCAGGTGGGCAAGAAGGCCAATGGTTCCTGGCCTGGATCAGGAATTGCGTGGCCAGCAGGAGCAGGGAAGGGATTCTTCCCCTGCACTCAGCACTGGTGAGGCCACACCTCGAACGCAGTGTCCAGTTCTGGGCCCCCAGTTTAGGACGGCCATGGAGGGGCTGGAGCGTGTCCAGAGAAGGGCAACAAGGCTGGGGAGGGGTCTGGAACACAAGTCCTGTGAGGAGCAGCTGAGGGAGCTGGGGTTGTTTATCCTGGAGAAGAGGAGGCTCAGGGACACAAGGTGGTGACAGGGCACAGGTTGTACTTGATGATCTCCAAGGTCTTTTCCACCCTTGCTGATTCTGTGATTTTCTGGAACCACCCTTGGAGCAGTTGCAGGAGGAGCCCTGGACCTCCTCTTCAGAAGCTCCAGCAGCCTAGGTCCCTCAGCTTCTCCTGCCAGCCCCAAAGCCCATCCTGTCAGTCCCGCAGAGCCTCTGCAGCTCCTCCTCACTGCCCAGAACAGGGAGTCCCAGAGGCAGACACAGCAGCCCAGATGTGCCCCCCTGGCCTGGGGTGCCTCTGGCAAGGGAGCAGCACCAGGCACTGCAGGAGCCTGCAGACAATTCCTGCAGCACTTGTAGGATGATCCTGCTGCCCAAGGGATGTTCCCATGGTGCCAAGTCAGGAACTGCAATGGGGAGTGGGGCCAGAGAGGAAAGGGCTAACGAGGATGGGCTGTTTGCAGGGCAGGGAACAGGGATGCACAGTGGGAAGGAATCTGGATCAGGGACGAGGAAAGAAATCAAAGGTGAAGCCAGGGAAATGCTCAGGGCAGTTTGGGGGTTGCTTCCAGGCAGCCCTGGCTCTGAGCAACAGCATCTGCAGTGGCACAGGAAACTCCCAGCTGATGGGAACAAACTTTCTGACTGATTGCAGAGGCCAGGACAAAGCTGAGTGGTTTCCCTGGTGTCCCCCAGCCCTTGCTGGCCCCAGGGGCTGATGGCATTTGTGCTCCCTCAGGTTCATGTCCCCACAGAAACAGCATGGGGGTGCTCCCCCTGCTGTGTGCAATGCAAACAGGGGCTCCTGAACCAGTGCTGCCGTGTCTGTGCCTGCAAGGATGGGGCACCTGTGTGAGCTGGGGGAGTGGCCAGGGCTGCAGAGGGGGGATGTTGTTGGCAGCTCCATCAGGACGCTCTGGGACACTGCCCTGGGCTGTGCAGCGCACTGGGGATGGATCAGCCCCTGCTCTGCTGCTCCTTCCCATCAGCCCCAGGGCCCTTGCAGAGCCCCAGCCATGCTGTTTGCCCCCAGCCTGCCCACGGCCAGCCTGGGGCTGCTCACGGGGGTTTTCTGTGCTGAGCATTGGCCTGGGTGTGTCCTTGAGAGAGCCTGGGCAAGGAGCCTGGAGCCCCCAGGCCCTGGCCTGAGGAGTCAGCGCTGCCCCAGCAGTGCCCATGGCCTGTCCCTGCTGCGGCCCCGGCACTGCCACCCCCAGGGTTGTGCCCGGCCCCGAGAGCACTCAGGCCCTGCAGCAACACCAGGGCCACCAGGGCAGCAGGGCAGGGCCACGGCAGCAGCACTGGCAACACCAAGTGCTGCTGCTGCTGCTGGGCACAACTGCTGGGCCAGCACTGATCTGCCCCAGCTCTGCACACAGATATTGCTGCTGCAGCTCCAGAGAAGGCAACAAAAGGGGGCATCTCCAGTGAAAACTTTGCTGAGAGATGCTTTACTTTTCTTAAGCCATCAAGAGCACAGCTCCTCATTGACACAGTCAGGGGCCACTGCAAATTTTGAGAGAAACAAAATGAGAAACGGTACAAACCATTGTATTTCTTTATGGGCAATATTAAAAATGTAATACAAAGTGAAAGAACCTCTAAACCAAAACCAACTTAATGTATCAAAGATGACTTTTATTACAATTGATTTGCATAAATTTTCCAGCAGTTTACTGTTTCTGAAATCGTCCATTCATCAGTGTCCACACTGCAGCCTTAAATTCCTGGTTCCTCAGGCTGTAGATGAGGGGGTTCAGGGCTGGAGGCACCACCGAGTACAGAACTGACAGGGCCAGATCCAGGGATGGGGAGGACATGGAGGGGGGCTTCAGGTAGGCAAAAAATGAGGTGCTGAGGAACAGGGAGATCACAGTGAGGTGGGGGAGGCAGGTGGAAAAGGCTTTGTGCCGTCCCTGCGCAGAGGAGATCCTCAGCACAGCCCTGAAGATCTGCACATAGGAAAAAACAATGAACACAAAACAGCCGAACGCTAAACAGCCAGCAAGCAATGAAATCCAAATTTTTGTGAAGGTGGAGTGTGAACATGAGAGCTTTAGGATCTGTGGATTTCACAGAAGAACTGGCCCAGGGCATTGCCATGGCACAGGGGCAGGGAAAATGTATTGGCCGTTTGCAGCAGTGCATTGAGAAAGGCACTGGCCCAGGCAGCTGCTGCCATGTGGGCACAAGCTCTGCTGCCCAGGAGGGTCCCGTAGTGCAGGGGTTTGCAGATGGACACGTAGCGGTCGTAGCACATCACGGTCAGGAGAGAAAGCTCTGTTCCAATGAAGAAGAGAAGCAGAAAGAGCTGTGCAGCACATCCTGTCTAGGAGATGTCTCTGGTGTCCCAAAGGGAATTGTGCATGGCTTTGGGGACAGTGGTGCAGATGGAGCCCAGGTCAGTGAGGGCCAGGTTGAGCAGGAAGAAGAACATGGGCGTGTGCAGGTGGTGGCTGCAGGCTATGGCGCTGATGATGAGGCCGTTGCCCAGGAGGGCAGCCAGGGAGATGCCCAGCAAGAGGCAGAAGTGCAGGAGCTGCAGCTGACGTGTGTCTGCCAATGCCAGCAGGAGAAAGTGCCTGATAGAGCTACTGTTGGAAATTCCTTAACTCTGGGCATTGTGGACTGTAGAAACAAGACATTGAAAAGCTGAGACCAAGCTCTTGGAATCAACCCTATAGGGTTATTTTAGGAATTCCCTCAAAACTACTTCTCTACCTGTGGGGAAACTTTACTCAATATGTTTATTCTTGAGCTTGGGTTTATGCTTCTGAGTTACTGATTCATCTTAAGCACTGCTCTCAGCCTGAACCGTGGGGAAGCCCACAGGGAAAACAGGGCTCCCTCTGCCCCATTGCAGTCAGACCTGCTGGTCCCCACACAGGTGCACTTTGTCCATTCCACCTCCCTCTAGTTCAGGGGGATCCAACATAAACTGAGCTTGAAAAATTAAGTTGAGTTTTTAAAGACTCCAGTTTAAAAGTCAATTTCTCTAAGCCCTTCTCTCTTTCCCTACGCAGCTGGACAGGGAGGGATGCCAAGGGTTGGCCTGGATCTCTGCTGCCTCGAGTTGTGCCTATTGGGAGCTGTTTCTCTCTATCCAAGCCTTGTCCCTGCCAGTGCTGCCAGAGCCCACCCCGGCCCTGGGGGCTCAGTTCTGCCCTGCAGACCCCTCCCAGCACTGGGCACTGCCCAGGGGCATCTCCCTGCCAGCAGGGCCTTAAGGGCAGGCCAGACAAACAGGGATGCTGCAAGCCAAGGAGCTGTTGCTGTCTGTAGGGAGAGGAGGCTGAGGAGGCACTTTCTGAGGGAGATCTGAGGCCCATCTGCTGATGACCTGGGTGACAGTGCAGGAGTCTCAGTGACACAGCCAAAGATGACAGCCCCTTTCCCTTCCCTTTAGGAGAAAGCTGAGAGCGGCCCTGGCCATGCAGCACCATCTCCACAGCAGGACGAATCTGCCCTGATGGAGGTGGCTCCTTCCCCCTCCAACTTCTCCCCTGCAGCGTCCATGGGGAGCTGCCAGGCAGGCTGAGAGCTGCCCCTGGCAGGTGGCACATGCCCTGGGCTGGCCAAGAGCCCTGAGGGCTGCAGGAGCTGCTCTGCAGGACAGCCCTGGGCAGCCCTGGCTGCAGCCCCAGCTTCACCCCCTTCAGCCGTCCCTGGCAGCAGGAGCCGTCCTGCCCTGTCCCTCTGACGGTGCCCAGGGCAGCCCCGCTCTGCAGCACATTCTCCCCCCTCCTCCATCCTCCTCCTCCTCGTCCTTCTCCTCCTCCTCCTGCTCCTGTGCCACAGAGAAACTGGGAGAGTCCTCCTGACACATCCGCCAGGCTGTGGAGGTTGCTGGCTTCAGGAGATCCCTCCAGGAGCACAGGGGACATTGCCCTGCCCCCACACACTCACCATGCACAGGGCTGTGAAGATCTTTCCCCAGGTGAAGTCTCAGCTCAATCTCTTCCCAATCCTGATTGCCTTCAGCCTGTCTCTGCCTGGCTCCTGTCCCCTCAGTGCCTGCAGGCAGAGCCCTCAGCCCTGCTGGGCTGGGAGAGGAGCTGGCCCTGGGAAGAGCTGTTCCTTTAAAGCTCAGTAGCACAGACACAGCACAAGAACTTTAATGAGCCTCTTGGGGATTTGGTGTTGTTTACATCAGACTCAGTCCCTGAGAGAGTGTTCAAAAAACTTCTCAGAAACTCAAAGTTAAATTTAAACTCCAAAGTTTATGAAGTTTTAATGGATCCCATTGAGGGACACAACTGAGAAAGTGTCCCCAGGTTCCAGTTAGAGCTAAACACTGGAGGCAGCAATGTGTTTATTAAAAACCTACGGATATTGATCTAGTACCAACGTCCAACTGTGACAGACAAAGACTCTCTAACACTTTAAATTTAGAAAGAGTACTTTTATTGTGATGCTGGGCAGCCTGCGGGATAGCTGGGAAAAGGAGGCAATGAGGCCCCTGGCCTGCAAGTGCCACTTGTCTCCTGCTCCTGCCTCGGGCCCAGGACCAGCAGCCATGGCCAAAGTGCTGCCCAAGTTGGCTCTTTCAGGGCTGTCTTGCAGCTGCTGCACATGCCTGTGCCCTGTGCAGCCCAGGCTGTCCCACGGTGTCCCTGCCCTGCTCCTCTGTCCCTGCAGGCTGTCGGCATCCCCCCGGCTGCCCCTTCCTGGCTGGGCTGACAGCTCTGCCTCCTGCCTGCCTCTGCCTGCCCACACAAAGCCTTAGGCTGACCCAGACTCCTTCTGGGGGATGTGCTGCACCACAGCCCTGCCCTGGGATAGAAATTCCTTTCTCCATGCGCCCGGTGTGGACCTCCGCAGGTGATCTGTGGGGCATCATTTTTTCCTCAGGCTGTTTCATACAATGAAGAAGAACTCTACCATCTCTGAAACCACCCTCCAAGCCCTCCCAGGCTACTCCTGCTGTGTTCTTAGTTTGCACAGCACTGAGGCCAGGGCCATCAGTCTCTCTGGGTCATGTGCTTTAAGCCTCCAAATCCCATCTTGGGCAGTTTTTTTGTCCTTTCACGGTCTTTTCAGATTAAAATATGAAAATAAAAATAGAAATATTTTTATAGGCCTCTAGTGGTAGTGGAAGGGACATTGCCTTTAAAACGCTCAAGGAGAAATTCAGATTTGATATAAGAAAGAAATATTTTGTGGTGAGGTTGACAGCTTGTAAACAGGTTGTCTATAGAAATGAATGCCCCATCCCAAAAAGTGTTCAAGGTCAGGAGTTTTGGTCATCTGTTCCAGTGGTAGTTATGCTTTCCCACAGCAAGAAGGCTGCAGTAGATCGTATTTCAGGGCTATCCCAATTTAAAAAACAGAAGATAAATAATGTAAGGAACATTCTGACACCTCCTTATGAAAGACTCACCAAGGGGGTCAATGACAGAGCTTTCCAGCATGACTTCACCAGCTGAACATTGGGGGTTCTGCATCAGGTCTGAGGTTCATGATAGAAATCCACAAAGGACATTTGGGGAATGTGCAAGATTTCCCATGGAATGCCTAAGAAAGGACTACGGGAAGGGAAAGGGTGGCACCATGGTGGTTTGTGGTGGAACAAACATGAATCAACAGAGAAAGAGCTGGTCATGTGTGAACATGATGGTCAGTGCCCATCCCTGGCCATGCCCTACAGCTGATCCCCACAGCCTGTGGCATTTCCTAAACACTCCATTGCCAGGAACTGTCTGGGACGAGGGAGCTCTCTCTGCTCTGGGTACCAAGGGATGTCCAAGTGTCGCATACTGGAGTGGGGACCACAAATCATCAGGTCCTGTGTCCTCTGGGGACCCAGGCACTGGAGAGACTGGTGTGTGTGTGCACCCACCACTGGTGTGTGTGGGGCTGGGTGTAACCATCGGGGAACATCAAACCAGAGCAACCAGTGAGCAGCAGAGGCCAGGGAGCTGCTGTGTGAGATCAGCTCCTGCAGGGATCCACATGGTCTGCGTGTCTCTGCAGCTCTGCCTCTCCTCCTGCCATGGCAGAGCACACAAACAGCCCATCCCCGTGTCCCTTCTCCACTGACTGTGCTTTGGCCTGGTATGGAGGAGTCCCTGTGCATTTCCCTCCCCCATGGCTCTGCCCTTCCTTATCCATCAGCTGGGGGGAAGCAGAGCTGGGGCACTGCAGGGACCAGGCTGGTTC
Organism: Melozone crissalis; assembly: GCF_028551555.1. Classification (NCBI taxonomy): domain Eukaryota; kingdom Metazoa; phylum Chordata; class Aves; order Passeriformes; family Passerellidae; genus Melozone; species Melozone crissalis. Next base: position 1,784,110 of record NW_026535799.1, on the reverse strand, counting down.
TCACAGGACTGTTGTGGTTGAAGAATGGTGCTCTCCAATTTGCTACTCCCACTGCAAACCTAGACTGATATTCCCACCATCATCTCCATACCGCAGGGGCTTTGCCTGCCTGGCCGGGCCCTGCTTGATCTCAGCCCACGTTACATAGTCAGGGATAACCTGGAGATGGTGTCCATGGTTAAATCCATCCCTCACAAGCCCATCTGGAGGTTGCATCTTTTCACTGATGACCTGAAGTGTCCAGAAATAACTCACCCTTGTGTGGCCAGTCCAGACCCTCCTAAGACATTTTAATCCTGGCAGCCTTATCCTCCTGTCCATTGTTGCGATGATCTTCAGTGCCCAACTCTTGGGCACGTGAGCATTCACAGGAGTGTAATATATGGTAGGGATAATTCATGCTATTGATGTATGGTATAAAATATTGTGAAATCCAAACCATGTCTTTTGACTACCCCGGCCAGGAGCAGCTGTCTTATTCAGATTCAACTAGTTCTCAGACGCAAGTTAGGATAATGATCGACACCTTAACGTAAAAATAGAAGCTTCCTGGACGATGATCGTTGGTTTCCCAAGTTGTCGGGAGCCACCCAAAAGTGATTATCGCCCTGCTTATTGCATCTATCAAGATAGTCAGCGACGCCACCCTGATACATCTGAATATACGGCTCCTCTGAAGCCAATCAACACCAATTGCACACCTGGACGAGGCTTTTGTCCACCTCTGCACATGGAAAGCAACAGCGATGCATGTGAAGAGAGAAAGGAAATTTGGTCATCTTTGCCTCGGGCAGAATAAACTGTATAAGAACTCACTGCTCGAAGCCACGAGCGTGAACTGGGGGGACTCTGACACTTGGGAGCTCAGATCCGTGTTCACCCGGTGCCGATCCCAGGCTCGATGCTGTCTCTTTGGCTGTGGTGGTTTCAAAGACTGAACTTCAGTCTCACAGACAAATTAATAAATCTTTGCTAAAGTTTTGATAATTTTGGCTCACAATTTGATCATTTATAGTAATCTGGTTGTTGGGATCGGCGGGAGAAATGTGGCATGCAATATGAGTGATCGGCAAGTCTCAATCTTTATTGATAGTTCATTGGTGTTAATGAAGCTTATACATACTGCAAAGGCGAGCTCACTATTGGTTAGTTACTTTTTAGCTAACTACACCTACTTCTGCATTCTTGTATTTATTTTATTGAAACTATTCTTCATATTTCTGCTAAAGATCTTCTTCTCTATCCTGTTGTTGCACCAAGGGCACAATGTCTTTGCCTGTTATTGGACACTAACTGCTGACTTCTATACTTGTCCTCTTCTAGCTTGACCAGCAGTATTATTTCAACGTGACCTTTCTCAGCTAACCAACTGTCCACAAAGCTCTTCGCATCTGGTGACTCCGACATGATTTGAATTTGGGGTTCGGGAGCCCTTCCCGCCCGGAGGGTGCCCCGCTGATTTCAGCAGTCTGAGCGGGATTGGAGTCCGCGAGGCTAATCAAAAATCACCAAACTGAAACTGGAGCCACAGCAAAAGAGGAATAAAAATGGGCCCAATTCTCTGAAAACTCGGCAAGATCCAGGGGATCTCCGAGCCCGAGGTGCTTTTTTTTCCACTTGGAAATCGATGTGCATGAAGAATCCACGTGGGAAAAGGAACTGTTAGTATCGTGTGTTTGAGTGGGGTGTGACCAAACGTGTGTGTGAGACATGATTCTGTCACGCAGCATGTGTGGACACCACAATCGCAGTTCCACAATCCCGCGAGGGACATGGTCAGTCAAGGGGGAAGCGGACGCTTTTTCCTAATACACTTGGACCCGGGACTTGTAGGGAGTTCGAGGGGGGAAATCCATCACAGTTGGTTCAGAAAGGAGAAAAGACGGTCCTCAAAAAGTCAGCGAAATGGTTCTCAGTGTGACTGAGTAAAACTGGCGGCATTTCGCAAACTCAAGAAATTGACATCGGACAAAGTACCAGGACTTGCGAAGAGAGTCCCAGCTGGAGGAGACAAGGTGAAGAAAATCGCAGGAGGGATTTTTGGAAAAATGGGGTTGAGAAACAGCAGGTTCCAAAGAAAACCCCAGGAAAAATCTCCCCAGGGTCCTAGGAAAGTTCTGCCAGTAATCCGAAGAGATAGTTCCTTGGGGTGGATGCGAGAACATTGGGACGAAAGCCCATGGACAGCGGGCAGATCCAAGGAGAAAATGACCCATTTTTGTATGGAAAAATGGGGAGGAAAGGAGATTGGAAAATACGTGGTTTGGCCGATGTTCGGCACGTTTGAGGCATGAACTTGCGAGTCCTTGTACGATCACGTATTTGATTGCTGCCCACAGGATTTTGAGGAAATTGAGTATGCTGAGATGTGGAGATACACTTGTACGAGTTTATACCCAGTATGAGCCTTCCGACGCATGGTGAACAGGGAAAAGGAATGGGAACCCTTGGACAATCTTCCACCTCCTTACCTTGTTCCTCCACAGCAGCCCGGACTGGCTCAGGCACCACCGGTGCCCGCGCTGCCTCTCGAGGCGGCAATCCCACTGGGTCAGGTCTCAGCACCGCCGCTCCCACCGGAGCTGGCTGTGGCGCCTTTCCTCCACGTGAACAAGCGGTGGCGGCACCTTCGCTCCCATGTGAGCAGCCACTGCTGCCGACCCTTCCCAAAACTGAAGAAAACCAGGTAACCATCCCCAAAAACAGCTCTCCCCTGGCCCATCAAACGAGGTGGCGAACAAGGAGGGCAACCACGGGAGACAGCGGGGATGAGAAAGAGAAGCCCAGCTTCTTCCCTTTATGGGAGGTGCCGATGGCCCCGGGAGTGATCGGCTTCATTCATGTGCCGATTGACACCAATGATGTGAGGGCATTCAAAGAAGAGATGGGAAAATTAATGGATGATCCTTTGGGGGTGGCAGAAAGACTAGATGAATTTCTAGAGACCAGCACCTACACCTACGGGGATCTCCAAGTGATCCTGAGATCGCTGTTTAACAATGAAGAAAGGGACATGATCAGACAAGCCGCGATCAAAGATCGGGAAAAGAGAAACCCCAATTGGGAAAGCAGGGATGAGAGATGGCCAAACCAGAAACCATCTTGAAATGCCCAGATGGAGGAGGGGAGGCAGAAAATGATAAATTTGAGAAATACGATAATTCAGGCTATCAGGGAAGCAGTACCTAAGGGACAGAACATGAGCAAGGTACTCAGGGAGTGCCAGGGGAAAGATGAAACTCCCACGGAATGGTTGGGGAGGCTCCGCAAAGGTTTGAGAATGTATTTGGGGACGGGTCCCGATTCTCCCATCGGGGCAGTTTTGCTAGAAACTCAGTTTGTGGCAAAATCCTTGGAAGAGATTTGGAAAAAGCTAGAAAAGATAGATGGGTGACAGGAAAAACGGTTGCAGGAACTGCTTCGGGAAGCCCAGAAAGTCTACATGAGACGAGATGAAGAGAAACAGAAGATCCAAGCTAAGGTATTGGTAGCTGTGGTAAGGGAAGCACAAAAACAGGAGCAGGGCCGAGATACGGCGAAGAAGGTGCCGGCGAAGAAGCAGAACTCTTCCCAAGGGAAAGGATCGAATGATCAGAAGAGAGATTTCAAATGCTATTACTGCAAGCAAAAGGGACACATCTGAAAGAATTGTCCCAACAAAGCCAAGGACCAGGCAATGTTTCAAGAAGATGAGGGGTGTCAGGGACTTTTCAGTTTGGGGTCCAGAACACCGAGGGAGCCCTTGATAAAATTAAAAGTAGGACCCCACAGGCAGGAGATGTGGTTTATGGTAGATTCGGGGGCGGAACGGACAGCGGTGCAGCAGCTGCCGCACAGGTGCTCTCTGAGCGACGATTCCATGATGGTAATCGGGGCAAAAGGGGAACTCTTTGAGGTCCCAATCATAAAAGATGCAGAAATAGAAACGGAAAACAAAAAACATACAGGAAACATATTATTGATACGGGATGCGAATTTTAATTTGCTGGGGTGAGACATGATGGTAGCCCTAGAAATCAGCTTGGCAGTGGAAAATTCATGGCTCAGGATGAGGATGTATAAACTCACCGTCCAGGAACGAGGAGAAAATAGACCCGAAGGTTTGGTATGTCCAAGGGGAAGCTGGGAGGTTGGACATAGAGCCAATCCACGTTGAAACTGAGAGACCAGAGGACCTTTTCAGTTGTTCGTGGACGTGAGCAGTCACAAAGCACATGGGGTGCTGACGCAGGACTGGGCAGGGGTCAGGAAACCAGTAAGTTACTTGTCGAGGCTTTTGGACCCGGTCAGCAGAGGCTGGCCCACCTGCTTGCAGGCGATTGTTGCCATAGCATTGCTGGTAGAAGAAGCTAAGAAGGTAACCTTCAGGGCACCTTTGGTACTATTTGCATCACATAATGTGCAGGGCATACAACAGCAGAAGGCAGATAAATGGTTCACTGATGCAAGGTTGTTGAAGTATGAGGCCATTTTGATTCACTCACAGGATTTGGAATTGCGGACAATGATCGCGCAGAACCCTGCAGAGTTTTTGTTTGGGGAATCTTCAGAGGAACTCGTTCAATATTGGAGGTGGTTGAATTACAAAGAAAGATCAGAGAAGATTAAGAAGAGGAAGAGCTAGATGAAGGAGAAAAATGGTTTGTGGATGGATCAAGCAGGGTGGTTGATGGGAAAAGGAGATGAGGATACGCAGTCGTGGATGGGCAAACAGGAAAAGTGATTGAAGCGAGTCCCCTGAGCCGGGTTGGTCAGCACAGGCTTGCAAACTGTACGCAGTTCTGAGAGCCTTGAATGGACTGAAGGGGAAGAAGGGAACAGTTTTTACAGATTCTATGGTGCCTTGGGAGTGGTTCATACCTTTGGGAAAGTCTGGAAAGAAAGGGGGTTGATCAACACATAGGGCAAGGGAGTGATTCATGGAGAACTGATCCGGCAAATTTTGGAAGCACTAAGGGGGCAGGAGGAAATTTCAGTTGTCCAAGTGAAGGGACACCAGTCAGGGATGCAGTTCCGAACCCGAGGAAACAATTTGACAGACCAGGAAGACAAGACTGCAGCACTGATGATGGTAAATACCCTGGAGATCGAAGGGATTGAGGTCCCAGACAACCCTCTTCAACCCTCCCAAAAGGAGATTGAAAGCTATGAGAAGATTGGGGGAAAATTGGAGGAAGGTAAGTGGAAATTGCCGGATGGGAGAGAACTAGTCTCTAAAGGTTTTACCAGGAAGATTTTGAGGAAACTGCACCAGCGAACACATTGAGGGGCACAGGCCCTAGCAGAACAATTTCTGAAATTTTTCGGGTGCAGGGGAATTTGCAAATTGGCCAAACAGGAGGTACAAGGATGCATGATTTGTCAGAAAGTTAACAGAACTAGGGCAAGACAGGCAATCCTGGGGAGTCGCCCCATTGCGTACCGACCATTTGAAAGGATTCAAGTTGATTTCACAGAATTGCCCAAAGTGGGGAGATTCAAGTTTGTGCTTGTGATCATGGACAAATTGACCCATTGGGTGGAGGCTTTCCCCAGTCCACGGGCAATGGCTCAGACGGTGTCCAGAAAATTACTGGAGGAAATTGTGCCCCAACATGGGGTGGTGAATTACATTGATTTGGACCAAGGAACACGTTTTCCATCAAGGATTATTAAGCAGATGGCAGATGTGCTAGGCATTTGGTGGGAATACCACACTCTGTGGCATGCCCAGAGCTCAGGACAAGTGAAAAGGATGAATCAGACCTTGAAAGCGCAGTTGTCTAAATTAATTTTAGAAACTCTGATATCCTGGCCAAAATGCCTACCTCTAGCATTGCTTAATATCAGGACAATGCCTCATTCAGAGACGGGGCTCTCACCATTTGAAATGCTATATGGGACGTAATGTAGACATGGGATGCCCGTGGGACACCCCAGGCTTGAGGACTGTCAGATTCAACCATATTTGGTGGCAATCAACAAAAATTAGCAAGAACTCAGGAAACAAGGGATAGTATCTCAGAGTGCTCCTCTGGGATTCGCTATCCACAAAATCCAACCGGGTTACAGAGTGCTTGTGAAAGTGTGGAAAGATGTACCCCTCTCTCCTCACTAAGAAGATCCCTTTCTTGTGCTCCTGACAACAGACACGGCTATTCAGACGGCAGAGAAAGGCTGGACACACAAGTCTAGGGTGAAGAAAGTCGAACATCGGGAGGAAGTGCCTGAGTGGAGAGTCACTTCTTCCCCACGTGACTTGAAACTCAAACTCCAATGTCCTTGTAAATGACTGATGGTGAACGGATAGATTGTATACTGACTCTGTATGCTATCCATTTGTACATTTTAAGTGTGAATATTGTCAGGGAGCTTTTATTGTACGCAGCAGAAGGGGGCAGAGGCCAAAGGGATTGTGCACCCAGTGTCTGGAAGAGGAGCTTGAGCTGACTGACTGCATTCTAACCCTAGCCACAGATTTAGGAATTATTGAATTAGATTCACAAGAGTGATTCCACATTTTCCAGAATGGGGTGCGTGGAAAACTCAAAGCTAAGGCAGAAATATTGGATGTGGAGTGCCGAAAGTCAATCAAGGTATCATGCAGCTCAGATGCCATCAGAATTTCAAGTGGGGCGCCTTTAAAAGGAGGTAAGTGGCTAGGTCAGAGAATGTATTCCCTGAAGAATACTCCTGCTGCCATGAAGATGGTCTTCCTCGCCACTGGTGGCACCCCAGGGGGCAGAGGCAAAGGCAGAGAAGTACGCCTGGTGGGAATCCTGATTGGCCTAAGCCTAGCCATGTGCAGGACGCAGAGTCTGCACATTGAGACTCCGATCCATGGCGGAAATCAGAGCTCCGTGGACAATAACTGCATTCAGACAGTCCCAATAGAACAAAGGGATGGGGGAACCTCAGCATACCCAGCCCCGGAGGAGTGCATCAGGGAGCCTGGCAGGTACTGTTTGATAAACGGCACTCGGGTCAGATTATGTAAATCATTATGTATAGATCCGGTGGCGGGGACATGGAACAGACAGTCAGACAAGCACTGACATCAGATACGGAAAAGGAATGTGCAAATAATGTCAATCCCCGTTTGCAATCAATGTAATTGGACAATGTGGGTTGGGGGAAAGACAGAGTCAATTTTTGTGGCACATCACCAGGTGAATCCATTGTGTTATGACAATGCAAGACTGGGGATGTGTGTGATGAACGGAAAGATGTACTGGGTGGGAAGAAATATGAAATTCGACAACAAATTCACCCTAAGCAGGGAACCAATCATATTGGATTTAGCACTGGGGAATGATGATAGAGTCTGCGTGCAATATGATAGGATTGTCTGTTTTGGGAAAAACAAAGAGCAAACGGATCCTGAGGGAAAGATGAGGGAAATTACACAGGAACTGAAAAGGAGGGAGTCAGAACTTAGAAAGAAAATAGTGGAGCAAGAAAGATTGAAAACTCTGGGAGAGCAGTACAAACTGCTGGAGAAACAATATGCTGATGGGAAACTACCTTCCCCAGACTGGAGCTTATTCAATGATTTAATGCAGGAAATTGCCATGAAATTGGGATTGTCAAATTGTTGCATTTGCGGGGGGCTGAAATTGGCAGAGAAATGGCCTTGGAAGCGTAAAGGCTTGGCTCTGGAACAGCTTTTGAAATAGGACAACCCAAGGGTCTCAAAATTGGCAGAGACCTGAGGGATGGGTGTTGGATCAAAGGGTGATTGGAACGATCTGTATCAGTTGAGAGGGGAAGGATATAACAAAATGGTGGGATACACTCCATGTATAACTACTTTGTCAGTAAATTTGAACAGCAAGAGCAAAGTCTGGCAATCAGAACCTCCTACAGGGCACTGGAGTCAGAGAAACAAGACAAGTTGTGATTGGAATGATCAGATAGGACTTTGCTGGGTCAAGAGCCCCAGAGCAAATCCTCACCGATCATTGGGAGGACTGAGAGAATACTGGGGAGACCCAGAGAAAACTAATATCAGATGTAAAGCCCCAGATGGAATTTATTGGATTTGTGGAAAGAAAGCATACAATGAATTACCTCCAAGGTGGAAGGGATCATGCACTTTGGGCATGATCCAACCAGTATTCTTCATTCTTCCTCGAATAAAAAGTAAAATGCTAGGGGCCCCATTTTAGGGGATCCTAAGGAGGGAGAGAAGAAGCATGAAGAAAATTATACCTGTCATAAGCGGCAGGCAAACTTGGGGGGAGGAAGAACGGCCGGCAGCAAGGAATAATTGATTATTATGGGCCAGCCATGTGGGATCAGGACAGAAACTATGGATATAGGACTCCAGTCTATCTGCTGAACCGGTCGATCAGGCTGCAGGCAATGGTGGAAATTGTGTCAAATCACACTTTGGAGGCCCTGGACTTATTAAGTCAGCAGCACACTCAGGTGGGGGCTTTTGTGTAGCAAAATCGAATAGCTTTAGACTATTTGCTGGCATGCCAAGGAACGGGGAGTTGGGGATATTCAATGAATCAGAGTGCTGCACTGAAATTGATGATTATGGGGAAACCATAAGAGGTTTGGCAGCCGAAATAAAGAAAGAGGCCCATGTCCCAGTTCAGAAGTTGAACTCAATCTTGCAGTCATCTTGGTGGGACAGATTATTTGACGGGGCCTGGTGGAACAAAATAATGTTTTTTGTGCTGTGTTCAGTAGCTGGGGTCATATTCCTCTTGTGTCTAATACCTTGTTTTATTAGACTGGCACAGTCTGTGGTACAGGGTACGCAGATAGCAGTAGTGCCCCTGGACCCGGAGCTGGCTTCTGGAAACAGCGTGTCCAAAATCATAAGCCTGGGAGAAGGAAAATGTGCAAGAAGTGCTGCTGAAGTCCTGGCAAAATTTGAGAAACAGGTCAAACACAATGAGAACAATTATAATGGTTATCCAGGGATCCCACAAGGAGAGCAGGGTGTGATGAGAATTTAATAAAGCCTACTCTTTGTAGGAGACCCTTAAAGGTAGAGGGTAGATGTAGAAATTAAATAGGTAATAGTAATTTGGGTTGTGGAGGGATCATGAATTAATATGTTTATATTGAAGGGGAGGGATTGTAACATATATTTGAAATAATTCATGCTATAAAAGAATGTATTTTGTAAAGATTGTGAAATCCAAACGAGTCTCTGACCACAAGCAGCCTGAGAGGTGGACGTTTATCGAATTCTGAAATTCCTGAAGGCAGGAGTATAACGATCAGCATTTAGCTTATGAATAGACGCAACCAGCACAATGACCACCGCCATCCCGAGCCATTGGAAGACGCCTAAGAGCGATCATCGCCCTGCAGATAACATCGATCACAAGAGCCGAAGTCACCAGAAAGATACATGTGAATACACGACTTCCCGGGATTCGATCAACGCTGGCTATCAACCAGGAAATGGCGATTGTCCAGCTGTGCACACTAAAAGAACCAACTATGAATATGCAGAGTTACAAAAGAAACTTGGACTCCTTAGCCTCGAGCATAATAAACTGCACAAAACATCCCTGCTAGAAGCCACTCTCGTGAAAGGGGGAGGGTTCGATACAGTAGAGGTCGGATCCAGGTTCATCCAGAGCCAAACTCAGGCTCAATGCTGTCTCTTTGGCTGTGGTGGTTTTCAGAACGGTATTTTGATCGCAGAAAAAGATAAATCTTTGCACATTTCTGATAATTTGACTTTTGATTGATCATTTATAACAGAACCAAAGAAACCACTGTGACACAGAGGGGCAACATGGGGCCAAATATCCATTGTGACAGTTTGGGATCATGGAACCCATTGTTCATTGCGACAATGGAGATCCAAGAAGACCATGGCGTTGCTCGTTGTTTATGCAAAGCTTTTGCATTAATCATGGAATCATGGAATCATGGAGCTTTTGCATTAATCATGGAATCATGAAGCCCATTGTGACACAGCAGGGCCCCGTGGAACCAAGGGGCCATGGTGACACTTGGAACTAAGGATACCACTGTTGAGTACAGAACCTCATGGAACCAAAAGTCCATTGCCACAGAGCAAAGCCTCATGGAACCATGGAGGCCAAAGGTCTAAAACATTTTCTGCACAATTCTGCCTTGAGTAAGGGGAACGTTATTGGTGGCATCTTGGTCTAAGGAGTGTGTCTGCTTGCAGTGGGGAAACTCAGCAGTTTGAGATTGCTTCAAAAAATACAAAAAGGGAAAACTCCTCTTAAGGTGGGTGCAGCCAGCTCTGCAAGCGCAGCAGGTCCCAGGTGAGTGAGGACAGAGGGGATGGGGCTGGGCAATGTGGAGCAAGGTTGTCCACATTGGGTCAGAGCTCCAGGCACAGCTTCTGTGAGCAGGCCAGAGCTGCTGAGGAGAGACCCTGGGTCAATATCAATCACAGAATGCTACAATTGTCTCTGCTCCAAAGACAGCACTAATAAAACACATCCTTTAAAATAGGAGTGTATATTTTTTAGAAGCTCTTTGAAATATTTCTCCATAACTGGAGTAGGAAACCTAGAAACCTAGGAGATCCAAGGACACTGTGGCAGCTTCAGGCCCAAAAAGTGGAAACAGTGAATTGAGGAGAGCAGACTGGGAGGATGGGACTTCATAACCTGAAGCTGGAATTGGACAATTAACCCCAATATGGAAGTGGACCAAAACTTATAAAAGTGTGAAAATGTGTGACCCATTTTCCATCTTGGGTGTACCCTCAGCCGGGCTCTTGTACTGCCCCAGGTGTATCTTTGGAAGGCCTTTTAATAAATCCCTACTTTATTTCTGTAACACTGTCCAGCCTCTGTTCTAGGCAGCCTCTCAAGGCATCAAGGCCTGGTTGGCTGGGACACTTGGGGGCCACCTGTCCTGGTTTAGGGCAAATTTGTTAAAGAATCTGCAAAGGAGGGCCCCTCCACAAAGCAAAACCCACACGGCCCCTCCCCCCAACTGTTTCGGGAAAAAATTCCTTGGAGAGAGGTGGAAAGAACTTGTTTATTTCAGGCACATCACCCCCCAGCACACTAAATGAACAATACACAATGACACCGCTCTGAGAAAGATGACAAAATCAGAAAGTCTCTTTCGGGGGTGGTTGCTCTGTTCTCAGTCCCTCCAGCACTGGGCAGATGCTGCAGCCAAACCTTCGGTGTTCCTAGGTCCCAGTCTGGAACAGGTTCGAGATGGTCACAGAAACAGGAGAGGAGAAACAGTCCAGGAAGGAATTTGAACTGTTTAGCTAAACTAGCTAATAAGCAGAGGCCAAAGCAGAGCAGAAGCGAGAGCAGAAAAGAGAGCAAGCAAAGCAGCAAGCTGAAAGCAAGAAGAGAAAACAGCCCTATGTACTGCTCATCTCTGTGTCCCTGATAAGAGAAACCCAAACAAAACTTCCACTCTTCAGAGCCGGTCTTAAAGGCACAGAACAGATGAATGGGGATACAAGCATCATAATGTCACCCCAGGACATTCCACCCCTTATCCCCATATCATTCTTACCCCACAATCAGATCTCCCTGAGGTACACATCGGGTTGTTCCATCTCTTTGCATTATCCACCATGTGCAACCTGGTCCCTGAGCAAAGACAACCCCACGTATGGGTTTGTCTGTATTCGAGGCAGAATTGATCCACACAGTCTTCCCTAACAAACCTCTGATATGTACCACTGGGACTTTGTCTCCTTCTATTACATTCAGGGACTCAGACTGGGCAGGACCTGCTCGGTTGGTGGAACCTCGGGTGTTAACTAACCAGGTGGCCTTTGCTAAATGCTGCTCCCAATTTTTGAAAGATCCTCCACCCAAAGCTTTTAGCAGTCCATTGCACCTCTCCACTTTTCCCGCAGGTGGTACATGATAGGGGATATGAAACACCCACTCAATGCCATGTTCCCTAGCCCAGGTGTTGATAAGGCTGTTCTTGAAATGAGTGCCATTGTCTGACTCAATTCTCTCAGGGGTACCATGTCTCCACAGAACTTGCTTTTCAAGGCCCAGGATGGTGTTCCAGGCGTTTCCAACCATCCAGTGGTGGCTTCCACCATGGTCAGCAATGTAGCACTTGCCCTGGCGTGTCTGGGGCAGTGTGATATAGTCAATCTGCCAGGCCTCCCCATACTTGTACTTGGACCACCACCCACCATACCATAGGGGCTTCACTTGCTTGGCCTGCTTGATGGCAGCACACGTCTCACAGTCATGGATAACCTGAGAAATACTGTCCATGGTTAGATCCAGCCCTCGGTCTTGTGCCCATTTATAGGTGGCATCTCTGCCCTGGTGGTCTGAGGCATCATGGGCCCATCTAGCTAGGAATAACTCTCCCTTATGTTCCCAATCTAGGTCTATTTTGGACACCCCTATCTTTGCAGCTTGGTCTACCTGCTCATTGTTCTGGTGCTCCTCATTGGCCCTACTCTTGGGTACATGGGCATCTACATGGCGGACTTTCACAGGTAGCCTCCCTACCCTGGTAGCAATGTCTTTCCACTCATCAGCAGCCCAAATTGGTTTCCCTCTACATTGCCAGTTAGCCTTTTTCCACCTCTCCAGCCATCCCCACAGAGCATTGGCTACCATCCATGAATCAGTGTAGAGGTAGAGCTTTGGCCACTTCTCTCTCTCAGCAATGTCCAGGGCCAGTTGAACAGCTTTGAGTTCAGCGAGTTGGCTCGATCCACCTTCTCCTTCGGTAGCTTGTGCAACCTGTCGTGTGGGGCTCCATACGGCTGCTTTCCACTTCCGGTTCATCCCTACGATGCGACAGGAACCGTCAGTGAAAAGAGCATAGCGTGTTTCCTCTGGTGGCAGTTGGTTATAGGGAGGAGCCTCTTCAGCACGTGTCACTGGTTCTTGTTCCTCTTCATCTGTGACACCAAAATTCTCACCTTTGGGCCAATTTGTAATGACCTCCAAAATCCCAGGGCGATTCAGTTTACCTATACGGGCGCGCTGAGTGATGAGAGCAATCCACTTGCTCCATGTAGCACTGGTGGCATGGTGAGTGGAAGGAACCTTGCCTTTGAACATCCACCCCAGCACCGGTAGTCGGGGTGCCAGGAGGAGTTGTGCTTCAGTGCCTATTACCTCCAAGGCAGCCTGGACTCCTTCATAGGCAGCCAGGATTTCTTTCTCTGTTGGAGTATAGTTGGCTTCAGACCCTCTGTAGCTTCGACTCCAAAATCCCAGTGATCGACCCCAAGTCTCCTCAGGCACCTTCTGCCAAAGGCTCCACGACAAGCCATGGTTCCCGGATGCTGAGTAGAGCATGTTCTTTACCTCTGGTCCTGTCCTGACTGGGCCAAGGGCTACTGCATGAGCAATTTCCTGCTTGATCTGGACAAAGGCTTGTTGCTGCTCAGGGCCCCACTGGAAATTGTTCTTCTTGCGGGTGACCAGGTAGAGAGGGCTCACGATCTGACTGTACTAAGGAATATGCATCCTCCAAAAACCTATTGCACCCAAGAAAGCTTGTGTCTCTTTCTTATTGGTGGGTGGAGACATTGCTGTGATCTTGTTGATGACATCTCTAGGAATCTGACACAGTCCATCTTGCCACTTCACTCTCAGCAATTGAATCTCACGAGCTGGTCCCTTTACTTTGCTCTTTTTAATGGCGAAACCAGCTCCCAGGAGGATCTGGATGATTTCCTTCCCTTTCCTTCCCTTTCTCTTCTGCAGCTGTGTTCCCCCACACAATGATGTCATCAATATACTGCAGATGTTCTGGAGCCTCACCCCTTTCTAGTGCAGTCTGGATCAGTCCATGGCAGATGGTGGGGCTGTGCTTCCATCCCTGGGGCAGTCAGTTCCAGGTATACTGCACTCCCCTCCATGTGAAGGCAAACTGAGGCCTGCATTCTGCTGCCAGAGGAATGGAGAAAAATGCATTGGCAATGTCTATATTGGCGTACCACCTTGCTGCCTTGGACTCAAGCTCATACGGGACCTCTAATATGTCTGGCACGGCAGCACTCAGTGGTGGAGTCACTTCATTCAGTGCACGGTAGTCCACTGTCAATCTCCATTCTCCTTCAGATTTTCGCACAGGCCAAATGGGGCTGTTGAAGGGTGAGTGGGTCTTACTGACCACCCCTTGGCTCTCCAGCTCTCGGATCATCTTATGGATGGGGATCACAGCATCTTGAGTGGTCCTATACTGCCGTCGATGCACTATGGAAGTGGCAATTGGCACTCGTTGCTCTTCTCCTGTCAGGCATCCTACTGCAGATGGATTCTCAGACAACCCAGGCAAGGTGTTCAATTGCTGGATGCCCTCTGTCTCTACAGCAGCTATTCCAAATGCCCATCTGAGTCCTTTTGGGTCTTTGAAGTACCCACTCCGAAGGTAGTCGATGCCCAAAATACACGGGGCCTCTGGGCCAGTCACAATAGGATGCTTCTTCCACTCATTTCCCGTTAGGCTCACATCAGCCTCCACCAAAGTGAAATCCTGGGATCCCCCTGTCACACCAGCAATAGAAACGGACTCTGTCCCCACATGTCTTGATGGGATTAATGTGCATTGCACACCAGTATCGACCAAAGCTTTGTACTCTTGTGGTTCCGATGTGCCAGGCCAATGAATCCACACAGACCAGAAAACATGATTTTCCCTGGCCTCTACCTGGCTAGAGGCAGGGCCCCTCTAAGCCTGGTTATCCTTCTTTCCCTGGGTGTATGTTTTGGATGTTCCTTCGAGGGGATCAGACATGTCATCATCATCATACCTGGCCGTTCGGCTACGGGCAACTGGAGCTGATTTCCTTCTGGTGGCTTCCTTCAGTTCACGCACCCGTCATGCCAGAACAGCAGTAGCTTTCCTATCCCACCTTCTCATGTTTTCCCCACAATCACACAGGTTAAACCACAGCTCAGCTCGTGGGGCGTACCTTCTCTCACCATCTGGGAAACATCTGCCTTGGAGACCAGAACCTCGGATCTGTACTGCTGAAATTTGGAGAAGGTCTTCTTTAATCTCCTCTCTAAGCTTCTTATGATTCTCCTCTATCTTATCCTCTAAATTCTACAGACGTGTTTCTACTGCTGCGATTCTGGCATGTGGGGCCATGTACAGCATCTGCATATGCTCGGAGCTTCCTTGCCATGTCAAGCACAGTCTCGCCCCTCTCATCCCTCTTCATGATGGCTAAGGCAGAAGCATATTCATGTGGCCCAAGTCGTACGAGTTTTCGCCACATCACAGACGTGCATGGTACTAAGTCTGGGTTCCTAGTTGTTACATCATCTGAGAAGATAATCTCTGCCACTGCCATTTCTCTCAGGCGTTGGATTCCTCACTCTATTGTCTTCCACTGAATTTGCTGCATATAGAGATCGTCTGCACACAGGCATCTTTCTGCTACACTTCTTAGGACCCGTTCCCAGAGGCTGTGAGATTTAGCCCCCCTCATCATTCCTTGGTCTATGACAGGATCCTGTGACAGGGATCCCAAATGCCTCGCTTCAGTGCCGTCCAGAATTGTAGCCTCGCCTGCAGCATCCCAGAGATGGACCAGCCAACTATTAATGGATTCATCAGGTCGTCGTGTGTAATCTTTCCGTAGGCCATGAAGGTCCTTCAGGGAAAAGGACTCAATATTTGCATCTGATCTTGCATCTGCTGCTTTGACTCCTGATTTTACGTCAGGAGGCATTGAGGTTCCTTCTCCTTCTTCATCATCATCATCATCCATTGGTCGATTGGTCTTGTCCGTGCATTTCCCACTTCTAGTGCTGGTAGCAACAGCCATGGGTTTAGATGCTGGCTTTGAGCCTGGAGTGTTAGCTGCAGCCTGAGTCACCGGGACAGTTGCTGATTTATCTCCCTGCCCCCCTGTCTCTGTCTGCTGCCCGACAGTATCTAGCAGTGTGCGATAAGCATATGCCAGGGCCCAGCTCACTGCAATGACCTTCCTCTCCTTAGGCTCATCCTGGTACTTCTCTTTCAGATATTTCCCCACCTCAGCTGGGTTCTGAATTTGTTCATGGGGAAAATCCCAGACTATAGGGTCAGAGAATTCCTTCAGGATTTGGCCCATATCCTCCCATTTCCCACACCACTTAGGATTTTCCACACCGGGGTCTACTCCTGAGTCAGGGGTCTCATCAGCCCATCTAGAAATCTCAGCCCTCATTCTAGAGAAGCAGCAGGCTGTATAGAGGAAGGTTACCAGATTGAAAACCAGAAAGATGGTTTCTTTAACATTGAGGGGAAACTGAACATCCTTCACTAGTGATGCAACTGATTCATAGGAGAAGGAAAGCAGAGGCTGAAAAACCTCATTCCCTCCTGTTCCTCCTGCAACAAACCGGATGCATAACCATAGCTATGAACCATTCATACCTGGAACAGACCCTAGCATGTTTATAAACTTCTTGCACATCATTGCCACCAAGCCCAGCAGGATAGCTACTCTGGTCACTGCTCCTCTGATGTAAAAACTACGCATTAGGGACAATGCTAAAGCTATTTCTGGATAGGAAAACAAACCTAGGGACCAGAGAGGTATTAAAATCTCAAAAAACCCTGGAGACCAGAAATGCATGCAAACCTTCACCCCAATAGACATTATGAATTCAAAAAACATGGCTATTAGCTGATTTAAATGAACACAGAGTAATAGCAACCAAAATGCAGTCAAAACAGGGTTTTTCCACTCTTTCTCAGTCCCCATGTTTGGGCACCAATATTTTTCCTGGTTTAGGGCAAATTTGTTAAAGAATCTGCAAAGGAGGGCCCCTCCAGAAAGCAAACCCACACGGCCCGTCCCCCCAACTGGTTCGGTAAGAATTCCTCGGAGAGAGGTGGAAAGAACCTGTTTGTTTGACAGACACAGCACCCCCCCAGCACACAAAATGAACAATACCAGATGACACCACTCGGAGAAAGATGACAAAATCAGAAAGTCTCTTTCGGGGGTGGTTGCTCTGTTCTCAGTCCCTCCAGCACTGGGCAGATGCTGCAGCCACACGGTGCAAACTCTCGGTGTTCCCAGGTCCCAGTCCAGAGCAGGTTCGAGATGGTCACAGAAACAGGAGAGGAGAAACAGTCCAGGAAGGAATTTGGACTGTTTAGCTAAACTAGCTAATAAGCAGAAGCAAAAGCGAGAGCAGAAGCGAGAGCAGAAAAGACAGCAAGCAAAGCAGCAAGGTGAAAGCAAGAAGCTAAAACAGCCCTATGTACTGCCCGTCTCTGTGTCCCTGATAATAGAAACCCAAACAAAACTTCCACTCTTCAGAGCCGGTCTTAAAGGCACAGAACAGATGAATGGGGATACAAGCATCATAACGTCATCCCAG
Source organism: Melozone crissalis (assembly GCF_028551555.1). NCBI lineage: Eukaryota > Metazoa > Chordata > Aves > Passeriformes > Passerellidae > Melozone > Melozone crissalis. Next base: position 1,766,831 of record NW_026535799.1, on the reverse strand, counting down.
GACAATCCTCCTAAAACCTATGGCACCTAGGAAAGCTTGTGTTTCCTTCTTGCTGGTTGGTGGAGACATCGCGGTGGTTTTGTTGATGAACTCAGTGGGAATCTGACACTGTCCATCTTGCCACTTCACTCCCAGGAACTGAATCTCACGAGTTGGTCCCTTTACTTTGCTCTTCTTGATGGCAAAGCTGGCTTCCAGAAGAATCTGTATGATGATCCTCTCTCCTTTCTCAAATACTTCCATTGCCGTGTTCCCCCACACAATGATGTCCTCAATGCACTGCAGATGTTCTGGAGCCTCACCCTTTTCCAGTGCAGCCTGGATCAGTCCATGGCAGATGGTGGGGCTGTGCTTCCACCCTTGGGGCAGTCAGTTCCAGGTTTACTGCATGCCCCTCCAGGTGAAAGCAAACTGAGGCCTGCATTCTGCTGCCAGAGGAATGGAGAAAGATGCGTTAGCAATGCCAACAGTGGCATACCACTTTGCTGCCTTGGACTCCAGGTCGTACTGGAGTTCCAGCATGTCCGGCCCAGCAGCACTCAGTGGTGGAGTCGCTTCATTCAAGCCACAATAGTCCACTGTCAATCTCCATTCTTTGTTAGAATTGTGCACAGCCCAGATGGGGCTGTTGAAGGGTGAGTGGGTTTTGTTGACCAGCCATTGGCTCTTCAGCTCACAGATCATTTTGTGCATGGGGATCACAGCATCTCGATTTGTTCGATGCTGCCGGCGATGCACTGTCGAGGTGGCAATCGGCACTCGTTGCTCTGCCACCTTCAGGAGTCCAACTGCATATGGGTTTTCTGATAGTCCAGACAAGGTGTTCAACTGCTTAATGTTCTCTGTCTCTACAGCAGGTATTCCAAAAGCCCACCTGAGTCCCTTTGGGTCTTTCTAATAGCCCTTCCAGAGCGAGTCTATGCCCAGAATACACAGGGCCTCTGGGCTGGTCACAATAGGAATTTCTGCCCCTCCTTCCCAGTCAGGCTCACCTTGGCTTCCAACAGGATCACCTGCTGCACCCCAGCAATGGAAACGGATTCTGCGCCCACATGTCCTGATGGGATTAGAGTACACTGTGCACCAGTATGGACAAAAGCCTTGTATATCTATGGCTGTGGTGTGCCAGGGATCCATACAGCCCAAAAGACATCATTTTCCCTGGCCTCTACCTGGCTAGAGGCAGGGCCTCTCTAGTCCTGGCTACCATTCCCTCCCTGGGAGTATATTCTTTTTTGGATCCAGTGAACCAGTGTCCCAAGTACAGCACCAGGAGACACTGAAGAGGACACCATCTCCCATTGCCACTGGAGCTCTAGACATAGTTGATGATTGGTACAGCTGAGCCTGTGGGAAGCTTGAGTGGCATCAGCCCTCTCCCTGCCTGTAGATAGCTCCCTCCCTCCAGCCCTCAGACACTGTCCATCCACTTTTGCCCCTCCACCCTCCCTCCCTTTTGACAGCTCCATCTCACCAGCCCTCAGACCATGCCTATTCCTATGTTTTCCTTCCACTCTTCCTTTTGATAACTCCAGGTCTCAAGCCCTCAGACCCTGCCCATTCTCTTTTTCCCTCCCATATCCCACTTTTTTTGCCTTTCATTAATAAACAGTTTGGCTTCTTCACTTTGCCTGCATCTCTCTGGAGCTGAAGCAAAACCGAGGCCCTGGGACACACAGGCCCTGGCTGCCGTTCTCAGAGGCCAGAGGAACGAGGGCAGGTCAGGCTGGAAAGGTGCCTGTGCTGAAGGTGCAGTTCCACAACACTGTGCAGTCACAGATATTGCTGAGCACACTGAAGGCCAGCAGTGGGACAAGGACCCTGTGTGTGTCAGGGACTGAAGTTGTGTCTAAGGCCCTGCCATGTTTGGTCCCCTGCTGTGCACGTCAACAAGAGAATGAAGAGCGGGGAATGAAGGAAACCTTATGGTTTAACTGGTGGGAATTTGACCCTTAAGGGAAACAATGGACATGTCAATCAATGGGAAGTGAACCTGTGAAAGAGGAAGATGCACAATGGAGCTGTGGTGGGCATGGAGGTGGTATCAAAGGTCACTGCAGCCTCATCTCTTGCACTGGCCAAGCGTGAGATGACGTTGTAACTGGAAAAATTCCACGGCAGAGGAGGAGGTGTCAGGCCTGGTTCTGGGCTGGAGGGATGAAAAGGACAAAATGCCCATCCTTTTGATGCAGGGGATGCCCTGAATGTGGGAGGCCTGCCTGCCCTTCCCACTGGAGCACCATGCTGAGATACCCTGAGAGCAGCCCAGTGCTCCTCGCTCCTCTCTGCTGACCCGCGAGTGTTTCTCTGCTTTCAGGATGGCCCTGGCTGTGTCAGGGCTGCTATGTGGACACGAGACAGCCGGTCCTGTCCCGCTGGGTTCCAGCAGTTCCTTGCAGTGGCCCTGCACCCATGCCAGGATGCTGGCCAAGAGAGGCCCTGGAAGCTGAGGCAGCTGATTTGAAGCTTTTGCAGATCCACACAGGGGATGGCCGCACACAGGGGATGGCCAACAGCAGTCTTGAGGAGTCTCCCTAATTCAAAGAAATTGGCAGACAAATGCATTTTCCGCCAAAAGCCCTTCTATTGAGCTGGCAGGAGGGCAGGGTCTGCACCCCACTAAAATGCTTCTCTGCCACATGTACATTTCAGTGGGACGATGTCAGAAATTGATCTCAAAATTACCATCCATCTTGACTCTTCTGAGGTGATTCGATAGGCAGGGCGTTAGAAATACATTCTGTCAGGTTCCTGTACTTGAAGCTGATGTCCAGGCGCTGGCCAGGAGCGGCCTCCATGCCCTAAAGCAGCACTTCTTCCTCATGGCTTCCCTGCACAGGGCTCATTTTACACTTGCCCTTAGTTCTTCTGGTAGAATGTGGCTAAAGCTTTTTGTCAAGTCCCTCTCCTGTCAAGTTAGGCCAGCCAGGTTTTTCTTATGCTAACTGGTGCTAAGTGCTTGTGTAGGTCTGTGCTAAGTACTTGTTTACTTATGTGAATTGCTTGTGCTTATGTCAAACAAAGGCCTTTTTTCATTCAGCTCTTCTCTTTATCCTGATGCAAATTCTTTTGCAGGATCCTCTGGACAGTCCACAGTACAGATGTACTGTTCTGCTGCTGTTTTAATTTTCTACCAAATCCATAGGTTTGTGATGCTTCAGAGGAGGGTTAATTTTTTTAAAATTAGAACTGGTTTGCTGAGGAAGCTAAAAGTCTGAGGAGCTGTTGGTGGTTCCAGATTTGTCCATCACAAGATGACATCCGACTCATGATGTTCTCTTTCTTTCTCTCTTTTGGTGATGATTTCGATAACAACTTTGACACCGGATTTGAGTGTCCATCAGGCTCTGTGAGATGCACTTTTGACTTCTGCCACCAGCCATTCTATATTAGGCTGGTACGGCATTTGCTTTAGAATGTTAGCGTCCCGTGCAGTTTGGAATTTGGGCACTTGGTGATACCCATCATGTGCATTCTGCAGAATCTCAAGAGAAGTTCTTGTGTGGTGCAGCTGAAGTCACATCCACTTTTGGTTGTGAAATTACAAATAGAGAAGTTAGTACCATTAGGAGTTTCATTCAAAGACTCTACTGTAATAGTTGTGCAAGCAGATCTCACACAGGCACAGCCCTTCCCACATAACACACCTGTGATTGAGCATGGGTAACTGGGCTCATTTCAAAAATACAAGAATACAAGTGCTGCCCTCAGCATGCAGACACCGATCCTCTGTTTCAAGCACCGCATTTTTGCACAGAAAATTCAGTGCGTCCCTTGGTACACATGCTTTGATACTAAGAGTTTGTCAGCTTCTAGTTTTCTTGTTGAAAATGGCCCAGACATTATGCTGAATGTGTCTGACAGTTATGTGAGTTCTTATAACTCCAAGGGCCAAAATTGGAATGACAGTATTTTGTGGCATTCTTATTGGTTAATACAAAAGACTGCAGGATTCTGTTCATTCTATGTGAAATTGACCAATTGCAACTAAGTGTGGAAGTCTTTTTCCAAGTTGCTTTGTGGTTTCATTTTTAGCCATGATTTAGTTAATTCTTGTGGCAATTTCCCCAGCTCTCCTTTTTCTAAGTTCTCCTGGGATTACAGACTGTAGCCGCACACAGTTGAGCTTGTATACATTGAAATACTTAAGAAATGTTACTCTGTAGTTTTCCCATAAAGCCAACAACTGCTTGAAAATCCTGCAGTGTGTTGTTGGCCGGGGTGGTTAATAGGTTTGCTGCCAGGCTTTGGGTATGGGCAAGTGACAGCAGGGTTGATCTGAGAGGAGTTTGTATCTGTCCAATATAAAAACTCACAGTGCTTACTTTCTTGAGTAAGACTTCTTGATCAATAGAATTTAATACTCCCACTTCAGACCCAAACCATCCCCTTAAGTCTTTTTCATACCTATGATTTGGTGTCTGGAAATGTATCCACAACTCCCATTCTTTTAGGCTTTGCTGTATGAGTGGGCAGAATTGCTGTTTAATTATGGAAATATTAGCTTGTACTCTTCACCTCCAGCTTTTTCAGAGAGTACTGTGGATTTAGAGGCAACAATTCTTCATTTGTTTGTCTTACCCCAGAGTGAAAGACTCTATTATTTCCATTCTACAGAGTTGTTTGCTGATGTAAAGTTGTTTGTTTTGGTTTTAATTTTAAATGTCTGTGGTGTGACCCATTCTGTTTTGCTCCTTGTCGAGTACCCAAGCACGGTAACTGGTTCCTTCAGATACATTGCCTGCCTTTAGGCAGGCGTTTTGGAAACCTCCAGAAACCTTACACTGGCCCCTGGTAGTATTACAAAGGATACTTTACCAAGTTCCCAGTACAAATAGTTGAGTATTCTGAGTACCTCAGCCCATCAGAGGATGCAGTTGTGCTATTGGATTCCATGCACATCTGGGTTGCCATCACATGGTCATGGAATTGGGCATGGTATACCCTAACCGGCTGATTGTGCTCCTGGCTACCCCTCCAGCTTGATTGGTTACTATTTCTGATGGCCTGAAATATCCCAAGAATGAAATTCAATTCTCAAAAGCAGATCCTGTATGAGACCTGTTCCATGTACTAAGGGTACAAGCAGGACAATTTATATTTCTAGTCCCACAAGAGTTGCCTGATGGAAACAATATTTGTTGGGTCAGATTGCTGGCGGGTTCAATTCCTGTATCTCTGTGTGATGATGGTCCTCCCACCCCACCTGTGCACCACAGAAGAAGGGAACTATCTTGGCTAGGTTATAGTCTCCCATTTTAATTTGCATAGGGCAAAAATCCTGATAGGATTCACATGAAAATGAATTCACACACTGCTTGTTAGAAAGGTCGCAGATGCACATGATCACTCGGGCAATCTTCTCTGAAAGAGGTTTGTCAGTTTCCAATTTACAAGCCATAGAGATCCTGCTTTCATGTGGGACAAGAAAGGCAAACATGGAGTCAGGGTTTCCTCAATCTTTAACTGCTCAGTCATTAATCCTTAAAATGGCATAAAGTGTTTTTACCTTTTTAATCCCTTTTAGCCAGTTAGGTCCTGAATATTTTTGAGTGTTCCATCTACCAGGATCTTGCAGGCCAAGGAGATCATTATGGTAGTGACAGTCATCTGCTGTGGCTTGGATTCTCATTAGAAGTATCGGGAAGACAATGATCATGTGAAATGTATCTTGGTTTATCCTGTTCTTTCTGAGGTCCACTTTTGGACTCCACTTGCCTTTTGCAGAAGTATTTTATTTCTGGAATAATGTATCCAAGAGATTAATGCTTTAAGCTTTAAAGGCTGTGTAAGTAATTAAAATTACTAAATAGACTCCTTTCCATTTTGGGATAAGAGGCTTTCTACCTGGTCTACCTGGTCCCCAGGCTGGATTGTGGAGAGGAGCATCCTCTTGCTCAAAATGTGTTGGTTTATTTTCTGCAGCTGTAGTGTTAGTTGGACAACATGGTTCTGGAGATACCCCTCTCCACCTTGTACAGTATCCACCCCTTGCTAGTTTTGCTTCCATGGTCTTCTGTACAGTATTTCAAAGGGATTCAGATTTTCTTTTGCTCTTGGTCTTATCAAATCCATTATAAAGCCAAAGGCTGGGCCTGGGGCCAAGGTATGTTGGCCTCTGGTACAGTTTTGACTATCTGTTGTTTGACTGGATAATTCATCTTTTCCACCTGGCTACTGGCCTGGGGCCAATACAGTGTGTGTAGGTGCCAGTTGATTTGGAGATTATTGCAAAGTTGCTGTGCAATATTTGCTAGGAAACATGGTCCTCAGTCAGAGGAGATGTCTAAAGGCACTCTGAACCAGGGCATGATATTGTTTAACAAAATGTTGAAAACTTTGGCTTTATTTGTTTGGGTTGGGAATGCCTCAGGTCATGCTGAGAAGGTATCAGTTAAAGGCAGAAGGTATTTATACCCCCCTTTTCTTGGCAATTCAGAAAAGTCAGCTTGCCAGTGCTGTCCAGGATATTGTCCCTTGTCTACTGGGCCAAGCTCAAGTCTAGTCCTGGTTTGTGGATTGGCTCTAAGACGTTATTTCACACCCTTGGGTTACCTGCTTTACACTAGAGTACGGGTTGCATCTTACTGTTGTCCTTATCCAATAATTATGTAAGACATCCCCTTCCCAGTGTATACAATTATGTTCATCTTTAATTAGTTTTCATGATGCTCTTCCTGGCATAACTCTCTGTCCCTGAGGAGTTGAAAAAAACACAGTGTTTTCATTCTGCTTGCAAATTCTTTGTTAATTCTAGATCTTTCTGATTATACAGCATACATCATTGTCATATTGTTCCTTACCTTTGGGAATTAGTGCCTGAATCTCAACATGGCTTTGTTCTGCTACTCTTTTTGCAACCTGTTCCCTCTTTTGGGGTCGATTTCTCCTTTCCGTTGTCCCTTTCAGTGCAGAATTGCAACCTCTTGAGGTAGTAGTACTGCCTGCAGCAATTTTAAGATTTCTTCTGAATGCTTCAACTGCTTTCCTTGAGCTGCCAATAGTCCTTTACCTTTCTAAACTGCTTCATGGGCATCTATTACGCTGAAGGCATTCTTGGAATCTGTTCATGTATTAATCCTTTTTCCTCAGGCTGGTCAGAGGGTACGGGTTAAAGTGATTATCTCTGTCTTCTGAGCTGACTTGTGTAGGGCTTCTATCCCCTATTGCTCCGTGCTAATTGTATATCCTGATTTTCACTGATCTGCTCTTTCAAAGCCACTCCCATCTGTGTACTGAGATTCTGCTCTTGGAATTGGGGTTTCTTTAAGATCTGGGCAGCTGGAATAAAGTGGGCTGAATGGTTTTGATCCAGTCATGCTACAAAGGCTCCTTGTCTGTCTAGTGAGTAGCTGGGAATGGTGCTGGGTTAACTAGAGAAGAGATTTGTTTTGTAACGCTGCATTGTTCCACCAAAATTGCCTGATATTTAAGGAATCTGGAGAGGGAAAGCCAATGCCCATCCTGTTGGTCAAGAATTGCTGCTACTGGATGTGAGATAAACACAATTATTTGTTGACCTAGAGTGAATTCCCAGGCTCCTTGGATGTCTGAAATAAGAGCAGCAACTGCTTACAGTCAGGCTGTCCCCTACTTACTTAATCCAGTTGTTTTGAAAATGATGCTATTGCTCTCTTCTATGGTCCAGCTGTTTGAGCTAGTGCTAATGCCATCCCTTGCCTCTCATAAGAGAAAAGCTGAAAGGGTTCCAAGACATCTGGCAAGCCCAGAGCAGGTGCTCTTCTCAAGTCCTCCTTTAGCTTTTGAAGGCTTTCTTACTTTTGGGTGTCCATTTCAGGTCTCTGGGATTGTCTTCTAACAGCTGCTACAGTGGCTTAACCAGCAGCCCAAAGTCCCTACCATGGTTAATGCAGCATCCAGTCATTCCCAGAAAGGTTCTCAGTTCTTTGGCATTAGCAGGGAGTGGGGTTCGGTTATGGTCCCTTTGCCGTCCTGTCTTAGTCCCTGCTGCGCTTGGGATATTTTGTATCCTCAGTAAATGACTTCCTGTTTGATTATTTGAGCTTGATTTCTGGATGCCTTGTATCCACTTAGTCCCAGGTCATTTCAGAGGCTTTCTGTCCATTCCAGTCTTTTTAAGTTTCAGTGGCTAAAAGTAGATCATCTACCTATTGTAACACAATTCCATTTGTGGACGGGCTTACCCAACTTTCAAGGTCCTCAGCAAACTGTTTTCAAAACATGGTTGGACTATTGTTGAATCCTTGTGGTCCTCCAGTCCAGGTAATTTGACTTGTCCTTCCAGTCTCTGCGTTTCCCCATTCAAAGGCAAAGTGGTTTTGGCTGCCAGGGTCCAAGGGTATACAGAAGAAAGCATCCTTGAGATCTGAAATGGTAAACCATCCATATTCATCTTTTAGTTTGCTTAGCAATGCATATGGATTTGCAACCACTGGGTGGAGATCTCCAGCTATTTTGTTAATATAGCCTGTAGGTATTGAACCAGACTGTAGTTCAAACCATCAGACTTTGGTATGGGTAAAATGGGTGTATTCTATTCAGATTCACATTCCAGTAACAACCCAAATTCTAGAAAATTTTCTATGATAGGCTTAACACTTTTTATTTTTTCCACCTTAAGTGGATATTGTTTAATTCTTATTGGTCATGTTCTAGGTTTAAGTTTAATGATTACATGTTGTGCTGCTTTGGCCTTACCAGGGGTCCCATCCACCCAGACTTTAAGACAAACCTGACCAAGAACTTCTTCTGTGTCTCTTCTGATTCGGAAAATCTGTAAGGAGAGCTAGACTTAGAACATGATATTTGTTTGTCATTGACTTTGATCTGAACTCCTCCAGGGGTAAACTACATTTCAGCCTGTTGGAACCTGTTACAACATTCTCATGTCTCCAACAAATCCTTCCAATGAGGCGTTTTGGGAGGCGTAGGCATATATAAGATCTGATGTATTCCTACTGTGTTTCCCAGTTCATAAGATCGTGGTTTTAAAAAGGATACCTTCTGCTGTTGACTTGTGGTTCCAATAACATTCACAACTTTACCAGGATCAATTTCTTCCAATTTTATATCTAACACAGAATGTGTTGCACCCGCATTCACCAGACATTTCATTTTCCTCATCTTTTCACCCAGTTCTCTTTGGACCAGAGTGTTTTCTGGGGCGATGCCCTCCAGCCAACCCTTGCATTGATTCAGTTCTTCAACCACCTTGGCTCTGAGTTGCAGGCAGTCTCTCTTCCAATGCCTTTCTTTCTTCCAATAGGCACATGGAGTGGTCCAGAGTTTAGGGATAGGTTTCTGCCCACCCCAGCCATTTCTTTGTCCTGAGTGTAAGGAGTAAAAAGTTGTCAATTTTTAAAAGTTAGAGAGTCAACAAGTTAAACTAATTGCTACTAAGTTAGAGCTTTAATTACTTATTGTTAATAGTTTAATGTTGTAATTACCTGTTGTTAATAGTTTTATTCTTTAATTACCTGTTGTTAATAGTTTAATTGTTAGAAATCCCCCTTTGTCGGGTACCACCCTGCTGCTTCCTGGAAAATGGCACCCGGGACTGTGAGGAGGGAGTGACGTCAGAGCTTGGATGCGAATGTAGAAACACTTGGCCAAGTCCAGCAAAGAAAACCCCTAAAACAATGAGCCACCACAGAATTAAACAATCTAAGTGACGTCTAAGGGTAAGCAATTGAATCCAGGGTCTGCTAAGACCTTTGAACTTCTCACCCTAACCCGGAGGTGTCAGCTAGAAAGTAGACCTCAAATGTTAAATCGAAAATGGGAATCTCCTGGTGCTCTGGCGAGGACGGAAGCCCCGTCTCTGCCTGCGCACCAGCGGACAGAGCTGCACACCTCCTCCTCCTCCTCCTCCCTGCCACTCCTGGCAGCAGTGGCGGTGGCGTGCGCACGACCCCTCGAGCCCCCACCCAAGGTGACCTTCATAAAGGCATTAAAAAGGAGAAAAATCTCCTGCCCTTTTCATTTATTTCAGCAAGACCTCCAAGCTGATTCCAGTATCTCCTACTTGCTTCTGGCTTGGATGGCCCTGTTCAGAAGGTCTTGTAGGATTCCCACAGATCTGGGCTGTTGCCATGGCTCTGTTCTTCTCTCTTTCAGTCCTTCAAGCCCGGAGGCAACGTGCCAGCCCATCCTGCTCTGACCTGGAAAATTAAGCCGAGTTTCCCCAAAGAGCTCAAGAATTAGGGACATCTTCTGGATCCAGTGAACCAGTATCCCAAGAACAGCACATGGAGACACTAAAGATGACATCACCGCTCAGCGCTGCTGGAAGTCCTTGCACAGCTGATGCTGGGCACGGTTCTTGTGGCTTCAGCCCTCTCCCTGCCTGTCCTGTAGACAACTCCCTCCCTCCAGCCCTCATACACTGCCCAATCACCTTTTCTTCTCTCCACTCTCCCTCCCTTTTGATAGCTCTGCCCTCAGCCTGTCCATCACCATTTTCTCCCTCCACAGCTCCCTCCCTCCAGCCCTCAGACAATGCCCATCCCATTTTTTCCCTTCCAGCTCATCCCTTTGCTTTGCCTTTCATTAATAAACAGTTTGGCTTCTTCACTTTGCCTGCATCCCTGTGGAGCTGAAGCAAACCCGGGGCCCTGGGACATATAGGCCCCTGCTGCTGTTCTCTTCCAGGCCCTGTTTTGTGCCCAGACCCAGAGGAACAAGGGCAGGTCAGGCTGGAAAGGTGCCTGTGCTGAAGGTGCAGTTCCACAGCACCATGCAGTTTCAGATCTTGCTGAGCACCTCAGAGTTCCTGGATTTTGGAAGAGACAACCTGAATATGCTCTGAACCCAGCTGTGAGGGATTCCATGGCAAGCATCCATGGAGGGCAACTGAGCTTGGAATGCTGGAAGTTTTCAAGAATATCTTCCTGAAAGCACAGCAGTGCTCCTTCCCTGCACAGGATGAGGAAGAGGGCAGAACCAGAGACCATCCAGGCTTAGCAGGGAGCTCTGGGTGTGCCTAAGAGCAAATGAAGCAGTAGCACAGTGCCCAAGACTCGGACACGCGACCGTGCCGGTGCCCAGAGCGCTGTCAGGCAGTGCTGGGATCCCAGCTGCGCTTCTGGTCCCCACAAGTGAGGAATGGCAGCCCCAGGCTCAGACCCAGTCAGAAAGGCAAGCAAAGGAGACCAGAGGGAGGGCACCCTTCCAGTTTCTCTTGGGCATGGCTGCAAAACAGCCCCTGCTGCTTCTTCCTCTGCCTGTGTTCGGGCTGTGCTGGTGGCAGAGCCAGCCAGGCTGTGCTCTGCAGTCCAAAGCCTGTTGGGAGCGGGCATGAAAAGCGCTGTGTGCACAGCAGAGAGACCTGGAAGGTGCTGGCAAGAGCGTCCTGCAGGAACAGGGCTCTGGTCCCTGGCTGGGAACAGCCTGGTTTTGGTGCTGTGAGCACAGCCAGGAGTTAAGGCAGGTGAAGAGGCAGTGGGCAGCTTGTGTTTGTGGAGGGCCTGGGGCTGCACGTCTGAACCTGCACCTGGAAACTCACTTGGGGGAATAGGAGCTAGAGCTGGAGTGCCTGTCCTGAAAGGACCTGGAGTCATTCAGCCTTAACACCAAAGGCCAAGGGCTGTTTGGCCACTTTCCCTTCCACACCGCACGCTTGGGCAACTGGCTCAGAGCAAGCAGCCTTTTTCCCCTCTTCCCCATTGGCCTGAAGACACTCTGCACCAAGAGAAAGCTCCTGGACACCCGACTATGCAACAACAGCAATTTAATGTTCCTCTAGTGGGTGAAGGGAAAGGAAACTGCTGGCAGAGGAGAGCTGTTCCCCGCAGGCTCAGGTGGCCTCAGCAGACGCAGCCTCCCGGATCCGTTCTCTGCAGCACCGTGGCAGGACACTCAGCCATGGCCACACAGGAAAGGCCGCGACTTCCAGAGGTGGCGCAGTTGGTCTCGCATCTTCTGCAGTGGGGAGGAGGGAACGCTCCGTACAGCTAAAAGGATGTACAGAGCTTGAAGCACCAGGCATGAGATGGCTGGGCTGCTGTCATCCGTCATGACTTGAAGGGCTGCAGAGAGAGAAACAGAGGCACAGTCAGAGGCTGGATCTGCGGGGAGCTGGGCAGAGCCTCCAGCCTCGTCCGCGCCACGCAGCTCCTGCCACAGCCTGAAGGAAGCAGGAGCCAAGAAGGACGAGCTGGCAGCTGCTGGCCAGGAATGTGCCGCAGGCCCCTGCAAGGTGTCTGTGCTGTGGCCATGCTGCCCTTGGGGTGTGCAGGGAGCAGAGCCGTCAGCGGGCGGGCCAGGGAAGGCAGCTGCCAGCGGCAGCCCCCGCCGAGAGCCCGTGGGCCTCACTCACCGCTGCAGATGATGCGGAACTCCGGCTGTTACCCCTTCAGGTAGCGCCTGGCCATCCCTGGGGAACACAAAGCGTGTCCTGCCTTCAGAGCCACAGCTGCCGCACACGGCTGCTGCCAGCCCCGAGGCCACACGCCCTGCTGGCCCGGCAAGGCTCAGCCCGGGCCCCTGGCGCACGCAGCCGCCCGAGGGCACGGCTGCCAGAGGAGCCTGGCTCCATGGCGCCGGGCCCGGCTGGCGCTGCCTGGGCAGCAGGCGGGGCCAGGGCCGAGTTGCGGCGGGTTGGGGAGGGAGCCCGGGCTCGTGGCTCACCCATGAACCTGACGGCCGCCTCTCGCAGGGGCTCCTGTGGGCTCCGCAGGTACGGCAGGGCCAGGCGCAGGTGCTCAGCCGCTCGGCTCCTGTCCTCTGCCAGCCGCAGTGAGAGGCAGGGCACGGAGGGAAAGGGTTGATGCAGGCGCTGCCCCTGGGCCGGGCGCTCCCTAGGGCTGGCGCTGCTCGCCCTACCCACAGAGCCCTGGGGCCCGGCCAGCAGCCGCAGGCGCCAGGCTCGGGACGGGGTGGAGGGCCCGGTGAGCCGCGGTGCCGCCCCGCAGCAGAGCCCAGCTGTCTCGGGGCTCCGTCGGCACCGCGCTTGGGGCAGGAGGAGCCTGGAGAAGAGCCCGCACGGCCCAGGGAAGGGAGCGGCGTGTGGGGTGCAGGCTGGTGCCCCTGCCTGCGGCACTGGGCAGGGGCCACAGCCGCCAGCCCCACAGACTGGGCGCCGTGGGCAGGCGGCTTCTCCAGGCATCGGGTTGGGGATTCAAGCCTGTCCTTACCAAGCGCTCGGCAAATCTCCACATCTGATTGGTCTTCAGCAGCTGCTTGAGATCCTTCCTCTTCAGGAACCATACTGCAGAAAGCAGCATTTCCCGAGAGGCCTGCAGAGCAGCAGAGAGCCCGAGATGGCAGCGCAGCCCAGGGCACAGGAGCCGCATCTTTCTGCCAAGGCCAGGAGGAGGCTGGAGCCTGTAAGGTGCCAGGGGCTGGGGAGACAGCTGAGCCCCGTCCCATCGGGACACACAGGAGGCCTCACCTGTGCCACAGGCCGGTCCTCATGGTGGCAGTGGAAGAAGAGTGGGAGCAGCTCACATGCTTCTTCAGGGGCTTTTCTCCCTTTGCCACTACCCGTGTGATCACGTCTTGGAAGAGGCGAATGGAGAGCAGCTGCACAAGGCTGTTGTCCTGTTGGAAAGGAAACAAAAGGCCTCCACATCAGCTGCTGCAGCCCCCCTGTGGCCAGGCCCAAGGCGCCACCCAAATGCCCGTCGCTGGGGGCACAGAGCCTCACATTGTCAAAGAGGTGCCAGAGCGCCTCAGCCAGCTGCAAGGCGATGGGGCTGGCTATTGCCAGGTCTTTCTGCTGCAGCAGGAGGCATAGCACAATGAAGGTCATCTCAACGATGTCCTCATCCCTGTCCCACAGTAGCTTCCCAAGGCTTTCAGTCAGGCTGTACATGCTCGGATCCTGTGTGCAAAACAAGGCTGGCCAAACCCATGCTGCTGCTGCTGCAGGGCTCAGAAGCCGAAGGCCTGTCCCAAAGCACTCAGGCAGCTGAACAGCAACCCTGGAGAGCTGGGAGCAGCTGCCACAGCTGCCAAGCCCAGCTAAGCCCAAGGGGATGCTTGCCCCAGCCCCACGCTGCCAGCACAGCTTCAGCTGCTGCTTCCTTCTCACCATGGAAGTGAGCACCACGAGGCCTCGGAGCGCGACGCAACGCATCTGCCTGGACTCGCTCTGCAGGTGCCTCGTCAAGATCTCCAGGACTTTTTCACCGCATTCGCTCAAGTCCAGGCAATCCAGGAGCTGAAAGGCACAGAGCAGGCACAGAGGTGCCCAGCTGGCAGGAGCTCAGAAGTGCACAGGGCCGGGCCCAGGCAGCAGCACAGGGCGCAGGCACCATCCCAGGCAGCTGCGGCTACGAGAGGGCAGAGGGCTGGGAGGCAGCTCAGCCAGGCAGCGCTGGCCATGGGGCTCACCTCCACCAGGAGGGCCAGGGCAGGCAGTTCCCAGTCTGAAATGCCTTCGCTGAGCAGGTCCAAGAGGCAGGATGCCATGTCACAGCACCAGATGATGGAGACACAGCGCATCTCCCTGGCAGGGAGAAAAAGGCACCATTGCTCCTGGGCCGGGCGGGCAAACCTCTCCCAGGGCTGACTGGCAGAGCTCTGGTCTGCTCCCGAGCAGCCCAGGGGCGCTTTGGGAGGTGGCTGTTCCCGAGCACCCTCCTCTGCCGGCCTTTTCCAGTCTTCTCATCCCTCCCTTGGTGACAAGGCCCTGCCGCCCATGACCACGGGGACTGTGTGGGGCGTTGCGGGCACGAAGGAGAGGGGCGGTGGGGATAACGAGGTCTCACCTGGCCAGCAGACACACTGCACAGTGGTGGGTGTTGGCACAGAGCAGTGTGTCCAAGGCACGCTTGCATTCCATGGACAGCACCACGTGCTCATAGTGCATTTGGCAGAGCAGGGCCTTCAGGGTCTGCAGCGCAAAGCTGTGTGCAGAGCAAAGGCCAGGTCACGCTGGGAGCCCTGGCTCCTGCCCTGGGGGCATGGGAGGGATGGGGAGACTGGGAGGACAGGCACGGAGCACCTGTTGGGGTTGGTGGAGAGGCCGTGTTGCTCCTGGCATCCCTTCCAGAAGATCTCAACCTCTTCTGGTATCTCCTGCATGCTGATGTAAGTTTGGTAGAGCAGACGTAGAAAGGGATTGGGGAAATACTCCAGGACGACACACGAGCGCCAGGCCAGATTGAAGATTCTCCAGAGCGCCATGGTTGCCTGCAAGAAATAAAACAGCCAGAGACAAGGCTCAGTGGCCAAGACATGCACGTGGCAGGGCCGAGCATGCAAGGGAGAGACTGGGGAAGACACGGGGGGAGCAGCCAGCCTGGTGGCCCTGAAGCCTGCCCCTAAGGCAGGATTCAGCGCAGTGTCTGAGGCAGAAGGATGCAGCTGGGGGGGACCACAGAGAGCTGGCTGCTGGAGAGGCGGCCTAGGGGCTGGCAAAGGCCAGCTCCAGAAACTCACAGCCAGGGCAGAGACTCCTGCGTCATCCCCATCGGAGGTGTACACGCTGTGCACTGGCCAGGCACTCAGCACATCGAGGAGGAGCTGCAGCGCAGGCTCCGCAGTCCTGCTTGAGGACATGATGGATGCCCACATGGTGGCGGCAGCTCTGTGGGGTCAGAGCTCTGTGTCAGGGCTGTCTCGGCCACAGCTCCGTGGCCTGGGCAGCTGCAGGGGCCCGCGCTGGCCCTCATCCCTGCCTCTGCCCACTGCCCCTGGCCGGCAGTGGCCAGCCAGCTCACGTGGGTACAGGGGCCGCGAGGGGCAGGGAGAGAGCATGGCACCAGGCTCAGAAGCTGACATGGCAGCACTGGAAAACAGAGGAGCCAGAGGATCCTGGAACTCCCTGCCTATCTGGCAGTCAGCAGGGACAGGCTCTACAGGGTGACAGGCTGGTGAACTCCAAGCCCTCCAGGCACGTGGGGCTGCCCTACCTGTCACACGATGGGGCCCAGCGCAAGAGGGTGATAAGCACATCACAGGGGTACTCCTTGGTCAGCTCCAGAAGGGCCTTGTCCAGCCTGTGCCCAGCAGACTCATTGGCCATGAGCCACTGGTGGATGTACCTCACCATGGCGGGCACCTGCAGAAGGCACGGGCAGACTTGCAGAGCTGCCAGAGCAGCACCTTCCCCTGAGAAGTGCTTCCCTTCTAAGCGCAGCATTGGGCCGGGCCTCAAAGGCCGAGGAAGCCCGGCAGAGCCGGCTCGAGGCGCCACACCACTGCTGGGGCCATCGAGCCCTTGCCCCAGGCTGCTTACTTACGTTGCATTGGAGACACCCTTCTCCACAAGCAAGTCCAGCATGGCAGCACCGGTCTCGGCATCGAGGAAAAGAAGGTTGGCCAAGATGTCCGTGCTGGCACCGGCGGTCTCTTCCTGCCAAAGATACGTGATGAATTCACAGAGGGTGTGCAGGAGAAGGGCAGCAAGGGAGGGAGAATCCATGGAGTGCTCCAAGCCTGGTGCTTGGCTGAGCAGTGCCCGCAGGCCCAGCCCAGGTGGGGATGGCTGCAGGTACCTGCACTGTTCTGCCGAAGCGGCCAACGGGTGGCCTCTTCTTCCTCTGTCCGGTCCTTGGCTGCATCTGGCAAAGAGCGAGCGCAGCCAGAGCTGAGGGGCTGCGGGAGAGGCCGGAGAGCACGGCCCCCAGCCCTGCGCTCCCCAGGCAGGGAGAGCCTCAGGATGCCCCAGGGGATGGAGCATGGCTGCCAGGGCCTCCAGCCCAGCTTCTGTCCTATCCATGGATGTGTCCACAGGGACGGGATGGGATGGGATGGGATGGGATGGGGCCAAGCTGGCTACAAGCACCAGCCCTGTGGCCCAGCTCAGTAACTCATGCTCCTGCAGCAGCTGGAACTGCTGCAGTTCTTCAGGCTGCTGTGCTGAGGTAGCTCCAGCCTCTTCCTCCTCCAACCAGGCCAGCTTGGGCACGCTGGAGGCTCTCTGCTCCATGTCACTCTTTGCAGTTAGGAGTGCTTGCTGAAGCAGAGAGGCCTTGGAAGAGCTGAAGATGAGCAAGTGCTGCAGTTGTGCCTTGAAGGCACCTGCAACAGAGGAGCCTCGGGAAGACTACAAGTCAGGAAGTCCCGCAGTCTGTCCATGAGGGCACCGGCCGCAGGGATGGCAGACGCTTCGGAAATGCTCCACGTCACCAAGTCCTGCAGCCTGGCCTCGAGGTCACCTGCACAGGGAACGCCTCGGAAAAGCTCCGGGTCAGCAAGGAACGAGTTGGCTGTGGGAGGGCTCCTCACAGCACTGCTCTGTCCCGTCCAGTCCCGTTGCGTGCACTGAGCACTGTGGCGTGGCCGTGGCGCCGCCAGCACCTACGTCACAGCGTATCACAAAGGGTCACCCTTGCACACTCTGTTGCTTTCCATCCCACAGTGACCACGGTGCACTGTGTCACAGAGAGCTCCAGGACACATCTCCACGTGCCCTGGGGACACCCCCAGCCCACCCAAACTGCCCCAGCTTGCAGGCAAGACCTTGCCCCAACTGTTGAGGACATAACCCAGCATGAACTTTAGCAAGGGCCCAAACAAGAAGCAGCTGCTCCTCTGCCCTGCCTGCTCAGGGCAGCAGAATGAGCCCCCAAGGCTGCACACGCAGCAGAGCAGGAAGGGCACCGGGGCCTTCCACAGGCCCTGCCATGGCCTCTTTGGGACCAGTCCCAGTGCTGGGTGGCCGGCACTCTCGCAGGGGCATGACACAGGCACGGGAGCTGTGGCCCAGAGCAATGCTGCTCTGTCCCCTGGGGAGCGCTTACAGCAGCAGCTGTGGAAGAATCCCTGCCAAAGGAGATTTGCCATACCCAAGGCCTGCCAATGCTGGTACCTGTCTCCTGCCACAGGAGGAACATCTCTGCCAGAGGACAGCCAAAGCCAACATGCCTTGGTGTCTATGCAATCTTTCCTGCCAACAGGTGGCTGTTGGCAGGAGCACCTGGAGGAACTGGTGGCCATACTCAGTACCCATCAGTAGGCAGCAGCTGTTGTGCCTTCCTGGAATGATTTTTGCTCAGAAGTGATTATCTGCAGCACAAAACCACCATCCACTATTGACTTTCACAGGACAATGCCATTCTTACAGAGATACTGTCAAGTTGCCTTGTGTGCTTCTGGCTGTTTTTCTTGCTCTCTGGATAGAAACATCAGCCCAGCATCTGATGGCCAATGCTGTGGGTGCTGCCCGTCTGGCTGTGGCCAGCAGCTGGTGTCCAAACACAAGTGGGAGCCTTCTGGGCAAGAGAATGGACTGGCAGGAGCAGCCATTTTCCCTGGTGAACCTGGCAGGAACCTGGGCAAGTGCAGAAGATTGGCCTGCTTGTACCCTTAGTACATGGAACAGGTCTCATACAGGATCTGCTTTTGAGAATTGAATTTCATTCTTGGGATATTTCAGGCCATCAGAAATAGTAACCAATCAAGCTGGAGGGGTAGCCAGGAGCACAATCAGCCTGTTAGGGTATACCATGCCCAATTCCATGACCATGTGATGGCAACCCAGATGTGCATGGAATCCAATAGCACAACTGCATCCTCTGATGGGTTGAGGTACTCAGAATACTCAACTATTTGTACTGGGAACTTGGTAAAGTATCCTTTGTAATACTACCAGGGGCCAGTGTAAGGTTTCTGGAGGTTTCCGAAATACCTGCCTAAAGGCAGGCAATGTATCTGAAGGAACCAGTTACCGTGCTTGGGTACTCGACAAGGAGCAAAACAGAATGGGTCACACCACAGACATTTAAAATTAAAACCAAAACAAACAACTTTACATCAGCAAACAACTCTGTAGAATGGAAATAATAGAGTCTTTCACTCTGGGGTAAGACAAACAAATGAAGAATTGTTGCCTCTAAATCCACAGTACTCTCTGAAAAAGCTGGAGGTGAAGAGTACAAGCTAATATTTCCATAATTAAACAGCAATTCTGCCCACTCATACAGCAAAGCCTAAAAGAATGGGAGTTGTGGATACATTTCCAGACACCAAATCATAGGTATGAAAAAGACTTAAGGGGATGGTTTGGGTCTGAAGTGGGAGTATTAAATTCTATTGATCAAGAAGTCTTACTCAAGAAAGTAAGCACTGTGAGTTTTTATATTGGACAGATACAAACTCCTCTCAGATCAACCCTGCTGTCACTTGCCCATACCCAAAGCCTGGCAGCAAACCTATTAACCACCCCGGCCAACAACACACTGCAGGATTTTCAAGCAGTTGTTGGCTTTATGGGAAAACTACAGAGTAACATTTCTTAAGTATTTCAATGTATACAAGCTCAACTGTGTGCGGCTACAGTCTGTAATCCCAGGAGAACTTAGAAAAAGGAGAGCTGGGGAAATTGCCACAAGAATTAACTAAATCATGGCTAAAAATGAAACCACAAAGCAACTTGGAAAAAGACTTCCACACTTAGTTGCAATTGGTCAATTTCACATAGAATGAACAGAATCCTGCAGTCTTTTGTATTAACCAATAAGAATGCCACAAAATACTGTCATTCCAATTTTGGCCCTTGGAGTTATAAGAACTCACATAACTGTCAGACACATTCAGCATAATGTCTGGGCCATTTTCAACAAGAAAACTAGAAGCTGACAAACTCTTAGTATCAAAGCATGTGTACCAAGGGACGCACTGAATTTTCTGTGCAAAAATGCGGTGCTTGAAACAGAGGATCGGTGTCTGCATGCTGAGGGCAGCACTTGTATTCTTGTATTTTTGAAATGAGCCCAGTTACCCATGCTCAATCACAGGTGTGTTATGTGGGAAGGGCTGTGCCTGTGTGAGATCTGCTTGCACAACTATTACAGTAGAGTCTTTGAATGAAACTCCTAATGGTACTAACTTCTCTATTTGTAATTTCACAACCAAAAGTGGATGTGACTTCAGCTGCACCACACAAGAACTTCTCTTGAGATTCTGCAGAATGCACATGATGGGTATCACCAAGTGCCCAAATTCCAAACTGCACGGGACGCTAACATTCTAAAGCAAATGCCGTACCAGCCTAATATAGAATGGCTGGTGGCAGAAGTCAAAAGTGCATCTCACAGAGCCTGATGGACACTCAAATCCGGTGTCAAAGTTATCGAAATCATCACCAAAAGAGAGAAAGAAAGAGAACATCATGAGTCGGATGTCATCTTGTGATGGACAAATCTGGAACCACCAACAGCTCCTCAGACTTTTAGCTTCCTCAGCAAACCAGTTCTAATTTTAAAAAAAATTAACCCTCCTCTGAAGCATCACAAACCTATGGATTTGGTAGAAAATTAAAACAGCAGCAGAACAGTACATCTGTACTGTGGACTGTCCAGAGGATCCTGCAAAAGAATTTGCATCAGGATAAAGAGAAGAGCTGAATGAAAAAAGGCCTTTGTTTGACATAAGCACAAGCAATTCACATAAGTAAACAAGTACTTAGCACAGACCTACACAAGCACTTAGCACCAGTTAGCATAAGAAAAACCTGGCTGGCCTAACTTGACAGGAGAGGGACTTGACAAAAAGCTTTAGCCACATTCTACCAGAAGAACTAAGGGCAAGTGTAAAATGAGCCCTGTGCAGGGAAGCCATGAGGAAGAAGTGCTGCTTTAGGGCATGGAGGCCGCTCCTGGCCAGCGCCTGGACATCAGCTTCAAGTACAGGAACCTGACAGAATGTATTTCTAACGCCCTGCCTATCGAATCACCTCAGAAGAGTCAAGATGGATGGTAATTTTGAGATCAATTTCTGACATCGTCCCACTGAAATGTACATGTGGCAGAGAAGCATTTTAGTGGGGTGCAGACCCTGCCCTCCTGCCAGCTCAATAGAAGGGCTTTTGGCGGAAAATGCATTTGTCTGCCAATTTCTTTGAATTAGGGAGACTCCTCAAGACTGCTGTTGGCCATCCCCTGTGTGCGGCCATCCCCTGTGTGGATCTGCAAAAGCTTCAAATCAGCTGCCTCAGCTTCCAGGGCCTCTCTTGGCCAGCATCCTGGCGTGGGTGCAGGGCCGCTGCAAGGAACTGCTGGGACCCAGCGGGACAGGACCGGCTGTCTCGTGTCCACATAGCAGCCCTGACACAGCCAGGGCCATCCTGAAAGCTGAGAAACGCTCACGTGCCAGCAGAGAGGAGCGAGGAGCACTGAGCTGCTCTCAGGGTATCTCAGCATGGTGCTCCAGTGGGAAGGGCAGGCAGGCCTCCCACATTCAGGGCATCCCCTGCATCAAAAGGATGGGCATTTTGTCCTTTTCATCCCTCCAGCCCGGAATCAGGCCTGACATCTCCTCCTCTGCAGTGGAGTTTTTCCCACTGCATGTGGGTCAGGGATTGAAGCTCCCTGCTCAGGCTTTGCAGCTCACCTGGCCATGCCGCTGCCCTCACTCACCCTGACTGAGATCCTGGAGTTCTTCCTGCTGCTCATTCATCATGGGAAACCTGGCCATCTCTGAGAACAAAGAATTCATCTTGGCCCCAGCGGCACAGCTCCCTGCCAGCGGCGCTGCCGGCGCTGTGGCCACACGGGCTGCTGGCCCGGCAGGGCTCAGCCCGGCCCTTGCTGCACGCTGCCGCCCCAGGGCACGGCTGCCAGAGGGCGGCAGCAGCCGGGCCCAGGCCAGGCGGGGTTCCACGGCACCGGGCCCGGCTGGCGCTGCCGGGACAGCAGGCGGGGCTGGGGCCGGTGGGAATCCTGAAAATCAGAGCGTTTTAGGATTGCTACAAAAGGCAGGCCTCAGAGACAACAGAAGTGCGATTAGAGTTAGGCAGTAGCCATAAGATTTGTCAGCAGAAAGTTTTTATAAGAAGTAGAAAACTAAGGACAAATAGGACAATGGTCTGAGTATTAATGCTTGGCTAGAATACCTCCCTAAGCTACAGAAAAGTTTATCTACCAAGATATTAGGAAGTTTTAAGCTTAATAATGGAGCCCTGTGGATTGTATGTTAATGCTTACAAGCAGGTATTATATTCAAAATAAGCAAGCATTGTTTGGCTGAAGGTACATGTGCTTACAGTGCTTGGATAGAACTCCTGTCAATATGCTTCTGCTTTGTGTGATTGGACAAAAACTTTTAAAGTAAATTCTAACATGAAGTTCTTTGTCTGCTTCTGGGGATGTGTGTGACTGTGGTCACAGGGGTTTTCAGGTGAAAGGAGAGACGAGAATATTGACTTTATGTTCAGAAGGCTTGATTTATTATTTTATTATATATATATATTTTACATTAAACCTATACTAAAAGA
Source organism: Melozone crissalis (assembly GCF_028551555.1). Taxonomy (NCBI): domain Eukaryota; kingdom Metazoa; phylum Chordata; class Aves; order Passeriformes; family Passerellidae; genus Melozone; species Melozone crissalis. The sequence continues at coordinate 1,744,687 of NW_026535799.1, read as the reverse complement.
AAAGAAAGGAAAAGGTTTCCTCAGAAGCTAGCTCAGCTAAGAATAGAATAGAAAAGAATGATAACACAGGCAGCTCTCTCAGACTCTGTCCAAGACAGCTCCATCTTGATTGGCCATTAATTATAAACATCTAAGAGGGGCTAATCACAGGTGGACCTGTTGCATTCTACATCAGCAGATAATCATTGTTTACATCTTGTTGCTGAAACTGCAGCTTCTCAGAAAGGAGAAAAATCCTAAGAAAGGATTTTTCACAAAAGATGTCTGCGACAGATGTGAGCTGCTGGCATTTTCTCATTGTCATAACCATGTAATGAGACTGATGCTGGAAGATAAACAGCTCAAGACGCGTTCCCCAGCAGTCCTGTCCCGTTGGTGATTTGTGCAAAGACCCCCAGGCAATGATAGGGCCGAGCTGTGGCAGGGTGGGGCAGGATGGGGCAGGGCGGGGTTGGGTGGGGCAGGGTGGGGCAGGGCGGGGCAAGGCGGGGCTGGGCTGGATGGCGCAGTATAGGGTGGAGCATGGTGAGGTACGGCCAGGCTGCAGCAGGGTGGGGAGGGGAGGGGCACGGTGTGGCAGGCTGGTGCAAGGTGTGGTAGGGTGGGGCAGAGTAGGGTGGGGCAGGATGGCGCAGGGGTGAGCAGGGTGGGGCAGGGTGGGGTAGGGAGGGGCTGGATTGTGTGGAGCAGTGCAGGGCAGAGCACTGTGGGGTTGGGCAGGGCTGGGCAGACAGAGGTTGGGCAAGGTGGGGAAGGGTGGGGCTGGGTGGTGCTAAGGAGGGTGGGGCAGGCAGGGAACCTGGGCTCGTGGCTCACCCGTGATCCTGACGGCCACCTCTCGCAGGGGCTCCTGTGGGCTGTCCTGGCACCGCAGGGCCCGGCGCAGGTGCTCGACTGCTCTGCTCCTGTCCTCTGCCAGCTGGAGAGTGCCAGGAGGGTGCAGCTGGTGCAGACTCAGCCCCTTGACCGGGCTCTCCCTGTGGCCAGCACTGGCCTCCCCTGCCCACACAGCCCTGTGATGCAGGCAGCAGCCACTGGGGCCGGGCTCTGGAGGGGGCAGAGGGCTGGGTACTGCCCAAGAAAAATAAAGGAAAAATTCTGACCTCCAACACTAAAACAAATGGCAGTATTGGAGATAACGTTTTGCAGGGAATGGACAACACATTGAGCCTGACAAGGTCAGGTGCACAGTGCAAATGTGGTGGAGCCGTTCACAACAGGGGCCATCTGAATACTCCAGCTTCATGGGAACAAAGCATTTTGTGGATAAACAAGAGACAGTGAGTTCTGTAGCAAGCAAACTCAGGAATGATGAGACCATCATCCATGGCCTGATGCACACTCATGTCTCTGCTGTGGTTGTCTCAAGGATGAACAGGAAAAATTCAGAGAGAAGATGAGGAAGGAGATGAGCAAGGACAGTTCCTATGTGGCACCAGTGCAAACCAGAGGCCCCAGTGTCAGAGCCCAACACCCCCCAGCCAGGGAGAGGGAGTACATCCCACGAGTGGACCTGTGGTTCTTCCTGTATGAACATGGGCAAGACATGAGAGGGTGGAATGGAAAACTCATCTCTGTCCTAGCAGCATGGGTATGAGAGCTAAAAGAGGAACCTACTAAGAGAGAGATTTCTACCCAAATGAATGAAACCCCAGCTCTCCGTGACCGAGCTGCCAGGTATAGCAGAAGGGAGGATGATATGTCAGATCTCCTTGAAGGAACATTCAGAATATATGCCCAGGGAGGGAACAGTAGCCAGGACTAGAGAGGCCCTGCCTCTAGCCAGGTGGAGGCCAGGGAAAATTGTGTCTCTTGGGCTGTGTGGATCCCTGACACACCAGAGCCATAGATATACAAGGCTTTTGTCAACACTGGTGCACAGTGTACTCTAATCCCATCAGGACGCTGAGGCAAAGTGAAAATTTTCCAGGACAGAAATCCATTTTAATTTAGGTGAAATGTACATTTTTGAGTTGAGTCTGTGGTTAGAAACCATAGTTATTTAGCCAGATTGCAAGGCCTAAGCTCAGTGAAGTTACTACAGTGAAGGACAGAGATAAAGGGGGGAGACAGAAGATGATAGAGACAGGAACTGCTGTAAGGGCAAGTCAACCTGACCTCGGAATTTTTTCTGATAAAAAGGAACTAGCAGTAAATGTCACGCGAAACCCATAAAAATGATCATGTATGAACCTATTGTGAAACTGTATGCGTATGTATTTGAGAGAGAGATAAAAAGAGACCTGAAGTTCTCAGAGGTACGCATGCCTTTTTTTTAGGAGAACAATCACCACATGCGTCCAGCACTGTAATAACAATACCAGCTTTACAACTTCTGCAAAAATGTGGGGTTCTCTTCTTTTCTGCGCAAAACAGCCATCAGGTTCATGGGTGAGCCATGAGCCCAGGCTGCCCTTCCCCTTCGCGGCCCGCCGCAGCTGGGCCCCAGCCCCGTCTGCTGCCCCGGCAGCACCAGCGGGACCCGGTGCCGTGGAGCCCCGCCTGGCCTGGGCATTGCTGCTGCCGCCCTCTGGCAGCCGTGCCCTGGGGCGGCAGCGTGCGGCAAGGGCCGGGCTGAGCCCTGCCGGGCCAGCAGCCCGTGTGGCCACAGCGCCGGCAGCGCCACTGACAGGGAGCTGTGCCGCTGGGGCCGTGACAGGCTCTGTGTTCACAGGCATGGCCGGGCGGCACCTGAGGGGGCAGCAGCAAGAGCTCCAGCTGATCTGCACTGGTGAGTGAGGGCAGCGGGCTGACAGCGGGGGCTGCCGGGGGAGCTGCAAGCCCTGCCCCGGCTGTGGAGGGCTCTGCTCCCGTGGGCAGAGCACACGGAGCTTTCAGGGCCACGTGGGCCATTCGTGGCCAGCAGCTTCGGGCTGATCCCCTTGCTCCCTGCTCCCTCCTGGCCACGGCAAGAGCCGGCTGGGATGGCCCTTGCAGGGGGCTCTCCTCGGCTCCCCGCAGCTCCAGCTTCTGACTGTGCCTCTGTTCCTCTCTCTCGCAGCCCTTGAAGACAAAACAAAAGACATCAGCCTCGCCGTCGGAAGCCTGGCAATTCAAACACTGTGCATCTTCAAGTCAGGAGAGCGGGCTCCCATCTCGAGGTTCCAGTGGCTCCGAAATCACCTGCGCAGGGCATGGAAGACAAGGACTTGTCTGTCATGGCTCGGCTGCCTGCCTGCCAGGCCGGAGCTCTGTGGAGAGCTGATCCCAGAAGCTCTATTTGCTGGGGCCTCCTGAGTCAGGAGGAATTTTCTTTTTCTTCAAGATTGCTCTTTTCATTTTTTTCTTTTCCTTTACAATAAAAATAGAGACTATGTTATAATACACAGGCTGCAAGGATCTTTCTTTTGCTGCCCAGGGTCCGCAGGGCATCGGGGAGGAGGGGGAAAAGGATGATTGCGCTCAGCCAGCTGCCCAGGCGTGCAGTGTTGCAGGGGAAATGGCCAGAAGCCCCTTGGCCTTTGGTGGTTCTGCTGAAGCCTTTGTGCTGCCCACAGAGCAGCTGGGCAGGGGCCGGGGCTGCAGGGATCCCTGTGAGAGCAGTGCCTGGAGATGGCCACAAGCCCTGTGCCAGGCAGGAAGCGCCATCCGTGTCCTTCTGCCCGTGTGCTGCTGGCTGCATTGCTGAGGGCTCCCAGATGCCTCTGGATGGGGCTGCTCTGGAGCTGCTCTGGGGCTGCGGCGCTGCTGCCGACAAGCTTGGCGGGGCTGGGGCAGCCATAGAGGGGCTGGGGCGCTGGCAAGCCCTGGGCAATGGGCTGTCAGAGGCCACAAGCAGCCCCCTGGCAGCCACCTTGTTCCTGCCAGAGTTGACTAGCAAGAGGGGCCCTGGGCACTCTGGAACTAACAGCATCAGTGTTGTTGGAAATCCAAATGCAGGGAAATCTCAGTCCTTTGGTCTTGTCAGCAAAGCTTAGAATTAAACACAGGATTTGATGGGAGACCTTGGAAAGGGCTTCCAAAGCTAGGTGCTAGAAGCGAGAATGTGGATTTCTAGTTTATTATAGCAGAGACACGGGGAGGAACGTTGAAGTAGAGGAAAGTTTAGAGTTTTACTGCTGAAGATCTAGAAAAAATCAAAGTAGTTACAATGGTAAACAAGAAGCTTAGGATGCAGTGCTTTGAGTTTGTGTGTCATAATTGGCTAAGGAAGCTTACATTGTAGCATGAGTCCCTAAGATGAAATATTGAAGGATTGGTGGCAAAACATAAATATTATTGTTGGCAGTGTCTTCTTGGCCAAGAAATCCTTCAAAGCTCTTGTAACTACAAGTCTTGCGGGCCTTGTGAGCCATGCAGTGCAGATGTGAGCCAAACTCACCCTTCCTGTCTATGTAGAAGAGAAGAAAAAGCAATGGCATTATCTGAAAAACTCGGAGGTCTGCTCTCTAACTCATTCCAAACTCCCTCAAATCCCCCAAAGTAGCATTTAGCTACAAAGAGATGACAAGGACTCTTAGTGCTGGCTCTTTGACTCCAGAGAGGCTGCTTTAGAACCTTTCACTTAACCCTGTGTAGTCATGTGCCAGAAATGGATCATTTGAAGAAACTTTCCAAGTGACTTGCATGGAGGTTTGTTTGAAGGGTATTTGAGGAGAAAGGCTCCCAGCAGAGGTCTGGGCTTTGGCCTAGCTGTGTCCCCTGCTGATTGTGAAGTGTGCCATCAGCTGCAGGGCTTTCTGGGATAAAAATATCATCAAGTCACTTGGACTTGCTCTTTTAGGCCTCTAGGAGCTGGACTCAATTTCGGGCACATTTGGAGACCTCATCTGTGGGTGGATGGACCACCTAGGATTTTCCCAATTGCTGGGAAGGGTTCTCCGGGTCCCTGGTGTAAAACGGGGCTCCCCAGCAACTGCGCATCTGCAAGATGATAAACAATTGTCTTGGTTTGAAGAGAGAGGTGCCTGCTAAGGAAGGCAGAAGGCTTCTCTGAAATGGAAAATGTAAATCTCCTCCCTTCAAATGATTCTCATTTAGAAATTCAAATGCTCTCAGGGAAAGATATGGGGATAGGACTGTGCCTGTAGAGCCGGGCAGCGTTTGCTGATGGTCTGAGCCCTTCCCAAAGATCCTGTGCGGGCTGTCTTAGACACCTGGGGCCAGGCATTCCTTCCAGCCTGGGCCACTTTGGCTGGGCTGGGGGCGGCCCCAGGGCAGAAGGCAGTGTGTGCAAGGGCCCTGGGTGGCACGCTGCAGCACAGTCTCGGTGCCATGGAACGGAACCCAGTGACCAAGGGCCCTTTGTGACACGTGGGAAATAGAAGCTTGCCCAGGCGCTGGGACCACACAACGGGGCAGAACGGGACAGAGCAGTGCTGTGAGGAGCCCCCGCACAGCACACTTGTTCCTGTATGACCCAGAGCCTTTCCAAGGCGTTATTCCTGCAGCTGACCTCGAGGCCAGACCACAGGACTTGGTGACCTGTGGCCTTCCCAAGGCTTCTCTTCTGCAGGTACCCTCACAAATCCAGTCATTATCATGGAGCAGAGACCCCTGAAAGCGCCCAAGGTGGCCTGGGGGGAAGAGGGGGAAGAAAGCCATGGAGCTGCCTCAGCACATGAAACCAAAGCGGTGGTGCCGTCTGAGCTGCCGCAGGAGGGTGAGTGGCAGAGCTGGGCCACAGGGTTGGTGCCTGCAGCCAACCTGGTGCCATTCCATCTCATCCCACTTTATCCTATCCCATTTTCTCCCATCCCATACCCACGGACAGGATGGAAGAGGGGCCAGCCAGACACCCCGCAGGGGCCCTGCTCCATCCCCTGGGGCATCCCGGGGCTGTCCCTGCCTGGGGAGCGCAGGGCTGGGCTGTGTTCTCCAGCCTCTCCCACAGCCCCTCAGCTCTGGCTGCGCTCGCTCTTTGCCAGGTGCAGCCCTGCAGCGCACACAGGAGCAGGACCCCGCCCGTGGCCTCTTCCGCAGGACAGCCCAGGTACCTGCAGCCATCCCCACCTGGGCTGGGCCTGCTGGCACCGCGCTTGGAGCATTCCCTGCAACATCCCTGGCTTCTTGCTCTTCTCCTACAGCTGGTTTGCAAATTCATCAAGAAAATTCGGGCGGAAGAGACCAGCACCATGGGTACTGGGCTCAGAGCATATTCGCACATCTTCAAAACCAAGACCAGTGCTGCCCTGCTGGATATGCTCATAGAGGAGGGCTTCTCCAGTCCAAAGCAAGTAAGCAGCCTGTGGCCAGGGTTTCATCCTCCCAGGGAATTGCTTGGTCTCCCAAGCCACGCCTGCTGGTCACTGTAACTCTTTGAGGCCATGGCAGTGTGGTGGGAAGGGAGGCACTTCTGTGGGGAAGCTGGTGACATTCCTCCCTCTGGCAGCTTTCCAAGTCTCCCCGTGCCTTCTCCAGGTTCCTGCCCTGGTCAGGTACATCCACCAGTGGCTCCTGGCCAATCAGTTTGCTGAGCACAGGCTGAACAGGACCCTGCTGGATCTCACCGAAGCACAGCCTGCTGACGTAGTCATGACGCTCCTGCGTGTGGCCCCATCCTGTGACAGGTATGGGGCCAAAATGCCCAGAGGGCTCAGGGCTCTCCAGCCCATCACCCTGTACAGCCTGGCCCAGGTGTGTGACCAACAGAGAGTTCCAGGGCCTTCTGGCTGCTCCCTTGGCTAGCCCCGGCAGGTCAGCCCGCGAGCCTTCTGCCATGCTGCCTTGCTGCCCCTCAGGAGCCTGTCCCCAGTGGCCTGGGCTGCCTGGGTGCTGCTGGCGAGTGGCAATGGGCACAGGCAGAGCTGGCAGCCAGCTCAGGTCCCCACTGCTGCCCAGGCCACGGTGCTGTGTATGAGACAGAGCTCTAACCCCACAGAGCTGCTTTGACCATGTGGAAGAGCATCATGTGCTCGCCCAGGACTGCAGAGCCAGCACTGCTGATACTCCTGGATGTGCTGGGGAGCTGGCCAGAGCACAGCATGTGCACCTCGGATGGGGACAAAATGGGTGTCTTTGTCCTGGCTGTGAGTTTCTGTAACTGGCCTTTGCTGGCCCCAAGGCTGCCTCTCCAGCAGCTCTCCATCCTCCTTCCCCCACTGCATCTCCCTGCCTTAGGCACCAGGTGGAAACGCAGCCCAGGGGCAGCTTCAGGCCCACCAGACCCTGTGCTCCCCCTGCGCCTTTCTGAGCCTCTCCCTCCCCTGCTCGGGCCCTGCCACACGGACACCTCGGCACTGAGCCCTGTCTCAGGGGGCTTTGTCTTTTGCAGGCAACTGTGGTTATGTGGAAGATCTTCCAGATGCCCTGTGTCCCACATATGGTGACGGTGTATTTTCCCCGCCTCTTTCTGCATCTGCTCTCCCAAGTGTTTTTCAGCACTCTGGATACGCCAGAGGAGGTCGATGCATTCTGGAAGGGATGCCAGGAGGAATACGGCCTTGCCACCAGCCCCAACAGGTGCTCCATCCCACTCCTCCTTTCCCTGCTACGTCCCTGGGCAGGAGCCAGTGTTGCCAGCATGACCTGGGCTTTGCTGTGCATGCAGGTTTGCAGTGCAGACCTTGAAGTCCCTGCTCTGCCGAATGCAGCACGAGGATGTGGTGGTGGCAATGGAACGCAATTGTGGCTGGGACACGCTGCTGTGTGCTGACACCCACCACTATGCCGTGGCTCTGCTGGCCAGGTGAGACCCCTTTCTCCCCACTGCCTCTGACATTTGTGCTCTGTGCCCAGGGAGCTCCACACAGTCCCCGAGGTCGTGGCCCAGAAGGCCTTGTCACCGAGGGATGGCCAAGCAGACTGGGAAAGGCTGGGAGAGGAGGGCGCCCACCAGGAGCTGCCTCCCAAATAGCCCAGGGCCCCTTGCAAGATGCTGGGGAAAGACCAGACCTCTGTGTGTCAGTCCTGGCAGAGGTTTGTCCCCGTGGCCCACAGTCTTGGTTCCTTTTCCTCCTGCCAGGGAGATGTGCTGTGTCTCCATCCCCTTGTGTTCCCGGATCGCTTGCTACCTGCTCTGACTGCTCAGCACACAGGAGCCACGCTGGGAGCTGCCCGCCATGGCATTCCTTGCAGAGGTGAACCTGACGGCCAGCGCTGCCTGGGTGAGCTGCCTCCCAGCTCTCTGCCCTCTTGGAGCCGCAGTTGCCTGGCATGGTGCCCGCACCCTGTGCTGGTGCCTGGGCCCGGCCCCGTGCGTCTCCAGGCTCCTGCCGGCCGGGTCCCTGTCACTGCCCTGTGCCTTGCAGGTCCTCGAGTTCCTGGACTTGAGTGAACGTGGTGCTAACAGAGTCCTGCAAATTTTGTCAAGGCAGCTGCAGAGCGAGTGCAGGGAGAGGCGTTGCCTGGCGCTCAGGGCCCTTCTTGAGCTCATTGAGGAGCCCTCCATGGTGAGAAAGGGGCAGTGGCTGAGGCTGAGCTGGGGAATGCGGTCGCTTGGGCTTGGCTGGGCTTTGGGTGCTGGGGCAGCTGCTCCCACCTCTCCTGCCTCCCAGTTCAGCTGCCCCAGTGCTTCAGGACAGGCCTTTGGCCTCTGGGCCCTGCGGCAGCAGAATGGCGTTTCTCAAACTTGTGTTCCGCACAGACCAAAAAAATGTGGAGCCTGACTGAAAGTCTTCTGGACTTCCTGTGGGATGCAGATGGAGAGATAGTTTTCATGACAGTCATGCTACTCAGCTTTATCATCTTGGACAAAGACATGCTGATGCCCGGCCCCATCACACTGGAGCTGCTTGAGGCGCTCCTGCCACTCTTTGACCACGTAAGGCTCACTGCTCCCAGCCACGGCCACTGGGTGCCACCCGGACACTTTGTGCCCTGTGGATTTGCAGGCCTGCGCCAAGCTGAGCCCCATGCAGCCGCAATGCTGAGGTCTTTTTTTCTTCCTTCCATACAGAACAATTGGCAGGTGCAGCTGCTCTCCATACTGCTCTTCCGAACACTGGTGACTCTTCCAGAAGGGGAAAAGGAAAAAAAGGCCCTGAAGACACCCCTGCACCAGAGCCTGCTGCCCCTCTTCTTTCACTGCCACGATGAGAAGCGGCTTGTGGCACAGGTGAGGGCTCGTGGGCTGCTGCTGTCCCCCAGGCAGGGGGCTCGTCTGCCTCCTGCCCTGGTACCTGCCGGGCTGCAGTCTCCTCCAGGCCCTGGCACAGGGGACGCAGGCCTTGCACCCTGGGCTGTGGGGCCATCTCTCCATCTCTGCGTTTCTGCTCTTCTCCAGGCTTCTCAGGAAACTCTGCTTTGTGTGGCCGAGTTCCTGAAGAGGAGGAATCTTGAGAGACTGGTGAAGAGGCAGAATCTGTGGAAGTTCAGCGAGTGCCTGGTAAGGAGGGCCTGCAAGCCTCAGCCCGGAGAAGCCCCCTGAGCGCAGTGCTCAGTGTGTGGGGCTGGCAGCTGTGCCCCTGCCCGGTGCTGCACCCAGAAGCCGTGAAGGCTCTGCTCCAGGCTCCCTTGGGCCCGAACTGGGGGCCGATGGAGCCCCGGCCTGGTGGGGCTGCGGGGCTGCGGGCCGGCACCGTGGCTCCCCGGGCAGCAGCTGGCCCTCTGCCTCTCCCCTAGGGAGCCCGGCGCCAGCGGCTGCTGGCCGCGCCTCAGGGCTGTGCGGGCAGGGGAGGCCAGGGCTGAGCGCAGGCAGCGCCGGCCCAGGGGCTGAGCCCGCGCCAACCCTTCCCTCCTGCCGCTCTCTGCAGCTGGCAGAGGACAGGAGCCGAGCGGCCGAGCACCTGCGCTGGGTCCTGCCCTACCTGCAGAGCCCACAGGAGCCCCTGCGAGCGGCGGCCGTCAGGTTCGCAGGTGAGCCACGAGCCTGGGCTCCCTCCCCGGCCCCACCTGCTGCCCCGGCAGCGCCAGCAGGGCCCGGCGCCGTGAAGCCCCGCCTGGCCCGGGCATTGCTGCTGCCGCCCTCTGGCAGCCGTGCCCTGGGGCGGCAGCGTGTGGCAAGGGCCGGGCTGAGCCCTGCCGGGCCAGCAGCCCGTGTGGCCACAGCACCGGCAGCGCCGTTGGCAGGGAGCTGTGCCGCTGGGGCCGTGACAGGCTCTGTGTTCACAGGCATGGCCGCGCGGCACCTGAGGGGGAAGAAGGAAGAGCTCTGGCTCATCTGCAACGGTGAGTGAGGGCAGCGGGCTGGCAGCGGGGGCTGCCGGGGGAGCTGCAAGCCCTGCCCCGGCTGCAGAGGGCTCTGCTCCCTGTGCGGACGAGGGGCGGTGTGGGGAGAGCACACAGAGATTTCAGGGCCACCTGGGTGATTCCCGGCCAGCAGCTTTGGGCTGGTCCCGTTGGTCCCTGCTCCCTCCTGGCCATGGCTAGAGCCGGCTGGGATGGCCCTGGCAGGGGGCTCTCCTCAGCTCCCCACAGATCCGGGATCTGACCATGGCTCTGTTCCCTTCTCTTTCAGCCCTTGAACACCTGACAGAGGACATCAGCAGTGCCGTGTCAGATCTGGCACTTGAAACATTGTATGTCCTCCAGGCACTGCAGAGTGAGCAATATTCCGTCTTCCAGAGGCTGCAAGATCAGCTCCGCAGGGCATGGAGGACACGGCCTCGTCTGTCGGGGCTCGGCTGGCTGCGCTGCTGGAGCTCTGCTGAGTGCTAATGCCTCTCTCTGCTGAGGCCACGCGTGTCAGCGGGAATTTTCCATTTCTTTGAGATTGTTCTTTTCTTTTTTTGTTTTTTCTTTCATATATATATATAGAGTGTGTTATAATACACAGACTCCCAGGAGCTTTCTTTTGCTGCCCAGGGTCTGAAGGGCATAAGGGAAGAGGGGGACAAGTGTTCCACGGCTCATCAGGCTGCCCAGGCGTGCAGTTTTGCAGGGAAAATAGCCAGAAGCCCCTTGGCCTTTGGTGGTTCTGCTGAAGCCTTTGTGCTGGTGACAGAGCGGGTGGGCAGGGGCTGGAGCTGCCGGGATCCCTGCCAGGGCTGTGCCCAGAGATGGCCACAAGCCCTGTGCCAGGCAGGAAGCGCCATCCGTGTCCTCCTGCCCGTGTGCTGCTGGCTGCCTTGCTGAGGGCTCCCAGGTGCCTCTGGATGGGGCTGCTCTGGAGCTGCTGTGGGGCTGCGGCGCTGCTGCTGGGCAGCTTGGCCGGGCTGGGGCAGAGACTGAGGGGACCTGGGCATGAAGGAACCAGTGGCTAGGAGGCCCTGACAGGACACGGCAGTTGGAAGGTGTGGAGAGCTTTGTGGACAGTTGGTCAGCTGAGAAAGATCACGTTGACATAATTCCGCTGGTTTAGCTTGAAGGGGAGAAGTATAGGAGTCAGTAGTCAGTGTCCAATAACAGGCAAGGACATTGTGCTGTTGGTGCAACAACAGGATAGGGCAGAACATCTTTAGCAGAAACACAAAGAATAGTTTCAATAAAATATCCCCAAGAATGCAGAATAGGCGTAGTTGGGTGATATGTAACTGACCAATAGTGAGCTCACCTTTGCAATATGTATGAGATTCATTAACACTGAAGTTTGAGATTTGCTGTTCACTCATATTGTGTGCCGCATTTCTCCCGCCAATCCCAACAACATGGTGACCCCAACGACGTGATATTGGTAACGGCAACCACGGGGGATCAGTGAAGGAGTTCGGGTCCTGTCGCAGCAAGGAAGGCGAAAAAGCACCGCTCAAAACAGGGGAGGTGCTGCGACCTGGGTGACTCAAAGGAAGGCCTGGGTGATACGTGCTGCCGCGACCTTTGGGGCTGTAACAGCACTGACGTTTTTAAAATTGAAAGGCAAGCAGCATATGATTTATTTACTAGCTTTTTAAAAAAGCGACAGATTAAGGGCATAGATTTGCAGAAAGAGCTTCATGGGTTATTAGCTTACGTGTGTGGAAGGGGCTAGCAGCGGGCCTGTTAGCTAAAGGAGCGAGAAGTAAGGAGAAGAAGAAGCTGATAAGGAGCTTTCTCCAAGGCCGTAACCAAGGAGATAGAGAGAAGGAAGATAAGAGCATTCTGCAGCTGGATGAAGCATTTTAGAAAGTTAGGTGGAGTAGTAACTTTTCACCAATGGCATGGTATTGAATTATTGTGGCCAATAGCTAAGGTAGAGGAAGGGTAAACAACTGGAAAGTGTATAAAAGATCAGCCATTTTCATTAATAAACTGTTGCCAAGTGTTACCAACTGAGACTGCTTGTGGTCTCTGCTTTGTAACATTTTGGAGACGCCGACATGATAAGAACATAGTCGGTGGGGGCCCATACGGGGTCCTAGCAATTGGCAACCGTGACCCACTGGGACATAGTGGGGGAGGCGGCGTTGGTGCAGCTGAGAGTGGCAGGTGGAAGCCACAAGGAGGTCCGGACCTGATTCCCTCCAATCAAGACACCTGGAAGTAGGTGAGCCACCAACTAGTAATAATGGGACAAAATTTATCTAAAGAGGAAGAAAGTGTTCTGTCTACATGGAAAGTTTTGTTAAGAAATAAGGGAATTAATACGTCAGATTATGAGCTTCGTAATATATTGCTGTGGGCTAAATCACAGAATTTTGGCACTGATCCCAACACAGCATTTAGTGTTAAGGCATGGAAGAAAGTCGGGGACAGACTTTGGCAAGTTATTCGAGCGGGAGATAAAACAGCTGTTGATTTAGCAGTAACCTGGAACTCGCTCTTTGAGGCTTTAAAGGAATGGAGAATAGAGAGAGAAACGGAGCAAGATGCGGACGAAGAGTGGGGGCTGATACCTGACGGGGGGGCTGAGGCAGAGGGGGCCTCTGAGGTAGAAGGGGGCTCTGATGGGGAACTTGGTGAAGAAAGTTCGGATGCCATGGGAGTTACCTGGCAGGCTGCCAGAGCTTCTGGGAAAGCTGCCAAGGCTTCTGGGAAAGCTGCCAAAGCTTCTGGGAAAGCTGCCAAGGCTTCTGGGAAAGCTGCCAAAACTTCTGGGCAACCTGCCCTAGCCTCTTCTTATCGGACTCCTAAGCCTCCTTATCTCACACCTGTGCAGCAGCTCGCGATGGTGCCTGTATATACCACACCGCTACGCCAGTTAGCTGAAATGTCTTTAGCAGAGAGAAAGGTCCAGCCATCTGCCCCCCCCGCTTCCCTCCTCTCTGGTCCAGCCGTCTGCCCCCCCGCTCCCCTCTGAGTGGCTTGAACAACCTGCAAGGCCGTATCCTCCTTTACCTGACAGTGACAGCAACAGTGAGTCAAGTGATGAGTCGCCCGCAGTAACACCTGAGTTGGGGCAGGGAGCTCTGGTCTCTTCATCTCCTAAGAGCTCTAGTCTTACTGCCCCATGGACTTTGCCTCCATGCCAAGTCACTGTGCTTTCTCGACGCCCTCAGGAGTTTTGGGAATTTGTTAGGAGGAAAGCAGTTGAAGAAAAGAACTGGGACATCATAGAAAGGTTAGGTGCTCCAAGAGTACCTCAGGAGAACAGTGCCATTGCAAATGTTGCTTGTGATAACCCTATGGCTTTTCCAGTTTTCAAAGCAGCTCCTGGAACAGGACAGAACGACAGTCATCATGTCTTCGCCTGGAGGGTTGTGCAAGACCTCCAATCGAAAGTAGCTCAATATGGTATTAATTCTTCAGAGGTAATGCAATTAATACGTGTGATTAATGCAGATTTGCTTGCACCTTATGACATCGCTCATCTTGCTACAATTCTATTTCAGCCAGTACAATATGGTGTATTTCAAGAAACTTGGAGGCGAGTGGCTGAGCGCACAGCTTTAACAAATATGCAGTTGCCTCAACACGACCCTCGTCATGCTGTGGGTGTTGATGCCCTAATGGGCTCTGGGCCTTTTGCTAATCCAGATTTACAGGCAAGGTGGGATCCTTCGATTTTGGCACAAGCTCAGCAAATTGGCATGAGTGCCTTAACTAAAACAATGGAAATGGCAGCTCCAAAACAGAAATATGTTACTATACAACAAGGAATGAGAGAACCATTTTTGCAGTTTGCAGAAAAACTTGCTGCCGCTATTGAGAAACAAGTAGATGATGAAACTTTGCGAGACAAATTGTGTGTACAATTGGCTAAAGAAAATGCAAACCCAGATTGCAGAAAGATTATTGATACTTTGCCTGGGGAACCCACCTTGTCTGAAATGGTTACTGCTTGCTCGAAAGTTGGTTCAGTCGAGCATAAAATGGCAGCTCTTGCTGCAGTGTTAAGACCTTCAGCGAAGTGTTATAATTGTGGACAACAAGGGCATGTAAAGTCACAATGTACTGTCCAGAAAAGAACATTTAGGCCACGGGCAAGCAGCGATATTGTATGCAACCGTTGTGCTAAATCTGGGCACTATGCTAAGCAATGCAGAAGTAAATATCATGCAATGGTTGCTTCAGCATTCACAGGAGAGAAAACTCGAGATGCTATTCGTCATTTTTATCATGCCTTTTCTATTCTAGGTGTTCCGTGTCATGTAAAAACAGATAACGGCCCAGCATATGCTTCGCAGAAAATGCAAGCATTCTTTCGTGCTTGGGGCATTGAGCATTCAACAGGTATTCCACATGTCCCCACGGGCCAAGCAATTATTGAAAGAGCTCACGGACTTCTTAAACGTCAGGTTCAAAAACAAAAAGGGGGAATGCAACAGGAGTCACCTCAAGTGAGATTAGATAAAGCTGTTTATGTGTTAAACTTCTTGCGTCCCCTACCTGACTCACAGTTATCTCCAATCTTTTGCCATTTTTCTTCTTTGAATTCTAAGCAACCAAATTTCCATAGAAATGTCAAGGTATGGGTCAAGGACTTGATTACTGGTATATGGTCTGGTCCAGTGGAACTGATAACCTGGGGAAGGGGTTATGCTTGTGTTTTGACAGATAATGGTCCTCGATGGGTTCCTGCTCGCTGTGTTAAACCTTACCTAGAACGTGCGGGAAAGGACAGGATCGATGGCTCCGCAGCTGAAGCAGAACGTGCGGATGACACTGGCTAAGACCATATATCAGTACTTAAAGATGGATGAAGGAAGAATGGGAATTTTGTTGATGGCTGTGATTGTGATTTTGTGTGTCCCCTCTCTGCTTGGGTTTTTGCAAAGGGCCCTGCAAAAATCCATAGCAGCTGTATTTACAGGTCAAAAACAAAAAAGGGGGAATTGTGGAAGGGGCTAGCAGCGGGCCTGTTAGCTAAAGGAGCGAGAAGTAAGAAGAAGAAGAAGCTGATAAGGAGCTTTCTCCAAGGCCGTAACCAAGGAGATAGAGAGAAGGAAGATAAGAGCATTCTGCAGCTGGATGAAGCATTTTTAGAAAGTTAGGCGGAGTCAGAGTAACTTTTCACCAATGGCATGGTATTGAATTATTGTGGCCAATAGCTAAGGTAGAGGAAGGGTAAACAACTGGAAAGTGTATAAAAGATCAGCCATTTTCATTAATAAACTGTTGCCAAGTGTTACCAACTGAGACTGCTTGTGGTCTCTGCTTTGTGTCGTGACCGCCTCGACTGCGACAGTGTAGCATGTCAGAGCCAAGGAGAAGGGAAGATAAGCAGAGTAAATGATTGAGAGAAAGAGCCTGCAATGCCTGAGAACAGGTCTTGGCTCCACACACTGCTGTGCAAGCACCATGAATGTTGTTTATGAGTTATGCTCTTCCCTCTTCACATTTGCATTTGGGTTTTATGCATTACAGATAACCCAGCAAGCCAAACCGTCCTACTCCTTCTCCAAGACGGGCTCCCAAACATGCCAAGCTGAATCGTGGCTGAGGAGAAGCAAACCAGAGCTGGCAACCAAAAGCTGAGCAAAGGCAGAGCCCTTGGGCTGACTCTTCAAAGGCAGGAGAGAGCATCTCCCCGGGCTGGGCACCAGCCATGGCTCCCACGGCACGCTCCGAGGCACGAGCTGCCCCGCACCCACTGCTCCAGGGTGACCATGGCACAGAGCAGGGAGCAGCCTTTGCTTGCACGCCCTCCAGGGCATGGCATTTTCCACTCCTCAGGGCATCCCGTGTCCCGGAGACAGCAGCAGGATGGCCGGGAGCTGAACAGTTCTGAAAAGCCACGGCACGGCATGATACTGCTCTGATGGAGGCTGGGGAAGGTGGGACTTGCAAAGTGGCCCTACACAAGTCCTTGGTCACCCACATCTGCAAGGATCCCCTGCTTCCACAGCAGGGCTGTGACTCGCCGCAGAGGAGTCCTGGCAGTTCAGCCCTTCCAGAGTTATGCGGCACCAGCGTCCTTTGGCTGCTGTTCAGTAATTACATTAAGCCACTGCTGCTAAAGTCAGTCCCAAGCAGAGATGATGCTCTGGACACATTCAACTGACTGGAAGAAGAAAGAGGAGGAAAAGCCATGCTGGCTTAGAGACAAGTCATATTTCTTATCAGCTTCCTGCCTGACGAGAAGGTGCTGCCCAGCCATCTGCCCCGACAGCGCGGGCACAGAGCAGCGCTGTGATTGGCGCACAAAGGAGCCCCTGTGCTCCTGCCAGCCTCTTGCCATTCCCCCTCTCTGACCCCTTTGATGCTGCATGTGCTTCCCTTTGATGCTCCAGTCCCTGCTCCTCTGCCATTCTGAAACTGTTTGCCCCATCCTGTGCTGCAGGGATTTTCTGCTGGAATAGTCCAGATCGCTATGCTGGAATTCAAGGCATGCCAGGGCATTTGGGGGTTGCTTTTTAGCACAATGGCCTGATGCTCTGGCACCCTTAATCAGGCAAGATTAGCCCTGACTAAAAATATGAAGCTCTTTGGGTGCCCATTGTTCACAGTTATTCTCTGAGTCACACAGATGCAGTCAGTGACACAAAAGCAGGGAGAACAAACAGCAAGGAAGCCTCTGCATGCCCACAATGACAATTCAGAGTGGAAATTCAAGACAAAGAGCCCTGGAAATAACACTTGTATCAGCTGGCACATGGACTCTCTCTCTCACAGCAGCAACACTTCATCTACCTGCCTCCAAATACCACATTTGGTTCAACAAGTGCTGTTCCAGTGAAAGGGCTTGCACTGGCACCTCCCAGGAGTTGTCCCATTCACCCTCTGAAATGACAAAGTGCCATTGGAAACTCTCCCAGTGCACTCCAGACTCTCCCCAGTCACTGGGGAGGGAGAAGCCAAGTCCCTTCCCACACGGCAGAGCAGAGGCTGGATGCCGAGACACCCTCCCAGGGGTGGCACCAAGGCAGGCACCAAGCCCAGGGGAGCAGAGCCCTGTGCCTGCAGCTGCATCCAAGGGGAGGTAGGAATGTGTGAGCTGAAAGCAGAGCAAGAGAGATCAGAGAGAGGGGGGAAAAGTGTGAGCACAAACCCGAGGAAGTGAGATGCCAGGAAATATGTTCACCCTCACACAGAGCTAATTAGCACAGCGAGGCTCTGCTTGCCACTGCTTACTCATACCAAGACAAAATAGGGGGTTTTGGGTGGCTGTCACCTTTCCTGGTACAAAGACATTCTCTGTGAACTGATATAAAGGCATCTACCATCAACCACGGCAGCTTTCCATGGAAGCAGAGAGAAAATAATTATTTCCTGAGCAACCACCACTCTACTTACCCAAAAATGGCAGCTAAAACCCCATTTTGTAACATTAAGGAGATAAAAAAGGAAAAAGAAAGGATAAGAAAACCAGCCTGAGAACAGACAACAAATCAGGCAACCACCAGAATACTGCTGGCTCCTGGCACAAGCAATGATTAATTCCAACCTGGATATAAAATAAGCCTGCACTAGTCCTCTGCTGTCTGTTATTGTCCCAGGATTATGGTAATCAAGCAATTTGTATTACCTGATACTGATAAGAAAAATAAAGCCCCGTTTATGACACCGTATCCCCTGGATTTTACACGGTAGTTACTGAGGCATTCTTGTTACCTGGTGAACATAATATTCGAGATCATAAAGCGCCACGACTTTATCATCCAGCGTGGAGGCAGAGCTGTTGAATTTGCTGATTAATTTAACCATAATTTCATAATCTGTTTCTATCTTCACGTTCAGCTTTTCAAACTCCTCCTTCAGCTGCTCTGTGGGCCGGAACTTCTTCCTCACCTCTTCCTCTCGGGCCTTGGAAACAAAAGGAAGAAAAACCAGATGTGAGATAACAAGATAGGAGATGAAGAGAGACAAGACAGACACAGAAAGGAATGCCAGCCCCAAAATTCACAAAGGGAACCTGGCTGTCTATGCCAATGGATTTATTGCTCTACATCAGAGGTGCAGGGGCAGGCTCCTTCTGAGAAGCCCAGGAACCCAGTTAGCTGTGATATACCCACAATATGAGTGAACAGTAGAGCTCTGTGCACCACTTCTACATCTCTACAGCATTTGTGCACTATTTCTACATCCCATTTCCATCCAATTCAACATCAAGCCCACAGGCAGCAGTACTGCTGTTCTCTGCTTGACTGCAAGTGGATCTTCTCAAAACCTGGCTGCAAAAAGCCCTGAGGCACCTCCCTGATCTTACAGCTGAACCTCTCTGGAACTGGACATGAGGCTGGAGAGCTCCAGAGGTCCCATCCAGCCCAAAGTGCCCAGTGACTCCAACGAGTTCTCAGACACAGACAAAGATGCTTTTGCCTTTCCAAGCGTTGAGCAAATTCCTGGAAGGGTCTATCTCCTAGGGAGAGGTGTGAGGACAGAAGCTGTCAGAAAGGGAGGCAGAAGGAGCAGTGATAAGCTGGGGGCAGCTGACGTGCTGTGCCATGGGGCTTGGCCAGCACACAGCCTGTCCTGAGCTCATCTCCCTCGCAGTAACAGCACCCCAAGGGCTGCCCTGAACAGAGAGCTGACACAAAACATGTGGTGAGGAGGAAAGGCTCTGTCAGATCTCAGAGAGCCCCAGAGGTGCAGGAACATCAGCACTGGTGGCACTGGGGACAGAGCCTGCTGCTGCAGGGGACAGAAGCAGCAGAGAGGCCATGCTGGAGCTGGGCTGCCCCAAGGACAGGAGAAAGGCAGAAAGCCCCTTTTGGAAGGCATTTGTCACAAATGCCAAGATGTGTTTGTATGCGGAGTGAGCCTCAGCTGGAGGGTTTGCACTGTCCTGCTCCCCATGAGGGATCAGAGAGGGCTGGAGGAAAACCAAGTGAGCAATGGAGGTGAAAGCTGTGTCAATGGAATGATAAATTATCAGAGGCACCACATGCAACCCATCCCTCCCCGAGCTGCCTCTGCCGGAGCACAGAGAGGCTCGGTGTAACTCCATTACCTCTGACACTGAGCCTTCAGGGATGGATTTGCTCTCTGCAGGAGTGACTGCAAATGGAATACTTTAGGTGCATTAGATGTAGCTGCTTTTAGCCCACTTGCTGGGACAAAAGCTATTCTAACAGGGGGTTTTAAAATATGGCTTATTTTCACCTAATAGAGTATCACTAATTTTTGCATTTCAACGATCCTCATTTCCAGCAGCCCTTTTCAGCAGCCCTGCAATCAATCAGCAATGCTGCTATGGAAATAATCTCCAGCAAATGAAATCATACCGTGCTGCCACATAAGGGAAGAAAAAGCCTTTCTGTGACACCAGAACTTTAGAGCCTTGACTCCTCTTTCAGTTTTTGTTTGAGTGAGCCAAGACCAAGGCAGCAGGAGGAGCGAGGGTTAAAGAAATACTGCTGAGGGGGAGAAGGGAAAGAGGCTCTGATGTACCTGATGAGTCACACATCTTCCCACCTATTTACTTCGGGTTGTGGGTTGTTTTGTAACTAAATGGACAACTTGGAGCTTGTGTAAGGAAACGTCAGCCCCTGCTTCACCATGGCCACTTGGGTTTTGCTATCCAGAGCACAAGGTTGGAAACCCAAAGCAAGGAGAGTAAAGGGAAATACCCTCTGTAACTACCGTCAGCTGCAATCCAGTTCCCTTTGGGGTCTGCAGACATTTTTGTGAATTGAGCTGCAGTGAAACAGATAAATTACATTGTTCAGAGCAGCTGTGGCTGCCCCTGGATCCCTGGAAATGTCGAAGGCCAGCTTGAATGGGGCTTGGAGCAACCTGAGATAGTGGAAGGTGTCCCTGCCCATGGCAGGGGTGGGACTGGATCAGCTTTAAGGTCATATCCAACCCAAACCACTCACAGAATCTTCGAGTCGTACAGAAAAGTCAGGGAACAATATCACTAACAGGTTAATAAAGGTATTTCAGGTCCATATTCACCACAAAATTAGTTTGCACAGTGTTTTCCAAGCAATCATTTTAACCATTGTGTTTCAGCAGAGTGTAACAGGGTGTTTTCAGATCCCTGCAATGTGCATTGCTTTAGAAATGGGAAACTCACCTTCCTTTCTGCCTTCTCATGTTCCTTCATTTTAGCCAAGGCCTTTTTAAGCCCCTCAGATGTGAATGAATTTGCATCGAGATCAACCTTGCCCAGCCTTGCAGAAGAAACAAAACAAACAAGAACATGTGATGAGTGAAAAACGGCCTCAATTCTATTTTCACTGTGACATTCTAGCAATGGCTAAGGGCAGGAGGAAAGGAATGAAAAAACCTACCATACTCAAGAAAAGATTAGTCTCAGTGCTGGATTCTGTGTCAGGCGCACAGACACCTCCCCGTGACAATATAGGGCTCTGCTGACCCAAATTCTCAGATCCCACCACAATAAAAACAGCTGGTGAATTGATACCTCAGAATTTCGTGTTGCAATTGAGGAACCACCCCAGCGCCACTATATAACTGCAGAGGGCCTAAGGGCTTAAACTTGCAGATTTCAGCTTATGAACATTGTACAGAGTCACAGGAGACCTCAGCACCTTTCCAGTGAGGGAAAGGACTACAGAGAAGTGGGAGAGGACTCTTGGTCAGGAACTTTAGTGACGGGACAAGGATGAATGGGATCAAACTGCAAGAGATGGAAGAGATTTGATGATTGGAAGAAGTTCTTTACTCTCAGGGTGCTTGTCCCTGACACAGGGACCAGTGCAGAGAGGCTGTGGATGCCCCATCCCCAGCAACATCCAAGGCCAGGTGGGACAGAGGCCACAGCAACCTAGCGTGCTGGGAGTTTGCTCAGCTTGGAACCAGATCATCTTTAGGGTCCCTTCCAAGCCAAACCATTCAAGGATTTGATCATTCTGCCATCCCCATCTCCCACTGCACAGTGCCCCTGAAACTTCAGTGACATCACAGCGCCCAGAGGGTTCCAGGTGGAACGTCCAGGACCTGGAAACGAGCACAGCAGACACTTCAACGGCTGCCAAGGGTCAGCTGCCACTCGCTCTGCACTCTGACCCTCAGCACAGAGCTGCTGCTGCTGCCTGGGCTTTTCCTGCCGCCTGCTCTGGAGCGCCAATCCCAGCACAATGTGCTCTGCTGTGCCAATGGAGGTACAGTGCCATGCCAGGCAGGGGGCACCTGGCCTGGGCAGGGTGCAGCCATGTGGGAATGGATGGTGGGGGACAGGAAGCCCACTGGGAGATTGTGCTGCCCCTTGCAGACTGCCAGAGATATTGTGGAGGAGATGGAAGTGGACCTGGGCCTGGATGAGGAAGAAATGATGGAGGTGGACTCCTCCTCTACTTCCATGACCTCCCCTGTTGAGGACATGGAAGTAGACGAGGAGGAGACCATCAAAGAGATGGAGGTGGATGAGGAGGATGACACCGAGGACATGGAAGTGGATGAGAAAGATGAGGAGGAGCCCATGGTCCTTGGATGAAGATGGAGCCCCACAGGTAAGACAGGCAGATGCTTCCCACACCCTGCCCACACACACACTGGGTCCCCTGACGCTGGGCTGGGGCTGGGCTGGATGGCCCCGCTCAGGGACACGGTGCCCGCAGGGGGCCTGGATTGTGCTGCCACAAGCACCAGCCCCGGCCTGCCCTGCGCTTGCCAGGGGCCATGCCAGCCCTGCCAGACCCATCCCAGCCCTTGAGGCCCAGCCCCCAGCCCTGCTGGGCCCAGTGCAGCCAGCTGAGTCCAGCTCTGCTGCTTCCTTTCTTTCAGGACGCATGCACATCATGGCACAGATCTGATGCCTTTGTAAATACGTTCGAAGTTTAGAAGTTCCTTGTAAATTCGTTTACTACGTGGGATGTTTTTTGTAAATATGTTTTGAAGATTGTTAGCCCATCGGATCCCATGTAAATATGTTCTATACATTGTTGTTGTTGTTGTATTAACAATTGTTAGAATGACACATGTTCTGTAAATCTGTTTCTTTTTAAAACCTGACTTCTCTTGGCCATTCCTTTGGGCACAGGCAGCCTTTGCACACTTGTGGGTTCCACTTCTTCCGCGTTCCCAGGGCTGGAGGTCCCTGGGGGTGCTGGCACGGCCACCCTGGGGCTGGGGGTCCCTGTGCACAGGGGCTCCCACTGACACCACTCCTGCCACTGGGCACTGCTGCTCTTCCTGGCCTGCGACACAGCGCTGTCCCCAAGAGCTCAGCTCTCACCAGGTCTCACACAGGGGGCTCTCACAGCACTGGCCCTTGCAGCCATGCCACCAAAGCAGGCAGCAAGCCTTCAGCCACCCTTCCTGCTGCAGCCACAGGCACTCCTGGGCCCAGAGCCGCCAGCAGGCCACAGCCCTGCAAAATCCACCTGCACGCTCTCAAGGCCACCACAGCCTTGGGAACTGGGCCACCTGCATCTGGGCTACTGCAGGGGCTGATCTTTAAGCCTTGCAGCCTTCAAAGGCCCTGGGCTCTGCTTCCCAGCCTGCTCTGCACTGCCCTGAGCCCGCATTGTTCCAGAGACAAAAGCCAAGCCAGGGCATCCTCACCCTGCACGCATTCCTGCTGCTGCCAGCGGCCACTGGCCCCTGGGCCCCGCTCGGGTGACAGCTGCAAGGACAGGGCAGCCTGTGCTGGGCAGGGGGCACGGGGCTTTGGGCCCTGGGGCTGCTGCTGCTTCCGCTGCTGCTGCTGCTGCTGCTGCTGCTGCTGGGGGCCAGGTCCCAACAGGGCCCCGAGCTCAGCCCCTGCCCGGGCAGCTGCCCCCAAAGCCCCACACTCCCCGAGCCTCCCCATCACACCTGCCAGGGGGAAATCCCACGTGTTTCTCACTATGGGGAAAGAAATTCCCCATAGTGACTAAACCAAGGGGTCCAAGGGGAAAGTCAGCACCAGCTGATATTTACAGCACCTTGACAAAGATGGTTGCAGAGCAGGTGAGATCTCCAGGGCCTCTGGCAGTGCCTGCTCTGCACGTGAGCCTGTGCGGCTGCTCCCAGTGGGACACAGCATCGGGCTCAGGCCAGCCCTCAGCCCCTCACAGCTGATCCCCACCAGCAGGCTCAGAAAGCAGTTTCAGACCACTGCCTGCAGATATTTCAAAGGACTAAATGTCATTCCAGGAAGCCACCTTGCACATTTAGTTTTGGTGTCGTGGCATGAGAAGCCATGAAGGTGTCTCTGAATGTGCACTCAGGGCGCTTCCACTGCCATCCCATAGGGAACACAAATGACAGGCCTCAGCTTTCAGCACTGCTAGCTCCTGACCCAGCAAGGAAGTCTGAGGTAAATGCAGGAACTGAGTGCACCAGGGGACCTGGCCCTTAATGAAATGCCTAAATCCTTCAGGCCACTCAAAGCAATGTCTTGCATGTCTGTACATTTTTTGTCCTTCTCTCATCCTTGCCGTCACTTTCCCCAAAACCTACCATTGGACAAATGGTCAAGGCATGCACCATTAGGGCGTCCTTACACCGTGATGCCAGCCTATATAAGGCTAACAGTCAGGGTGTAGTAGAGGTGCTAGTAGCCTCCCAAGTTTTTCAACAACAAACATGAAAAAGAACCGTGCATTATATGTGGAGATGGGGCATTTTCAATAGATTTGTAAAAATAAAGGCTATCACCAGGGATCTTTGAACTCTCACAGGCACTGTCCTCACTGTCCCCCCTCGTCCACATGCTTTCCAACACCAGCAAAACTGCTGGCCTGCGGGAAACCCCACACAGACACAGAAAGGCCCCGCACGATGAAACCAAATGTGAGGCCGTTCCGCCCCACTCTCCCCAACACCGTGGAGAACCAGCACAGCGACCTTCTCAGATCCAGCGGGACAGCTCGATCGCTGCAGAAAACTTGACAAAAGACAGCTCTGCCCTGGAACCTAAAGGCAGCTAGTAGGGGCCTTTTCAATTCCAATCCACGATATTTACGTTCACCATATTCCAAAAGGCAAATACAGGCCTGAGGAACATCCCAGAGACATTTTGATTTTAACCAACACCATGGAAGGGATGGAGACACTTACTATACTACCTGAGGTACTCGCCTTGACGTCTTTGCAGGAGATAACTGTCCAGGCTCTATGCTTATTCCCTCCCCTTTTCATGTCAAAAGGAACAGTTACAGCCAGAGCCTACCTCCTATGGGACATGATCCCCACACCAACTGATCCAATGGTGTTGTGGGCACAGATTAGGGGCCCAAAAAGACCCATTCTAAAGTGTGCTTTCTTATGTAAGGGGAGAAATAGATGTCTCTTGGGACTATTAGATAGAGGAGCTGACATCATCATAATTTCTCGCTCTGATTGGCTAAAGAATGGCCCCTGGTTCCAGCTGCTGGGGTAATTTTAGCCATCGGGAGATCCACTACCAGCTTCTGGAGTCAAGGTACCATCTGCATGGAAGGTCCTGAGGGCACAGTTGCTACAGGAAGATCATTCGTCTCCTGGGCACCAATAACACTTTGGGGAAGGGACCTCTTGTCCCAATGGAGGAGAAGGCTAGAGATCTGTCATGGTTTGATGCTGGCACAATGCCAGTGCCCCCATGAAAATACACTCTCCCTTGTTTCTGCTGTTACATGTGACCAGTAATAAGTAAAGGAGGGTCCCACTTAGAAATAAAGAAAACTTTATTAACTAAACTACAACTATAAGTAAAAAGAAACACACAGGGAAAATTAAGACCTGCCAAAAACTTTTCCTCCTCCCCCCACCAAATCTCCAGTATATCTATCCCCAAATCACCAACTCTTGGTCCAGCACCCCCCTTGAGATAATCAATACTCAGTTCATCAAGAGGAGTGGAGTCCTTCTTGTGTCATAGGCTTCCCCAGCAAACACCATTGAAACCTCGTGTGTTCCCATGTCACTCATGGCACCGCCCAGAGAACATCTGCCATCGTGACCTCTTCCTTCCATCTCCAGTGCTCTCACCACTGCACATGGACCAGAGCTGCTTCTAGGGTCATCTTTTAAGGATGCTTTGTCCCGTTCCAAAAAGAGCACAGTCTCACTTTTGGGACACCTGTCTCCCCCAAATTTCACCTCCTGGGGCCGAGGGGTACCAACACTGAACCCTCTTGGCTCTTAGCCATTGTCTCCCCCTGGATGCAGTCCCTGTGTCACAGGAAACATGGTTCTCTCCATGGCTATAACAAGAAGAGTCCAGCTAAGGCCACTTCATCATCTTTTCCCACCTAGGATTCTTCTCTCCCAACGTCTTTCACTTGCCCAGACCTTCATCACACTTGCCCATTTCCTTCTTAATCTTCCACTCTATCCCTCTTCTAGGGAAGGTTAATGTTCTGTAAAGTTTTTATTGTACAAAAAGGGGTTAAAAACTCAGGCTCTGCCTGCCCAGAGACTCCCACAAGCGGCCAGACACCTTCTCGCTGCATCCCCCCTTTGTCCGCAAGCTGGGCTGTTCTGCCAGGACATGATATTAAATTTCAAGGCAGTCCAGGCTCTCTCTCTCTCTGTCTCCTGGGGGGGGTCTGCCCGATGCCTCCTGGTGCTTCTCTCTATTTAACCCCTCCACACTAGGGGCCAGGCCTACCTCTCCCGGCCGCATGGCTTTTACCCTCCCCCCGCCCAGCCAGCAGCTGGGACAGGGGAGAGATCCGAACTCTTTCCCACCAGAAACCCAAAAGAGCATCCCCCGGGGCGTGCTCTGATTTTGAACCCCTGTGTTCTCAGAAGCGTGGCAATGTCCCCAGTGGCCAAACCAGGTGCCAATATTAAAATCTGAAAACCTATTGGTGTGACGACAGCATCCCAGAAAACTTACTTCCTCTCAAACCATGGAAAGATCCTATTCTCACCGCAGGATTTCTAGATGGCGCAACTGAGCAGCACACCACACTTTGGTCAACCTGGAAGATCAATGACCCCATATGGGTGGATCAGTGGCCCCTCCCAGGCAGAAAGTTAAAGGCCCTGCAGTCCCTCGTGCAGGAGCAGCTGTCTGTGGGCCACATCGTACCATCTACTAGCCCCTGCAATGCGCCTGTCCTTGACATACAAAAGCCTGGGAAAGAAAAGAGGCGGCTACTGCAGGACCTCAGGAAAATCAACAAGGTCATTGAGGACATGGGTGCCCTCCAGTTCAGCCTGCCCTCAGCCTCCATGTTACCTCGAGTTTGGCAGATGGTTGTTACAGATCTAAATGACTGCTTTTTTGACTTCTCCTTGCACCCAATGAAAACCCCTTGTTTGCCTTTTCCGTCCCCAAATCGACAGCACCTTTACAGAAGTACCAGTGGATTGTAATGCCTCAAAGAATGAAGCAGAGGCCAACTATTTGTCAATGGCTTGGAGTTCAAATTCCCTCGCCCTTGCGGAAAAAACATACTAATGTTATTATTTTTATTACATGGGTGATACATTAGTTTGTGCAGAAGCTCAAATCATTTTGGATGTTGCAGTTCAAGATGTTATCACTGTGGTACAGGAGAAAGGTTTTGAGATTGCAGCAGATAAAGTCCAAACGACAGACCCCTGGAAGTTCCTCGGCCGAAAAAGCACAGAGAGAACCATCACACCACAAACACTGCAAATCAAGGGCAACCCAAAGACTCTGCCAGAACTCCACCAGCTCTGTGGAAGCATCAGTTGGGTACATTCACTGCTGGGAATCACCACAGAAGATCGCGTGCCACTGTTCCTGCTCCTTAAAGGCAGTGAAGGACTCAATTCCCATGATCACTGACACTGGAGGCCGAAGCAACTGTACAAAAGGTATCCTGGGTGATTTAAATTAAACAGGCACACAGATACGACCCAAATTTTCCTTTCTACCTGGCAATCCTTGGTGTAAGTCCAAAATTCCATATATTATTGTTTCAGTGGGACTCAAATATCTCAGATGACCTGATAATAATTGATTGGGTTTTCAGAGCACACCAACCTACTAAAATGATAACAACCCAACAGAAAGTTATTGCACAACTAATCAGGAAAGATAGAAAGTGTCTGTGCTCTCTATCAGGAACAGACCTTGTGAATATATACTTACTTCTCACTCAAGAGCACCTCAATTGCCTACTTCAAACATCTGAACCACTGCAATATGGCTTACATAGTTTTTGAACAGGCTGGGATCAGCCACCAATTCTACCATCAAAACATTCCTGCGCTGCTCAGGATGTTAAAAATTACCTGAGACCCAGCAAGATCCATTGTAGGCACCTGCCCAAATTGTCAGGAACATGGCCTTGCTTCTGCCAGAGCTGGAGTCAATCCAAGAGGACTAGAGAGTCTCCACATCTGGCAATCAGACACCACACACTAAGCCGCTTTCAGCAGACTAAAGTACATCCACGTCTCAATCGACACCTTTTCCAGTGCAGCTTTTGCCTGTGCCTATGCTGGTGAAAAATCAAAGACGCTATAAAACATTAATTATTATTTTTTTCCACCTTAGCATATCTACAGGAAATTAAAACTGATAAAGCTCTTGCTTATACCTTGCACTGATTCCAACAAGTTTCTGACCATTGGGGTATAAAACATGTCACAGGCATACCACACTCCACCACAGGACAGTCCAAAGCCGAGAGGGCCCACTGATCCATCAAAAGGATCCTTGATCAACTGAGAGGGGCAGTCCAGATATTATCTCCCATTGAGACACAGGCCAAGACCTTTTACGTATTCAACTTTTTGAACAACTCATTTGTGGAGGAAACTCCCCCAGTCATCAGGAATTTTACTAATTCAGCTGCAGCTCAATTAAAAGAACAGCCACCTGTGTTGACCAAAGAACCTGAATCTAAACAAATTATGGGCCCTTTTCCATTAATTACTTGGGAAAGAGAAGATGCCCTTGTCTCTACAGCAACACTTGTAAGATGAATCCCAGCAAAATACATTAAAACAGTTTCTAGGTACCGCGAGGCAAACACCAGAGTCACCATCAGAAGAACAGAATGGAAACCTAAGAGAGACATCAGCAGCCTGGAAAAGAAGAAGAAGAAGGACAGAAGAAGATCTCCTAAGCAGCGTTGAACACACACACCAAGACCAAGATAGCTCAGACATCATTAACCAGGATATATGACTTAACATTTGTAAAAATTATATTTTAGCATTGATATATGGTTCTTCTAATAAGCTGTGTTCACACCCTTGCCTTATAGAAAAGAAAGTTTAGTGGGAACACAACTTAAGTTCCACCTTCTAATCTCTTCATCTGTTTACTTTTAGTACACCCAAGCCTCCAGATATTAAATTACCAAAGTCAGAGGATGCTGCCATTGGTTGCTGCTGAACAGCAATCTGGATGCTTCTTACTGAGCCGCATGCCTTCAGCTGGGTGCTTCCACAGACAAGCCACAAATTCTTGTCCATGGCCATGCCTGTCAGGCATTTGATGGCATGTGTTTTTTCTACCTGTTGTCACATAGGGAGTCAGAGTACCAGGGCATCCAGCTGCTAAAAGATCAAGGAAACAAGATCCAGATGGAAGGCAACTACGACTGGTTCAGTGGACTTTCCAGCCACTGGGGGATGAAAGGCTGGCTTTCATCTTTGCTTAAGACTGTTGTGTGGTTGTTGTTTATTGTATTCATTGTGTTGGTTATTTTATCCTTTTTTGCTAAAGGCCTGCAAAACTCTATGGCAGAAGACTTCTTTATAGACAACAAAAAGGGGGGAGTAGTGAGGGCCCAGGGGGCTACCACTGGAACTCTAATACCTCAGGGGAAAGTGACCAAGGAAAAAGAGAGACACCACTGTGAATGCAATGGTCTCGCCCTTGGGCATTTTCAGGCTCATGGCGTTTTATTGGTATCACCCGGTTCAACTGCTGTATTTTCCCTATATGTATTTCCCCTAGAATGTCCTTGCCTCTCCTGTAAAGTTTTAGTCCTGGCTTTTTCCATTGCTCCCATGCTTTTCCCCCCAATTTTCCCTCTGAGTGCCAAGCCCCATTTTGTCTCCGTTCCTGGATGCTCTCCAGTGCAATCCACTGATGTGTTTGCAGCTCCACACAAAGATCCCTCTCTCGCCTCGTTCACCAGCAGTTTAAGCAAGCATGCTCCCAGCTCTGCGTGTGCAGGTCACACACAGAGGTTGCTGTGGGCAGGCTGCAATGCAGGAACTGAGTGCAACAGAGAACCTGGCCTCTAATAAAAGGCACGAATCCGGCAACCCACCAAAGAAAAGACTTGCATGTCTCTACTTTTTCCTTATCTTCTCAGACCTCATGCCACTTTCCCGGTAATTTCTGACTGGGAACATGGCTTCTCTCTCTCCTGTCTGCAGGCCCAGCCACACCTATGACCCTGCAGGAACAGCCTGACACACAGGGAAGTGGCAGAGCACACTTTGTCAGGAACATTATTGACAGGACAAGGAGGAATGGGATCAAACTACAAGAGGTAGAGAAGATTTGATGATGGGAAGAAGTTCTTTACTCTCAGGGTGCTTGTCCCTGACACAGGGACCAGTGCAGAGAGGCTGTGGATGCCTCATCCCCATCAACATCCAAGGACAGGAGGGACAAGTGGCCACAGCAACCTGGCTGTGGCCGCAGCAAGCTGGCGTGCTGGGAGCTTGCTCAGCTTGGAATCAGAGGATCTTCAGGGTCCCTTCCAAATTAAACAATTCAAGGATTTGATCATTCTGCCATCCCCATCTCCCACTGAATAACAGCCCCGAAACATCAGTGACATCACAGCGCCCAGAGGATTCCAGGTGGAACGTCCAGGACCTGGAAACGAGCACAGCAGACACTTCAACGGCTGCCAAGGGTCAGTTGCTGCTCACCCTGCACTCTGACCCTCAGTGCTGAGGTGCTGCTGCTGCCTGGGCTTTTCCTGCCACCTGCTCTGGAGCGCCAATCCCAGCACAATGTGTTCTGCTGTGCCAATGGAGGTACAGTGCCATGCCAGGCAGGGGGCACCCAGCTTGGGCAGGGTGCAGCCATGTGGGAATGGATGGTGGGGGACAGGAAGCCCACTGGGAGATTGTGCTGCCCCTTGCAGGCTGACAGAGACACTGTGGAGGAAATGGAAGTGGACCTGGGCCTGGATGAGGAAGAAATGATGGAGGTGGACTCCTCCTCTACTTCCATGTCCAACCCGGTTGAGGACATGGAAGCAGAGGAGGAGAACACTATCGAAGAGATGGAGGTGGATGAGGAGGACAACATCGAGGATATGGAAGTGGATGAGAAAGATGAGGAGGAGCCCATGGTCCTTGGATGAAGATGGAGCCCCACAGGTAAGACAGGCAGATGCTTCCCACACCCGGCTCACACACACACTGGGTTGCCTGACGCCAGGCTGGGGCTGGGCTGGATGGCCCCGCTCAGGGACACGGTGCCCGCAGGGGGCCTGGATTGTGCTGCCATAGGCACCAGCCCTGGCCTGCCCTGTGCTTGCCTGGGGCCATGCCAGCCCTGCCAGCCCCTGGGGCCCAGCTCCCAGCCCTTCTGGGCCCAGTGCTGCCAGCTGAGTCCAGCTCTGCTGCTTCCTTTCTTCCAGGACTGATACACATGATGGCACAGATGCCACACCGTTGTAAATACATTTGAAAGTTTTCAAGTTTCCTGTAAATACGTTCCCTTCGTTTGAAGTTTTCTGTAAATATGTTTTGAAGATTGTTAGTCCATCGGATCCCATGTAAATATGTTCTGTATGTTGTTGTTGTTGTTGTTATAACGATTGTTATAATGAAACAAGTTGTGCAAATCCCAGATTTGCCAATCTTCGGCAAATAAATACTGTTTCTTTTTAAAACCTGACTTCTCTTGGCCATTCCTTTGGGCAAAGGCATCCTTTGCACACTTGTGGGTTCCACTTCTTCTGCGTTCCCAGGGCTGGAGGTCCCTGGTGGTGCTGGCACGGCCACCCCAGGGCTGTGCACAGGGGCTCCCACTGACACCACTCCTGCCACTGGGCACTGCTACTCTTCCTGGCCTGGGGCACAGCACTGTCCCCAAGAGCTCAGCTCTCACCAGGTCTCACACAGGGGCTCTCACAGCACTGGCCCCTGCAGCCATGCCACCAAAGCAGGCAGCAAGCCTTCAGCCACCCTTCCTGCTGCAGCCACAGGCACTTCTGGGCCCAGAGCCGCCAGCAGGCCACAGCCCTGCAAAATCCACCTGCACGCTCTCAAGGCCACCACAGCCTTGGGAACTGGGCCACCTGCATCTGGGCTACTGCAGGGGCTGATCTTTAAGCCTTGCAGCCTCCAAAGGCCCTGGGCTCTGCTTCCCAGCCTGCTCTGCACTGCCCTGAGCCCGCATTGTTCCAGAGACAAAAGCCAAGCCAGGGCATCCTCACCCTGCCCGCATTCCTGCTGCTGCCAGCGGCCACTGGCCCCTGGGCCCTGCTCGGGTGACAGCTGCAGGGACAGGGCAGCCTGTGCTGGGCAGGGGGCACGGGGCTTTGGGCCCTGGGGCTGCTGCTGCTTCCGCTGCTGCTGCTGCTGCTGCTGCTGCTGCTGGGGGCCAGGTCCCAACAGGGCCCTGAGCTCAGCCCCTGCCCAGACAGCTGCCCCCAAAGCCCCACACTCCCCGAGCATCCCCATCACACCTGCCAGGGGGAAATACCAAAGGCTTCAGGAAAGAAATTCCTCATAGTGACTAAACCAAGGGGTCCAAGGGGAAAGTCAGCACCAGCTGATATTTACAGCACCTTGACAAAGGTGGCTGCAGGGCAGGTGAGATCTCCAGGGCCTCTGGCAGGGCCTGCTCTGCACATGAGCCTGTGCGGCTGTTCCCAGTGGGACACAGCACCGGGCTCAGGCCAGCCCTCAGCCCTTCACAGCTGATCCCAAGGAACAGGCTCAGAAAGCAGTTCCAGACCACTTCCTGTAGATATTTCAAAAGACTGAATGTAATTCAAAGAAGCCACCTTGCACATTTAGTTTTGGTGTCGTAGCATGAGAAGCCATGAAGGTGCCTCTCAATGTGCACTCAGGGCACTTCCACTGCCATCCCAAATGGAACACAAAGGACAGGCCTCAGCTTTCAGCACTGCTGAGCTCCTCACTACAATGATATCTCAGGAGAACTCACGGTTTTGGACGCCCAGGAGCCTCTTACTGGAATTATAATACCTCACGACAAAAATGACAAATTAAAGTGCGGCAGCCCTTTCAATGCAATGTTTTATCAGTTTTATCAGGGCTTACTGAATGCAGCATTGGCACCCTGCAGCAGCAAGAGGGCCGGCTCAGCTGGCGAAGCCCAGGGGACATTTTGAAACATCTGCATCCAGCGCCAGCAGAGCAGTGAATGTGGGGACAGCCGCCTGCAGTGCAGGATCCTTGGGTGATATTTTCGCCCTGTGGGTGGGCTACCCTTTACATCAGGGGCAGCTCTGGGTAACAAATTATCCAATCCTTAGAGGGATATATATCTTCCAGTTAGGTACTCTCTCCTTTCAGAGTGGAAGACTTTTACTAAGGGAAGTTGAAAGTCACTTGTTCATTGGCTTTTTAAGGAGTTCCCAGACATTTCTGTGTTTTCTGTTCGTTTTATAGCATTCGGGGACTGAGTTAGGAAATGTATCTATTTTTAGAAAACTCAGGGAGTGATAAGCGTCGCAACATTTTACCCAATTTTTCATATGATTTATGGAGTTTTCTCAAGGGTTCAATGTTCTAATACTCAAATCATATTTTGAGTTCTGCCCCCGGCATTCCTGAACCCACTGATACCAAAATAAGGGTGAGACACAGGAACTGCTGTAAAGCACAGACAAGCCACCTGCTGTCTGCCATCTCCCCTCCTTCTCTACCCCCTGCCCACATCTGTACTGATCACACCGGCCTGGATTCTACCCTAACCCATTCTCCAGTACCTCTCCTCCCTGGATCCTGCTCAGATAGCTCACAAAATGGAGTCCCTCCTCTGGAGGGGGTTGTCAATGTCAAACTCCCTCCCAGCCCCAGCTCTCTCATCGGGTCCTGCCCCTGTGTTGGGTCCCAGCTCTGCGTCAGGTACCACCCCTGCATTGGGATCCAGCGCTTCCTTGCCTACTCCCGCTGCCCTACCCCCTCCAACTCAGCCCCTTGCGGATCCCACACTGTCAGAGCTGGAAGTGAGGGGTGGTAACCAGAAGGCCGCCATCTTGGCTACCAAAGGCCCACAACACCGGGCCTGGCCACTCACCCCAAGGTCCCGCTCCTCTGCCAAAGACCAAGTTCCCTGTTCTTGAGAATGAGCCTCAGAATTCTTGGCAGAGGATGCGGAAGCTGGCAACTGATGAGGGGGACTGGGAATTGGTAGCTAAAATACAAGAAGCACCGGTGCAGTACCAGAGGGAGGCTAACCCTGGATGGGAAGCTGTCACACACGGGGAGATGAAAGATCTGTGTAAATCAGCAAAAGACCATGGGAGGGGCTCACTGTACTTTAATAATTTGTTATATGCCATCTTCACTTCACATGTTAAGGTGCCTCACGATCTGCTCCAATTTATGCACATCCTACTTTCTCCCACTGAAATTATTCAGTGGGAAGGAATGGGGGAAAACCTAATACCACAGCTATTAACAGTCTATGCTAGAGAAGACAGGCTGGCACACCTAACACTAGTCCATCTAGGGAGGAAGATTTCACTAAATCTCATTCAATAGACCTTCCCTGAGCTCTGTTAGAAGAGATAAAAGTGCTGCAAAGACAGCCCTCATGCAGACACCCATTGGAGAAACACCTACTCTAGATTTCACAGATATTCTCCAGGGACTTGTGGAATGCTTTCTAAAATTTATTGACCACCTTCCACAAGCAATAGAGAAGCAAGTTGAACATCAAAAAGCCAGGAAGGTACTCCTTACTAAACTTGCTGAAACTAATGCTAATAACACCTGTAAAGACATTTTACCTTCTCTACCAGTCAACCCAAAGCCTACCATTGCACAAATGGTTGAGGCATGCACACTTAGGGCATCCTTACACTGTCACGCCAGCCAAGCTAAGGCTACCAGTAAGGGTGTAGTAGAGGTGCTAGTAGTCTCCCAAGTTATTCCCTGACATAGACATGAAAAGGGACCTGGCTTTAAGTGTAGGCAGATGGGGCATTTTCAATAGAATTGTAAAACTAAAGCCTATTACTGGGGACCTTCTAGCTGTCACAGACACTGTCCTCACTGTCCCCCCTCGTCCACATGCTTTCCAACACCAGCAAAACTGCTGGCCTGCGGGAAACCCCGCACAGACACAGAAAGGCCCCACATGATGACACCAAATGCGAGGTCGTTCCCCCCCACTCTCCCCAACATTGTGGAGAACCAGCACAGCGACCTTCTCAGATCCAGCGGGACAGCTCGATCGCTGCAGAAAACTTGACAAAAGACAGCTCTGCCCTGGAACCTAAAGGCAGCTAGTAGGGACCTTTTCAATTCCAATCCACGATATTTATGTTCACCATATTCCCAGCAAATACAGGCCTGAAGGACGGCCCAAAGACATTTTGATTTTAACCAACACCAGGGAAGGGATGGAGACACTCACTCTACTATCTGAGGTAGTCACCTTGATATCTTTGCAGGAGATAACTGTCCAGGCTCTCTACTTAGACTCTCCCCTTTTTATTCCAAAAGGAACAGTTATAGCCAGAGCCAACCTCCTAGTTTACATGATCACCACAACAGCTGATCCAATGGTGATGTGGGCACAGACAACATGCAGAAATAGACCTGTTCTAAAATGTGCTTTGTCATGTAAAGGGAGAAAAGAAGTCTTTCAGGACTATTAGATACAAGAGCTGACATCACCATAATTTCCTGCTCTGACTGGCTAAAATAATGGCCCCTGGACCCAGCTGCTGGGGTAAGTATTAGCTAGCAGGGGAGCCACTACCAGCTTCTGGAGTCAAGGTACCATCTGCATGGAAGGTCCTGAGGGCACAGTTGCTACAGGAAGATCATTCGGCAACCGGGCACCAATAACACTTTGGGGAAGAGACCTCTTGTCCCAATGAGGGACAAGGCTAGAGATCCTATCAACACCTCAGGATTTCTAGACGGGGCCACTGAGTAGCACGCCACACTTCAGTCAACCTGGAAGACCAACGACCCAATAGGGGTGGATCAGTGGCCCCTCCCAGGCAGAAAGTTAAAGGCCCTGAAGTCCCTCGTGCAGGAGCAGCTGACTGTGGGCCACATTGTACCATCTACTAGCCCCTGCAATGCACCTGTCCTTGACATACAAAAGCCTGACAAAGACAAGAGGAAGCTACTGCAGGACCTCAGGAAAATTAACAAGGTCATTGAGGACACAGGTGCCCTTCTGCCCGGCCTGCCCTCAGCCTCCATGTTACCTCGAGTTTGGCAGATGGTTGTTATACATCTAAATGACTGCTTTTTTGACACCCCCTTGCACCCCAATGAAAGCCCCTTGTTCGCCTTTTCCATCCGTAAATTGACAAGCACCTTTTACAGAGGTACCAGTGGACCGTATTGCCTCAAAGAATGAAGAAGAAGCAAAATACTGGTCAATGCCTAGGAGCCAAATTCTCTTGCCTAGCTGGAAAAGACAGCCTAATGCTATAATTTTTCATTACATGGACGATATAGTCGTTTGTGCAGAAGCTCAAATGATTTTGGATGTTGCCATACAAGATGTCATCACTGCGGCACAGGAGAAAGGTTTTAAGATTGCAGCAGATAAAGACCTAAAGACAGTCCACTGGAAGGATCTTGGCGTGAAAGCACAGAGAGAATCATCACACCCTAAACACTGTACATCAAGGACAACCCAAAGACTCTGCCAGAACTCCACCAGAACTGTGGAAGCATCAGTTGGGTACATTCACTGCTGGGAATCACCAGAGAAGATCTCACGCCACTGTTCCTGCTCCTCCTTAAAGTCAGTGAAGGACTCGATTCCCTGCAATCACTGACACCGGAGGCCGAAGCAGCTGTACAAAAGGTATCCCGGGTGATTCAAACTAAACAGGCACACAGATATGACCCAAATTTTCCTTTCTCCCTGGCAATCCTTGGTGTAAGTCCAAAATTCCATGCATTATATTTTCAGTGGGATTCAGCTTTCTCAGATCTCCACATAGAAATTGAATGCGTTTCAGAGCACACCAACCTACTAAAATGATAAAAACCCAACAGAAAGTTATTGCAGAACTATTGCAGGAAACCTAGAGAGCGTCTGTGCTCTCTTGCAGGAATAGACCTTGTGAATATTTACTTACTTCTCACTCAAGAGCACCTCAATTGCCTACTTCAAACATCTGAACCACTGCAATATGCATTAGATAATTTTAACACAGATTAGGATCAGCCATCAATTCTACCATCAAAACATTCCTGCGCTGCTCAGGATGTTAAAAATTACCCAAGACTCGGCAAGATCCATTGTAGCCCCGTGCCCAAATTGTCAGGAGCATCCCCTTGCTTCTGTCATGGTTGAAGTCAGTCCAAGAAGACTAGAGAGTCTCCACATCTGGCAATCAGACATCCCACACCAAGCCGCTTTCGGCAGACTAAAGTACATCCACGTCTCAATCGACACCTTTTCCAGTGCAGTTTTTGCCTCTGCCCATGCTGTTGAAAAATCAGAAGCTATAAAGCATTACTTTTTCGTTTTTCCCACCTTAGCAGTTCTACAGGAAATTAAATTTGATAATGCTCTTGCTTATACCTTGCACTGATTCCAACAAGTCTCTGTCTCACCTTTGCAGCATAAAACATGTCACAGGCATACCACACTCCACCACAGGACAGTCCGTAGCCGAGAGGGCCAACTGATCCATCAAAAGGATCCTTGATTGACTGAGCTGGGGAGTCCTAATATTATCTTCCACTGACAGACTGGCCAAGGTCTTTTATGTATTCAGCTTTTTGAAAAACCAATTTATGGAGACAACTCCCCCAGTCATCAGGCATTTTACTAATTCAACTGCAGCCCAATTAAAAGAACAGCCACCTGTGTTGACCAAAGACCCTGAATCTAAACAAATTATGGGCCCTTTTCCATTGGTTACTTGGGGAAGAAGAGATGCACTTGTCTCTACAGCAACACTCCTAAGATGAATCCCAGCAAAATACATAAAAACTCTTTCGGGAAACGGTGAGGCAAACACCAGAGCCACCATCAGAAGAACAGAATGAAAGCCTAAGAGAGACAGTAGCAGCCTGGAAAAGAAGAAGGAGAAAGACAGAAGAAGATCTCCTAAGCAGCGTTGACCACACACACCAAGACCAAGATAGCTCAGACACCACTAACCAGGATCTATGACTTAACATTTGTAAAAATTATATTTTAGCATTGATACATGATTCTTCTAATAAGCTGTGTTCACACCCTTGGCTTACAGAAGAGAAAGTTTAGTGGGAACACAACTTAAGTTTCATCTTCTAATCTCTTTATCTGTTTACTTTTAGGACACCCAAGCCTCCAGATAACAAATCAGCTAAAGTCAGAGGATGCTGCCGTTTGTAGCCGCTGCAGCAGGAATCTGGATGCTCCTCACTGAACAGCATGCCTTCAGCTGGGTGCTTCCACAGACAAGCCACAAATTCTTGTCCATGGCCATGCCTGTCAGGCATTTGAAGGCATGTGTTTTTTCTACCTGCTGCCACATAGGGAGTCAGTACACCAGGGCATCCAGCTGCTAAAAGATCAAGGAAACAAGATCCAGGTGGAAGGCAACAACGACTGGTTCACTGGACTTTGCAAACACAGGGGTTTGCGAGGCTGGCTTTCATCTTTAGTTAAGACTGTTGTGTGGGCTTTGTTTTTTGTATTCAATGTGTTGGTTATTTTATCCTTTTTTGCTAAATACCTCCAAAAGTCTATGGCAGAAGCCTTCTTTATAGATAACAAAAAGGGGGAGATGTGAGGGCCCCGGGGCCTACCACTGGAACTGTAATACCTCAGGGCAAAGTGACCAAGGTAAAAGAGAGACACCGCTCTGAATGCAATGGTGTCGCCCATGGGCATTTGCAGGCTCATGGTGATGCAGCACGTTTTGCTGGCATCACCCAGTTCAACTGCTGCATTTTCCTTATATGTACTCCCTCGGAATGTTCCAACTCTCTTGTATCAATTTGGTCCTGGCTTACTGTAATGATCCTGCGCTGTTCACCCCCATATTGTGTGCCCAGCCCCATTTTGTCTCCATTCCTGGACCCTCTTCAGCGCAATCCACACTATGTGGATTTCCACACAACGATCCCTCTCTTGCCTCATCCATCAGCCATCCAAGCAAGCCGGCTCCCACCTCTGTGAGTGCAGGTCCCTCACAGAGGTTGCTGTGGGCAGGCTGCAACACAAGAACTGAGTGCACTGTTGCCTTCTGGAGCAAGGCAGGCGACCTGGTTCTGAGGAAACGGCACGGCGGCCCAACTCTCCTGGGCCGCTCGGGCCAATGACACACGCAGACATCAATGTGATGGACGGTCAAAAGGCGTTTATTGTCTCATCTCTTGGGTTTTTATAGTCTAAGGGGTCTCTACATCAATGTGGGTCTGTCTTTACCATCTATGGTTAGTAAGAGGTGGACTGTTACTGGGTAGGGGATGGAAAGTTACTGGAATTTGGTTAGGCGGGTTACATTCCTATGTTAGTTTCTTATCTATGGGAAGCAGATGGTCTTATCTAAGGGGATCTGAGGGTCCTGGCTTTCCGTGACATCGCGAGATCTTCCGCAGCGCCTTTCCCTGTCTACCACATCTCCCCCCCCCTTTTCACAAATGAATGAGGTAGTCATGCCTATAGGTACTTAAGTGAAGTATAAGGTTGTAGCTTGACAAGGGAAAAGGGTCTTGGGAGTCCTGAGTAAGCTTTTGTCAGACAAGTTCGGAGGATCTTGTGACTGACGGTGTTCCCTGGTTGAATTCCCTGGTTGAATTCTCCGGTTGAATTCACAGCAATTGTCCTCGGCCTAGGTACCGGATGTTGGTCCGTTCCAGGCGGGTCTGAACGAACGAGACCAGCTTGTTCAGCAGGCATGGTCCGAAGGTGACTGTTAGAAACCTGTCTATATTTCTCTTTTGTGGATCTGGCTGGGTCCCTCAAGAAGATGGTGCACTTCTTCGTCTGAGTGGTACAGGACCCTAGGAACAATCTGAACTTGGACACAGAAGTCGTTAGAGTCATTGAATTTGGGAAGGAACTCACAAGGACTCGCTCCGGATCGCTGGCAAACCCACCTCCCGGATGCGGCTGGGACTGCCCATTTATTGTTTTTCCTGTTAGGCTTGACGATTTTGGTGCAGACGTTGCCTTTCCGCCTAGCTAGGGTTGCATTGCCAAAGCGTCTGCCTCGGCCTGTGACTTGACTCGGGGTGATTCCTTTGCGAGGGGTGTCCCATCTGCACTGGTGAGGGGCGTCGGCTGAGGAGTAACTGAAGGGAGTGTTTAAAGCGACTCCTTCGTAAAAAGGGGGGTTTGACATCGTAACAAAGCCAGCAGGATTCGGTTAGGTTAGGGTTGGATTCGTTCGGGGATACAAAGGTAGCTTCTAACATGCAAAGGATTGGGTCTGAGTCTGGCTCGGTTAAGCGGCTCCTCTGAAAGGTCTCCGCTTGACCGGTCGGGACATTGCTGACCCCTGTGGGTAAGGTTTTGGGGTAGGTTACGTTTCTCCCTTTCGGCACGCTTTTAATCGCTTTGTTGGGTCCGACTGCTCGGGGTGCTGACGGTTGAAGCCTGATAATTTGCACGTTCCCCCTCTCTATTGACCCTTGAAGGACCACTGTCCACGTTCTGCCTGTGGCCCAGCTAGGGTGATCTGGCTGCAAGACCGTCCTGTTGTAATCGGTGCATGCCCGAAATCTAGGGATTTTATGTTGGTTTCGATGGAAGTTCCTGTGAGAGAAGAGGGGTATTTTGCAACCGATGGGTGCCCTGGTGAACTGTAAGAATTTGTCTGGCTCTTGTGGATCCCACCCAGGCCCCGATGGCCTGGCATCTGTAACTATGGTTTCGCAGCCCCAGTGCCCACAGTGTCCCCACCCTGGGTGATTGCAGTAGCTTTTCCCAGGGTTTGAAGCTGGGCACCAGTAGGATAGGTACGAGTGTTTGACGTGTGGGGAATAGGGGTGTACCTTTGGCCGTCCTGGAAACCCGTCGGTGATGCGGAGCACGGTGTGGCGATTTCTCTGAGTGCTTTGCCCCTACTAAGGTGTCGCATGACCCGCCTGAAGGGCTGATGGGGGTAGTGGTCCGGGCTGGCTTGCCCTCTGACGACTAGCCCCAACAGCAAAATCTCACAGAAACTCCCTTGGTGCTTGGGTCTCACCCGTGCGGGTCTCTCGGGTGCTGCTTGGCGGCTTGGTGGTCTGTCTCTTTCCTCTGGAATGGGGATGTACACGTCATGAGGACGTCTCGTGTCCTGTGAACAAAAACTCGCAATTCTCGTCAGTCTCATTCTGCTCGCCCTGAAGGTCCGGTTTAATCGACTTAAGTGGACACCACCTGATTTTGCCGTCCTTTTTGACCGCTGCGTACCCTCGCCCTGTGAGCATCAGCCTCCAACCCCGTTCCCACTCGCCTAGCTCGTTTCTGATTACCACCTGCGGGCCCTCTTCTAGCGTTCGAATGGCCCAGTGTTTTTGGACGGAACTGTTTGTTTCACCTCCCCTAGGGGATTGATTCAGTGCCAGCAAGGCGGTTGCCAGCATACGTGCCTGATCTCCTGGGGGAATGGCATTGGCAAAGCCCTCTGCTTTTGCCAACACTTCTATCTTGGCTTTCATGGTCTGGTTTGCTCTCTCAACTATGGCCTGTCCGGTACTGTTATATGGGATGCCTTGCACTAGCGTGATACCCCATTTCGAGGCGAATTCCTGTACTTGTTTGGATTTGAAGTTGGAGCCGTTGTCCGTTTTGATCTGCTTGGGGATGCCTAGCCAAGCCATGGCTGTCAGCCAGTGCTGGATTGTGGCTTTGGAGTTAGTTTTGGGGTGCTGTGTGGCTACGATCGCTCCGCTATAAGTGTCTACTGTCACCGCAAGCCATGCTCGGGGCTTCAGCAGTTGACTTAGGATGAAGTCCGACTGCCAGATTTCTGAGGGCTTGAGACCTCTCGGGTTGACTCCGTAGGACCAAAGGGGTGACTTCTGGCAATGAGGGCAGGTGGCTACCACATGTCTGGCGTCCGCCGTCGAGATTCCGCATCTCTTCGCCAGTGCTTTGACTCCGATGTGGAGCGACTCGTGCAGTTGACGGGCTCTTTTTCCAAGGTCCCAACGCCTTTTGCTGCGGCGTCCGCTTTGTCGTTGCCGATCTGGAAGTAACCTTTGACTGGGTCATGGCTGTTGATGTGGATGACTGACGTGGTGCCCTGTCGCGAGGAGAGTGCTTCTTCCAGCATTAGGGCTGCTGCTGATGTTGACACTCCTGGTCCTGCCATGGCTAGGCTGAGCCTTGCCACGAATATGGAGTCCCTTACGATGTTGAGGTGTTCATCTTGGAAGAGTCCGCACGCCAAAACCACTGCTGCTGCTTCCAGTTGTTGCACTGACCGCGTGGGGTCACACGCTTTGACGCAGTGCCATTGCTCTCCTGCCTGCCACACTGCTGCTGCGGTTGAAGTCGTGGAGGAAGCGTCTGTGAAGACCGTTGGTCCCGGCTGCGGTCTGTCCTTGACCTTCGGCGGCATGTCCATGTCGACTATGGTCAGCAGCTGAGTCCAGGGTGGCTTGGAGGAGTAGGAGATTTCTCCTCCGAAGCCGGAGAGAGCAAGGGCCAGGTACTCCAATATTGCGGCTGGCTCCGTGGTCGGCTGCTTGCGAAACGGAAGGTGGATGCTTGTCGGCTCTGTCCCTAGGTGTTTCAAGGCGAGTCTCCTGCCTTTCATGATGAGGTTGGCGATGCACTCGATTCCTGGGGAAAATGCACGAGCGGGTCTTCCGAGGACCACCCATTGGATCGGTCGGGCCTTTTCTGCAAGTCCTTGGGCGAGTGCTCCCACTCCCCCCTTCGGTGTAAAGTGGACGTACAGGTCCAGTGGCATGGCTGGGTTCCACCTGGCAAGCATGCCAGTGGCCACCCGGTTTTCGATGAAGTCGAGGGAGCTCGTTGCTTGCGGTGTCAGCTCCTTGGGTTCCCAGGGGTTCTTTCCTTTCAGGAGGTCGTACAGAGGGTCCATGACCTCGGGAGGAATCAGGACGATGTTGCGAAGCCACTGCAGCGATCCCACCAGGCGTTGCACGTCGTGGAGCGTCTCGGTGTCTCGGTTGATCTTCATTTTGGGGGGTGTCACGTGGGAGCTTGTGATGCCTACTCCCAGGAAGGTCACGCAGGGTCCTCTCTTGATCTTTGCGCTCGCGATCTCGAAGCCGTTGGCTTGAAGGGTTTCCGTGACTGTGGTCACCAGGTGATCTACTTGGCTTGTCGATGGTGCTGCGACCAGGATGTCGCCCTTGTACTGGATGATGGTTGCGGTGGGGTAGGAGTGTCGGACTGGCGTCAGTGCTTTGTCCACGGTGATTTGGCATATGGTGGGACTGTCGACGAGGCCTTGCGGAAGTACTCTCCATTGGAAGCGAAGGTTGGGCCGCTCGCCGTTCCGAAATGCCCCGGAAAAGGCGAATCGCTCTCTGTCCTCAGGGTGCAGAGGTATTGAAAAGAAGCTGTCCTTGATATCCAGTACTGCACACGGCTGCCCTTCGGGGATGGCTGAGTTCGTGGGTAGCAGTGTCTGGACTGGACCCATGGGTCTGATCGTCTTGTTCACTTCTCTCAGGTCGTGGACGAGACAATAGCCTTGTCCGGGCCTTTTGGGGACCACGAATACCGGAGTGTTCCAAGGGCTGGTGGAGGGTTCTATGTGACCCTTTTGCAGTTCTTGATCGACCTGTTCCTGCAAGGCTGCCATTCGAGGCTCTGTCAGGGGCCTCTGCTCAACCCATACAGGGTCTGATGATTTCCAAGTCAATTTGATTGGCAGCGGGGGGTGTACAGCGGTGGCCCTCGTGGTAAATTTGTCATCCGAAATCCAAGCAAGGAGAGAACGTCCCTTCCTAACAGGGGTGGAGAATTCTGCAAAATTGACTGCTCCCTGTGGGGGCATAGGGGTTGAGGGTCCCCTGCCCCACTGGGGGTTGCTGTAGCTGGGCCGTCTCGCATTTGCAGCGGGAGGAGGCTGAGTGTGGCCCGCGCGCCCCCTCCCTCTCCCGTTTCCCCGGGGCCGGGATGCTTGGAGTGAGGGTGCTGCCAGGGAAAGCTGTGCTCGCTGACTAGCTGTCCTTCCCCGGAAGCCTGGGCTAACACGGTCATCTTGCCATTCCTGCTTAAATGCAATCCGCCCCGCCCCATCAAAAGCATGCGGCTTATTTGCGTAATATCAAAAGTGAGCAGATCGTTATTGCTAGAAAGGCCGTCCTCAGGAGTGGGTACTACAACTGAGTTGATCCCTATTTCTGAAATCCCTTTGGCTTCTTTTGGGTTAACTGGGGTATATGCCCTTTGTTGGTTCCCCCGCGCTCCGGCAACCCCCCCTGGGAAAGCGTGCATGGAGGCTGCCGGTGCCCGGTCCCCACAAGCTGCTTTTATTTTTCCCCCATCGGTGAGTTTGTGTTGCGATTGTTTCCCGATATTGTTTAAAGCTTTATTCGGTTTCGCTCGAAACCGCATTAATTCTGCTCTCTCGGTTTCCGAGTCCCAGCCGGGCTCGGTCGGCTCTTCCGAGCTGTCTGAGCAGCTGTTACTTGACTCTGAGCCGGAAGCTGACTGCCGGTACCCTTCCGGCGCTCCGTGCCGTTTTGTGCGGCTCCGACCCCGCTCCTCCCTTTGGGGGTGGTGCCGCTCCCTCCCCCTGGGGTCCCCCCGCCTCCTGCCGGGGGAGGTCCTTGCCCTATAAGGACCTAATTTAAATAGAGCGCTCTGGTTGGTCTGGCACTCTAGTGCGGGGACCACCCCCCCTCCCCGCTCGCCCGCGCATGCGTTGTTAAGCAGCCTGACGGCATTTCCTCCTCCCTTCCGCCCTCGCCATGTGGTTCGGCGCCATTTTTAAACGCACATGGCGGGGGCGAGTTTTTACCGATCCCGGCAGGGTCCGACCATCCGGCCGCGTTCCGCGCCTTCTCCGCGGGTCCCTGCCAGAAGCATCGCGCGCGCTGCTCTGCCTCTTCTGCTGGATCGGCGACCGGCGGGGAAGGGACGGATAGAGAAACTGCGGTTTTCTCGGATGGTTCCGCGGGGGGGCTAGGACCCGGCGGGCTCCGTGGGAAGGTCGGGGGGTTCCCTGGGGGTTCCGGGGGGTCTCCTGGGGGCTCCGGGGGGTCTGGGCTCGGGCTCGGAAAGGGATGGAACGCGCCCGGCCCCCGCATGTTCCCGCCGTCAATCCGATCGCTCTCAGAGGCGGTTTGTGTCGCGGCCCCCACCCCCGGCTTTGCTGTAGCTAATAAACCTGTACACGCGGCTTTCCGCGTCTCCTGTTCTTCTAACATCTCGCGTAGGGTCTCTTCTACTTTCCCCCACGCTCTGAGGTTTTTACCTCTGCCTGCGGACTTAGAGTCCTCTGCTGAGGCGGCAGTACACGTCTCCCGCGCTCCCGAATATAATATATTTACCGGACGTCCGATCGTCCCCAGCTCTAGGAGCCTTGCAATAGCAAGATTAGAGTTCCTGAGCTCACCTTTAATTCCCCATTGCTCATGAGCCTGACTTACGACCTTCGCTGTGGATTCCATGGTCCACGCTGGTCCGGAGGCGTCCCTCCCGCTGTAGTCGGACCCGCCGCTACAGCCGCCGCCCTCTGACCAGGAGAATTCCCGTTCCCCGGGCGCTGCAGCAGTCCCGGGTTCGGCACCAGTATGTTGCCTTCTGGAGCAAGGCAGGCGACCTGGTTCTGAGGAAACGGCACGGCGGCCCAACTCTCCTGGGCCGCTCGGGCCAATGACACACGCAGACATCAATGTGATGGAC
The DNA here is from genome assembly GCF_028551555.1 of Melozone crissalis. Lineage (NCBI taxonomy): Eukaryota > Metazoa > Chordata > Aves > Passeriformes > Passerellidae > Melozone > Melozone crissalis. The sequence goes on along the minus strand of NW_026535799.1, from coordinate 1,699,797 downwards.
GGTCAAAAGGCGTTTATTGTCTCATCTCTTGGGTTTTTATAGTCTAAGGGGTCTCTACATCAATGTGGGTCTGTCTTTACCATCTATGGTTAGTAAGAGGTGGACTGTTACTGGGTAGGGGATGGAAAGTTACTGGAATTTGGTTAGGCGGGTTACATTCCTATGTTAGTTTCTTATCTATGGGAAGCAGATGGTCTTATCTAAGGGGATCTGAGGGTCCTGGCTTTCCGTGACATCGCGAGATCTTCCGCAGCGCCTTTCCCTGTCTACCACAGTGCACCAGGGACCGGGCCTCTAATAAAAGGCATGAATCCCACAGCCCACACAAGCCAAAGACTTCCATGTCTTTTCTTTTTCCTTATTCTCTCAGTTCTCAAGTCACATTCCGCAATTTTTCTGACTGGGAACTTGGCTTGTCTCTCTCCTGTCTGCAGGTTAAGTCACACTTGTAACCCTGTAGGAACAGCCTGAAACACAGGGAAGTGGGAGAGCACGCTTTCTCAGGAACTGTAGTGACAGGACACGGAGGAATGGGATCAAACTGCAAGAGGTGGAAGAGATGTGATAATGGGAAGAAGTTCTTTACTCTCAGGGTGCTTGTCCCTGACACAGGGACCAGTGCAGAGAGGCTGTGGATGCCCCATCCCCAGCAACATCCAAGGCCAGGTGGGACAGGGGCCACATCCACCTGGTGTGCTGGGAGCTTGCTCAACTTGGAACCAGATCATCTTTAGGGTCCCTTCCAAGCCAAACCATTCAAGGATTTGATCATTCTGCCATCCCCATCTCCCACTGCACAGTGCCCCTGAAACTTCAGTGACATCACAGCGCCCAGAGGATTCCAGGTGGAACGTCCAGGACCTGGAAACGAGCACAGCAGACACTTCAACGGCTGCCAAGGGTCAGTTGCTGCTCACCCTGCACTCTGACCCTCAGCGCTCAGGAGTTATTGCTGCCTGGGCTTTTCCTGCCACCTGCTCTGGAGCGCCAATCCCAGCACAATGTGCTCTGCTGTGCCAATGGAGGTACAGTGCCATGCCAGGCAGGGGGCACCCGGCTTGGGCAGGGTGCAGCCATGTGGGAATGGATGGTGGGGGACAGGAAGCCCACTGGGAGATTGTGCTGCCCCTTGCAGGCTGACAGAGACACTGTTGAGGACATGGAAGTAGACGAGGAGGACAACATCGAAGAGATGGAGGTGGATGAGGAGGATAACATGGAAGATATGGAAGTTGATGAGAAGGATGAGGAGGAGCCCATGGTCCTTGGATGAAGATGGAGCCCCACAGGTAAGACAGGCAGATGCTTCCCACACCCTGCCCACACACACACTGGGTCCCCTGACGCTGGGCTGGGACTGGGCTGGATGGCCCCGCTCAGGGACACGGTGCCCGCAGGGGGCCTGGATTGTGCTGCCACAAGCACCAGCCCCGGCCTGCCCTGCACTTGCCTGGGGCCACGCCAGCCCTGCCAGTCCCATCCCAGCCCCTGGGGCCCAGCTCCCAGCCCTTCTGGGCCCAGTGCTGCCAGCTGAGTCCAGCTCTGCTGCTTCCTTTCTTCCAGGACTCATGCACATGATGGCACAGATGCCACGCCGTTGTAAATACGTTTGAAAGTTTTCAAGTTTCCTGTAAATACGTTCCCTTCGTTTGAAGTTTTCTGTAAATATGTTTTGAAGATTGTTAGCCCATCGGATCCCATGTAAATATGTTCTGTATGTTGTTGTTGTTGTTGTTATAACGATTGTTATAATGAAACAAGTTGTGCAAAACCCAGATTTGCCGATCTTTGGCAAATAAATACCGTTTCTTTTTAAAACCTGACTTCTCTTGGCCATTCCTTTGGGCACAGGCATCCTTTGCACACTTGTGGATTCCACTTTTTCCGCGTTCCCAGGGCTGGAGGTCCCTGGTGGTGCTGTCACGGCCACCCTGGGGCTGGGGGTCCCTGTGCACAGGGGCTCCCACTGACACCACTCCTGCCACTGGGCACTGCTGCTCTTCCTGGCCTGCGACACAGCGCTGTCCCCAAGAGCTCAGCTCTCACCAGGTCTCATACAGGGGGCTCTCACAGCACTGGCCCCTGCAGCCATGCCACCAAAGCAGGCAGCAAGCCTTCAGCCACCCTTCCTGCTGCAGCCACAGGCACTCCTGGGCCCAGAGCTGCCAGCAGGCCACTGTCGCCTTCTGATGCAAGGCGAGGCGACCTGGTTCTGAGGAAACGGCACGGCAACCCAAACTCTCCAGGGTCACTCGGGCCAAGAACACATGCTAGCACCAGTATGGTGGACGGTTCAAGACCTTTATTGTCCCGTCTCGTCGGGTTTTATACTCTGCAAGTTTTTTCTCTACGTCAGGGGGTCTTATCTTACTGTAATTGGTTAGCAAGGAGTAAAAGTTACTAATGTTAGGGGGAACTACATTCTTGGGTGATCCCTTATCACTAGAAGTTAGGGGGAGAGGAACCCTGCTGCTTTCCGTGACATCGCGAGATTTTCCGAGCGCCTCTCCCTGTCTACTACATCTCCCCCCCCTTTTTCACAAATGAACGAGGTAGTCATATACATAGGTACTGAGACGAGGTATGAGGTTGTTGACAAAGAAAGAGGTTTGGTAAACTCGGGTAGAAAATCTTGTGACCGGCAGTGTTCTCTGGTTGAATTCACAGGAGTTGTTGTCGGCCTATGAACAGGATGTTGGCCCGTTCCAGGCGGGTCTGAATGAATGAGACTAGCTTGTTCAGCTACATGGCCGGTTGGGATATCAGCGACCCTTGTGGGTAAGACTTTGGGGCGGGTCGCGTTTCTCCCTCGCGGCACACTTTTAATCACTTTGTTGGGTCCAACCGCTCGGGGCGCCAACGGTTGGAGCCTAATAATTCGCACGTTCACCTTTTCTTTTGACCCTTGAAGGACTACTGTCCATGTTTTGCCTGTTGCCCAGCTAGGGTGATGAGGCTGTAAAACTGTCATGTTGTAATCTGTGCATTTCCGAAATCTGGGGATTTTATGGCGATATCGATGGAAGTTTCCAGGTATGAGGATGGGTGTTTTGCAACCAGTGGGTGCCCAAGTGAACTGTAAGAATTTGTCGGGCTCTTGTGGATCCCACCCGGGCCCCGACGGTCTGGCATCTGTGACAATGGTTTCGCAGCCCCAGTGTCCACAGTGTCCCCACCCTGGGTGGTTGCAGTAGCTTTTCCCAGGGTTAGAAGCTGGGCACCAGTAGGATAGGTACATGTGTGTGGCGTGTGGGGAATTGGGGTCTACCTTTGGTCGTCCTGGAAACAGGTCGGTAATGCGGAGCACGAAGGATGGAGTGTTTGGTGTGGTGATTTCTCTGAGCACCTTGTCACTACTAAGGTGTTGCATGACCCACCTGAATGGCCGATGGGGGTAGGGATCCGGGCTGGCTTGCCCTCTGGCAACAAGCCCCAACAGCAAAATCACACAAAAACACCGTTGATGCTTGGGTCTCACCCGCGCGGGTCTCTCGGGCGCTGCCTGACGGCTTGGTGGTCTGTCGCTTACCTCTGGAATGGGGATGTACGCGTCACGAGGACGTCCCACGAGCATGTCCTGTAAACAGAAACTCGCAACTCTCATCAGTCTCATTCTGCTCGCTATGGAGGTCCGGCTTAATTGACTTAAGTGGACACCACCTAGTTTTGCCGTCCTTTTTGACAGCTGCGTACCCTCGCCCCGTGAGCATCAACCTCCAGCCCCGTTCCCATTCGCCTAGCTCGTTTCTGATTACAACCTGTGGGCCCTCCTCTAGCGTTCGAGTGACCCAGTGTTTTTGAACGGGACTGTTTGTTTCATCTCCCCTGGGGAATTGGTTCAATGCCAGCAGAGCGGTTGCCAGTATACGTGCCTGATCTCCTGGGGGAATGGCATTGGCAAAGCCCTCTGCTTCCACCAACACTTCTATCTTGGTTTTCAGGGTCTGATTTGCTCTCTCGACTATGGCCTGTCCGGTACTGTTATACGGGATACCTCGCACTAATGTGATGCCCCATTTCGAAGTGAACTCTTGTACCGGTTTAGAAATGAAACTGGAACCGTTGTCAGTTTTGATCTGTTTAGGGATACCAAGCCAGATCATGGCTGTCAGCCAGTGCTGAATGGTGGCCTTGGAGTTTGTTTTGGCGTGCTGTGTGGCTATGATCATTCCGCTATAAGTGTCTACTGTCACTGCAAGCCATGCTCGGGGCCTCAGCAGTTCGCACCAAGTGAAGTCCGACTGCCAGATTTCTGAGGGCTTGAGGCCTCTCGGGTTGACCCCGTAGGTCCACAGGGGTGACTTCCGGCAATGAGGGCAGGTGGCTACCACATGTTTCGCGTCCGCTGTCGGGATTCCGCATCTCTTCGCCAGTGCTTTGGCTCCGATGTGGAGCGACTCGTGCAGTTGACGAGCTTCCTGCAACGTCCAGACGCCTTTCGCTGCGGTGTCCGCTTTGTCGTTGCCGATCTGGAAGTAACCTTTGATTGGGTCATGGCTGTTGATGTGGATGACTGACACGGTGCCCTGTCGCGAGGAGAGTGCTTCTTCCAGCATTAGGGCTGCTGCAGATGTTGACACACCTGGTCCTGACATGGCTAGGCAAAGCCTCGCCACGAATATAGAGTCTGTTACAATGTTGAGGTGTTCTTCTTGGAAGAGTCCGCATGCCAAGACCACTGCTGCTGCCTCCAGCTGTTGCACCGACAGTGTGGGGTCACACGCTTTGACGCAATGCCATTGCTCTCCTGTCTGCCACACTGCTGCTGCAGTTGAGGTCATGGAGGAAGTGTCTGTGAAGACCGTTGGTCCTGGCTGCGGTCGACCCATGACCTTTGGCGGCGTGTCCATGTCGACTATGGTCAGTAGCTTAGTCCAGGGTGGCTTGGAGGAGTAGGAGATTTCCCCTCCGAAGCCGGTGAGAGCAAGGGCTAGGTGCTCCGATATTATGGCTGACTCCAAGGTCGGTTGCTTACGGAAAGGGAGGTGGATGCTTGTCGGCTCTGTTCCCAGGTGTCTCAAAGCGAGTTTCCTGCCCTTCATGATGAGGTTAGCAATGCATTCTATTCCCGGGGAAAACGCACGGGCAGGTCTTCCGAGCACCACCCATTGGATGGGTCGGGCCTTTTCGGAAAGTCCTTGAGCCAGTGCTCCCACTCCCCCCTTCGGTGTAAAGTGGACGTATAGGTCCAGGGGCATGGCTGGGTTCCACCTGGCAAGCGTGCCAGTGGCCATCTGGCTTTCGATGAAGTCGAGGGAGCTCCTTGCCTGTGGTGTCAGCTTCTTGGGATCCCAAGGGTTCTTTCCTTTCAGGAGGTCATATAGAGGGTCCATGACCTCGGGGGGAACTAGGAGGATGTTGCGAACCCACTGCAGCGATCCCACCAGGCGTTGCACGTCGTGGAGCGTCTCGATGTCTCGACGGACTTTCGCTTTGGGGGGTGTCACGTAGGAGCTTGTGATCCCCACTCCCAGGAAGGTCACGCAGGGTCCTCTCTTGATCTTTGCGCTCGCGATCTCGAAGCCGTTGGCCTGAAGGGTTTCCGTGATTGTGGACACCAGGTGATCCACTTTGCTTGCTGATGGTGCTGCGACCAAGATGTCATCCATGTACTGGATGATGGTTGCATCGGGATAGGAGTGTCGGACTGGCATCAGTGCTTTGTCCACGGTGATTTGGCATATGACAGGGCTGTCAACAAGACCTTGTGGAAGTACTCTCCATTGGAAGCGAAGGTTGGGCCGCTCGCCGTTCCGAAACACCACGGAAAAGGCGAATCGCTCTCGGTCCTCAGGGTGCAGGGGTATCGAAAAGAAGCAGTCCTTGATGTCCAGCACTGTGCACGGCTGCCCTGCGGGGATGGCTGAGTTCGCGGGGAGCAGTGTCTGGACTGGACCTATGGGTCGGATCGTCTTGTTTACTTCTCTCAGGTCGTGGACGAGGCGATAACCTTCTCCGGACCTTTTGGGGATCACGAATACAGGGGTGTTCCACAGGCTGACGGAGGGTTCTATGTGACCCTTTTGCAGTTCGCGGTTGACCAGTTCCAGCAAGGCTGCCATTCAAGGCTCTGTCAGGGGCCACTGCTCAACCCATACGGGGTCTGATGATTTCCAAGTTAATTTGATTGGCAGCGGGGGGTGCACAGCAGTGGCCCTTAGGATAAATTTGTGATCCGGAATCCTAGTAAGGAAAGAACATCCCTTCCCAACAGGGGTGGAGAATTTTGCAAAATGTAGGGGTAAATTGCTACTGTCTGTTCTGGTCCCTCTTTTGTATGAAGTGTTAAAGCCACCAGCTGGGTGCTTTTCCATGCCCGGGACTGCCCTCCCACTCCGTTCACTGGAGGGACTTCTTTGAATTGCCAATGCCCGGGCCAATGCGCTTGGGGAATAATTGTGCAGTCTGATCCCGTGTCGGCCCAGAACTGAAACCTTATGACGTGGGGATCCCGACCGCCGTAAAGGCGGCATGTCCCCCACACCATCAGGGGTTCCTTCCCTATTCTCATGGCCAGGGCCACCCAGGGATCCCGCGCTGAGGTGTCCCCTGCTGGTCCTGTGACACCGGCGTGGCTTGTGGTGGTGGGGGGTGTGAAAGCATTACTGGTGGTGTTGTGCAATTCTGCCATTGCGTTGTAGGTGGGGGATGTAAAATTGATTGCTCCCTGCGGGGGCATGGGGTATGAGGGTCCCCACTGGGGGTTGCTGTAGCTGGGCCGCTGCATATTCCAGGCGGGAGGGGGCTGAACACGGCCCGGCCACCCCCTCCCTCTGCCGTTTCCCTGAAGCCTGGATCTGCATTCCTTAGCTAAATGCCCGTTCTTCCCACATGCCCAGCACGGTCCCCTAAGTTCTCCCTGGCGTGGTGGAGCAGCTGCTGATCGGCGCCTTGGCTGGGGGCAGTTTACTGCCACGTGGCCTGCCTGGCCACACTTAAGGCACGCCATCACACTGGTTATTGCAGTGTGGACTGCTGCTTGGATGGGAGCAAGGTGTTCCTCCTTTGCGACGTGTCTGATCATGTCTGCTATGGTGGCCCCAGGTGGCAGTGATCTTAGAATGTCCTTAGTGGCTGAGTTGCATTGCTGGCGTAGGCAGTCTGCCAGCACGGGACCCTTAGCCTCTGGGGGCAATGAGGAGGAATCTAACGCCACCTGAAGTCTGTCCACAAACTGAGTGAAGCTCTCACTTTCACTCTGTCTTATGGTAGACCACTGTGAGGGTTTGGCTACTACTTTGGCAGTAGCACGGATGGCTTCCCGGGCAGCACGAGTGGTTGTCATAACTTCATGGGCCCTTAATCCCTCAGCCTGAGCCTGGGGGGTGATCATCGTGGGGTCTCTCCCCATCAATCTCTGTATACTGGAGCCGTGCAGTGGATGGTCAGGCCCCGTTATCTGGGCTAGCTCCTTTGCGCATTGATCCTCCCACTCTTGTTTAAAAACAATCATCCCCGCGCCATCGAAAATCATCCTACATGTCTGTTTGATGTCAAAGGGAAGCATGTCATCCCCCCCAAAAACGCCATCAATGAGTGTGGTAACCATGGCAGAATTAATTCCCTTGTCTGCAATCGCTTTAATAATTGCCTGTACCTCTTTTGGATTCACTGGAGAATAGGTCCTTCTTTGATTTTCGCCTGCCCCCCCCACACGGACAGGGAACACTAGCTTGGCTGAAGGGGTGTACTCGGCGCAGGCTATCTTTATTTTTCGCCAATCTGTAAGAGGGGTCCGGTCTTTCTCTGATAACCCCTTCACCCATGCGGGAGCGCTGTGACTAGAGACTTTGTATGCTGCTGCTCTCCCTCTGTTTGGGCTAGTATCCGAACCGGAGCTCCCCGACTCCCTCTCGGACTCGTCCCGGCTCGAGTCTGAGTCGGAGTCGGAAGTCGACTGATCGAGCACTTCCGGGCTGCTCTGCCTTTTTCTCGGGCTCCGACCCCGCCCCCTCCTGCGGGGGGCGGACCATTCCCTCCCCCTGGGGTCTCCCCGCCTCCTGCTGGGGGAGGTCCTTGCCTTATACGGGCTTAATTTGAATAGAGCGCTCTGATTGGTCTCACCCCTCACCGCGGGGACCGCCCCCCCTCCCCGCTCTCCCGCGCATGCGATGTTAAGCGGGCTGATCCCACTTCCGCCCTTTGTCCCCTCTTCTCTTCCGCCCTGACCATGCGGCCGGCCGCCATCTTCGAGCCCATACGGCGGCGGAGAGATGTTATCGATCCGGGCGGTTTCTGACCGTCCCGCCGCTTCCCGCGCCTCCTCCGTCAGCCCCCCCCAAAAACACCGCGCACGTTGCTCTGCCTCTTCCGTCTGGTCGGCAATTGGCGGGGGGGGGACGGGTAGAGGGGCCGCGGTTTTGTCGAGAGGCTCCGAGGGGGGGCTGGGATCTGGCAGGCTCCGCGGGGGGGCTGGGGGGTCTCCCGGGGGTTTTGGGCTCGGGCTCGAGGGGAGGTGGGACGCGCCTAGCCCCCGCACATCCCCATCTGCAATCTGATCGCTTTCCAGGGTGGTCTGTGTCGCTGCCCCCACCCCTAACTGCGGAGTGGCTATTAAACAGCTTCTGGCAGCTTTCCAGGTTTCTTGCTCTTGTCGAGCCTTTTGCAGAGCCTGGATGACTCTGCCCCACGATTTTAGGGCTTTCCCCGAGCCTGAACACATGGTATCCTCGGCCAGGGTTTTCGTACAATTATCCCACACCTCCGGGTGTAAAATATCCACGGGGCTCTCTATAGCCCCCAGCTTAATCAATCTCGGCAATGCGAGAGTCATATCCTTGAGCTTACAATCGATTCCCCATTGTGCATGCATTTCACTTACTACCTTTGCGATCGCTTCCATGATTCGAGGGCGTCCCCTCTGCTGCACAAGGCCAGCTGTGCAGCCGCCGTCCTCTCTCCAGGCGATCCCCGTTCCCCGGGCACTGGTTCGGTCCCGGGTTTCGGCACCACTTGTCGCCTTCTGATGCAAGGCGAGGCGACCTGGTTCTGAGGAAACGGCACGGCAACCCAAACTCTCCAGGGTCACTCGGGCCAAGAACACATGCTAGCACCAGTATGGTGGACGGTTCAAGACCTTTATTGTCCCGTCTCGTCGGGTTTTATACTCTGCAAGTTTTTTCTCTACGTCAGGGGGTCTTACCTTACTGTAATTGGTTAGCAAGGAGTAAAAGTTACTAATGTTAGGGGGAACTACATTCTTGGGTGATCCCTTATCACTAGACGTTAGGGGGAGAGGAACCCTGCTGCTTTCCGTGACATCGCGAGATTTTCCGAGCGCCTCTCCCTGTCTACTACAGGCCACAGCCCTGCAAAATCCACCTGCACGCTCTCAAGGCCACCACAGCCTTGGCAACTGGGCCACCTGCATCTGGGCTACTGCAGGGGCTGATCTTTAAGCCTTGCAGCCTCCAAAGGCCCTGGGCTCTGTTTCTCAGCCTGCTCTGCACTGCCCTGAGCCCGCTTTGTTCCAGAGACAAAAGCCAAGCCCGGGCATCCTCACCCTGCCCGCATTCCTGCTGCTGCTAGCGGCCACTGGCCCCTGGGCCCCGCTTGGGTGACAGCTGCAGGGACAGGGCAGCCTGTGCTGGGCAGGGGGCACGGGGCTTTGGGCCCTGGGGCTGCTGCTGCTTCCGCTGCTGCTGCTGCTGCTGGGGGCCAGGTCCCAACAGGGTCCCGAGCTCAGCCCCTGCCCAGACAGCTGCCCCCAAAGCCCCACACTCCCCGAGCATCCCCATCACAACTGCCTGGGGCAAATCCCACGGGCTTCAAGAAATTCCCCATAGTGACTAAACCAAGGGGTCCAAGGGGAAAGTCAGCACCAGCTGAGGTTTACAGCACCTTGACAAAGGTGGCTGCAGGGCAGGTGAGATCTCCAGGGCCTCTGGCAGGGCCTGCTCTGCACGTGAGCCTGTGCGGCTGCTCCCAGTGGGACACAGCACCGGGCTCAGGCCAGCCCTCAGCCCTTCACAGCTGATCCCAAGGAGCAGGCTCAGAAAGCAGTTTCAGACCACTGCCTGCAGATATTTCAAAGGACTAAATGTCATTCAAAGAAGCCACCTTGCACATTTAGTTTTGGTGTCATGGCATGAGAAGCCATGAAGGTGCCTCTGATTGTGCACTCAGGACACTTCCACTGCCATCCCAAAGGGATCACAAAGGACAGGCCTCAGCTTTTAGCACTGCTGAGCTCCTCACCCAGCAATGAAATTTTAGGAAGAGGCAGGAATTATGTGCTCCAGAGATTCTGGACTCCAATAAATGGCATAAATTCCACAGGCTATTTAACCCAATGACCTGCATGTCTCTTTTTCCTCTTTCTCTCATGCCTCAGGTCACTTTCCCCAAAACCTACCATTGCACAAATGGCCGAAGCATCAACCATTAGGATATCCTTACACCATGATGCCAGCCTAGCTAAGGCAACATTAGTTTGAGCAGAAGCTCAAATCATTTTGGATGTTGCAGTACAAGATGTCATCACTGTGGTACGGGAGAAAGGTTTTAAGATTGCAGCAGATAAAGTTCAAAGGACAGCCCCTTGGAAGTGTCTCGGCCTAAAAACTGCAGAGAGAACCATCACACTCCAAACACAGCAAATCAAGGACAACCCAACGACTTTGCCAGAACTCCACAGGCTGCGTGGAAGCTGTATTGATGTCGTGGCATGACAAGCCATGAAGTGCTCTGAAATGTACTCAGGGCACTTCCACTGCCATCCCAAATGGAACACAAAGGAGAGGCCTCTGCTTTCAGCACTGCTGAGCTCCTCACCCAGCAATGAAGTCTCTGGAAGATGCAGGAATTGAGTGTACCAGGGAACCTGGCCTCTAATAAAAGGCATGAATCCCACAGCCCACCCAACCCAACCCAAAGCCTTGTATATCTGTACCTTTTTCTTCTGTCTTCTCTCGTGTCACCTTCCCCATATTCTCTGTCTGGGAGTTTGGCTTCTCTCTCTCCTGTCTGCAGGTTCAGCTGCACGTGTGACCCTGCAGGAACAGCCTGACCTGCAAGCAAAAGTCACGTTATTTCAGAGCACTGCACTGCTCCAGCTTGGGGAGGAACTGGGAACTGAAGACATGTGCTCCTCCTTGGGAGCAGCTCCTCCCCATCCCATACAGTGAAGAGTGGGATATCTACCACTGACCTCCTCCCATGCAGCAGCACCCCTGAAGTGCTGCTTTCCCCTCCCAGAATTGCCACCCTGAGCCACCCAAAGTGTCCCTCCGCTGCCAGGCTGGCTCTGATCCACAGTGGAGGTGGAACCCTGAGCCCAGCAGACACTGATTCCTTCCCTTCTAGCCCAGGTCCTAGCAGAGCACTAAAACTCCACACCAGGAGTGGATTTGGAGGCTACATGGAGAAAGGGGAATTGTGTCTGATTGGGGCAGACAGAATAAAATGCAGCTGCCAAAGGGAAATCAAAGCATCCCGCAGAGTACAGCCAGGTACGCTGCACATCAAGGCTGTGCTGGTGTAGAAATACTGTATTAAAAGGAATTTATGATCACTACTATCTGCCAACAAAAATACACAGAATACATTAAGCTTCAGTTTTAAATGCAGAAAAGATAGGAAATTCAGAGTGATTTTCACCACAAACACATCTCAATGGCCAGCCCAGCACTGGGGTCAAGGGGAGGCAATATTTTGTTGCTACCTCTTGATGGCATTTCTTCTTCTCCTAATGCAGGAACTCTGCCTGCCCAGGACAGCAAGGATGCAGGTGAACAGCCACAGAGCTGCTCACAGATGGACAGACAGACCAAAGCTGCTCATCTTCCCCCTTCTGAGGAGGAATTCTTATTCAACCTTTCCTTTCTCTGTTCCTTTTACCTAAAAAGATACCTGGGATAGAGTAACAGCTTGCAGGAGACAGGGAGCATCTCCTACCAAAGGGAAGTGAAGGCAAGGGTAATTATTTTGTAGAATAAATGCATGTACTCACAGATAAAAACTCTGGTCTTGGGAACAAATTGATCGATCCCTCCCTGTTCAAGACCAAAGAGACATTTCCCTGATCAAAGGACCTGGTCCCTCCTGTGTAAGACTGGGATGTTTGTCACAATTCAGACAGAAACATTTCAAAGCCTGTAGTCATCCAATAGGTATAAATACTTTTAGAAAATGCAGGAAAATCCATCTTGAAGGATTTCCTATTAAAACAAGGTTTGTATTTCTGGTAGACTCTCTTTCTCTCCATCAGTCCTGTCCACTGAATGCTGCATTGGTTGCATATTGAGAGGACAGGTGTGATTATCTCCCCATTTTAGGGGAGGATAGGTAACATGTTCCTCCTCCACACTTGGAATGCTTTCCATGGACAGATCCCAACCTTCTCCTGCTCCTTAAATTTGTGATACACAGGACCTTTAATCTCTGTCTATCTATGGGAGCATCCTCCCACGCTGAAAAGTTGGGCTCTGCAGGAATTTGGTGCCCTCACCAATGTGTGCCCCTTGCTGGCGGTGGAGTGCTGGTCAGAAAGGAGTTTGTAGGATCTCCATGAAAAGGGCAACATCACATCTCCTGTCCCTGGCTCGGGTAACACCAGGACAGGGCTCTGCCAGCAAGGAAAACACAGCCAATGCTAACCTGCTCTAGTGGGAGACGTCCCTGCCCACGGCAGGGAGGTGGAACAAGGTGAGCTGTGAGGTCCCTTCCAGGCCAGGCTCTGAAGGATGAAATGCCATTGCGTGCTGAACGGGAGGCAAGAGGACGATCCCCTCCTCTGCAGACACAGCCAGAGCCCGGCTGGCTGCCTCCCCCCAAAGCCCAAAGCATTCCTGACTGTGCCACCAGCGCTGGGCAGGCCAGGTCACAGCCCCAGCAGTGGCTGTGGCAGCTCTGGGCTGTCACACAGCCAGGAATGGCCCCCGACAGGGAGCACAGCACAGCTCCAGCTGCATCCAGCCACAGCAGCCTGCCGGGGAGGGGAAGGAGGTGGATGGAATCCCATCGAGGGAATCACCCAAAGGGAAAGCACAGGAGCAGGCTCCAGAAGGGTGGGGGGCTGGGGGGCCCAGCCCTCCTGTTTCTATTCTCAGTGTGAGAAATGCTACTCACTTCCAAAAAATTTAAAAGGTTTATTAAAACCTTATCAGAAATACAGCAGCAGACGGAATAGAGAAAAGATTACAGCGCTGGGAGCAGAAGATTTCCCCACCATGTGCTCACCCACACCAGTTAGGTTTCATCTTCTAACCCTTTAGCCCCCCCAAAGTTCTGTCCATCGACTCCTCCTTCCCTGCCCAGGGGTAGAGATCCCTTCCTGACACCCTGAGTGGGGCTCAGGTGCTGCCACAGGAACGAGTGACCCTCCCAAATGTCCCAAACCCAGGGCATCCCTGATAACAACACAAGGGGGTAAAACATAACTATAAAACTTCTCTGAACATTTTCCTTTTAATTGTGAGAGTCAACCATGGCATTACTCATCTGTCTAATCAGCAAGCAGAAAACAAAACCAAACCCAGGCCTGGTGCTCATGAGCTGCACCCCCAGCACAGCCAAATCCCCGAGGCTGCATCAGCCAAGGCACAAACCCTTCCTGCTCCTCCTTTGCACACTAAATGGGGTTTAACCAGGAGCATCCGAACCCCAGAGCAAAACTCACAGCCCTGATGTGTTTAAGCAGCTCCTGGTGCTCCAGAGATTTCCTCTCCCCACCCAGCACAGCAGCCCAGGTTCATGGCACAGCAGGACAAATGCGCTGCTTTAATAAATAAACCATGAAAAACATCTCTGTTTTCAACAAAAAGATTGACACTGACACATAAAAATGTTACAGCTGATCAAGGAAGGTCTTCTGTCTTATTTAGTTTGGGGTATTTTGAAGTCAAAAGTGTGTTTGAGGGTGTGTTGGCTTGAATAATGTGATTAAAATTGCTGATTTAGTCAAGTAAGCTGGAAATACTGAATTTTAATCATGTTTCAGTATGTAGCTTCTAGACATTTCCCTTAAAAATAGTTGATTCTCTTTGATTCCTATAATTTGATACTATTCAACAACTGGGAGCACACACTGGAGCAATACATGTGTAAGCAATTACACAGCTTCACATGCTGCTAAAACAGAACCATTCTGTTAACAACTTTTTCCCGAGAGAAATTAATTTTTTGCTTATTGTTTGCATTAAGTTGCATTTGGGAAATGAAACTCAATTTAAAAAATACAAAACCATGCTTTCATTTAAGCCATTTCATAACATTTTTTCTCCTTGACACCTCAGACAAATAAAATATGTGTATTCACAGGTAGGCACTGCATAGATGTGTTACTGAATCGTCCCTCTTCCCTGAGAGCTGCAAATCCTACAGCTGCCAGACCTCATCCCTTGCTCCTCATAAAGGGAAAGAAGAGTTTCCATTCTAGTTAATTTCCCAGCTCTAAATCAACTACCCAGTGAGTAGAAATAGCTGTGAAATCCCCTCCACAAACCTGCCAGAAGGGTTCCAGCTGTGGAGAGGGAAGCAGCAAATTCCTGCTCCCACAATTGGTTTGGAACCCTTACCAATTAAAAAATATCCCACTCTTGGGATTTTTTTAACCACAATTAAAATAAATTAAAATCAATTAAAAATAAGATCACAGACTCACAGAATGGCTTGGGTGGAAAGGAACCTTAAAACTCATCCAGTGCCACCCCCTGCCACGGCAGGGACGCCTCCCACTGTCCCAATGTCCAGCCTGGCCTTGGGCACTGCCAGGGATCCAGGGGCAGCCACAGCTGCTCTGGGCACCCTGTGCCAGGGCCTGCCCACCCTCACAGGGAACAATTCCTCCCTAATAACCAATCTGAACCTGCTCTCAGTTGGAATAGGTGTTATTGCATTGCCTTGGGATGATGGATCAGGAGAAAGCCCCAGGGTGTGAGCAGAGCTCCCAGTGCCGCTGCTGGGGACGTGCCACCCACCTGCACCTCAGTCACTCAGCTGCCTCACAGCCAAAAAGACAGTGTCCAACAGGAAAAGTACTCCCAGAGGATAAAACCCTTGCCACTACACAAATGAAAAGGTCTTTATTGGGAATAAATGTCAAAGCAGAGCGACAACATTTATTTTCCAGGCAGGAGACACTGATCCTGTGGCAACACAGCAGGGATGGTGTTATTCTTGCTCCTGATTTAATCCCTTTATTAGCTGCAGAAGCACCAGGACAGGCTTTGGTCTCCCATGCCAGCTCTGACGGACACTGCTGTCCCCACAAGCTGTCCCCACCCCTGGGTGCTGCCTCTGCAGCCCAAAGCACCTGGAGGTACCTCTGAGCACTGGCACTCTTTCATTTGGACGCACTCTGTCCATAAAGACGCTTAAAGAGACGCCGAGGAAGACTTTAATTTATAGCCCCATTCTTTTAATCTTGGTCAGCCAGATTTTTTCAGACATCTGTTTATATCTCCTTATAATATATTGGCTGGAGCAGCAGCACCAGGCAGCAGCTCCCTCACAGGGGCTCTGCTGACATTTATAAACCAAAGCGATTTCTCTCGTGTGCTTTATGTTATCAGCTAAACCTTTCCACTTGAATTATTGCCTTGTAACCAAATCACAACTATCTGTTACTCTGCTCTGTGCATGTTTCCCAGGCTCTATACCAATATAAAGCTTTGCAGAGGCTAAAAACAAGATGATAAATTAATAAACAAATGGAAAACAGGACATGCTTCCACCAGGCTCACAACTGAGGGAGGATCAGGCACGTTGTGCACCACATTAGTAAAAGCAGAGGGCTGCTGTTGGAATATGCAGCACGCAGTGATAACCAAAGAACCCCATCTCTCTTCTTCTAGAGCAACCAAATGATCAGCTGTGTTTCCTCACTAAAGGAGAAAGGTCTCATCCTGGGCTCCTTTCCAGCACATCATTCCACATTCCACAGGTGGGTTTGTGTTCCAGGATGGGGACAGGGCTGAGCCCCAACTCACTGCACAGCTACAGGCTGGCAAGTTGTACATCACACACTGACCTGCAAACCTCCCACCAAGGTTGTGCAGTAACTCACTGCACTCCTGGCAGTGGCTTCCCCATCCCATCCCACCCCACCCCATCCCATCCCATCCCATCCCCACCCCTTGGACAAAGCTGACAGCCACTGACTGCCCATCAAGAGGAGCCCAAGAGGGACAGGAGTCTCTCCCCCTGTAGCACCACCCAGTCCCCTTGGCACAGGAATGTCCCCTGGGAAGGCTGGAGCAAGCAGAACAAAGGTGATCCAGCTCACTAAGGCAGATCCCTGGCTCGTCCCCAAGTGAGCATCCTTGTTTGCCATTGTAAGAGAATTCAAAATCTATCAAGGGTTTAAAAACAAGCCCCAGTTATGAGTCAGTAAGTGGCTCTGCAGCTCTCAAAAATTACCTTGGTGTGTGAGCAAGCCTCAGATAACATCTACCTTCCTTTACTCTTTGTTTCTCACCATGCAGGGAGTGAGGGAAAAGGGACTTTCTTTCTAGTACAGGCAACAAAGGAATCTGGAATCAATATGTGAATGTTCCAGCAAACCACACCGGCAGTGCTGCAGGACTGAAATAATCACACTGCCAGAGCATCCATAATAAGTTATCTGATGGCACCACACCTTGTCCCTTAATAAAATAATAATTTAAAACCACCAGGAGACAAATCCCAGCGAGCAGCGGAGCTCCCCACAGCTGCGTCCCCAGCTCCAGGAGCCACCAGTGCCAGGGCTGGGACCTGGCTGAGGCTGGGGCGTCCCGTGCTGGTGGCACATGGGGACACTGTGCCTGACTCCAGCTGTGCCTGGGTGGATGGGATGTCCCACACCAGCGTGCTCAGAGGAAAACAGAGGAGCCAGACCCAGTCTGGGGGCTCAGCTCACACCCTGACCCCAGACTCTGGTTAGAGCTGCTGAGCAAGGAAGCAGCAAAGCCTGCCGCCGTTTTTCTTTCCTTTCTTTCCTACAAAGGCAAATCTACCACTCTCCAGATTGTTTGTTACTTCAAAACAGAACATTTTTCACACAAAAGGAAGATGTGTAACAGACACAGGTAAGGATGAGATGGATTACTGATGGGAAGAAGAGGCCCAGAGCCTGAATCTCATTTATATATTTTTCTTTCTTTCTTTCTTTCTTTCTTTCTTTCTTTCTTTCTTTCTTTCTTTCTTTCTTTCTTTCTTTTCTTTCTTTTCTTTCTTTTCTTTCTTTCTTTTCCTTCTCTCTTTCTCTCTCTCTTTCTCTCTTTCTTTCTCTTTCTTCCTTTCTTCCCTTTTTTTCCTATCTTTTCTTTCTTTCCTTTCTTTTACTTTCCCTTCTTCACTCAGCTATAGCCTTTTGCATTAGTTCCCTGTCTGACACTCACTGCTCCTCCCAATTAAGTGCCACTGGAAAATGTCATTAATATGCTCTATGTCACCTCCTCCTGATAGCTGGTGGAGAGGTTTCACAGCACCAGGCCTGGAAATTCCCCCAGCAGCTGCCCCAGCCCCCCCAGCATTCCCCACCTCAGGCAGGGAGGAAGCTCAGACACCTGTGTTCACAATCCAAGTACAAACTCCTGTGACAAACTCCTCTTCCTGGGGAAGAAATGCTTTACAAATGCACTCCCTGGGCAGCTCCTCCTCCCATGGTACTGCTGGGGAGCCAGAGCTGCCTGCTGAGTGCAGCATCTCCTCAGAGCAGCACCAGCCTGGGCACTGCCTCTCCATTGCTCAGGTAACCAGGGACAGAAGGGGCTCTGCAGGGGATGGGATGCAGAAGGAACCCCTGGGGTGATGCACCATGCCCAGTGCCATGGTGCCACCTCTCCCAGGCACTGCCCAGCTCGGGCTGGAAGAGCTGGGCTGCCTCTGCCTGCGAGTGACCAGCCCTGGTGCTGCCAGCCTGGTTTCATCACTGTTCTGTCTGATCATTGCCCAGAGGGCTGACAAGGACAGAGATGTCCTTCTCTTCCTGGGGTTGCAGAGGAAACTATAAGAGAGGAGTTCTGTCCTTACAGCATGAGCAAACAATTGGCACTGCCGCTTCCTTCTGCCTCCCAGGGCACCCCAATGGAGCAACACAGGGGTTTAGATGGTGGGTGCTACTGCCTATTTCCCAATAAGCATCTCCTTGGAAAAGCTGCTTGGGTGAACATTCAGGGAGAGCAGCCAAGTCCACACACCACACTCACCATGGCCAGTTCAGCCACGAGAGGCAGAAGGACCTTTTGTATGATAAATTCCTGCAAAGGCTTATTCCAGCACACCAAAGGGGAATCAGAGACAAAAGAGCTGGCCATGTGGTGTGCACAGGGTTAATTAGGGGTCAGTGGCCAATGGTCCAAAGACACTGGGGTGGCACAAAGGGCAGGGCAAAGGGCACTGCCCTACAGGGGAGACGCAGAGCAACACAGAGCCAGCCACCAGGGATACCACAACCAATGAGGGAACAGGGAAAGGAGAAACTACCAGAGTTTGGGACATATGGGGAAAGGAACTGGAGTGGTTCATAGTGTTGTGCGAGGCTCCATGGGGAAATTTTCTCTTTCAGCCTAGGTGGAGACTCTATAGCATATTCTTCCAGGGCACAGCCCTGGGGATTGCCCTGAGAGATTCAAAGGATTCCACACCCAGACACACAGGGAGCAGGCAGGGCCTGATCCCCCAGCCACAGACCTTGCAGAGGCTCTTCCAGAGAGGCCTGAAGGGAATGAATTGTTGAGAGATTGAATGAAGAGTTCAGAGCACCTCAACAAAACCAAGGAAGTCTCATGTAAGAACTTCAGTTGGCTAGTTTATCTGACAAACCTTTCTGTGACATTCCAAGCTATGCTAATAAACATCCTGGAAATTGACCTGTCAGAATGGTGATGTCTAAGTATGACTTCTTCTCCAACATCTGATTTTGTTCTGTGCTGCACTGGAGCAGGGACAGAAGCCATCTGAAATGCTTTTGAGCTTGCCAAGGGTGAATCTGTCCCCTGTCCAACATTCAGCACAGCTGCTGGCAGCAAAGGCATTCCTGGGAAAGCCCCAAAGCCACTCTGTTCTGGTACATCCCAACAGCAGGTGTGCTCCTGCCCAGGCTCCTCACAGGTCCCAAAGCAGCATCTCTGCTTTCTGCTTGAACCCCACTTGGACAGGGACAGGGAAAGAATTGTGGAACGGTTTGGTTGGAAGGGACCTTAAAGATCATCCAGTTCCAGCCCTCCTGCCACAGTGATGCCACCCCAAAAGGGCTGATCCTGTTGCAGTTTCTCATTTAGCAAGAGACAAGTGACCCACTGGTGCTTGCTGTGCTGCTGCTCTCCCATGGCTGATGCCACAGAGCTCACTGGTGGACTCAGGGTGTTAAGGGCTCCTCACACCAGGATTACAGGGAGACACATCCCCACAGTAACCTTGGGAGAACTTTCTTGCACCCAGTGATTTTTAATGCCAACCTTGCTGCAGTAACCACATCTTTAAGCACCGTCCATCAGGCCTTCAGCTCAAACACTTGTTTGGCTGAAAAGGGTTTTAGAGCCACTCTTTTGTCACAGTGCTGAAAGGTCTTCTCTGTAATTTGTTCCCCTCAGCAAATAGAATGAAAACCTTTTTAAAATGATGCCAGAATCCAATCCCTCCTCCTGTGATTCAATCAACAGCTAGCAGAGAACAAAGCCTCACAAGGAAGGGGCTCTCCACTAAGTAACCCTTGATTAGAGATGTGAAAGCACCATTCCATTTGGACACTGGGCTGGACGGCGCTCACAACTGGCCCTTTTCCCTGAGCCAGGGCTCTCCTGTGGCACTGGGATTTATGTTCTCCCAGCTGATCAGTGGGTGCTGAGTGCTCTGAATGCTGCTATTCAAACAGAGGCACCCTGTGGGGGAGGCTGGGCTGGGCTCTCTCCTCACACCACCTGCCAAATCCACTTGGCTTCTCCTGCAGCTCCTGCAGCAAGGGGGAAGGAGGGGCACATGAGCCCCTGGGACAAGCAGGCCATGGCTGGCAGTGCCAGAGCAGGTCCCTGTGACTGCCACCCACCCTCCATGGCAGCCAAGGTGACGATGATGATAGTGGTGGCCCACCAGGGGGCCCAGCCTCATGCCCAGAGCTGAGCCTGCTGAACACACACCAAACCTCATCCCTCCCGTGCAGGGGAGCCACAAGGACAGGAGGGGTGTCTGTCACACACAAGGCACAGCGTGGCCCTCCCATGAGGTGCCTGGGCCCCCTGGGAAGTCTGGAAGTGATGGAATTGAAGGTGGAGGCCAGCGAGGAGCCTGGGGAGGAAGGATCTCAGGGAAGGAGGGGTGACAGGAGGGCTCCAGAGGGAAATACAGGGCCTCTGATGGGGGCACTGCTGCAGCATCTGCTGATGTACCTGCTGCTGCTGCTGCTGCTGCTGCAAGAGGGAAATGCTTCCTGTGGCAAAGAGCTCATACAACAAGTGCTCCATTCTCCACCTCCCTGCTGGGAGGGCTGCTCTGCCTTCAGTGCAACAGCAGCAAACACACCAGGAAAAAATAACCACAGGCAGGAAGAAGAAGGCGTGTCCTTTTGTAGAGTGGGCACAACCTGTTTTCACTTTGCCAGCAAAGCCTTCTCCCCAGCTTCAAGGCAGGCACTGCAGTGAGTTACCACAGCCCTGGGTGCAGCAGGAGCCATGTGCTCAGGATTTAATACAAGGCACTTGATTTATTTTTTCTTCTGATACTGGGCTTGGAGTCTGTGAACTGCAGCAGTTTAGAGAGTTTAATCCCACAAAGGTCCGAGCAGAAGAAACAGAGAGACCAAACGTATCCAGCCACACTGATATTTCATCTCTCAAATGGCACACCAGGGTGCAGAGACACTGCAGTGACCTTTGTCTCACCATGTCCCCAAGTCAACATCCATGAGAAGCTTACTTACAAATGCCAGTTTTAATCCCTTTCCAACTCCCTACAATATTTATCCCCAAGCCAATGCTACAATCCATTCAATAATTGTCATTCCTCAGGTCTATTTGTTACTCCAGAAAGCCCATCTGGGATGCTGAAGGCTTGGCTACGTTCAGAGAAGATCAATACAGGATGTAGGCAGAGAAGAACAAGGCAGCTGACCAGGAGAATTGAGAACCTGACAAAAGGAACTGAGGATGATATTAATTTTGTTGGATTTTAGGCATTTAATACCTTTTGAGAGAGGCTTCTTTACTATGATGGAGGTTAGCACCTCCAGAACATCATCAACCATCATGTCTCCCACACGTGTCACTCTCAGCCTCTCCTCCTCTCTCAGCGACTCAGGAGAGGGCCACCAAAGAACCTGGCAATGTGGAGGCACAGAAAGGACACAATAGGGAGGGATAATCCATCAGGACCAACACCAGTGTGAGAATCAGGAGGTTTAAAACAGCCCTGGTTAATCTGTTGTTGGAAACAAGGAGTTAAAGGCTAAAAGGGCTCAACTTGAGGAGGGTAAAGGAGCTAAAAAGGAAACTATTTTCCAGGGGAGGGCTGGGAAGCTCAAGAAGGGGATTCGTGACCAGGCCTCAGCACTCTCTGTTCCTGTCCTCAGCTTCTGAGTCTGTAACTCAGCGCTGAAATTGCAAGGATGAGACATGCACAAAACAAACTCCCTTCTCCCAGCTCCAGCTCGCAGTGGGAGCGTTTCAGGACACGCTGTGCCGCTGTAAGGGCGTGCAGCTGACTGCCTTGGATCCCCTCTGTGCTCGATGGGTGTCAGCTGCCTCCCCTCACCCAGGCCCCAGCCCCGTCCCAGCAGTGGTGCCCCCCAAGCTGGAGCATCCCGGGGCCGAGGGCTCCGCAGGGCTTGGCCAGCACTGCCCAGGCCAGCCTGGAGGTGCTGCTCCCACCCCCTGGCTGCCAGACCAGCAGGATGGATGGGCAGAGCTGCCTGCCAGCCCTGCTGCCAAGGCAGAGCGAGAACAAATTTGGATAATAAAAGCTGGAATAAGGAGATGCCTTGGAGAGCGCGCTGGAATAGCGCTTTGCGAAGCTTCAATTTAAAGCCTTGTTTCTACAGCTAACGCAGCCGTAAGGGACATTAGCCTAATTTCTGTCAAGAGAACTTGCCAACACTGCAGTATTTAAGAGAGACACTAAAGATGTGTTTTGTCTCACAGATAGATCACTGGGAAAGGAAGGAGCTGTGCCACACTTGGTTCACAGGAAAATAAATTGACATTCTCCCTGGGCCTAATTGGTGGATGCTGTTTTATAACCCCACATGCACGAGCAGTCTCCCATTTTATCAGTGTGCAGCTGAGATTGGTGCCAAATCCACTAGAAAGTGGGGTTAGATACAGGAACCCACAGGGACATGCTTCAAATGGGCACCCAAGGACACAGAGCTGGGCATTTTCCAGCCACAGAGTATCTGAAATATTGGGCAATGTCCTGAAGGGTCAGGTCCTTCTACTGATGGTGCTCACCAGCTGAGCCATAGTTGGTGGGGGGGCTTTCAGGGCCAAGGGGAGAAAACTGGGGATAGAAGAAAAGAACTGTCTTGGCTTCCTCAGGACCAGCAGCAGGAACTCACCTGGCCTGGTTTTTAGAGATGCTCCATTGTGAGTCAATAGAAAGCAAAGAAAAGAGAGGCTGTACCCTGAAGCTTTAGGAGAAAAGTGTTGCAAGCTCCTGCTCCCATCATACTCCACTCTGAGGAACTAAAACATTCCCAGGAGTCCGAGTGTATTAAGGCTGGCATGGCTCCACAAGTCCCACGTGCCAGCCTTGGAGCTGGGTTTGAGACATGCCCAAGATAATGCTGGTGCCACGGCACAAAGCCTTGTCCCAGACTTGCAGCTTCTGTAGTGGAAAGTTGAAAATGCCCTTTTATTTGCAGTTCTTACACAGAAATAACAGCCATGAAACCTTGTCCCAGCCTTGGAAAAGAAATCAGCTTGCAGAGGAAGCCTGAGGGAGCGCGACCCTGAGCTGCAGGCTCGAGGGCAGGAGGGTGGCTCTGCTCTGCCATGGATTCTGCCCTTGCAGGAGAACTAAATCACTACAACAGCCAGAAATGTCCCTCGGGAAGGAAATCCTCTCAAAGATAAATCAATAACTCAGTGTAATTTTAGCATGCAGCCAGGAGAACTTACATGGCCAGGAAGGCTGAGAGCTCTGCCACAGAGACAGAGGCACAGCATCATCAAACAGCCCTGCAGCAGACCCTGCACAGAGCACGGGCTCTGGGTGTTCACTGCCAAGCCACGAGGCTGGGCTCTGCATTTTGGGACCCCACAGACCCAAATCACAGGGACAGCAGCAGGGATGTGGTCCAGCCAAACTCCCTTGGGACAAACCCACCTTTCCCTTTTCTCCTCTGCAGCAGCAAGGCTGCAATCATGGCAGTGCTGGCAAACACTCCAGATCCTGCAGGGTGAGACACACAAAGCTCAGCTAAACCAGGCTCAGGAGCAGAGGGGGAGGGCTCCAGCCACAGCCCCCATCCCTGGTCAGGGGTTCCCACCAGCCAAGCCACCCACGAAACAGCACAACAAGGATGTGCCGCAGCCCCCGGTGATTAATGAGACTGCAATTTACATAATTATATTAATGCTAAGTACACTCGGAGCAGTAAGTTCAAGGGAACTGATGACACTGTAGAAGAGCACAGTTCAACACTGAGCAGTAACTCCAGCAAAAAGGGGGGAGAAAAAAAAAGCCCCTAATTATTCAGTAGCTCTTCTCCCAGATTCTCAGGGTCAGCTTGGAGGAGAAGGTGGCCTGAATTATATTTTCGTTTCCAGAACATCAACAGAATTGCTAAGTGAGTTCCAGCGGCAAGGTCAGAGCCTGCTCATTGTTATGCATGCCAGCCCCGTTCCCTCCCAAGCTCTGCCGTGTCGCCTGCCAGTGCTGCCACCACCGAGCCCTGCCACCCCGGGGACACAGGACCAGCTCCTGTGCCAGTGCTTGTCCTGGTACCCAGCACAGACAAACAAACTGCAACAACCAATTCCTCGGAAGCCAGGTGTAGCCTCCATGTGTGAAGGTGCAGGAGCCTGTCCAGGATAAGCCTGAGGAGCAAACAGCTCAGTCCAGCCAGCAGAGGTTTGTGCACAGCCAGCCCTCTCCAGAGTGCCTGTTGGCATAGCCACAGCCCCTGGCAGATGTGGAGCCTGTGCCAGGGCATGCAGAGCTGGGAAGGACTGTGCCCACACACACACAGAGCTCTTCCCCTGTACACCCACCTGGAGCCACGGAAGCATTTTGGAGCACCCATGCTGGCCACAGTCCTGTCACTCCTCACAGGTTCCTCTGGTGCCAACAAGCTCTCACACAGATTGTGCCATCAGTGCTGATGTGCTCCAAGAGCCTCAGTCTGCAAATCCAGCTTTACAGCAGTTACCAATGCACACTGGGCTTCTGCATTGCTTCATTGAGACTTGGACTTTTACAGGGGCCTGGAGTGCCAGGACACAGGGAATGGCTTCCACTGCCAGAGGGCAGGGATGGATGGGATATTGGGAATCAGGAATTGTTCCCTGGGAGGGTGGGCAGGCCCTGGCACAGGTGCCCAGAGCAGCTGGGGCTGCCCCTGGATCCCTGGCAGTGCCCAAGGCCAGGCTGGACACTGGGGCTGGAGCAGCCTGGGACAGTGGGAGGTGTCCCTGCCATGGCAGGGGATTGGAATTGGATGAGCTTCAAGGTTCCCTTCCAACCCAAACCATTCTGGGATCCAATGACTCTGCACCTCTGAAATGATGAGATCTGCCTGCAGAGCTGCCCCAAGGGCCAAGGTCAGTGCTGGAAGCTAAAGGTGCATCATGATCACCCCACACAAAGCCAGGACAATGACTTGTTTTGCTCCTACAACACACAACACGAAGCTGCCTGAAAAGCCAGGGCAGAAGAACTCTGCAAAGACTACACAAAAGAGGAGACCCCACAAGCCTCATGTGACCTCTGTGTCTGAAAACCAAACTGAATTAAATGAGAAGTCACAAGTTTGGTGTCTCAGGATTGCACTCAGAGCTCTCCTGGTGCCTTCCACGCTCAGCAGCAGCATCCAGCAAGAGGGAACATGCAGAAGGCAACTCAGTGATGATTAGGAAGACATATAAAGTTATCCATCACAGAGCAACCTGTGTGCACCTACATGTCCTGCAATACAATCAGAAATCAATAGCAAGATGCAGAAATCCTCAACCACTCAGTAAAATATAAAGAACAATTTTAATATTGATTTTAAAAGCACCACTGTAAAGACAGTTGAGAAGAAGCCTGAGAAAGCAAAGCAAAATGCCTGAATTGAAACCTTTTTTTTCTTTTCCCTCAGAAAGACATTAATAATGGATTTTCAATGCAAGAAGAAAAACTGAAACCCACACCAGATTCTCCTGGTAATAACAGCTTTCTGCAAAGCCCAGCTATTAATGTAACAGGGACGTCCATCAATCAAGCACACAGAAAGTACTTTGAGAGCTAAAAAAAGAGCATGCAAACATCTGCTTTTGGCAACTTAAATTTTGCCCTTAGGCACAAGGAACATAATAAATTAACAGGAGGTTGGGCTTGAACTTGTTTTCCTCCATCCTGGACCTAAATGCTGAGGAAAGGATGAAGGTACACAAACGTGCTGCTGCAGGGATATGTCATGACAAAAAGTGGGCGAAAGGAGCACAATTTCATTTGTGTTTTCATTTGAGAACACTGGTGCAAGAGGACACCAAGCAGGGGTGTAGCATCTCCCTGTGTGCAGTTCAGGGAGCTCCTGTGAACCCTTTTCCACCTCCAGCATCCTCAGCACATCCAAGACTGCTGGAGTGGTCCCACAGTGGAGTGACAAATGTGCCAGTGTGCTCCAAGGTGCCCATGGCTCCCCCTTCACCCAGCTCCTTCTCTGCTCCCTGTGGAGCTGTGGTGATTTTGGCAGCTCCTCGGTCCCTCAGTGCTCTCTTCAACCACCACATCACACCTGGGGTCCATCCACACAGCCAAGCACTGCCTGGAGTATCCCAGCAATCCCAGAAAAGCTGGATTGGCACCAGGGGAATGGCTGCAGAAAGCAGCTCGGGTGTCCCCACGCCTCCAGTGTCTCCCCCCTTGTAAAACACAGCAGGTCAGAGCAAGTGCTGGAGATAATGAACACAATTTATGGATTCCAGCACAGGAGGCTGCAGGCATGGCTGCAACTAAGTCTTAATAAATTCTGAAGAGTGACACCATAAAATGGCATTATGGAAGGCTGTATTTATTGTCTCCCCATGCTTCCGTCTCCAAGGTGCCACGTTACACTTAATAACAGTTTTCTCCCCAGCTGCCAGTGTTGCAAACCCTGACAGGCTAATGGTCGGGCCAGCCCTCCCCAAACACACACATCTCACCCAGTACACAGCTTCCATGGCAGGAACAGGCAAAAAGGATTAAACCAGTGCTGCCCAGCTGCTGCCCAGCCTGTCCCCTCCGTGCTGGCTCTGCAGGGCTCCCTGCCACGCAGCAGGACAGGAGTTTTGCCCCTGGAAGTGATGCAGAGGAGGAGCAGCTGCTGTGGGGTGGTACCTGCATGCCCAGTGTCCTGCTGGGACAGGAGCATCCCTGCCCTGTCCTGCTGGGAACACCAAGGCCCTGCCAGCAGAGCAGCCCCACCTGAAACTACTGCCTGCTGACACAGCAAGCTCCGGGCATGGCACCAGCACAGCCCTGGGGGGAACCATAGGGAACCAGGGATCCTTATGGAGAACCAGAGATCCTCATGGAAGACCATGGAGAGCCAGAGATCATCATGGAAGACCATGGAGAACCAAAGATCCTCAAGGAGGACCATGGAGAACCAGAGATCCTCAAGGAGAACCATGGAGAACCAGAGGACCCCTGGTTCCTGGTGCCAGAAGGACAGGAAACCTCCCCATTCAGCATTCCCAGCTCCACTACCACTGCAGTGTGCACTTCCATGGTTCCATATTTAGCTTTTGGGCCATGCATACAGTTTTTCTGGAGCATAATCTCCACTGAGTTTCTTGTTCTCCCTGCTGGTGTAGTGTTCTAAGCCTGCAAGAAAATCACCTTGAGCTTCAGGCAGAGCCTTGGGTGTGGATGGAGACTTGACAAGTATAAAGATGCTGCTGTTCCATCCCTGCCTGCATTGCCTGCACTGCAGAAGGCACAAAAAAAAATCATGTGAACCATCTTTAGTTCTCTTCAGAATACAAAAAGGTAACAAAAATGCCCAAACTCACATCTATCAGTTTATCAAGTACAGCAAGCCGTACAAACAGGAGTGCAGGTGTGTTTGGCACTCACAGTGGATGGAGCTGAGTGTGAACATCTCCTCACCCAGTGTCCCCCGCTCTGGCCTCCGTGTCCCTCCTCTCTTGCCAGCTGACAGCGACCAGCTCTCCTCAGCAGCCTGGCTCTGCTCCTCCTCCAGGACAAGTCCTTTCCCCTTCAGAAAGCAAACCAAAGGTTTGGAGAGCATCTGAAGAGATCAGTGTGATGAAGGATGATGAAACAGTAGTCAAGTGAAAGCCCCTTGGCTTCTCTTCCAGCAAAGGCTCTGCCCTCATGGACCCCCTTCCCTGCAGCCTCTGACTCCTGGTTCCAGCCCTCTGGACCCACAGCTCCCCAGCAGCTCAGACATTTCCTGCTGCCTCTTTTCAGAGGAGCCCTTTCTGTGCTTGCCCCGCTCAGACTGCAGCTGATGTTAGTGGGGCAGCAGTCAGCACCACCACCAGGGCTTGCAGCCCTCTGTGAAGCCACTGTGAGATTTTCTGTCTTGAAACAGCACTGCCAGACAGTCCCTGATAGCTGAGCCTGGAAACACCTCTGGGATCAACCCCTGTTCCAGCAGTGTCCCCTCCAGCCCTAGGGTTGTGCTCAGGAGGGTCTGGGATGTCCCAGGACTCCATCACCTCTCTTGTGGAGCTGGCCTGCTCCAGCCACCCTGCAGTAACCATTTTTCTGTGTTTAAGCAGTGTTTTCTGTGTGTTTTGCTGCTGGGATGGCAGCACAGCCAGTGGGGCAGCAGCCACTCATCCAGCATTTCCTCAGATAGTCTATAAATACCTGCACTCCACCTGTAAAACCCATCACCATGTGCACCCCCCTTACAGCTCCAGCTAATCCAGATGCAGCCAGGGATAACAATTTTTTTGTGTATTATCTGGTGAAGAACAGACAGATAACTGTAATTAGTAGCACCCTGGTTAGGTGAAATGATAGTGTAATTAATGAAGATCAGGTAGGCTTTGTTTCAGATAAGGAAAGCAGCAGATTCTATCAAAATGTAAATGCAGCTCAAAATCCAGCCTCAGTGATCACTTAGAGGTGCTTTTAGAAACACCACCAGCCTGAGATACAGAGGTTTCGCTTGGGCTGAATGACACATCCTAAAAATAAACCCTGGTCCGGGGCTAACATGTAAATTGTTGATTAGATCTATTTATTCACACCCCGCAGTGATGGGGGAGACTTGCAGCTCCCTGCTCCTCCTCTGGCTTTGCAGGATCACAGGCACATTCCTGTTATTGCTGCTTGCAAGGACTCTGCAACCCTGGGAGCTCTCCAGCAGCAGAAACAGCAGCAATTCCAAGTGACAGGCTGCATACATTAATTCTGTATTCACATAACATCCTGTTGCAAGTGAATGACCCAAGCAAAACTTCCTGCAGTCTGAAGGATCAGGCAGAAAAATCAGAAGAGAGGAGCCTGAGTCTTTTAAATCAGAAATGTTGTCCCTCATTAGAATTTCCAACACCACCACCCTTACTCCTTCCAAAATGTAAACACATAATAAAAAATTAAACGTTAATCTGGCGTGGAAGAGTTCTTTCAATAAATGGGAATTAGCTGTACAAAACATCAGGACAGACCCAAGGAGGTTACATTTCCTTCCCCAGCTTTTGCTAGTAAAGCAGGGCTGGAAAAACAGAGCCATATTTATTTTTTAACTGGGAAGCTTCCTCAGGATGCCAAAGGAAGCAGCTTCAGTAAAGCAGAGCCATTTGTCTCAGTGTGCGTTCAAGTAAGAACAAATGCAAAACCAGCTTCTAGACCTCAAGGAGCATCAAATAGCTTTTTAATTTATGTCCCAAATTCCCTGCAGATTCTGAAATGAACAGAGGGCAGGGTTCAGAGAAAATGCCTCGCTCAGTCAAGACAGCTGGATGGATATTCTGAGTTTTCCTCAGAGGAGAAGGTGCTTTTGCACCAGAATGGAGCAGGCACAGCACGTGGCTCTGGAAGGATCTGTGAAAAAAGCAGACCTGTTGCTTGTGTGACCTATAAATAAATGTATGGAAAACTGAATAACTTAGGAAAGAAAAAGGAGAAAAAAAAGAAACTGGAGCCCCATCTGAGCAAGAGGACAATTTGCAGGCAAGAGCTGTGAAGGAGCAAGTGAAATATTCCTCACAGGAGCCATCTGACTGTGCTGACTGCTGAAAACCCTCTGGCCTTGTCCCTGCCTGCCCAGAATCAGCTCTGTGGAAGTTTTAGTAAGTCAGGCCTTAACCCACGGGGGAAACTGCAGGGAGGAAGGGCCTGAGCAAGACCATGCAAAATGCTCCCTAATTATGGAAAAAGATAATGCTGCAAAACTGTGGGATGTATATGATGCAGACTGAACAGCAAGGACCAGGGATTAGCCCCTAGAGCCAAGTTCTTTTTTAACAACTGCCACACACATCCCAAGGCCCAAATCCAGCAGCTCCTGGAGCATATGGCCACATGTATCCTGGGAAAAGGGCTCAGAAATGGTCATCCTGGCCACAGGCTCAGACACCTGTGCTCCAGCAAACCTTCAGTCAGGGCAGGGTCCGGGTACAGAGACAGCAATGCCAAAGGGACAGATGTGGAAGGAGGTGGAAAGATGGTGCACCCCCTCAGGGCTGGGGCTGCCTCCTTCACCACCAGCAAATGACAGCAAACACAGGAGAGTGGGCTGAAAACACAATGTCTGCAAGATATCTATAGGTCAGGGCCGAATTTATGACATTGCAGAATAAAGTTGACAAATTTAGGAAAAAAAAAATCTCTGCAGGAATGCCTGACCCCAGAGCTGCCAGCCTCTCCCAGAGTGTGTGGTCAGTTACATCCTGCAGCAAACACCAAACACTGCAGTGCCTGCAGTGCCTGTCCCACACAAGATCACACATTTGAAGCCTGAGGGAGTCGCTGTGATTATGTTTGTGATCAAACCTTCATAACTGTTTCAGTAACCCTGGGACCCAAGTCCCATGTTTTGAAAGCCTATTCCCCCAGGAATTTCCCATTTTCCAAGGAAAATGTTGGAGCTTTGGGCCTGCTGTGGCTTGCTGGCTTTGGAAAGAAGAGAGATGCTAGCCAGACTGGAGATTCAAGATAACCAAGGCTGGAGGCACTGCCAAAACATTTCAGAGGAGGGAAAACATTTTTTTCCCAAAGCACTGTTACAAGCTTGAAATAAATGTGCAGACTGTTAGATAAAGACAGAGATAAAAATAGGCCTGTTATTAAATACCTCTTCTTTAATGAGGTTCATCCTTCTAAACAGCCACGCAAAGGTTATTGGAACTATTGCAGAAAATCCAGCCTACTTGCACATAAAAACCAGAGCAAGGTATTCCTCATCACCCAGCACACATGTAAGCACCTCTCAGCAGCTCACAGGCTCACAGCATTCCCAGCTTGGCAGGGAGGAGATAAAAGCAAGGAATGAGAGATGTCTTCCCTGGGAAACAGTCTCTCTTCCTTCAAAGCACTTTTCTCCCACCAAACAATGTACATTTAACCACGGGAATGGTTCCACTGCTGATGTCTGCTGCTATTACACCACCAGCAGCCTGAGCATCATCAAAGTGAAGTTTGAAATTATTCTGAAAGCTGCAGCTTAACCTCCTCCTGTTGCACTAAAACCACTGCTTGACTCTCAGCACCTCATCCCCTGGTTTATGGCCACTCCTGACCACCTAGAATACCCTGCAGGGTTCAGAACTCCACAAACCACTAGCAGGAGTCATGGCTTGGCTCATGGAAACACAGCCCTGCACCCTTGTTTTGGCAGTGCCCACAGCCTAACCCATGGCTCCGTGTTACAGAAGCTCAGATTTTATTCTGGCTGCTCAGAAGCACAGTTAGTTTTTGGCAGAAGGAGCATCCCTGCAAAAGTCTTCTGTAACCAGTTTGAAACCAGAACATCATGGCCAGCAAGGGACAGGACTGACCTGACACACCAAAAACCCACCCCAAGCCCACTCTGCTACTTAACCTGAGCAAGCATTGTAGGGCTTTTCCTCACCACACCAGTGCTGCGACGACACTGCCACTTCTGCAAATGACAGAAGAGAAGTTTTACCTGCATTTGGGGGGCAAAAGCTGGCTCCCAATTCATGGAATTGGGGGTCCCAATTCTGTACAGAAATGCTGAAACCAAGCTGCAGGGCAGGACATTTGTGCTGTGATTCCCTGCCCAGAGCTGGCATCCTTCAAACACATCCTCCTGCTGGAGCAGGGGGCTGGGAACACCTGTCTGCTCACTGTCCCAGCATCTCCTGAGCCCCAGTCCTGTCCTCTCACCAACAGCTGGAGGGAAACACCACTGTCCCTCTTACCCAGACCAGGACCAGGGCATGGAGGATGTGCTTGGTGAGACCCATCTGCTTGGCACTGCCCCACACGCCAGGCAGGAGCAGCACCTGGAGCTTCAGCCCTGGCACTTCTGCCAAGGACTTGGAATTAGGCATAAGTGTTAGGGACACTGTGCTGCCTGTGATGTGAGGATGAGGGGCAAAGGAAAGCTCACAAGGGTAGGAAGCTGAGAGAGGCGCCCATGAAGGCAGCTGGCAATAAAAAGGACAGGCAGGAGATAAATTAAGGAGATGGAAAGCCTCCTATGCTCGAAGTCAGATTGAAAACAAGTAGAGGGAGAACTACCAGGGACTATAACTCAGCTTCCAAGCACTGAACATTTGCTCTCAAGTCAGCCTGGCCTTTCCTACCTGCTGGAATCATCCTCTAGCTCTCCTGTTGCTGGCCAGACAAGATTATACCAACTCCAGAGTGGAGATTCCTCCCATCTGCACATCATTAACAAGTCATTTTATAAAGAAACGTGGAGAAGAAGCATTTCATCTAGTATAGATGAGGTTTTTGAAATTCCATTTGCCTTCCCTCTGTATGCAAAACCGTGCTGATCTGATGAGGCTCCTATTTCCTGGATTAGACATGTCAAACTTTGCAAAAACGAGCATATCCTGGTGGTTTCACTCTGTATTTCACAGCCCTCTCTTGACTGTGCTGCCATAAATATTTCAGAGACCTGCCCACCACTGTCTCAGTTAGGTCTGGGTCAGTGAGAAGCCAATGGTTTGGACAGTGATGAATTCAGCAGAGCAATTAGCAAGAGTTGTTGCAGCTCAGGACATCCCAGCGAGCAGCAGGAGCAGACAAGGTGTGAGGGGACCCTCAGCAGCAGCCAGGTCACCCCCATGTGGCACAGGCCTGGCACAGATCCTGCTGCCTCCTGCCTCCCCTGCCTCAGGAACCTCCTGTCAGCCAAATCAGTGCTGCCTCATTTGGCCACTGGAATCCCCTGGAGGACAGACTGGCAGTGAAATTGGGCTGAGGTACTGCCCATCCTCAGCCCTGTCCTTGCACAACAAGCCCTTCAAAGCAGCCCTGAAAACACCTCCCTGCCGTGGCTGCCTGCAGAACTGGGCTCCCACAGGTGTAAAACCTTGTTTGAGCAGCAAATGAGACGGGAGAAGACCTGTGACAAGCAGGAGCAGCAAAGGTAGCCTGAGGATCCTTGGGAACTGCAGCCATGGATATTTAAATGCCAAGCAATGTATCACTGGCTCCCTGCTGAACATGAGATGGTTTCATCTTTGCACAAGCAGCACCAAAAGCATGCTCACATCAGCTTCACTCTGGCAGCCTGACCAGCAGCAGCAGCTGTGGCTCCTTGGTTTTTAACTGGGAAATCATTGGGCACTGCAGAAAATTACTCTGGGCAGCACAAACAGCGGGGAGTCACTGCAGGTTCAGCTCTGCAAGGCAGAGCTTTAACCACAGCTGAAGGTGCAGGCCAGCTGAGCTCCCTGCTCTGCCCTGAGACATCCATCCAAAGCCCAGAGAGATCCACGTTGCACCGTGCCAGTCACAGTGCCAGGCTCTGCTCCATCCCTCCAGTCTGCAGGGAGCTGCTCTGCAGCAAAGGCAGCCTCTGTGCCCCACTGCTGCCTCTCTGCAGAGCAATCTGTAAATATTTTGATATTTGGGCAGTGGAGGTTCTCACTTGTCCATCTGGATTGGAAACTGGACTCATTAACTCCCAACTGTCAGCTGGAAAAGCTGCCAGAGGGTTTCTGCCACATTAGGGAGCAGCAAAGGACTGCTGCCACGGGGATGGGCAGAGCAGAGCCCTGTGCAGCCCCAGCTCTCCACTCATCACTGCTGGGGGGCGATTAATGCCCTTTTCCTTTCCCAATTAAACCCCTGCCTCTAATATCCTTGCTCTGAATCTTCACAGCAAACTCTTCCCAGAGGAGCCACTGCTGGGTGGGAAATTTCCCACCACTGCTGGGTGGAAAATCTGCTGCTCAGTGATACAACTAGATGGCCAGAGAAATCCAACTTCCAATCATCATCAGGAATGCTGAACAAAATATTGGGAGATTTGGTGCCCAAATAACAAAAGTAAAATATGTCCCAGCTCCCAAGGGTACTGTCACATGGAGAAAGTGTATTCTGAAAGAAAAAAGACTGCAGAGGAAGCACAACTTCAAACAAACTCTGTTACCTGACCATGAGGAGTCAGAGCAGGGGTGTGAACCTTCATTCAGAGGAAACAGCAATCCCACTCACTTAACCCCAAAAAACCTCCAGGTTCCTGTGGACTCCAACCATGGACAGAAGGAAAAGCCCCACAGATGATGCCCAAAAGTCTAAGAGCAGAGGTGCTGGAAGCCTCTCTGGGGCACACATCTCCCTTCAGTCTGAGCCTGCACCTGGTGCATTATTTAGTGCCAAGTGAGAAAGAAGCAATGCCTAACCAAGTGTTAAAGGACTTTGGGAAGTTTCACCAACCTTTCCAGAGCCGTCAGCTCCGGCTGCCTGGCAGAAGAGACAACTGATCTTGCTTCCAGACTACAGGCAGCACAGCTCTTAGGGCAACTGTCTCTCTGTGTTTGCATCCAGACACCTCCTTGAAGTGTGCTCAAAGTGCAAGGAAGCACTTGATCAAAATCCAGCTCACACTGTAGACAGCGAGGAACAAGCGCCCAAAGCATTACAGACACAACAACAATCGAATTTGGGGAGGGATTTGACAGGTTACAGGTTGATGACACTGCTGCAGTCCCAGTGGAAATGTGGATTGATGCAATTAGCACCAGGGAACTGGAAACTCAGCAGAGGAAAACTGGGAACACATCTATAAAAGATGAGCTGCTGCACCATTGTAGAGAAGCACAAAATCCTGCGTGAGGTCAGAACAGGAACAAGTTGAAACAGGAGTGAGATGGGGGAAACACAGCTCCAAGCTCCCTCCCAGTGCTCAGAACGGTAGATCCAAATTCTAAATTCAAACACTTGAATTTGCTTCCCCCAGAGAGACTGGCCTAGTTTGCCGCAGGGATACAACGGGAGAGGGAGTGGGGGTGTCCTGGAGACATGGGCAGCAGAAGGCAAACCCTGAGCCCAGCCAGGCTCTGCTCAGCTGCCAGTGAGTGCAGCCACATGGAAAACATGGCAAGATGCAGAACCAGTGGGATGGACACGCTGCCAAGTTGCGTGGCTCTGCTGCAGCACCACAAGGTGAATCCCTGTGCAGCCACAGCAGCAGCTGTGCCAGGTCAGCTCCCTGCCAGCCAGAGCTGAGCTCACACTGGGAAAGTGTGGCCAGAGGCTACAGGGATGGGCTCATGCTGGCAGCAGGGCCCCAGCCTTGGCTAACACGTGCTGAAGGTGTCAATGCCAGTCCTCACAGGGATTTCACTGCAGAAGAACCCCAGGAGACAGAAACCCAGGCTGGCAGCAGGAGACCAAGGCCGGCTCCTCTTTGTGCCACGTCCCCAGTGCTGGGGTCTGTAGCAGTCAGAACATGAGGCAGGACACCATTTAAGTCTTTACAAGAGTAACCAAAATTACTCTCCTCTGTGAATACTGACAAGCTCCCCACTTCCACAAGCCCTTCACTGCATGTGCCCAACATGGAATAACTACAAAAATGAAGCGGAATATGGCACCTGAGCAGTGGAGAAGGTGCTTGTGAACAAACCCTGCAATGAGGTTTCTAATGATTGCAAGTATGTACATGTTCTGCTCCAGCAAAGCTGGTGGGGATCTGCCAGGCTGACTAATGAGCAGGGACACCACATGCCTTCCATACATAATGGTACAGAAATGGAATATAAGTATATACTGCAGCTCTGTGGAACGCAGGGGCTTTTGTAGCCATTTATGTTATACAAAGATTTACATTTGGAAAAGTCATTCTGCTATATCTGGCAGAAATTTCAAGACAAATGGAACCCATACTTATTCTTTCAATGATAATACTGAGCACAGGATAAAGCTCTTAAATTCAGAGCACTTTATAGAAATTAATTTCTACTTAGTTCACCCTTGTGAGGTGGGAAGGTATTATACCTGTATATACATGAGGACACCAAAGCACAAGGGGATTAAACAGCTCGTTCAGGATCCCAGAGACAGGCTAATTGTTGAAATATGTATGCACATGTGCATCTGTGTGTGTTTGAATGGGTTTGGCCCCTCCAGAGCCTTCTCAGCACACAGAGGCCAAGCTGCTCTGCTGGGCTCCTCTCACCACAGAGTCCCAGGCATGTCTAATGAAAGACACCAACCCAAAGAAAGGGAAGAGATTTCTTGTGGTTTGCAGAGATGGAAATAAAAGCTAGCTTTCAAACAGGTGAGGAACAGAAAAGCCATTGTTAAAAAGCTGTGCAGTGCTCCAGTGACAGCTCCTAATCAGCTTGCCACTGAGCAGCGTCACACCGGAGCACAGCAGACCTGGGAATCCACGTGCCAACAAACGTTATAAAACCTGGCCCTTGACAAATGAAGAGAGAAAGGGCTGTGGAGCCAGTGACAGAGACAGCCCCCCACCCACAGGGGGCTGGCAGCCCACTCCTCCTGCTCTAGTGACCTGAAAGCCCTGGAGCAACCTCTCCCCTCCTTGGACGCTTTGCTCACCACCTCCAGTCCCTGCACTGGGTCACCGAGTCCTCCTCTCTGTGTGAGCACCAGCAAAAGCACACATTGTCATGGGAACAAACAGCTCTTGGAGCGTCTGCAAGGCTCCTGTCAGTGCTGGCAGGTGGGTTCCAGAGGCATGCTATAATTAGCAGTTACCTGGACGCAGGGTTTGCCACTGATCCGTGGGGTAAAACACTTCCAGGTCTTCAGGATCAGCATCATCCTCTGTCCCCAGCTCCTTCCCACTGTCATCTTTTATGTCGCTCTCTTCTATTTTTGTAAGGGCAAACTCCTTTTGGAGAGAAGAGATTCAGCTCATTAGCAATTGCATCTGGGTAATTTAGTGCTGGCTGAGAATACAAAATTTTTTCCCTCACCAGCAGATTTTTTTTTTTTTGACATCTGAGATTCTTTCCACATGGTTAAATTTAGATTTAAAGTATATAAAAGGTTAAACATGCATAACTAGCATGACATTTGTGCTGAACAAAGCAACACAACTTATTTCCTATTCCAGAGCAGGTTGCAGGTTTCAAACCAGCTCTCACAGAGCCTTACCTGTATTTCAGTCAGAGGCAGGAGCCCTGGCTATTATTAGGGTTGTATAACATTGTAAGACCCCATTTTCCCTTGCCTAAAAATATGTCAAACTTTTAACTTTTTCAGCTGAAATTTTCCACACGAGTGGAATGCCTCAAGGCTTGTTGGTTGGTTTGGGGTTTGGTGAGTTTTTTTGGGTTTTGTTGGGTTGTGTTTTTTTTTCTTTTTCTTAAATGCACTTATTTCAGGCTTGGAGAAGATTTCAGCTAAAATAGTTCAGCTGTTTCCAAAACAGGACATGGGAAAAAACACACTGAGCTGCCCACATTATACAAATGTGAGGATCCTCTTCTCCACCCTCTTCCAGTGTTCTCCAAGGCTTTTAAAACAATGAGGCGGGGATTTAATCACCACCTCCATGGCAAGTGCAGCACGAGGCTGGCAGAGGTGTGGGAGAGCAGCCAGCACGAGCGGCTTGATGTTACACCAAGGGAAGAACAGCAGGGAAAAAAATCCTTGCTGTGAGGGAAACCTTGGTGTTCAATGGAAAGCCTCCCTAGGGAGCTGGTGGGAGTCACAAAAAACTCTGGAGAGTGCACAGAAATGACCTGTACTCTCACACCAGGCACTGACTCTGGGTCTGGGCTGTTCTGGTTCCAGCAGGAACAGATGAACTGGTCCAGGCTCATCATCCCCACAGCTCAGTGCCTGCTGAAGGGAATGTTTTCAGCTTTTGAGATCACCAATTCAGTCACCACTGAGGAATTTGAGTTAACCACCCTACAGGGAATGATTAGTCCTAATTGTTGGCAATTAAGATGGAGTTACAGCTCACTTCATGAAGTGTTTGGTTCTTAATCCTTAGGATGTTTTCACAGGGAAAAATGTAAGTAAATTCAGTGGTTAACTGGGAAATTCTGGGACACATTCTGCCTTCAGTTCTTCCACTCTTTGGGAAAAAATGCATGCACATTTTCTGTCAGAATTTGGATGCTCTGCACATAAATATCCGTTTCCAGCCTAGAAGAGTCTTTCTGAGCAACAGAAATGTCAACCTGAGCAAAACACGCAGAGTAGCAACAACAGTGTGGATGTGGCACTTGGGGACGTGGGCTGGTGGTGGCCTTGGCAGCACTGGGTTAAAGGTTGTACTCAATGATCACAAAGGTCTCTCCCAACCTACACAATTGCACAATTCCATGATTGTGGTAACACACAAGGAAGGCTGACAAACCTATAGAATGTTTTTATTTCAGCTGTGGAAAGCGACTGCGATTTCAGAGATGCACGAGGAACCAGATCTTAACTCCTGCTTTTGCTGAGTGCATCAGGGGCTTGGAATTGTTTAATTTATAACAAATGGTTAAAGCTCAGGAACAATCACAGCCATAAAAGCCCAGGTTCTGCAGATGAAAATCAATGTTAACATTTTCTGAGCCAAGACTCAACAGGACTAAAAAAGAGTGAGTGGAGCAGTTATTCCTTAGCTGATTTCCACAGCTCTGTGATTATCCAAGAGGGAGTTAGTGATACAGGCTATTGTAAATTTACCACCAGGCCTCCCAGTGCTGGATCTGTTCAAACACATAATGGAGACAGCTGATGTTTACCAGCTCTGCTCAGGAAAAGTGTGGGGTTTAAACGTTCAGTAAGGATAAAAGGATGGGGCTTGGTTCATTTAAGTGCTACTGTCACTGCCTGGCCACAGTTGCTTTGCAATACCCCATTTTCATTAACATTTCTAGCAAAAACAGGCAGCACCACACAAGTGATTCTTCATTTACACAGAAATCAGCATAACCCTTTCTGGTTTGTTTTCATAACTCAACCAGGAGAAAGACATTTCCTGAAGAATAATGGGCATTTCCTTAAAGGCAAAAAGCATCCGTGTTTTATCAGTCTGAAGTCAAGTGGAGCAGCCAAAACTTACAGGCACTCTCTGTCCCACGCTGGAGCAGGAGAGGAGCACAGAGCCCAGCAGCAGCAGCAGGCTGATTCTGGAGGTGCTGGAGAGGAGCCTGGCCCAAGGAGACATTGCCACCAGCCTGAAATGCAAAGCAAAACAAACCCAACAGTATTTTTTTTCCCATTTTTGCAGGTTTCCGGACTCTTTACACAACACATTGCAACACAGCGTGGGATCAGGGGTGTGACATGGCAGGAGGCACAACACCTCGAGGTGTAAGCACAGGGACTCGTGGGGCTCACTGCTAATGGGGTTTGTGACAGGTAATGCCAAGAACTCATACTGACCCCACAGGGGATGATATCTCTCCTAGAAAATATGAGGAGACCTGCAAGATTTGTTTAAAATCTCTGTGTCAGTGCCATGGATGACAACTGGAGGGAAAAATAAAAAGCCGTGCAATCCCGTGAAGACTTTTTATGCCTGTGCCTCATTTTAAGCACTGAAGTAGCTGCGTTAATTCAAATTAAACAAAACGACCAGCTGTCCAAGGAGCAGGGGCTCATCTAATCCATATGTAGGTTTTTCTTGAGGGAAACAACATTTTGCAGAGGTCAGCAAGGTTTACTCAGTGGTTCCTACAGCACAAGGCTTTCCCTGCTGCTCAGAGCAGAGGCTCAGCCCAGCCATGGGGCCAGGAGCTGGCTCTGACCATGCTCAGGTGTTCCAGGGAGCAGAGCCATGGCACAGACCCACTCTGATGGGGCACAGAGCTACCCTGATGGAGGACAGAGCCATCCTGATGGGGTACAGAGCCACCCTAATGGGGTACAGAGCCACCCGATGGGTATAGAGTCACCCTGATGGGTACAGAGCCACCCTGATGGGTACAGAGCCATGGCACAGACCCACCCTAATGGAGCACAGACCCACCCTAATGGGGTACAGAGCCACCCTGATGGGTACAGAGCCACCCTGATGGGGCACAGAGCACATCACGGGGAAATGAAGGCTGCTGCTGCTGCTGTGGGTGCCAGTGCCTGGGCACAGAACAGTTGTGCCCACCCTGCGTGTGAGCACACACGCGTGTGCCCCCAGTGCCTGACACGAGGCTCGGGATCCACCTACAGCCTTCAGCTCTGCTGGGCTAGGGAGTGCAGCAGCCTGCCAGCACACAGGCTGCACAAGTATTTCCTTTGATTAGCTCTAAATTTACACGCTGCTAAATTAAACTAAATGAGGTCTTTTGAAAGAAGATAGGACTGATTAGTTCCGTTCAAACACTCCTTCATTACTCATCCCTCCATCAAGTCTGCTCCTACTCCTATCCAGGTTTTAAAGAAGTTCCTCCCCTACACACAGTCCGAAATATCTTGCTTTGCTGTCCATCAGGGTGGCACATCAGATAGCAGAGCTCTCCCTCACTGAAGCAACCACTTTGTGTCCCACAAAGCAGAAAACCTGCTCACAGCAGCACCCAACACCAGCTCCTGGCACCAAAGAGCCTCTGCCCCCAGAAGCCTTTAGGGACGTGGAGGGAAGCCTCCTCTCCTTCCACCCTTTCACTGGTACCTTGTCCCTACACTCCACTTTGTTATTTCTTCCTTTCCCTGCTTGGTTTTTGCCAGAAAAGGAAGAGGAAACCAGGAGAGGGACAGAGCAGAGGTAACAGTGCACCTGATGTACTTCTGCAGCCTCCAAAAACTCCTGAGCCAGGGTCTTCCTGAGCAGCAGCCTCTTCCTTTGAGCCACCTCGACCACATCAACTGGATTTTTCTCATTAATTGGCTTTGGAACAGATCTGGATTTCTGACACCCACAGCATGCCTGAGCAATGAGCATCCCCATGCTTAACTCACACAGTGCAGGAAAGCATCACCTCCCAGTTCCTACTTCAGTGTCTCCTCTTTCCTAAAGGGTCAAAGAACCACCTCAAGGGCCCACAGGCCCCTATTAAACCACAGCTGGAGTAAAAGAAAAGCTCCCTGTTTTCATAAGCCAACCTGTGGCCAGAGCCTCCAGCTCTCTCCTGGGACACGGCCAAGCAAATCCAGGCTACAACCAACATCCAGGCTCCTGAGCTGGCACACCCAGAGCACAATGCACAGCCTCAAACTCCCTCTGCTCCCAGATCGTGATTCTTGTGCCCTTCTGGACAGTCCCACAGTCCTGACCTCAGTCCAGTGTGACCACAACACACAATTAATTCCCTCTCACGTCAGAACAAACTAAAGCTTTTTACACAGGAACAGGTTTCTTGGTTTGATTGAGGTTTTCTCAGTTATAAAACAAGCAGCAAAACTGGAATAATGAAAAACAGATGTATCCTTCAAACTT
Organism: Melozone crissalis; assembly: GCF_028551555.1. Taxonomy (NCBI): domain Eukaryota; kingdom Metazoa; phylum Chordata; class Aves; order Passeriformes; family Passerellidae; genus Melozone; species Melozone crissalis. The sequence continues at coordinate 1,658,939 of NW_026535799.1, read as the reverse complement.
TATCTGCAAGCCTGGAAATAAAAAGAGGAAAAAAAAAAAAAAAAGAAAGAGAAATTTGACAAAGCAGTGGCTGAAAGCAAACGCACACTCCCAATAAAAATAGAGCTCACGTGTACTGAGGAGGCTGCTAGCAAATGACAGCACAGCCTCTTCCAAGCCTCCAGCCTCCTGCCTGCCTGGCGGATGACATCTGCACAACAATTAGCACTTTGCTTCAGTCCCAGGTAGGCAGGAGGAGCCAACATGTGCAACAGGGGCTCTGGAGCTCCTGGAGAGGAGCTTCTGCACAGGCTGACATCTCCTTACAGACAGACACACACAGAGAGCAGGAGAGGATTTCCACACAGAATGTTCTGTGGACACAATGAGAGCAGGAGAGGATTTCCACACAGAATGTTCTGTGGATACAGTGGATTTCCAGAAACAACTCTCACAGCCTGTGAAGCAGAAAGGGTGGTCGTGGTGACCCCACCTGCACACGGTTTGGTTTTTTTGTTTGTTTGTTTGGTTTTTTTTTGTTTGTTTGTTTTGGATTTGAGGGCATCTTTGGGGATCCAGCACATACAGCAGCCAGGCAGCAGCAAAACTGGACTAGGAAGGTCACAAATTCCCCTTGTGCAGAGTGGAGGGGTTGGTTTTTTCTCAATAATCCTTTTTGTCAAACAAAATCAGGCACTAGGGGAAGAGCAAAGGGTCAGACTCTGAGAAGTCTCCTCTGCTGGCAGTAAACCTCCTGTCAGAGATGGGGATGTTGCTGGCTGGGAGTTCTGCTCCACAGCTCCAGAAATCCTGGTCTGCACCAACAGCAGCAGAAACAGCCCAGAGCTGTGCTCCCCATTAGCAGGGACATTCCAGTGAGGGCAGAGCTGTGCACAGGGGGCTGCACAGCCCCGGGAATGCAGCTCCCACAGCCACAGGTGACAGCCCCAAGGCAGCCAGTGAGAGGAGCACATGTCACTGATGCCTCCTGCTGCTGGCAGCGCTGCCCTCACAGCCCAGCACAGAGCCCACACTGCCCGTCCTGTGCCACTCCAGCAAATCCTCCAGGAGCCTCATCTGAGCCCTGACCTGCTGCTCCAGGAGAGCACACAGACATCCCAGAGCCCCTCAGCCCCTGTCTTTGCAGCCAGCTGGAAGCAGAGTTCCAGAATCACTGAGCTTGGAAGAGACTGCCAGGACCATTGAGTCCAAGTTGTGCCTGATCCCCACCTCGTCCCCTGCCCAGAGCACTCAGTGCCACCTCCAGCCCTTCCTGGGCACCTCCAGGGATGGGAACTCCAAACCCCCCTGGGCAGCCCCTCCCAATCCCTGAGCCCCCTTTCCATGGGGAAATTCCTGCTGTGCCCACCCTGAGCCTGTAGGCAATTTCCTCTTGTCTTGTCCGTCATTCCCTGGGAGCACAGCCTGACTCCAACCTGGCTCCTCCCTCCTGGAGAAGGTTCCCCTGAGCCTCCTTTTCTCCAGGCTGAGCCCCTTTCCCAGCTGCTCCTCACAGTTCCATACACTGCTGGGACTCTCCAGCCCCTTCCCAGCTCTGTTCCCTTCCCTGGACATGCTCCAGCCCTTCCATGTTTTTCTTGCCATGAGAGCTCAGAACTGGACACAAGACAGAAGATTCCTCAGCAGTGCCAGCACAGGGGACAGGCACTGTCCTGCTCCTGCTGCCACCCCAGTGCTGATACAAAAACACCAATTATCTCCAAGAATAAGCAATACCAATAAGCTAATCCTTGTTTTCACCTAGGGATGACCTGAGGGAGCAGGATTGGTATTACAGCCTTACAAACTGTCTGCAGGTTAACTCAGGGCAGGTTTCTGTCCAGCCAGCCTCACTGAGATGGCAAGGGGAGCACCAGCAGCACACTGTGCCATCCAGCACAAAGCACCAACAGAGCTCCCTCAGTGAGAGCAGGGCAGGGATGGGAACCCCCAGGCACCTCCAGCTGAAGCAGGGCACAAAGCCCTGGCGGCACTCACAGCCTCTGAGGCTGGAGGAGAAGTTTCCTGGGCAACAGCAGCTCAGGGAATGAGCTCCAGCCAGCCGTGCACGGGGGCTGTGGGACTGGAGAGGCTCTCAGGACACAGAGTGCACTCACAGCGAGCTGAGATCCCCTTCACACACAATGTCCTTCCAATGGTGGCATCCAGGGCCGAGCCCCTGTGACAGGCTGAGTGATGTGCAGTGCCACAGACAAAGAGAAGGAAATGCAGCTGACCTGACCTGCAATTTCCCTCCTCTGAGCAAGAGGGTCCCCAGGTCTGTGAGCAGCACTCATGTTTGCTGGTGGGCTACAGACACCTTGGGAGCACCCTGTGGCCAGCTGTCCCTCCTGCTTGCCAACTGCACAGCTACACCAGCAGGAGAAAGAGGAGGCTTGGAGCTGAAATTCAGCCTATGCCTAGGACAGGAAACAGCTGCACGGCAAAGAGAGGATTATTGGGAGGCCACAGAGGATTACTGGGAGGCCACACTCTAATGCCCTTCCCCAGTCACTAGCTGGGTCTGCACAACCCTGTGCTTTCACACAGGACAACCTGCACACACCATCACCCGAGGTCAATGCCCAGGATGATCCCAGCAGCTCTGCTCCTCCAGGCATCCTGTCCTCAGGAAAGCACCCCTGTGCCTCCGGTGAGTGTCCCAGCCCCACTCCAGTGAGAGCCCCAAGCCCTGCCAGAGGGTCCCACCTGGGCACAAAGCCCCAGCCAGGCAGGGCAGCCCAGGGAGAAGCAGTTGTTTTCCAGCCCCCTCACACCTCCAGGATCCCAGTGGAGAGGGTGTAGCTGCCACACAGACCATTCCATTCATGTCGCTTATGAAATGGCTTTAAAAAAACATTTATTCTTCTTACCTGCTCCTCATCATTTACTCCTACTAGGACTCTGCTCTGGCATGTTAAAAACACTCCTACACAAAGGGAAAAGTTGTGGGAACACCTTCTTGCTGCCTACAGAGAACCCACACAGCAAGGAAGCCACACTTTGAGGCTGGTAGGAATAAACTGGGCTGGCTGGGCCCAGCCTGAGCAGGGGCAGCAGGTCCTGCTCCAAACTTGAACCAGCCCACAGGAGGGAATTGTAACACGGGCACAGGGTGGCAGGGGCAGGATAACCATGGCACAAACACATGTTTACAGAGCTTGGCATCTACTGAGCACTCATGCAACCTTTGTAACCGCTGCTAACAAATAATAACAATAAATATTAATAACCCCTCCAGGCTACCTGTGCAGCCATCAGCTCACATCAGCCCCTCGAGCAGCAGCTTGGCCACGACACCACCCAACACAGCTCCGACAGCCCTGCCAGGTGCCAGGAGCAGGACAGGGATGTGTCCAGCAGCAGGAGACAGCCCAGCAGTGCCTGGGCACGGTGGGGGCAGCTCCTGGCACCAGCAGCTTCACCAGCACTGCCACAGCTCCCCCAATGGCAAGGGAGGGGTTGTTGTGTGTTGGATAAAGCCAGAACCGCCCCTTCTACGCGGCCACAGCAACCCTGACCCTGCTGTTTATACAGCTCGCACAGTTTAACACTAAGCATCGTTTAGTCTATCATTTAAATTGACTTAATTAATTCATTCAGCAAGCTGCATTCACACAAAACGCTGCTCTCCAGAGGGCAGGAGCACAGCTTTGAGCTGGGGTGGTGTGAAGGCTGAGCAAGGCTGCCCTCACCCTCGTTAGCGGCCGTGGCACAGGGGCCACGCTCATTAGTGCTGCTGGCAGAAGGGGCCACGCTCCACCGGAGCTCAGCACGACCCCAATTCCATGAGCTGCCTCCCCCAGACCCTCCACGCCAGAGACAGACTGCTGAGTCCAGCATGGGGAATCTTCTCTGCCAGCATGGAGTGTGCAGAAGCAGAGCGTGCCTCGGAGATCAGAGGCTGAATTTATCATTTATTATTTATAAGCAGCGCATCTCTCTGAATTTCTGGCAGCTGTTCTCACAGGGCTCTGCTCTGCCTGCACACCACATGACACTGACTCCGCAGAGCTCTGGGGTTGGCAGGGACCTCTGGGCCCACACCAGAGCACTGGTGCTGATTTGCTCCAATTTAGGACTTCAGGACTTGCCTGGAGATGAGAGTGCACAGGGACCTTCAGGACAAACATTTTTCTAAAAGCTGTCACACTGCCTGACCTCCACCACATGAAACAGCTTTTCCCTTCCTCTTCGCCTCCCCACCACCCTGAATCCCAGCCAAAACACCTCTCATCCTACCCATACCTATTCCCTTCTCCCACTCCTTGCTGCAATTTCCCATGCACAGCACAGACAATAAGTGATGTTTTCTCCCCCCCCTCAGATCTATCCTTTCCACCAGTTCCTATTTGCAAGGTGACACGTTGCCTCACACTATCCCAGGAGTCTCCCAGCATTCCGTGTGTTTTTATCCCCTCTGCTTTCCCAAGCTTGGAGAATCTAACAGGAAAGAAAGCACATGCTGCACTAACAAGGTCCCAGAGAATCCTGATTTCCCACTGCAGCTGGGCCCACGAATTGCCAAAGATTTAACTGGCTTGTTCCTAGCCTCTCTGGAAACAGCTTTTTGTATTTTCCAAGTTCCTGCTGTTCACCCATGGTTCTCATAGGGAATAACAACCTCCTTCCCCTGTCAGATGCCAGCTTCCCTATAAAGAAACTCAATTAAGAGGTTAAGAAACCATGAAAAAAAAATTCCTGCTCAGTGTTACAGAAATATAGTGGTGGTGGATCCAGCACACAACTCCCACAGCAGCAGCCACACCACACTGCCTGCCCAGCACAACCATCCCTGCCCCTGGCTGAATCTCAGTCAGGAGCCCCAGCTCAGCCTGCAGGTTTCCTTCCCACGGGGATTGCCAAGCCAAGGAACCCCTGCCAGTCCCTGCAGAGCACTGGCACAGAGCTGCCCCAACAGTGGGCACGCAAAGGACTCCTCCAGCTGCCCTATTGATCTGCCAGGAGCCACGAGCTGTGAGCTTCATGAAAAATGCATTTTCTCACCTCTCCACAGAGCGTCAGTCGATGGTGACAGCTCTGACTCCCTGTGACAAGCCAGGGGACCGGGAGCAGCAGGGAGCAGGATGGCACACGGGCAGCAAACGTGGGGCTCACCTGCTGCATGCCCTGGCTATGTGCACAGGAATAACATGGCATAGCAGCTTGTGGATTGAGCTCATGGAATGCCTGGCTGGATGTCCAGCCCTGGCTTGGCTCCCACATGCTTCCAGTTTTGTGGCAAGCTCCCAGATGAAAAGGCAGAGGCCACTGGGATCCACCTCGTGGGTCAAACCCAGTCAGGAGCTGCCAGACTGGCAGCAAAACCTGGGATAAAGCCCTTACAAGCCAATCTCAAACCCACCCCTGAAGGGGAGGAAGGAGCTCTCTGGGGATGAACACAACCTGCTGCCACACAGGCTCCCTCAGAACCAGTCCTGGCTTTGTCCCCAGTCCCTGCATCAATCTGGACACATCAGTGCCCACGCTGGGGCTCAGCTGCTCCATTCCAACACTGACACCATGGTTACAGACACTGAGGTCAGCAGCAGTAGCTCCCTGTGCTTGGATCAAAGGCTTGATGCAAGTTTGCTTTTTTTCTGTCCCTGCACTGGTCCTTTCTCAGTGGTTGCAGAGAATGCCTTTGTTAAGCAATTAAATAAGCCCTGGGACAGGAATGAGCATGAAGGGAGAGCTGAGAGATTGCCAGTCCCACCATCCAGAAGTGACTCTTGTGGTCATTGCCGTTTCTCTATCTAGGCATTTCCCACCAAGACTGAAAAGCAACTCTTGCTCCCCAACCATCAAAGCTTCCCCAGGACAAAGCTAAAGCAGAACAGCCAGCCACTGCAGGCAGCATTCCTTCAACAGGTTTTTCCTAAGGAAATTTAAATTAAAACAAGCCCCAAGGCCTGCAAATGCAGAAGCAAATGCACAGACACAGAAAGCAGAAAGAGAACATAGTTCCTTCCCTCTCATGTTGTTCATCTGCCACCCCTGCTTTGGGGAATGGTTTGTTGCCTTTTAGAGCTATTTTAGATGTTACTTGCAGCAATGTGTGGAGAAAACAGTTGAAATGTGATGGTGCAGCATTCTTTTTAATTAAACAATCCCTCAGGCACCACGGAATGGCTCCAGTCAAGCCCAGGACACTGCAGGTCTGCCTCCTCGGGGGGAGATGCTGGCCCCACTCCTCCAGCACTGCAGAAGGTCTCCCAGACCCCTCTGGAGGTCTGCTATCAGATGGCCCAGATCTTCTGCAGGCTTTGTCCTTCCTGCTGCCATCCTGGCTTTTTGCCCTGTCAGCCTCTGCTAAGCAGAGCTTTGATCCTCCAAGCAACTCCTGGTTCAGGGACCTTCTTTCCTTCTGCTGCCCAAACACGAAGGACATGCAGCTGGAGCTCCCCATCACCTCACCTTCAGATGGGAAGGCTTTGATGTGGTACAGAGTGCCTGGATCTGGGATTCCTCAGGTCTCTTCAAACAGCAGCAGAGCCACAGCTTGTGATCCGTGCAAAAGAGCATTTTCCTTGGGAATGGAAGTCATGCCAGCGTTCATCTCCACCTTGTCATGGCAGAACAAGCTGCATCGGTGCTTCAAAGAGCTCCTCAGCCTTAAATCCTTATAAAACGTTGACTAAGTGGAGAACCTGTCTCTGAACATCTCATGAATCCCAGCAGAGGTTATGAAACAGCTTTTCTGTGACTGCCTGCACTGCCATGGGACCCTGCACATGCAACTGGAACCACAGCACCATGGGCTCCCCTCACAGGGAACACTCTGCTGCCCCAGGAGATCTGCATTCACGGGTTGTGGAGAGAGAACTAAAGAGCCAGTAAAGCTCCCAGGTCCCTCCTGGGCTCCATGACTAGGCTCCCTGCTCCTCAGAGCCGTGGGGTTCACTCAGCAGAACTTCAGCTCCATCCCCATTGCCCCTCAGCCACAGCACTCCTAAACCTGCTCTGAGGAAGAACAGAGACGTGTTCTGAGTGGGTTTCCTCCACAATTTTCTCTTCTAAGGGACAATTACTCTGTTTGTAACCTCAGTACCTTCCAGTGAAAGCACTGTTTCTCATCTGGAGCTCAGACCAACAGCAGGAGATCCAGACACTCAAAAGGAAAATCCTTTTCGTGAAACACCCTATAAAGAGCCATTTCATGAACTGGCATATCTCAGTATTGAGCAGCACTGCTCCACAGGAGGCTTCTTCCTTTGACAGTCCTGGCTGTCACTGTACCTGCTGGCTCTGCAAACACCCAAGCAGCAGCCAAAGGACACAGGGACTTTCACTCCCATGTCTTGGTGTTTGCTGCGAGGTGATTGGCAAAGCCAAGAGCTTGAAATCTGCTGTCAGAGCGAGCAGCAGGCTGTTCCCTCACACACCCTCAGCTCTGATCCAAGAGGCACCTGCAGCACCTTCCTCTCTGCTGTGAGACATCAGAACATCCTGAGCAGCTGCCTGTGCATCCTGGTGGTGCCATAGCAGGTGGGACATGGCACATCCACCACAGGTTTGCCACACCACGTCTGTACATGTCTGAGCTTCTCCCACGATAACTGCAGCTCTCAGCTGTCCCCTCCTGCACACAGGTTTTCTACCCAGCCGTTCTGCAGAGCTCCTCCATCAGCTGCCATCTAAATAAAGCTGCTCTGTGAATCCAGGCTGTTTCAGTGACAGCCTCCACAGTGACTTCCAGTGACCACACACATCACACGTCAAGACAAGTTTTAGCACTGACCCCAATGAGGGACTGAGAAATCTCCACGCACCCAGAGGAAGGCAGGGGCAGTTCCTCATATGTCAAAGGGAACAGCAGTGGGAATAGGCCACATGTTTTCTGAGACAAGGACCCTGACAAATGGCACATTTATTGTGCTATTCAGGAAGAAACAATAACTACAGTGGCCTCCAGTCTCCAGCTCTTTTAAGTCTGTACTTAAAGAAAGAGCAAAAAAAGACCAAAGCAAACAAGGCTTCCACAAAACCCTCTGAACAGGCTTTTAGCTGCTGGACAAAAGCGTGGCAGCAGGAACTGCTCTGCATTGTCCCATCTCGTTCCTGTTTCGTAACAGCCCCGGCACTGCAGGCAAAGCACAGCAGCAGCAAAGCCCTGCTTGGGTGCTGGAGCTGCCCTGACTCCAGCTTCTTCCTTGCCACTGTGCTCCAGGTGTGCTCCAGGTGTTTCCCAGGAGTGCTCCAGGTGTGCTCCAGGTGTGCCTGGCTGCCCTGGCACGTGCTGCCTGCTGGGCTTGTTCATCCCAGGGCAAGGAGCAGGGAGCCAGTCCGGGCACCCATGATGCCATGAGGATTTTTTGCCATTCTTTTATGTACCTTTTATGTATTCTCAGTGCCCCTAACATGCACACTTGTAATTCCTTATGTCTGATCACTTACCATAAGCCTGGCATTCTGTTAGGTCAGAAAACCAAATATCCAAAAGGCCTCTCAGCTGGAGGCCAAAAAGCCCTAAGCTATCTTGAGAAACTAAGATCCCCTCTAAAATACATCCTGTAAACTAAAATTAAGCCCATCTAGTGAGAAATACTTTGAAATAGGAAGATATCAGGCTATTCCTTGAAGCCTCTCATTGAGGCATCTTTGTTAAATATGCTAATTTGCAAGGTCTATAAATTGTATACCATGTGTGTGCATTTCAGCACATTCCACCTTGGTGAAGTGGTGCACCATAAAGATCTTTATTAAATACCAAGAGAAAAACCCTTTATCCCCTAACTGTGTCTGGCTCCTCATTTTAAGACCAAGGAAAAGGCATCACCTGGTGGGTTCTGTTTGCCCAAGGGCATAGAACAGTAGCACCCAGGGCTCCATGCACAGCTCCAGGATGATCTCCTGGGAACACATTCCCAGCACACGTAACTCTCTGTCTAATCAGGCACTCAGCCCTGTTTTGGAGGAGATTTACAGAGAGGGTTTTTTTCTCTTGGAAGCAATAATAGATGGACAGCAGGAAAGGGAAGAAATTAATGAACAAATAATCATTCCCAAAGTTGCAAATAGGAGCAATTCCTCACTCTGAGACAACTCTGGAAAACAAGATTAAAATGCTTAGGGGACATATTCTGAAAACTGCAGGTAATAGAACAGATAAAATGTATTTACACTATCTCACAGGGGACATGTACTTTTTATTCTGCTGAGGAATGTAATATTCTGCTGCTCATTGCAGAGCTAAAAGGGTGTCCTAAAAAAAGGAACTTAACAAAGCGTTTTTAGTGGCAACTGGGTCTGATTCCAGAACACAGGCTCTCCTCTGCCCCGCCATGGGAGCCACAACCAGCACCTGCAGACACACCCAGCACACAAACACCATTAATTATCCATGCCAGCAGCACCGTTACCAAGCAGCAGAAAGGAGGCTGGGATGGCAGGGGGGGTCACAGCAACGCTCTCTGCACTGATGTTTCCTAAGAGGAGGAGGCAGGGCTGCCTTCCTCCACTTCCCAGCGCCCGCAGAGCCGCGGCTGCCAGCGAACAGACTGTGCCTCAAGTAGCCGCCAGCAGAAACAATTTGTCATGTGTGAGATCAAAGAAACTCTTATGAGGCCACTGTGCTCCCTGAAGCAGACGGCTACCAAACTCCAGAGGAGAAATCCAAGGAAGAGAGCCGGCCGTGTCAGCCCCGAGTGCTTGAGAAGCCCAGCACACTCCTTGTTGTGAGACTGCAGATCCCGTGCAGCACCCCACACCAGGCAGACACCAGCAGCTCCCATCAGGAACAAGGGTTTGGTGTTTAAATTAGCACTCCACATAGTCTGGAAACTCCACATTCCTCATCCAGTGGCACAGCACATCGCTCATCCCAGGGAGGCCTGAGGAAGGCTGGTATCTGCCAGGTGTCTGGAATGGGCTGCAATGGATTATCACTTGTCTGAGCAAGTGCTTCTCCCCTCCCAGCCAGCACATGCTCTCCTGCTACAATAATTCCCTCAAAACTGCATTACAGATTACTACCTTTTCATTTTAAATAGACTTATTTTTGTTCACTCCCAAGCACCATTGCAGTTCCTCATGCATTGGGCTTGTGCCCTTGTGCTGAGGCCCCTTGCAGGTCCTGTTTGCTGCATAGTCCTGCAAGAGCCACTATAGCACAGGGCCCAGGCATGTCCTTGTCTGTGATCCTGCTGGGCAGAACAAACCCCTGAAGTTGCTGTGGGCACTTCTGCAAGAATAAATCATGCCAGCAGTACTGTGAGGATCTCAAATCACTCACCTGCTCGTGCAAAGACCAGGCTCAAGCACTCCCTGGTCTGCACAGAGGGCACATCCCTCAGCCCAGGGCTCAGCCACTGGCTCCAGATGATCCAGTGTGCTCCATCTGGGAGCAGCCACCTGAGCCCTGCCACAGCCAGGAAAGCCTCTCCTTCTATAGATGATGGATAATGGCTCCATAAAAGTGAGTCTGCAAGAGGCCTGAAGTTCCTAGTTGGGAGGAGATTAGTTTATGGCACAGTGAGAGCAGCCACAGGCAGAAAGGCAGGAGATGCCAAGGAAGGACAGGAGAAGCTGGACGTGTTGCCTCAAGTCACCAGAAACCAACATCCTGCCCCAAACCCCAGCAACAGGACCTTGACACTGCCTATCAACAAAATGAAGTGAGCAAATGGGAAATCTGGCAGCCTAAAGCAAGGAACAAGGGAAGAACAAGGATTCAGGCATGGGGCATTCCCCCAGCACTAGCAGGGCCAGTACAAACCTCAGCTGTGAGGGGTTTTTCCAGTTTATTTAAACAGCATCCGGTGCCTGATGACGAGTTCTATTTATACCCCTTCTATCTGTACCAGGACTCCTCTCCAGCCACAGGGACTGGCAGGAGCACAGGACCCCATCCATTGCTCCAGGAGCCTCTCACCCAGCTCAGAACACAACCCTCAGCCGGCCCAGGCACCAGGAGAGCTGCAAAGGACTCACGGTGCTGCTTCCAGCAAGGAGCAAACAACACAGGCTGTGCCTGGAACATGGCAAGCGTTACACTGAGATCCCAGGGAGGAGGAGGAGGTTACAGCCTCCAGTCTGTCATTTCCAGCCATGCTTTTCAGGCAGGTACAGCTGCACAGACATCAGGAGTCAGGTTCCCACAGATTCCCAGCCTTTGCACGGTCCAGTCTCCAGCCAGCAGCTCTCTGGACTGTGACCCAGCCCAGCTCAGCGGTGGAAAGCAGTGCCAGCTCCAGGCACAGCCCTTGCCCCCAGCCTTTGAAGACAGGTTAAGCAGGCAAAGCCTTAGGCATCAACCCAGGACATGGCTTGAACTCACATCTCTGAATGGAGACTCTGCCTCTGAAAAATTAATGCTTTGTTCAGCTCTCTGCCTTTGAGAGATTTCTGAGAGAATCAAAAGCTGGAGTGCAGTGGGAGTCACACTCACATCGGGTTCCTCAGCAAACTCTGGTTCTGTTCCTGAACAATGGTAATTTCTCCAGACACCTGGAGAAACCAAATCTGCCTCAGCCAGCCCATCCCACCCTGCTCCTCAAATCTGAACAAAGGAGCCCATTAACAGCACCCGTGACAAATTTCTTTACCCAAGAACACGTGTCCAAGTGCCACGCTGTGAGCACTCAGATGGTTCCCAGAAACCTCCTGCTGATGTGGAACACTCTGCCCAAGCTTCCTCACATACACTCTGTACTTGATTACCCCACGCTTGCTGGGAGAAGAGGAACAAAATGCACTCCAGAGCCACCTACTGATTCCTGATTTGAGTGCAACCATGGCAGCAACACCATTTTTCCCTCCCTCTCCAAGGCTGGCACATGCCATGTCCAGTTCCTAGAGACAGGAACCTCACACCCAGCCCTTCTGTTCTGTCATCCTCAGGAGGGCCCATCTGGAGAAGCCATCACACACTAGGTACCAACACAGTATTCAAAACTACATGCAGAACTTGCAGAAGCACTTAGATCACTCACGGCTCCTGCTGGAAATTTTCCACAGTGTAAGAGTTTATTTTGTGGGCAGGAAGAGAGCAAGAAAATTAATTAAGGCAGAGTAAGAAGAAAAAACTCCTCCTAAAGTGAGTTAAATACACTAAAGCACCAGTTGTGAGCAGGCCAAGTCCATTTTAAGGGCTATACATTTTCACTTCCACAGTCTTGAAAAGGAAAATGAAGAGACTTCGTTCTGTATGCATACTGTCCACCATTTGTTATTGTCTGTCCATTGATGCTCAGTTGAAAAACAAAATTTAATTAAACCCCACAGTACTGCATTGCCTGCCTTTGAAATATGCCTGCATTAGTGGATCATTACAGTAAATGAAATACAGCTTCATATCGGATTTTTCAAATAACGTCCTAAAACTGTTACAAATTAAATAATACTCCTGCAGAGAGAAATTAAGAGACAGTGTTTTTAGCAAGGGCAAAGAGATGTTTACAGATGAAGTCTGGAATAAGACGTGGAGGCAATGAGGCAGAGTTGCCACAGAGCCCTTCCAGACCTTGTTGGGAGGGTTCTGTGTACCAGAAACTAGAAAGGAAAGAGTGTGCCAGGGGCAGGCACACAGAAAGGGCAGTGTCCCCAACCCCCCAAGAATGTCTGCATGACCAGAACAGGGTTTTGGGGTGTGCTCAACCCAGAGAGGTGTTTCTGCATGGGGGAGAACTCACTGCAGCCACACACCCTCCACGTCCTCCCCAAACCCGGCCAAAGCAGCAGCAGCCATGGGAGGTGAAGCCTTGTAACCACTCAAAGCATTGAAAGCCTGGACACTCAGTGGGCAAGGAAAGGGATCCAGAAAGGTGCTGTTGTGGCAGGATGACAAATACCTACACAGGGAGGAGAAAAGTAACAGGAGCTTTGTTATCTCGGGGTACGTAAAAGCACAAGTGGGTCAGTGAGTCAGCATTGGGCACAGCAGCAATGCCTGATGTGGAACACAGCAAAGCAGGTGAATATTGTATGAGCCTTACAGCTCTGGCTTCAAGAGATCTTCTCCTTAATAGCACCTGAGCTGATGCCAAGTGTTCTTTGACGATTTATTTACTCCAAGAAATCATTTTCTCTAAATAAGAGGAGCCCGTTACCTCATCCTTCTTCACGTGAGCCTGGAAAAGGCTGCGCCCTGCAGCTCCTGTGGCCTCATCTCCATGGTGATGCACCAACACACACACACACACTGACTCCAGCAAGAAGGCAAACCTCCCCAAAGGAAAGGCTGAACCTCCCAAACAGAAAGGCTGAACCTGCCCAAGGGAGAGGCTGAACCTGCCCAAAGGAAAGGCTGAACATGCCCAAGGGAGAGGCTGAACCTGCCCAAGGGAGAGGCTGAACCTGCCCAAGGGAGAGGCTGAACGTGCCCAAGGGAGAGGCTGAACGTGCCCAAAGCAAAGGCTGAACCTGCCCAAAGGAAAGGCTGAACCTGCCCAAAGCAAAGGCTGAACCTGCCCAAGGGAGAGGCTGAACCTGTCCAAAGGAAAGGCTGAACCTGCCCAAGGGAAAGGCTGAAAGTGCCCAAAGGAAAGGCTGAACGTGCCCAAGGGAAAGGCTGAACGTGCCCAAGGGAAAGGCTGAACCTCCCCAAAGGAAAGGCTGAACGTGCCCAAGGGAGAGGCTGAACAGCCCCCAGGGAAAGGCTGCAGGTGGCAGAGCTCTCAGCAGCACCAGGCCTGGCACAAGGTGTGCTGCAGGTGTTGGCAGGCAGGGCTTCCCTGAGAAGCAGAGCAGGTCAGCCTATCAACAGGCTGGAAATAAAGAAAACCTAGCAAGGGCACCTCTGGATCCATTTTATAGGAAAACAGCACATTTCCAGCTGCTGCCCATGCCAGGGAGCAGCAACTGAGCGACAAGTTCCTGTAGTTCTCATCAGCCTGTGAATCAATTATTTATAGGAAGAAGGTTCAGCATATAATCATTGAAAGCTGTCAACTTCCAGCCCACACAGAGCTTCCTCTGTGGAAAGGCTGCTGGTCTGTGAGCCAGGGACTCCTCACCCCTCATGTCACAGGATTAAATGAGCAGCTGTGACACGAGGGGATCCATTACACTACAGCCACAATGAGCACTGGCACCCCAAGGCACTAACAGCACTCAGCAACATCGGGCAAAAACCACAGGAACACAGCAAATGCAGCCCAGCATCCTTCCTAAAGGAAAAATAGTGGTGAAAGGGCATTGGGAGTGATGTAACAGGGCTGGCACATGGAGCAGCTGGGGAAGGAGACTCTGACAAGGCTCTGTGGGGCCAGCCTGTCGAAGGCAAGGCAAGCACAGCACTCAAGCACCAGCCCAGTGCTCTCCTACCCCCACAGCAAAGCCTCTGTAGGGATCAACAACTCTCAGCCACTCACCTGCACACCCCCAATGCTCTCCATCAGGAGACTCTTGGCTTTGTGCTTCCCAGGCTGTGGCAAAGCCACCCCTAATGGTTAAGAGCAGCACAAACAGCTTGCAGAGAGGATGGAGATTGCTGAGGCTCTGCAGCTTCCGAGGGTGGGAGCAATCCTCGAGTGCCACAATCATCAGGTTGTGGGAGCACGCCAGGAGCAGGGCACACAGAGGCTGAAAACGAGCAGGCTTCACACTCCCAGGTACTGCATGAAACCTGCTCATCCTCAGCTCACCAGCACTCTTTGAGCACAGCCAGAATGAGGTCTGAACATTAAAAACACACCAGAGTGCTGCTCCCAGACTGCTGGAGAAAATAGAGGGAGGGGGATGTCTGATGGGGAGGAGAGGGCGCAGCACAGGCACCTCTGGAAGAGCCCTGCCTCTGCACTTCAAGGTTAAACACCTCCTTTGCACTCATCTCTGAATCTGCCTCTCTTTAAAGCTGCACCAGGTAATTAGAATCATTATAACTATTATTAGACCATAATATCATTATAGCATTTTTGCTACACTTGATATCTGTTGGCTGATAGATATTACTGGTACATAAGAAATAACTGTGCAGAGATTTCTTGAAAATGAGCACCAACATGGAAGACATTAAAGCATTCTGCATTCAAAAAGTTAATTTTATGGAAGGACACTTGAAATAAAAATCCTAAAATTAGGTTAAACCTTTAAAACCTGCCGTTAAAGGAATTATTTGGGCTTTAAGTAGGCAACCATTTAAAAAATCCTGAGTTTTATTTAGATGCTGGAAGAAATATATGTGGCTTGGTATCTCCTTCAGATCAACATATGCATCTTTTTCCCATCTACTCCGGAGATTTCTAAATCATCCTTCCATCTTCCTTTCCCTCTCTCTGCAGCAGGCACTTGAATTATTTGGGCAGAGTCTGACTGCACAGGAAACCAGTATAATCAGGGCTCTTACAACCTGCTGTCTGCAAATCCTATAGAATTGTCAGCAAACAGACATCCAGAATAAAATACAGCTTCCTGCAGCCCATGAAGCCCAAAGGGCTTTGCAAACTAGACTTGGGATGCAATTTATCCACCACTGAGATTCAGCTGTAATCCAGAGTGGAACACAACCTTTCCATCCATATTTAACTACAGCACACAGCCCCCTGGAGAAAAGTGAGGAAGAATCCAACAGAAGCCATAGGAAGGTTTTAGGGAGACTGAATTTTCTGCCCTGGAACTGAAATTAGGTCAGGGCATCCACCAAGTTGGACACAATGATGCTTGTAGGTGCCTTCCAACTCAGAATATTCCATGATTCCATGACTCTACCATCAGCCACAGACCAATAGAAAGAGGGCACAGCATCTCCATCCTGTTGATGGTGTCCCTGAAGCACAGCTGGATTGAACAGCTGGGTACCACAAGTTACCAGCCTGGAGAGGAGGAAGACATGAACACCCTGTGTTGTCCTTAAATTCAGTGGGGCCCAAATTTCGCCCCACAGTTACACCCATGTGCAAAGAAAGATGGAATAGCACTTCAGAAAAGGACCAATTCTTGAACCTCAGGTATCTGAGCCCAGCAGCTCAGTACTCACAGAACTCAGGGAGGGTAGAGCTAGGCAGAGATGTTTGCTCCAGTGAAATCTATTTCAGCTCTTCCTTAAGCAGTTGGCACTGAGGTGACAGCAGAGGCCTGGTGCAGTGAGGTGTCCTGCAACCACATCCACCATGACACACTATTTAGGAATAAAAATGAGCATCATTAATTTCTCCAGAGCAGGTAGTTTTATCTTTTCCAGAGAAGAGCAACCACACAAGGAACTTGGAATTGCTTGAGGAGAAAAATGCATTTTTGCTATCTTAGCCACATACAGACAAGCCCAACTCTCACTGAGGAGAGACTTATAGAGAGAAAAGGGGAGCAGGAGATGCTGGACACAACTTCCCCCATGTACAGCCCACTGCTGAGGCAGCTCTGAACGGGAAGCAGGGCTGAGGATTGTCTCAGAGCTGTGACAGCCCCAGCAAGCATCAGCAAGAAGCCCCAGGTGAACAAAGTTCCTGAAAGCTCTTAAAAATCACCTCAGCCTTCAGAAGGAGAGCACAACACAATCCTCCCCTACAGAGACCTGCCCATCACACCTCTCACCAGCACAAAGCAGGTTTTTCACTCTATCCATCTGATGCTTTCAATAGCCAGAGGAGCTGGGTCTGGAAAAGCTCACCTTCATGAGGCCCAGTGCTCATTAATAAGAAAAAAAAAGACCAACCAAAGCAACTCAACCCCACACACTTGAGGGGTAGCCATCAGCAATTCCCTGTCACCACAAGAGAAATCCTTGTGTATGAGCCCCAGGAGCTCAGCCCAGGTCTGCTTCTGTTCAACCTTTCCATTAATAGTTTGAACAAAGAAGAGAAAGCACTTTTATAAAACCTGAAAGGATGCCCAGGAGTTAAGAGCTGGAGGCACTCTGGAGGTCATGATCGGAATTGATAAACTGAAGAAAAGTTCCCAAAACACCAACAAATCAATAGAAAGAAAAGCAAGGAAAACAATGCAAAGAAGCGTATTTGGAAACAGCACAAACAGAGATCAAGCACACAAACAGAGTCCAGGGGAAAGTTCTCCAGACAGAGGGAACCTGAGGAAAATTGGGGACCAGACTAAATGTGCCAGCACTGTGACACCACAGCTCCAAAGAGCTGAACTCCCCTCTGTGATCCAGAAACATAAAATACCCAGTTCTGGGCTCTGTGCTGGTATCAGCTCTGAGGTACACACAGACCAGAGGGTCTGGGCAGCCAGCAGAGCAGTCAGCAGTATAAAACATGCTGCCCTATACCAGCTGTGGAGGGGTTTCTCCATCCCTGCTCCCTCCAGGGCCAGTCCCAGCTCTCAGATTTTAACAGGGTTTACTCACAAGGAAAACCAGCCACAGGACTCCCCACTCTGTGAGGGCAAGACACAAACTGGCTGCTCAGTTTGCTGCAAGGACAAGTTAGATGGGCTGTCAGGCTCTGAGAGTGGGATTCCATCAAGGCCCAGAGGGAACTGGGCCCTGTCCAGATCTGCACTACCATCCACCACTGCCCAGCCTGGAGCCAAGCATCTCTCCCCTGGCTCAGGACAGGGGCACGGACAAGGAGGCTGTTCCAGCCCTGTATTTCCTTTTCGCATCCTCCATCTGGCTACTCCTGCAGCAGTGACAAAGCCAAATGAACAGCCTTCTCTTCCCCAAAATACAACAGAACTCCTCATCCTGCTGAGGGGCACCCACACAACACAGAGCCAGCACTGCTGTGACCGTTTCCATTCACGCCTTCCTTATCCCTCACTAACAGAGCTCATCAAGCTTCATTTGCCACCTGCTGCTGCAGCAGAGAAGCCAGCAGGGAATGGGATGCTGCCCTGGGGGAGGGCACGGTTTCCTAGCTTCCCTCCTCCCCTTCCACCCCACTGACCTCTGCAATGCCTGAAGCCCACAGGGGCCATCACCCAGCCCTGCCCACCCCAGACACCTTAATTTGAGGGGACAGTTGTTAAAAGCCATTGCCACAAGGTGTTACAAAGCAGGTGACACCAGAACACAGCTGCACCAAACCCAACCAGCAGCTTGGGAGAAACCCAGCGAGGGGGCAAAAGCTACAAATCTCATGCAAAAGCAGGGCTTAGCTCTCAGGAACGTTTCACATTTCCCAAAGACTCAGAGGGATTTGGGGTTTTGCTGAGCTGCCTCGTGAACCACAGCCAGAATGGATCTCACGGTGAGCAGGCGCCGTCTCCCTTGGCAGGGCTGCTTCCCAGAGATCCCCAGCCTTGTGTCACTTCCCACTGCAGGTGCTAAGAATATCTGCGTGCTCATAAAAAATAGCAACCAGCTATTGAGAACTTATCAACAAAGTGCTCCACAAATCTTAATTAAAGCTGATTCACCTCCCCCACGAGCCCGAGTGGAGCATTATTTCTCAGAGGAGAACACTGGGTGTAAGAGCTGAGGTGGGTTACAAAAGCCACGGAGGGAGTCAGTAGCACAGAGGATTAGCACATGGAAAGGCTGACTATTATCCCTAAATTTATCCAAATAATCCACTGCCTCACAAATTCTCAAGGTATGGCTGCTGTGCATTCAACCCCATCTGCTCAACCCAAGCAGAAGCAGAGACAGGTGTGGGGGTGCTGGAGTTTGCCAGGTGTTTTATTGCTCAGGCTAAAGGAATTCTCCACTGTAAAAATGAAGAAGGTGGTGGCAGTAGCACCAGCCCTGCTCTTGTGCTGCTTCAGGACACAGGGACAACACTGTGGGTTCAAAGGCTGTTCTGACAGTTCACCAGGAATTGTTTCCAGCTGATTTGTTACCAAGAATCATATTTGTATCCTTTCAAATTTAGTAAATACATGGTCACACAGACAGCAGCCTCCAGGAACTTGCAACACTGCTCTCCCACCTCTGGTAGCTGGACTCCTACACTGAAGTTTCTGGGACAGCATTTTGGATACTTCCACCACAGAAATACCCTAGAGGCTGCTGAAAAACTAAGTGGATCAGGCTGGGTCATTTTAAGGCAGGATTAGGGGAAAGAAAAGACAGAAACTTAGAAGTGCATCCCTTAACAGTGCTACTCCCAGAGAACAAATGAATTCAAATGATCACAGGGAGCAGGAGCACTGCGGCAGCACGTTGGGTAAATGACAGGGCATGTCACCATCTTCTAACATCCTCTGGACACTTATCTGCACTTAAAAGGCTCCTGCCAGGCCGTGCACGGACCAGCCTCTTCCACAGACAGCTCCACTACAGAAATGCCTCTGCTGATCACCCTCCTTTGGCAGGCACACTGAGCAGCACCAGCGCAGACAGCTCTGCCTCTGCGCTGCACTCAGACAGGGTTAGTTCTAGCAAAGAAACACTGCAGAATAAATAACTTAAGAAATTGTGTCTATAGAGCTTGGTGTAAACCCAGACCCTCCTGAAGGTGGGCAGCATCAGAGCTCTGTGAAAGGTCACTGCTAATGCAAGTGTTAGTCAACCACTGAACTTAAACATTTTACGGCAACATTCAAAACAGTGTTGATATACAAAATCCCATTTGCTCAGCGTTCTCCTTCCTGGCCTTGTGGAATGCATCGTTTCAC
The DNA here is from genome assembly GCF_028551555.1 of Melozone crissalis. Taxonomy (NCBI): domain Eukaryota; kingdom Metazoa; phylum Chordata; class Aves; order Passeriformes; family Passerellidae; genus Melozone; species Melozone crissalis. The sequence continues at coordinate 1,639,505 of NW_026535799.1, read as the reverse complement.
CAGTTCTCCTGCCAGAAAACCATATGCGGGCTTGTACCAAAACAATTAAACCAGTTTTAAAATTCAGACCTCGTGTTACAGAGCGCACACCCTGAAGAAACATCCATTTTAATATCCCAGAGCTACTTCAATTTTTCCAGCACGTTTTTATTCCACAGCTGCCTGGGCACACAGTAGGCCAGAGGTCACGCAGCCTCGTGCTCCAGGCAGGATCCAAACTGTGCCCGTTGGGGGAAACTCACGTGTAAGATTTTTGTTTAAAAGCCCTGAGTGTAAGGGTCCCCTGCCCTGCTCCGACTGTGTGCCTAAGTGCCCCTCACAGGGCACGCGTTTGCTACAGCACTCCAGCCGCACAGGCTGCCCGTCCTGCCGGGCCTCCTGAGCCTCCGGGGCTGCACACACAGCGTCCCCAACGGCCCGGCCACAGCCAATGAGGGGAACCGGGCCGGCGGGCAGCCTCCACCCGGCAAGGCCTTACCGCCGGGTCCGCTCGCGCGAGGGCAAAGCAGGGAGGCAGCAGTGGGTACCCCCGGGCTGGGACCAGGGCTCCGTCCTGAATCGCAGATCCCTGACCCGGAGCTACACCCCGGCCCTCACGGGCCGCCAGCACCACCACCCCCTGCTACCCCCCCACCCCGACTCACCGCTCCGCACTGCGCACGCGCCGCCCGGCCCCAGCCGCCCCGCCCCGGCCCCGCTCTAGCCAATTAACGCCGTCCTTGCACGAGCTCCTGCCATTGGCCCCGCCCCTGGCCCCGCCCTACTCACTCAGCACGGCCCCACTCTTGGCCACACCCCCTGACCCGTGCCTGTCTGTCAGCACCGCCCTTCTTCCCGCCCCCTGGTCCTGGCCCCTCCCCCTGATCCTGGCCCCGCCTGTCCCCTGTGAGGCGGCGGTGGCGGCGCTGTCTTGGCCCCGCCGTGTCCCGGACTAGATTCGCTGGCCTGAGCCTGAGCCTGAGCCTGAGCCTGAGCCTGAGCCTGAGCCGTGTCCCGGGCCGATCTGAGCCACGTCCTGGGCTGAGCCTGAGCCGTGTCCCGGGCCAATCTGAGCCACGTCCTGGGCTGAGCCTGAGCCGTGTCCCGGGCCGATCTGAGCCATGTCCCGGGCTGAGCCTGAGCCTGAGCCGTGTCCCGGGCCGATCTGAGCCGTGTCCCGGGCTGGGTTAGCCGGGCTGAGCCGTGTCCGCTGCCCTGGGCTGCGGGAGCCTCCCTGGTTGTGGGAACGGCGTGTCCCGGGCAGCAACGCCATCCTGGAGGATCTGTCCCTCAGGAGTGAATACCTGCTTTGGCGCGCCTCTGTGCATCGTGTTAGGTTGGACTAATGGAGGAATTTCTCCGTGGAAAGGGTGGTCCGGCCTTGGCAGGGGCTGCCCAGGGAGGTGTTGGAGTCTCCGCCCTGCACATGTCCAAGGAAGGGCTGGAGGTGGCACCCAGTGCTCTGGGCTGGTGACAAGGTGGGAATATCTCGGATGGATGCCTGGGATCAAGAGGGAATATTTGCAATGATCTGGAGATATTGGCTTTACACATCACATCATCCCTGCCACAGGCTGCTTCAGCACCCCCTTTATTTTTCACAGGTTTTGAGGAAGGTAGTGAGGTTTCAGGTAAACACAAGGGTGTAAATTCTCAGTCTTGGCACCCCTGGTTGATGCTGAAATGAGGTGAGAAAGTCAGAGAAGGCACAGGGAGCTCACTGGTCCCCTCACCTCATTCACTCAAAGCACTCTGCTGATTAAAATCATGCCAAAGCATTTCCCACCCCTCTCCCAACTGCAACTGAGTGATGGCATTGCAGAGATGATGGAAAATCAGCCACGAGCTGTGCAGCCCTCCCTGGTGAGGGCTGGGCTGTGGCTGAGGAACAGGCCATGGGATCCACTGCACAGCAGCCAAAACCAATGTGCCAGCCCCAAAATTAAACCTGCAATGCTTAATCATCTAGTGAAAGATGCTCAGTGACATCAGGGGACCTGTCCCTGGGCCACTGTCCCCACGGCTCTCGTCACCCATGCTGTGTTTCACTGCTGGCACCCACAGAGATCCTGGAGGCAGGAGATTGACTGTAAGCAAATCTCAGCTCTCCTTGCCAGTAATTGAATATTTTCAATCTTTCCAGGTTGGTTGTAAACATCTCAAAAACATAATCTGGAATCAAATCCCTCAAAGCCTGTCAGGAGTGCACCAGAGCTTTATAGATGTTTATGATTTTTGTTGAGGTTTATAGTTTCTCAGGCAGCTACGTGATTGCTGCCTGGGTGTAACTCCTGGCTTTTGGATGGGGGAAGTACTGCTGTACTTCATTGTCCAGGTTTAGGGCAAATTTGTTAAAGAATCTGCAAAGGACGCCCCCTCCAGAATGCAAAACCCACACGGCCCCTCCCCCCCAACCGGTTCGGGAAAAAATTCCTCGGAGAGAAGTGGAAAGAACCTGTTTATTTGACTGGCACAGCACCCCCCGCACACAAAATGAACAATACCAGCTGACACCACTCTGAGAAAGATGACAAAATCAGAAAGTCTCTTTCGGGGTGGTTGCTCTGCTCTCAGTCCCTCCGGCGCTGGGCCAGCTGCTGCAGCCAAACCTTCGGTGTTCCCGGGTCCCAGTCCGGAGCAGGTTCGAGATGGTCACAGGAACAGGAGAGGAGAAACAGTCCAGGAAGGAATTTGGACTGTTTAGCTAAACTAGCTAATAAGCAGAAGCAAAAGCGAGAGCAGAAGCAAGAGCAGAAAAGCAAGCAAGCAAAAGCAGCAAGCTACGAGCTAGAAGTGAAAACAGCCCTATGTACTGCCTTGTCTCTGTGTCCTGATAAGGGAAACCCAAACAAAACTTCCACTTTTCAGAGCCAGTCTTAAAGGCACAGAACGGATGAATGGGGATACAAGCATCATAACGTCACCCCAGGACATTCCACCCCTTATCCCCATATCATCAACATATTACAACACATCATGCATTATTCACACAAAGTTTCCATCTGTTTCCCCAAAGTTACAAGCAATACCCATTATGCCTTCATCATATCCCCACACTGGACCACTGAATCCAGGCCCTATATTACAGAGCTGCAGGATTCCCCCTTTTCACTTTAGTCACTTAAAGCTCCATCTATCACTTGCTCAGACCTTCGACACTTTCACATTTCCTTCTCCATCTTCCACTTGCCCAGACCTTCAACTCTTACACATTTCCTTCTATCTCATGTCTGTATGATTTAATGTACAGACAATGGCCATAACATCCAATGAACAGTGATATTGCATATCATTCTATCCCACAATCAGATCTCCCTGAGGTACACATCGTGTTGTTCCATCTCTTTGCATTATCCACCACGTGCAACCTGGTCCCTGAGCAAAGACAACCCCACGAATGGGTTTGTCTCTACTCGAGGCAGAGTTGATCCATACAGTCTTCCCTAACAAACCTCTGATATGTACCACTGGGACTTTGTCTCCTTCTATTACATTCAGGGACTCAGACTGGGCAGGACCTGCTCGGTTGGTGGAACCTCGGATGTTGACTAACCAGGTGGCCTTTGCTAAATGCTGCTCCCAATTCTTGAAAGATCCCCCACCCAAAGCTTTCAACTGGGTTTTTAGTAGTCCATTGTACCTCTCCACTTTCCCTGCAGCTGGTGCATGGTAGGGGATATGGTACACCCACTCAATGCCATGTTCCCTAGCCCAGGTGTTGATAAGGCTGTTCTTGAAATGAGTCCCGTTGTCTGACTCAATCCTCTCAGGGGTGCCATGTCTCCACAGGACTTGCTTTTCAAGGCCCAGGATGGTGTTCCGGGCTGTGGCATGAGACACAGGGTAGGTTTCCAACCATCCAGTGGTGGCTTCCACCATGGTCAGCACGTAGCGCTTGCCCTGGCGTGTCTGGGGCAGTGTGATGTAGTCAATCTGCCAGGCCTCCCCATACTTGTACTTGGACCACTGCCCACCGTACCAGAGGGGCTTCACTCGCTTGGCCTGCTTGATGGCAGCACACGTCTCACAGTCATGGATAATCTGAGAAATACTGTCCATGGTTAGATCCAGCCCTCGGTCTTGTGCCCATTTATAGGTGGCATCTCTGCCCTGGTGGTCTGAGGCATCATGGGCCCATCTAGCTAGGAATAACTCTCCCTTATGTTCCCAATCTAGGTCTATTTTGGACACCCCTATCTTTGCAGCTTGGTCTACCTGCTCATTGTTCTGGTGCTCCTCATTGGCCCTACTCTTGGGTACATGGGCATCTAAATGGCGGACTTTCACAGGTAGCCTCCCTACCCTGGTAGCAATGTCTTTCCACTCATCAGCAGCCCAAATTGGTTTCCCTCTACGTTGCCAGTTAGCCTTTTTCCACCTCTCCAGCCATCCCCACAGAGCATTGGCTACCATCCATGAATCAGTGTAGAGGTAGAGCTTTGGCCACTTCTCTCTCTCAGCAATGTCCAGGGCCAGTTGAACAGCTTTGAGTTCTGCAAGTTGGCTTGATCCACCTTCTCCTTCGGTAGCTTGTGCAACCTGTCGTGTGGGGCTCCATACGGCTGCTTTCCACTTCCGGTTCATCCCTACGATGCGACAGGAACCGTCAGTGAAAAGAGCGTAGCGTGTTTCCTCTGGTGGCAGTTGGTTATAGGGAGGGGCCTCTTCAGCACGTGTCACTGGTTCTTGTTCCTCTTCATCTGTGACACCAAAATTCTCACCTTTGGGCCAATTTGTAATGACCTCCAAAATCCCAGGGCGATTCAGTTTACCTATACGGGCGCGCTGAGTGATGAGAGCAATCCACTTGCTCCATGTAGCACTGGTGGCATGGTGAGTGGAAGGAACCTTGCCTTTGAACATCCACCCCAGCACCGGTAGTCGGGGTGCCAGGAGGAGTTGTGCCTCAGTGCCTATTACCTCCGAGGCAGCCTGGACTCCTTCATAGGCAGCCAGGATTTCTTTCTCTGTTGGAGTATAGTTGGCTTCAGACCCTCTGTAGCTTCGACTCCAAAATCCCAGTGGTCGACCCCAAGTCTCCTCAGGCACCTTCTGCCAAAGGCTCCACGACAAGCCATGGTTCCCGGCTGCTGAGTAGAGCATGTTCTTTACCTCTGGTCCTGTCCTGACTGGGCCAAGGGCTACTGCATGAGCAATCTCCTGCTTGATCTGGACAAAGGCTTGCTGCTGCTCAGGGCCCCACTGGAAATTGTTCTTCTTGCGGGTGACCAGGTAGAGAGGGCTCACGATCTGACTGTACTAAGGAATATGCATCCTCCAAAAACCTATTGCACCCAAGAAAGCTTGTGTCTCTTTCTTATTGGTGGGTGGAGACATTGCTGTGATCTTGTTGATGACATCTCTAGGAATCTGACGCCGTCCATCTTGCCACTTCACTCCCAGGAATTGAATCTCACGAGCTGGTCCCTTTACTTTACTCTTTTTAATGGCGAAACCAGCTCCCAGGAGGATCTGGATGATTTCCTTCCCTTTCTCAAACACTTCCGCAGCTGTGTTCCCCCACACAATGATGTCATCAATATACTGCAGATGTTCCGGAGCCTCTCCCCTTTCTAGTGCAGTCTGGATCAGTCCATGGCAGATGGTGGGGCTGTGCTTCCACCCCTGGGGCAGTCGGTTCCAGGTGTACTGCACTCCCCTCCATGTGAAGGCAAACTGAGGCCTGCATTCTGCTGCCAGAGGAATGGAGAAAAATGCATTGGCAATGTCTATAGTGGCATACCACTTTGCTGCCTTGGACTCTAGCTCATACTGGAGCTGTAATATGTCTGGCACGGCAGCACTCAGTGGTGGAGTCACTTCATTCAATGCACAGTAGTCCACAGTCAATCTCCATTCTCCTTCAGATTTTCGCACAGGCCAAATGGGGCTGTTGAAGGGTGACTGGGTCTTGCTGACCACCCCTTGGCTCTCCAGCTCTCGGATCATCTTATGGATGGGGATCACGGCATCTCGAGTGGTCCTATACTGTCGTCGATGCACTATGGAAGTGGCAATTGGCACTTGTTGCTCTTCTCCCGTCAGGCATCCTACTGCAGATGGATTCTCAGACAACCCAGGCAAGGTGTTCAATTGCTGGATGCCCTCTGTCTCTACAGCAGCTATTCCAAATGCCCATCTGAGTCCTTTTGGGTCTTTGAAGTACCCACTCCGAAGGTAGTCTATGCCCAAAATACATGGGGCCTCTGGGCCAGTCACAATAGGATGCTTCTTCCACTCATTTCCCGTTAGGCTCACATCAGCTTCCACCAAAGTGAAATCCTGGGATCCTCCTGTCACACCAGCAATAGAAACAGACTCTGTCCCCACATGTCTTGATGGGATTAATGTGCGTTGCGCACCAGTATCGACCAAAGCTTTGTACTCTTGTGGCTCCGATGTGCCAGGCCAATGAATCCACACAGACCAGAAAACACGATTTTCCCTGGCCTCTACCTGGCTAGAGGCAGGGCCCCTCTAAGCCTGGTTATCCTTCTTTCCCTGGGCGTATGTTTTGGATGTTCCTTCGAGAGGATCAGACATGTCATCATCATCATACCTGGCCGGTCGGCTACGGGCAACTGGAGCTGCTTTCCTCCTGGTGGCTTCCTTCAGTTCACGCACCCGTCGTGCCAGAACAGCAGTAGGTTTCCTATGCCACCTTCTCATGTTCTCCCCACAATCACACAGGTAGAACCACAGCTCAGCTCGTGGGGTGTACCTTCTCTCGCCATCTGGGAAACATCTGCCTTGGAGACCAGAACCTCGGATCTGTACTGCTGAAATTTGGAGAAGGTCTTCTTTAATCTCCTCTCTAAGCTTCTTATGGTTCTCCTCTATCTTTTCCTCTAAGTTCTGCAGACGTGTTTCTACCGCTGCGATTCTGGCATGTGTCGGGCCATGTACAGCATCTGCATATGCTCGGAGCTTCCTTGCCATGTCAAGCACCATCTCATCCCTCTCATCCCTCTTCATGATGGCTAAGGCAGAAGCATATTCGTGTGGCCCAAGTCGTACGAGTTTTCGCCACATCACAGACATGCATGGTACTAAGTCTGGGTTCCTGGTTGTTACATCATCTGAGAAGATAATTTCTGCCACAGCCATTTCTCTCAAGTGTTGGATCCCTTGCTCTATTGTCTTCATCTGAGTTTGCTGCATATAGAGATCGTCTGCACACAGGTATCTTTCTGCTACGCTTCTTAGGACCCGTTCCCAGAGGCTGTGAGGGTTAGCCCCCCTCATCATTCCTTGGTCTATGACAGTATCCTGTGACAGGGATCCCAAATGCCTGGCTTCAGTGCCATCCAGAATTGTAGCCTCGCCTGCAGCATCTCAGAGACGGACAAGCCAACTAATTATGGATTCATCAGACCTTCGAGTGTAATCCTTCCGTAGGCCACGAAGGTCCTTCAGGGAAAAGGACTCATCTGATCTTGCACCTGCTGCTTTGACTCCTGATTTTATGTCATGAGGCATTGAGGTTCCTTCTCCTTCATCATCATCATCATCATCCCCTGGTCGATTGGTCTTGTCCGTGCATTTCCCACTTCTAGTGCTGGTAGCAACAGCCATGGGTTTAGATGCTGGCTTTGAGCCTGGAGTGTTAGCTGCAGCCTGAGTCACCGGGACAGTTGCTGATTTATCTCCCTGTCCCCCTGCCTCTGTCTGCTGCCCGACAGTATCTAGCAGTGTGCGATAAGCATATGCCAGGGCCCAGCTCACTGCAATGATCTTCCTCTCCTTAGGCTCATCCTGGTACTTCTCTTTCAGATATTTCCCCACCGCAGCTGGATTCTGAATTTGTTCATGGGGAAAATCCCAGACTATAGGGTCAGAGAATTCCTTCAGGATTTGGCCCATATCCTCCCATTTCCCACACCACTTAGGATTTTCCACACCGGGGTCTACTCCTGAGTCAGGGGTCTCATCAGCCCGTCTAGAAATCTCAGCCCTCATTCTAGAGAAGCAGCAGGCTGTATAGAGGAAGGTTATCAGATTGGATACCAGGAAGATGGTCTCTTTAACATTGAGGGGAAACTGAACATCCTTCACTAGTGATGCAACTGATTCATAGGAGAAGGAGGAAAGCAGAGGCTGAAAAACCTCATTCCCTCCTGCTCCTCCTGCAACAAACTGGATGCATGACCATAGCCATGAACCATTCATACCTGGAGCAGACACTAGCATGTTTATAAACTTCTTGCACATTATTGCCACCAAGCCCAGCAGGATAGCTACTCTGGTCACTGCCCCTCTGATGTAAAAACTACGTATTAGGGGCAATACTAAAGCTATTTCTGGATAAGAAAATAAACCTAGGGACCAGAGAGGTATTAAAATCTCAAAAAACCCTAGGGACCAGAAATGCATGCAAAACTTCACCCCAATAGACATTATCAATTCAAAAACCATGGCTATTAGCTGATTTAAACGAACACAGAGTAATAGCAACCAAAATGCAGTCAAAACAGGGTTTTTCCACTCTCTCTCGAGCCTCACGTTTGGGCACCAATATTTTGTCCAGGTTTAGGGCAAATTTGTTAAAGAATCTGCAAAGGAGGCCCCCTCCAGAATGCAAAACCCACACGGCCCCTCCCCCCAACCGGTTCGGGAAAAAATTCCTCGGAGAGAAGTGGAAAGAACCTGTTTATTTGACTGGCACAGCACCCCCCGCACACAAAATGAACAATACCAGCTGACACCACTCTGAGAAAGATGACAAAATCAGAAAGTCTCTTTCGGGGTGGTTGCTCTGCTCTCAGTCCCTCCGGCGCTGGGCCAGCTGCTGCAGCCAAACCTTCGGTGTTCCCAGGTCCCGGTCCGGAGCAGGTTCGAGATGGTCACAGGAACAGGAGAGGAGAAACAGTCCAGGAAGGAATTTGGACTGTTTAGCTAAACTAGCTAATAAGCAGAAGCAAAAGCGAGAGCAGAAGCAAGAGCAGAAAAGCAAGCAAGCAAAAGCAGCAAGCTACGAGCTAGAAGTGAAAACAGCCCTATGTACTGCCTTGTCTCTGTGTCCTGATAAGGGAAACCCAAACAAAACTTCCACTTTTCAGAGCCAGTCTTAAAGGCACAGAACGGATGAATGGGGATACAAGCATCATAACGTCACCCCAGGACATTCATCCTCTTCCTCCTCCTTTTGGGCTCCACACACCAAGCCAAGGCTGGCAACCAGGCAGGACTGGTCTCTCTGCTTGCAGCCCAGGAGCCAAATGTCAGCTGGGGCACTGAGAAGGGGATTTTCCCCCTGCTTGTCTCAGGCTGCTGCACACCAGGCACTTTGGGAAGCCTCACTGAGATGCTCAGTCCATCCAGAGAGGAGCACTGCTGCATCCCTGGGCAATCCCAACCAAATCCCACATCTGAAACTGCTCCCACATCTAAGAGATAAGAAAATACACTCTGCATGTATTACCTTCTGCATCTGGAGTTCCTCTCTCTGGTCTGATGGGATGAAGGGCTTTTTCAAAAGGTATTAGAGAAGATGGGTGTGAGAGAGTAATTTGGGACTGGGAGTAATTTTTCATCAGTATACTTAAAGACAATCACAGCACTAGGAGTGAGGCCTAATTGTGGAGTTGTGTAATTAGTTTTTATGTCACTGCAATTATTCTGTTGGCTACATATAAAGAACATGGGAAAATGCAGCACTTAATTTTAAATCAAGACTTGATTCTCTTTTAGTAGGTAATTGATGTTGATCACATCACTTAGCAGCAACTATAAAATGTGCTATTTAGATTGCAAAAGGATGGAGAAAAGGACTGAGTAGATAGGTAATTGATGAATCGCGGGCAGCGTTGGTGGGAGGCAGCAGGAATCCCTCAGCTGCCTCTGCCTGCAGCTGCTCCTGGGCTTCCTTAGTGCCCAGGGCTTTAACAGGCACTGAGCCCCTGTCCCAATCCCACAGCATTGCTCTGTCCTGGACAGCAGTGGAACAGGGCAGCTGCTTTTCATGGAATTGATCCCTCCTGGGAAAACCCCCTCCTTTAAGGAATCCAGATCTTCTTCCTGGAATTGATCCCTCCTGGTTAAACCCCTTCTTTTAAGCAATCCAAGTTTTCTTTGTGGAATTGATCCCTCCTTGTTAAACCCCTTCCTTTGAGCAATCCAGATTTTCTTCATGGAGTTGATCCTTCCTGGTTAAACCCCTTCCTTTAAGGAATCCAGATTTTCTTCATGGAGTTGATCCTTCCTGGTTAAACCCCTTCCTTTAAGCAATCCAAGTTTTCTTTGTGGAATTGATCCCTCCTGGTTAAACCCCTTCCTTTAAGGAATCCAGATTTTCTTCATGGAGTTGGTGCTTCCTGGCTAAACCCCTTCCTTTAAGGAATCCAGATGTTCCTCTGGCAAAGGTGTGTGAGTTTGCTCCCAGGACTGCCATATGCTCGTCTGGAGCCACCAGGCTCCTCTCCTCTCAACGCTGTTTGGCTTCTCCAGTGACTCAGTTGTGGCAATGTGTCCCAAATTTGGTCACAACAGCTAAACACTCCCAGATACATAACTGGACATTTAAGTCCACAAGCAAAATTAAGTCCCAGGGTGCCAATGCTGTGAAGCCTCACAGTGCTGCCCTTGACAGGTAACTTAGTTTTTGGTGATGGGCTCATACTAAAAGTACCTGCAAGTAGTTTTGGTTGGGGGAAGACCCAGAGACAAGGCCCACAGCAAGGCACAGACATCCAGAGGGTTCAGTTGCCCTTTTCTCTCTGGAAGGATGCCAGGATGAGCATGAGAGGTGTCTCTTCTGGGTACAAAGCAAACTCCACAGGCTACAGGAGACTCTTGAGGTCACATTTCCAGGTGGCAGGTCCAGGCTTTGCACTTGCACCAAAACAGATGGATTTGTGGCCAGACAAGCCACTGCATAGAGTCCTACCAGGATTTTTCAGTGAAACACTTTTCCCCTTCAGCCTTTCCTTCCCCTGAACCTTTTTTGTGTGCTGTAGCAAAATATGAGATGGAATTTGGGCTCCAGTGGGTGTAATTGCTGAACAGCCTGCCCTGGCCAGCCTCACCGCTGCCAGAGCGCTGCCCACAGCCACTTTCCTGCTGACACAATGAAATGCATTTTTACAGCCCAAGACATGAGTCATGACCCAGCCTGAGTTCAGAGCAGAGCATTTTTTAAGTACTTGTGACTCCAAAGAGGCTGGAGGGGAACCCTGGGCTTGAGATAGGATAGCATCATAACAGCAGAGTTTCCCCAGTCACTTTTAAAAATGCTTTTTCTCACTCATTTTGTGTGCTGGGACGTGAAGACTATTGTAGGACCTGTTCTGCCATGCCAGCATCAGCCTCTCTGAATTGCTGTGAGGATCAGATGAGTCCATCTTGCAGTCTCTTATCACCAGCAGCACAAATCCTATTTCATTCACTGCCAAAAAAAGAGAGTCATCCAAAGGCGTTTGCCATCAGTCCCTCGGGGGCTCTGGAGCCATAAGTGGGATGCAATGAGCCCGGGGCCATCCCTGCTCTAGAAGGGCTCTGCCAGCGGGGATGCAGCTCAGGGTTCGCGAGTGAGCTGCTGCCCATGCAGCCCTGGCACAGCTCGGGATCAGGCCCGCCGGGTGACAGCCCCTGATAGTCCCTGTGCCATGTCCCCAGGAGTGATCTGTCCTGGCACTGAGGGCTCAGCACCTGCTGGGTGACAGCTCCTGATGGTCCCTGTGCCATGTCCCCAGGACAGCTCTGTCCTGGCACAGCTCGGGCTCAGCACCCGCAGGGTGACAGCTCCTGACAGTCCCTGTGCCGTGTCCCCAGGACAGCTCTGTCCTGGCACTGAGGGCTCAGCGCCCGCTGGGTGACAGCTCCTGACGGTCCTGTGCCGTGTCCCCAGGACAGCTCTGTCCTGGAACTAAGGGCTCAGTGCCCGCTGGGTGACAGCCCCTGACGGTCCCTGTGCTGTGTCCCCAGGACAGCTCTGTCCTGGCACAGCTCAGGCTCAGCACCCACCAGGTGACAGCCCCCGAGGGTCCCTGTGCCGTGTCCCCAGGACAGCTCTGTCCTGGCACTGAGGGCTCAGCGCCCGCTGGGTGACAGCTCCTGACGGTCCTGTGCCGTGTCCCCAGGACAGCTCTGTCCTGGAACTAAGGGCTCAGTGCCCGCTGGGTGACAGCCCCTGACGGTCCCTGTGCTGTGTCCCCAGGACAGCTCTGTCCTGGCACAGCTCAGGCTCAGCACCCACCAGGTGACAGCCCCCGAGGATCCCTGTGCCGTGTCCCCAGGACAGCTCTGTCCCCGTGGGAGCTGTGCCAGGGTGAGAGGGGCGATGCCGGGGGGCTGCCGCCTTTCACCCCCATTATTAACGGCACCGCTCGGCACCGACGGGTTCTTCACAGCATGCTGGGCCCCCGGGCTGCCCTCGCTCGCTCCCGCCTGGTTAAATTTGGATTAAATCAGTGAAGCCAACACAGTGATCAATTCCCAGTGCTCTCCTCTGGAGCCAGGCACAAATGAGGGGAAAGCAGGGAGGAGAATAAAGCCCGGAGTGAGGGCACAGGGACCTGCAGGTACAGGAGGGATGTGAATGGAAACTCAAGTTTTCAGTGCCACCAGCTCAGCTGTGACTAGGCAGGGACAGCGACCCTAGGGACGCTTTTCTAGAAGCCATCATGCCAGATGATCTGGGCAGGGGCCTTTATGGGTGCTCAAGCCAGGATTTAGGTGAAAAATTGGCCAACACAGAGGGCCATGCAGGCAGCAAGGGGACAGTTCAATCCCCTGCCTCCTCCCCATGGAACAGAGCCCAGTCACAGACACACAGTCCTGGTTATCCCCCAGCAAAGTCAGACTCCCTTGGCCTGGAGCAGTCACTCCCTCCCAGGGCTGAAGGTTTCAGATCACTGGACAGCTGTGGGCAGCACCATCCCTGCCTCTCTGGCTGCCTCCCCCAGGAGCCACATCCTGGCTGCCACCTCCTTGTCACTGCATTTGAAGCACGTCCACATCACAGCACACACGGGCTCAGGAGCAAGGCCAGGGACAATTAATAAAACGCCTCCCCTAAGGTGGAAATGAGACCACCCATCTCAGCAGTGTCACACCACTAAAGGAGAGGGGATGGTTATGAGCCATTATTCCCTGCACAAATGGGCTTTAAATCATCATCCATCACCAGCACCCAGCACTGGATGTTCCAAAGGTGCCCAGCAAAGCCTTTGTGGCTCCTTTCCACCATGGCATGGGTGACCACAGTGCCCATCACCTGGAGATCCTCACGGAGCCTCCACACCCACACTCTGCTGCTGCTCTGGGAAGAAATCAGCCCTGCCAAACATCAGCAAGACCAAATGTGCTGCTTTGGGGTCTCAGGTCTATCTCCCTGGGGTGGGATCATAGGAGGGCAGGGTTCCTCAGCTGCCCCACTCTTCCTGGCCTGGCAGGGGAATGGGGTTGTTATGGAGCAGCAGTGCAGGAATTGAAAGCCTTTTTCCTTCTGGAAGCCCTTGAGGCTGCCAGTCTCAGCTGAGCTGCCGCTTGCCAACAGTTTTTCATTTCTTCTCTGTTTCATCTAAACTTTCCATTGGGTTCCTCATCCATCTGAGCTGCAATGATAAATATGGAAATAAAGAGGCATTTACAGCCCCTCTCTTGGGCTGATTCTGTGTATAAAGAAGCTGTGCTCACAGCATCCTCCTCTCCACAGTGCTGATTCAGGAGCAGCAGGGTCTGCCCAGGACTCAGTGGGCACAAGGATTTGGGGGAAATCCCTGGGTCACTGTGGGGAGAAAACTGCAGCAAAAGGAATGGGGCAAGCAAGGCCCACAGGGACTTCTGTAAAGGACTAGAAGGGAAAGAACAACAGCTGAAGAGCTGGATGTGCAAAGTATGAAGAAAGGCTTTAATTTGCACAGAATCTCTTAATCCATTAATCACAGGGACATTTGTGCATGAAAACCTCCCTCTCGTTTAATACTATCTCAGGTTTTTCCAAGAAGGTAATAACTGTTTGGCTGTGAAATGCATCATCAATTCAAATTGTTTTACAGTCTGAAGAGCAAAAAATAGTTTTCAAATCAAAGCAAAAATGGTATTTTTAGGCATTTTCTTTAAAAAAGCCTATCTGGAGGTTTCTGTCCTAATTAAGAACGATTATTGGTTTTCTTTTTTTCTTAATGGAATAAGCTGTTCCTAGTTAGCTCTGCTCTAAAACATTGGGTTGATGTTGATGTGCCCACCCATCTGCCCCAGCACCTGACCCCCAGGCTGTGCTCACACCACCCCACTCTGCGTGTCAGCACTGCCTGAAATCCCTGGGATTTGAGTCAGGCTTTATAAAACTCACAGAACTAAAGCAAATTCCTTGCTGCCAGGAGACCTGGTGGGGCACTGGAAGGACACAGGTATGTTTGGTGGGCCTTGTGCAGGTCTCAATTCCTGAGGCAGGCTGATTGTGGTGCCCACACTCAAGCAAGGCAGCTGCAACCCCCCCCTTGTACGTTTGACCCTGTGGCTGATGCCATGGAATTGCCACAGATCCCAGCAGGGGTTTGCATCCTGGGGGATCCTCTCCACACGATTAGCAGGTCACCTTTATCACACTGAGACAGTGGCTTGGGATCTGGTAGATGAATAGCAGAGCTTGTGGTTTGTGATCTGTCCTCTGGCTAGGAGCACTGAAGGAGAGGACAGAAAAGATGGGGGTTAAATAGGAGCTGGGAGCAGAAGGGGACACCAGGGAAGGAGACTGGGCCAAGGAGAAGCCCAGAAGGACGAGAGCAGGGTGGAAGAGGAAGGGAGCAAAGCTCAAGGGCTCTGCCAGAGATGAAATGGAAAAAGGAATTGCTGTGCAGCAGTTTCAGCCCAGAACAGAGGGAACTGCACGGGCTCCTCGAGCTGCCCGAGGGCATTTTGAACAACAAAACCAGCAAGCTCTGACAGGGCCAGGAGACCCAGGCAAGAGTGAATGGACAGAGGGGCTGCAGGGTCCCACAGGCAGGGTCCCACAGGCAGGGCACGCTCCTGCCCAGCCACATCCAGAGTGGCACTGCCCTTGCTGCTGCTGCACCACCCCTCTGGCAGCCTCATCGGGGTTATGTCACCTTTCCTGACTGCTCTTTCCCCCGATCAAGTGAGGTTGCTGCTCCAGCTCCCTGCAAGGAGCAGCCGGAGCAGCCTTTCCTGAGCTGCCCAGAGGGACACAGCCAGCCCCAGCCTCTGAGGCAGCTAAGCAGCAGATCCTGCCCCACTACCACCCCCGGGGAGCTGTGCTGGCAGAGCTGGCACCCAGGACATGGCACCAAGCCCCGGTGGGAGGCTGCAGGCCCTTGGCCAGGGAAGGAGATGGTTGGATCATGGGTTCTTCCTGCAGGGAGCAACTGGTGGGTGAAGCCTGGAGCACCCACTCACACGTGGGAGCAGACACAGGGGATAACACACTGCACCAGTGCTTTATGCACCTAACTCAAAATAAGCTTTCTTTTTAAAAAACATATCTAAGAATGATTTTTCTCTCTCTTTTTTTTTTTGTTATTATTTTGAAGTTATAAATTATTGAAAAAAATTATTCTCACTACTCTCCCAAATCATTCTCAGGCAAAGAAAAGGCAGCTCTACTTTCAACACTGCTTTGTAACAAAATGAGTCAGATTCATTTTGCTCATGATTTGCCCTTGGCTCCCTTTGTCCATGTCTTAAACTACATCCTGGCTCGGTCTCATTAGCAGCGTGTCCTCGGAGGCAGAGGAGGCCCTGCAAGAGCGCGAGGTATTGCAGGTCAAGATTAAAGTGCTCTGCATGACATTCACTGTCAAAGCTGTAACTGGCTTAAATCAGTGCAATTAGATGGATCAGAGGTTACACAGTAACGGCAGCAGTGTTTCAGTGCAGCTGATTAAAACACAGCCCTGGAGTTACAGGATGTGATTAAAAGGCAGTGTCAGGGCTGAGACCTGGCAGAAGAGCTCAGCAGGCAGGGTTAAATCCACAGCTTCTTCTGGGGTTGGACACCCCAGGGCCTGGAAAAGATCTCCAAGTATCAGCTGAGCCAGCTCAGCTTTTAGGTCTGGAATGCCATCTTGTGATGGCAGTGGGGAAGTGGAAATGGCCCCTCTGTGGAGGCAGAGGAGATGATGGAATTACAGAATGGGTTGGGTCAGAAGAGACCATAAAAATAATTTTATTCCTCTCCCTGCCATGGCAGGGACACCTCCCACTGTCCCAGGCTGCTCCCAGCCCCAATGTCCAGCCTGGCCATGGGCACTGCCAGGGATCCAGGGGCAGCCACAGCTGCTCTGGGCACCCTGACAGGGCCTGCCCACCCTCACAGGGAACAATATCCCATCCATCCCTGCCCTCTGGCAGTGGGAGCCATTCCCTGTGTCCTGTCCCTCCATCCCTTGTCCCCAGTCCCTCTCCAGCTCTCCTGGAGCCCCTTCAGGCCCTGGAAGGGGCTCTGAACTCTCCCTCGAGCCTTCTTTTGTCCAGGTGAGCACCCCCAGCTCTCCCAGCCTGGCTCCATGGCAGAGGGGCTCCAATCCTGGGAGCATCTCCATGGCCTCTCTGGACTTGCTCCAACAGCTCCAGGTCCTTCTGATGCTGGAGCAGCTCTGCAAGGGTATCTCACAAGGGCAGAATAGAGGGGGACCATCCCTCCCTCACCTGCTGCCCACTCCTCTGTGGGTGCAGCCCAGCACAGGGGAGTTTCTGGGCTGCCACTGTTGGCTCATGTCCAGCTTTTCATCCATTATATCCTCCAAGCCCTTCTTTGCTGGTCAATGAGCTCTTCTCCCAGTCTGTGCTCATGTGTGGGGTATCCCTGACCTGGGTGCAGCACCTCAAAGAGGAAAAGGCACCATCGAGGCCATGGCTGCCCTGCCTTCTGCTGTGTGGGAGCCAAGCAAGGCTGGTGTCACTCACAGGGCAGTGCAAGCACCAACACCCATGAGGTGTCATCATCACAGGCCCCAGCCATGACAGACACCAGGGGGATAAAAGTTCTTCTCACCAAAGCCTGAACGTGCTTGGCTGTGGGGCTGGAGGTGACCACCATGGTAAATGATGATGTACATCCACAGATCTTTTCTTCCATAGGTTTACTGAATTTTCTTCCTCTTCCCGCGGTACTACTCTGTCTTTTTCTCCAGTGACTGACAGTGTGGCCAAATGGTGTTGAGCCAAAATCTGATTGGTACAGAAGGATCACAGTACCAGCCCTGCAGTGCCAGAGCTGAGCAGTGACGGGGGGCAGGCAGTGAGCCCTGGGCACGGGTGTGTTCAGGGCTGAGGTGACAGTAAAGGATCTCTCTTGCTGCCACAGGAGCTGCAGACATCAGCTACATGGGGGACGTCCCACCCCAGGCTTGGAGCACACGTCTTTTGAAGCACTACAGCTCCATGCCAGTGCAGATCTCTTGAGTGGATGCACTGTGCCAGCAGACAGTGTTCATGTCTTGGTTTAACCCATCCTGCTAATTTATGGGAGCAAAATCACTCAGATGTGATTCCTCCTTTATGCTGCAACTGAACATTCACTCGACAGAGGTTACCCAGGCTTCTGGAGCCGGTTGAGTTGCTTTGAACACAAGCTGCAGGGCTGTGCTGGGATGCAGGGAGCTCAGGGGAGGCTGTGTCTAGACTAGAGGAACTCTCCAGGAGGCTTGCTGGGCTTTTGTTTTGTAGTAACTCATATCTCTAATCTGGCTTGGAACAAAGCATCTCAGTCCTTTCAGGCCTTGCCACGACACTTGCAGGAGAAAAGGAGGCTCTGTTTAGTGGTCAGCAAGCCAAGATGAACAACAGGGACTGGCTGCAGCTAATGCAGAGAGAACATTCCTGTGACAGAAAAGGGTTTCACCCCCATAGCAGAGCTGCTCTGCTGTGTTTCATCTGGTTTGATGCTCTTCACCCAAAGTTCACAAATGAGGTGCCCTTGGCCATGGGCAGCGAGACCCCCAGGAACAAGAGCATGAAGTGTTCTGTGTCTGCTCTTACCTGTCTCTCCCCCAGACAGGTTTTGCTGTGCTGCACTGGGCATAGCTGGGAAACATGTTCCTCACCAGGTTCCTCAGTGACAGGGGAAGCACCGAGCTCCTTCTGCTCAGCACCAGCCTCTGTCCCTGCACACAGCAGTGTCCTGGGCACAACGAGCCCAGAGCTTCCCAGGACAAGGCAGGATCAGGCTGAGCTGGAGAGGAGCACCCCACATCCAGGAAGAATAGCTGCCTGCTTGGGCTGAAAATAGACCATGAAACATTTGAAGAAGACAGAGCTGGAGTGGATGATTGCCTGAGGCAAGGCGCAGCTCCAGCTGAGTTCACTGCTGAGCTCTGAGAACATAAGCACGAGGAGCATGGGGGAGGGATGCCAGGCTTTCTGGAAAGGCCTTCAAGTGTCGCAATGGAGCACAAAGCCCAGAGAAAAACTTCCTTTGAATGGATCCCCAGCGAGGGAGTTACAGTTACACTGCTGTGCCCAGACATGGATACACAGAGCGCTGGGCTGATGTTACAGCATCCAGTGGAGGTCAGGGAAGGTGTGGAATTGTGCTTTTCCCAGCAAGGCACTTGGCAGCACCACAGCTTTTTCTCTGCTTATTTCAGGGCTGGAATTTTGTTGCTGGCAGCTGTTTCTGAGCTGACACTTCTACCTCCTGTGCCCGAAGTGGGACACATCAGGGGCAAACAGAGGCAGCTCACCAGCCCTCTGCTTCCCATGAGCCGGTGCTTGAGTTCAGTTCTCCCAGCTCCACAGATCGTGTTCCTGCTCCGGCTCTGTCAGGGATGCTGGAAGTGTCCAAGGCCAGGTCGGACAGGGACTGGAGCAACCTGGGACAGTGGAAGGTGTACCTGCCCATGGCAGGGAGTGGGACGAGACGATCTCAAAGTTCCTCCCGGTGCCTGATTACCGAGGGTTTTTTCCCGCCCCGGGGGGAGCGGCCGAAGCGAGCGGTGTCTGTGGAATCACCTCAGCAGAGTGGCCAGGCCCGCCTCTTTTCTGCCCCCGCCGCCGTGTGGAGATGAAGCGGTTCTGGGGGGCTGGGCTTCTTCAGCTCACCGCCATGAGGGCCAGGAGTGGCTCTGGCGGGGCGGGCTCCCTCCCCATGAGGGCAGGGAGTGGCTCTGGAGGGCTGGGCGCCTTCAGCTCACCGCCATGAGGGCCAGGAGTGGCTCTGGCGGGGCGGGCTCCCTCCCCATGAGGGCAGGGAGTGGCTCTGGAGGGCTGGGCTCCTTCAGCTCGCCGCCATGAGGGCAAAGAGCAGCTCTGGCGGGCCAGGCTCATTCAGCTCGCCACCGTGAGGGCAAGGAGCGGCTCTGGCGGGCCGAGCTCCCTCACCATGAGGGACCACTGCTGCCATGAGGTGGGGGGGGGGGGGGCGGCAGCGTGGCTGGAGACCGGGGCTCCAAGGCAGGAAGGCGCCACCTGAAATACTCACTGTCTCCTATTTAGCTGTTCGGCCGGGGGACTGGGGATGTTACTCGGCTGTGCGGTTCAGCATTAATTCCTCAGCCTTTCGCTTGGTGTGCTGGCTTTTGTCCTCTGCCACAAGGCAGGCCGCTGCTGTTGAGCTTTGTGAATACAGATGGAACTAATGGCTTATTTGTGATGTTTCTGCTGTCCTCTCTTTAGGCCTTCAGCCGATGACCGATGGCGGTGACCCGCCCGAAGGAGCAGCTCTGAGGTGCCCCGGCCCCGTCGCGTGTGGAACCCCGAGCTGAGCTGTGCTGAGCTGAGCTGTGCTGGGACAGCCGGGGAGGCGCTCCGGGAGGGCACTGGAGCCTGCGAGAGCAGATGTGAAGGGATAACCTGCCCGTGGGACACAGCAAGAGCTCTGGAGCCACATGGGTGAGGTGTGACCGTGAGCCAGCCTGGGAAAATGGGCAAAAATGTTTTGCTGTCTAAAAGGCCTCTGCTGGTTCCTGTGCTAGCCTCAGGTCCTCAGGGTGGAAATAACACGGTTTATCCAGAAATAAGTTTAGCTTATCTATTCCTCTTGCTGGATGAAGCCTTGATGAGAGTAGGCATCATCAGAAAAGTGCCTCCATGTTTTTTCTGCCCTGTAAACCCCCCAGTTTTGGGGTTTTTGTCTCCAAGCAGTAGTCAGCTGCCTGTGGCTGCTCAGTGCCTGTGCCAGTGTTATGCTGCTGGGAGAGAAAGGTGCTGCTGAGCTTTCCTGGCACCAGCGAGGCCATCCTTGTGCTCAGTGGTGCCAGGTTTTGGCAGCACTCGGCATGTCTGAGAGTGGAGTAACTCCTGCCCGTGGAGACAGGTGACTAGACTGTACGTGTTCATGCAGCAACAGGCAGCTTTATTGAGATCTAACTTCCTTATATAGATAAGAAGGCCCATGAAGGTAATCCTCATTGGCTGAGCCAGTTACTACTCAGCTAACCAGCCAATAGCAGCCTGAGTCTCCAATGGCCTGGGTCTGCTCTTACTGGTCGAATTACATAAGCAAGGTAATTATATAATAAATCACTTATGATGTTGGAATTATTTATACTGTGTGGCCTACAGGCCAGATGTAGAGCATCACAGAGGAATAGCTCATAAATATGGAACTTGTGTGTGTCATAAAACCTCTATAGCTCATACATATGGAACTTGTGTGTGTCATAAAACCTCTGTTCGCATGATGTTTGGGGCACTCGAATGGAGGGAGGATCCTCCAAGTGATCAGTGCTGCAATAAAAATGAATGCTTTTTGATACTCAAACTGTGTTAGAAAGTTTCTTTTTGGGTGATTTCAGTGTCAGTTCCACAAGGCCCTGTAGTTTCACAGTGGCCCCTTGGTTCTAAAGTGTCACGATGGCCTCAGTCCCACAAGGCCCCACGATGTCCAAAGAGTCCCCTTAATTCCATGGGGCCCGGAAGAGCTACAATGGCCCCTTGGCTCCATGAGGCCCTGCAGTGCCACCCTGGGGCAGGAGGCCAGGAGGAACTCATTCCCCACACGCTGCAGCTCCCTGGGCCGGCTGGCACCAACACCTTCTCCCAGGCCAGCACTGCCTGGCACAGCCAGGGCTGAGCCACACTGCAGCTCCCTACAAACCACGGCAGGGGCTGCGAGGCCAAAACCCGAGTCACAGACAGTTTGTCACTCTTCCTGTCTGTATCTGACCAAGAAATGTCCCATTGTGGGGTCCCCTTTCCTGCAGTCACTGCAGCACTGGGACCATCCCTGGAGCTCTGAGCGAGAGAAATGGCCAGCGCTGCACCTCTGCAGTGACTCAGGGATGGTGGGAAATGCTCTCTGGGGTGGCTGGAACCATGGAAAAAGGACAGTTGGGAGCACAGAGGGAAACCCAGCTGGGCTGCTGGACTGGGGCAAGACATCTCTGTCTGGGGGAGAAGTTGGCTGTGAAACTCCCTCCTGTGGATGCTCACGTGCCCAAGAGTTGGGCACTGAAGAGCATCACAACAACAGACAGGAGGATGGGGCGGCCAGGATTAAAGTGCCTCAGGGGGGTCTGGACTGGCCACACAAGGGTGAACCCTGGACACCATCTCCAGGTTATCCCTGACTGTGGAACATGGGCTGAGATCAATCAGGGCCAGGCCAGGCAAAGCCCCTGTGGTGTGGGGGGGCAATGGTGGGAATATAAATCTGGGGTGACACGTGGTCTTGGTAGTAGGTGTAGTAAATTGGGAGCACCATTCCTAAACCACAACAGCCCTGTCAGAACCAGGCCTGTCCCTGCACTGCCCCTGCTCTGCTGCCCCACAGCTGCTGGATCAGGAAGGGCAGAGCCATGGGGGAGGAAAATGCACAAGGACTCCTCCTGGGAGCGACCTTCCATCCTGATACTCAGAAACCCCCATCCTCAGCTGGGAGGTCACCATCAGAGTCTCTGCCAATATCCCACTTGGTGAATCTTTCACACTGAGATTTTGGTCCTTCCTTTCAGTTTCTTTACTTTTGGGGCTTTTAATGATTCCTCCATAAACATGGCAATTCATGTCCCTAATATGGCAATTCTTTCCTTTTTATGAAAGTGTTGGGAATTAGGCCACATTAAAATGCTGGCAGGGTGTGCATAGGTATTTGCAGCCCTGTGGAGAAGAAGTTGGGATATAAGAACCAAAGAAATGTAAAATGGTTTGAGTTAGAAGAGACGCAAAAGAGTCTCTGGTAAAACTCCCATTACCCAGGAACACCGTCACTCGTTCAGGTTGTATAAAGCCCCTGACCTTAAACACATCCAGGGATGGGGTTTCAATTCTGAGGGCAGCCTATGCCAGTGTCCTGCCACCATCATCAAAAAATATTTAATCCTTACAGAAAATCTAAATCTGCCCTCAGTCACTTAAAAGATACAGTGTATTATTCTGTATTATATTCCCCAATACAATCTTGGGCAAAAATGTACTCAGCCATTCCTGGATTTAAATCACATCTCCAGGGCTGAGCACCTTTGAGAAGGCCCAGAGATCTCCCAGGATGGGGTTTGGAGGCCCCAAGAACATGATCACTGTATGGGAACTGGAAGTCCTGGGTTCAGTGGAGACTGAGGGCAGAACAAGAACAGCCTGTGAGGATGACAAAGGTAGATTCAAATATATTGGACCTCTTCTTCATAGTGGAAATGAACCTGAGATAGAAATAATGTCACCAAGTGCAGCTGTGAAGACCCAGAATGGAAAGGAGAGATTAACTTCCCTCCCAGGGCAGGGCTGTGGCACAACACATCTCCCAGAAGGAGTCTGGGTCAGGCTGGGGTCTGCCCCAGGCTCTGTGTGGGCAGGCAGAGGCAGGCAGGAGGCAGAGCTGTCAGCAAAGGAAGGACCCAGCCAGGTGGGGCAGCCGGGGGATGCCGACAGCCTGCAGGGACAGAGGCGCAGGGCAGGGACACCGTGGCACAGCCTGGGCTGCACAGGGCCCAGGGATGGGCAGCAGCTGCAAGACAGCCCTGCCAGAGCCAACTGGGGCAGCACTTTGGCCATGGCTGCTGGGCCTGGGCCTGAGGCAGGAGCAGGAGACAAGTGACCCTTGCAGGCCTGGGGCCTCATTGCCTCGTTGTCCCTGCTCAGCAGCCTGGCAGGGGCCGCCCCATGCTCCTGCCCTTGCCATTGCACATCCCCACATGCCAGTGCCCATTCCGGGAAGAGCCCTGAGCAAGGAGGGAGGGACAGGATCTGCCTGGCCAGGGGCTGGGGCTCAGGCCTTGGCCCTTGGCATTCCTCAAACACATCCAGGTGTGCTAAGCACCAGAGACACCTTAGCCTTGCTTGTCCCCAGCTGTCATCACTGCCTCCAGTGTTCTGCTCTAACTGGAACCAGGGGAAAATTTCTCATTTGTGTCTCTCAGTGGTACCCATTAAAACTTGGAAAACTTTGGAGTTTCAATTTAATTTTGAGTTCTTGAGAAGTTTTTTGAACACTCTCTCAGGGACTCTGATGTAAATAACACCAAATCCCCAAGAGTCTCATTTAAGTCCTTGTGCTGTGTCTGTGCTGCTGAGCTTTAAAGGAACAGCTCTTCCCAGGGCCATCTCCTCTCCCAGCCCAGCAGGGCTGAGGGCTCTGCCTGCAGGCACTGAGGGGACAGGAGCCAGGCAGAGACAGGCTGAAGGCAATCAGGATTGGGAAGACATTGAGCTGAGACTTCACTTGGGGAAAGATCTTCACAGCCCTGTGCATGGTGAGTCTGTGGGTGCAGGGCAATGTCCCTTGTGCTCCTGGAGGGATCTCCTGAAGCCAGCGCACCCTATAGCCTGGGGGATGTGTCAGGAGGACTCTCCCCCAGGCACAGGAGGAGGAGGAGGAGGATGTGCTGCAGAGTGAGGCTGCCCTGGGCACCATCACAGGGACAGGGCAGGACGGCTCCTGCTGCCAGGGACGGCTGCAGGGGCTGAGCTGGGGCTGCAGCCAGGGCTGCCCAGGGCTGTCTTGCAGAGCAGCTCCTGCAGCCCTCAGGGCTCTTGGCCAGCCCAGGGCATGTGCCACCTGCCAGGGGCAACTCTTAGCCTGCCTGGCAGCTCCCCATGGACGCTGCAGGGGAGAAGTTGGAGGTGGAAGGAGCCACCCCCATCAGGGCAGATTCGTCCTGCTGTGGAGATGGTGCTGCATGGCCAGGGCTGCTCTCAGCTTTCTCCTCAAGGGAAAGGAAAGGGGCTGTCAGCTTTGGCTGTGTCACTGAGACTCCTGCACTGTTAGCCTGGGCATCAGCAGATGTGTCTCAGATCTCCCTCAGAAAGTGCCTCCTCAGCCTCCTCTCCCTACAGCCAGCAGCAGCAGTATCTTGGCTTGCAGCATCTCTGTTTGTCTGGCCTGCCCTTAAGGCCCTGCTGCCAGGGAGATGCACCTGGGCAGTGCCCTGTGCTGGGAGGGGTCTGCAGGACAGAGCTGGGACCCCAGGGCTGGGCTGGGCCCTGGCAGCACAGGCAGGGACAAGGCTTGGATAGAGAGAAACAGTTCCCAGTAGGCACAACTCCAGGCAGCAGAGAGCCAGACCAGCCCTTGGTATCCTTTCCTGTTCATGTGCATAGGGAAAGAGAGAAGGGTTTGGGAAAAAAATAATTCAACTGGAGAATTCAAAAAGTCTACTTCACTTTTCAAAAAATATTAAAGCGTGATCACGGTGAAATAGAGAGAGGTTAAATGAACAAAGGGCACCTGTGTGGTTCCAGCAGGTCTGACTGCCCTGTGGCACAGGGAGCCCTGTTTTCCCTCAGGCCTCCCCAGTATTCAGGCTGAGTGCAATGCTGAAAGTAAAGCAGTAACTCAGAAGGAGCACAAGCCTGAAATAAAAAAGGAAATCTGTCCAAGCTTGTCAATGTCTTTTTCAACAGTGCACCATGCCCAGAGTGAAGGAATGTCCAACAGCAGCTCCATCAGGCACTTCCTCCTGCTGGCATTGGCAGACACGCGGCAGCTGCAGCTCCTGCACTTCTGCCTCTTGCTGGGCATCTCCCTGGCTGCCCTCCTGGGCAACGGCCTCATCATCAGCGCCGTAGCCTGCGGCCACCACCTGCACATGCCCATGTTCTTCTTCCTGCTCAACCTGGCCCTCACTGACCTGGGCTCCATCTGCACCACTGTCCCCAAAGCCATGCACAATTCCCTCTGGGACACCAGGGACATCTCCTATGCAGGATGTGCTGCACAGGTGTTTTTCTTTTTGTTTTTCCTCTCAGCAGAGTATTTCCTCCTGACCGTCATGTGCTATGACTGCTACGTGTCCATCTGCAAACCCCTGCACTACGGGACCCTCCTGGGCAGCAGAGCTTGTGCCCGCATGGCAGCAGCTGCCTGGGCCAGTGCCTTTCTCTACTCACTGCTGCACACAGCCAATACATTTTCCCTGCCCCTGTGCCATGGCAATGTCCTGGGCCAGTTCTTCTGTGAAATTCCCCGGATCCTCAAGCTCTCCTGCTACAAATCCTACCTCAGGGAATTTGGGCTCATTGCAGTTAGTGTCTGTTTTGGTTTTGGCTGTTTTGTGTTCATTGTTTTCTCCTATGTGCAGATCTTCAGGGCCGTGCTGAGGATCCGCTCTGAGCAGGGACGGCACAAAGCCTTTTCCACCTGCCTCCCTCACCTGGTTGTGGTCTCCCTGTTTCCCAGCACTGCAGCATTTGCCCACCTGAAGCCCCCCTCCATCTCTTCCCCATCCCTGGATCTGTCAGTGTCAGTTCTGTACTCGGTGGTGTCTCCAGCCCTTAATCCCATCATCTACAGCCTGAGGAACCAGGAGCTCAGGGCTGCAGTGTGGAGACTGATGACTGGATGCTTTTCAGAAACATTAAACTGCTGGCCAATTTCCAATTTCTTAAATAAAAATACTTATAATAAAAATCATCTTTGATACTTGTTGTTGGTTTGGTTGTGGGTGTTTTTTCCTTTGTTTTTTTTTTTTTTCCTATTGTCCACAAAGGACTGTCATTCCTTGTGCCATTTCTCCTTTTGTTTCCCTCCATTTTAACCGTGGCCCCAGACTGCGTCAATGAGGAGCTGGTTTCTTGATGGCTTTGAAGGAACTAAACGATCTCCCAGCATTGTTTTCACCAGAGATGCCCCTTCTGTTCTCTTCTCTGGAGCTGCAGCAGCAATGTCTGTGTGCAGAGCTGGGGGCAGATCAGTGCTGGCCCAGCAGCTGTGCCCAGCAGCAGCAGCACTTGGTGTTGTCAGTGCTGCTGCCATGGCCCTGCCCCGCTGACCTGGTGGCCCTGGTGTTGCTGTAGAGCCTGAGTGCTCTCGGGGCCGAGCACAGCCCTGGGGGTGGCAGTGCCGGGGCTGCAGCAGGGACAGGCCATGGGCACTGCTGGGGCAGTGCTGACACCTCAGGCCAGCGCCTGGGGGCTCCAGGCTCCTTGCCCAGGCTCTCTCAAGAACACGGCCTGGCCAATGCTCAGCACAGAAAAGCCCCATGAGCTGCCCCAGGCTGGCCGTGGGCAGGCTGGGGGCAAACAGCACGGCTGGGGCTCTGCAAGGGCCCTGGGGAGGATTGAAAGGAGCAGCAGAGCAGGGGCTGATCCATCCCCAGTGCACTGCACAGCCCAGGGCAGCGTCCCAGAGCGTCCTGATGGAGCTGCCAACAACATCCCCCCTCTGCAGCCCTGGCCTCTCCCCCAGCTCACACAGGTGCCCCATCCTTGCAGGCACAGACACGGCAGCACTGGCTCAGCAGCCCCTGTTTGCATTGCACACAGCAGGGGGAGCACCCCCATGCTGTTGGTGTGGGGACAGGACCCTGAGGGAGCACAAATGCCATCAGCCCCTGGGGCCAGCAAGGGCTGGGGGACACCAGGGAAACCACTCAGCTTTGTCCTGGCCTCTGCAGTCAGCCAGAAAGTTTGTTCCCATCAGCTGGGAGTTAACTGTCCCACTGCAGACGCTGTTGCTCAGAGCCAGGGCTGCCTGGCAGCCACCCCCAAACTGCCCTGAGCATTTTCTGGGCTTCACCTTTGCTTTCTTTACTCTTCCTGATACAAATTTCTTCCCATTGCCCACCCCTGTTCTCTCCCCTGCAAACAGCCGATTCCTGTTTGCCCTTTTCTCTCTGGCCCCACTCCCCATTGCAGCTCCTGACTTGGCCCCATGGGAACGTCCCTTGGGCAGCAGGATCATCCTACAAGTGCTGCAGGAATTGTCTGCAGGCTCCTGCAGTGCCTGGTGCTGCTCCCTTGCCAGAGGCACCCCAGGCCAGGGGGGCACATCTGGGCTGCTGTGTCTGCCTCTGGGGCTCCCTGTTCTGGGCAGTGAGGAGGAGCTGCAGAGGCTCTGCAGGACTGACAGGATGGGTTTTGGGGCTGGCAGGAGGAGCTGAAGGACCTGGGCTGCTGGAGCTGCTGAAGAGGAGGCCCAGGGCTCATCCTGCAACTGCTCCAAGGGTGGTTCCAGAGAATCCCAGAATCAGCAAGGGTGGAAAAGTCTTTGGAGATCATCAAGTCCAGCCTGTGCCCTGACACTGTCTTGTCTCCTCTGAGCCTCCTCCAGGATAAGCAACCCCAGCTCCCTCAGCCACTCCTCAAACTCACTTGTGCTCCCACCCCAGTCTTGTTGCCCATCTCTGGACATGCTCCAGCCCCCCAGCATCCTTCCTAAACTGGGGGCCCCAGAACTGCAAACAGCACTGGAGGTGCTGCCCAAGCAGCGCTGAGCACAGGGGAAGAATCCCTGCTCTGCTCCTGCTGGCCACACCATTCCTGAGCCAGGCCAGGAGCCATTGGCCTTCTTGGCCACCTGGGCACACTGCTGGGTCATGTCCAGCCTGCTGTCCATCAGCCCCTGCAGGTCCCTTTCTGCCTGGCTGCTGTACAGCCACTCTGTCCCCAGCCTGTAGCACTGCAGGGGTTGTTGTGGCCAGAGTGCAGGACCCAGCACTTGGACTTGTTAAACCTCACGTTGTTGGATTTGGGCCCAGGATCCAGCCTGTCCAGGGACCTGTGCAGAGCCCTCCTACCCTCCAGGAGATCCACACTCACACCCAGCTTGGTGTCATCTGCAAATTTGGTGATTTTCTATTCTTTTTCACACATTTGATAATCATTTCCTCAAAAATCATTAATACATTTCCCCTCCCATTTACCCATGTGTTCTTCTGTCCTGGGGGTCTCTCTGCTGGTCC
Organism: Melozone crissalis; assembly: GCF_028551555.1. Lineage (NCBI taxonomy): Eukaryota > Metazoa > Chordata > Aves > Passeriformes > Passerellidae > Melozone > Melozone crissalis. Next base: position 1,611,510 of record NW_026535799.1, on the reverse strand, counting down.
ATGGTGCTCGTGGACCCTAATGTTCCAGTGGGCCTGGCTGAGCTGGCAGGACACTGAGGCTGCTGAACTTCCAGTTCCCCTTCTCACACAATGGGCATTGTGTGGTTTCCATAGGCCTGGGGGTGTGGAGAACAAGCTCCAGGTGTCAGCTCAGCTGGTGGAGACAATTCATCATCTGGTAACATGAGGTCACAGAGTGGGCTGTGACATCACAGAGTGCATGATGTGAGGTCATTGAGCAGCCGTGGCATCATAGACTGCCTCTGTGACATCAGCGATCCAGCTGTGACATCACAGAGCAGAGGTCTGACATCACAGTGCAGACTATGACAGCACAGAGTTGGCTGTGACATCAGAGACCAGCTGTGTGACATTAGAGAATGGGCTGTGACATCACAGAGCAGGCTGTGACATCCCAGAGGGGCTGTGTGACATCCCAGCAGGGCTGTGTCAGGTCACTGGGTTGGTCACTCTGCCCCAGCTCCCCCTCACAGTTTCTCACAACAAGTCCAATGCTGTTCATGCCCAGCAGGGTCCCTGTCCCCCAGGATCCCCCCAGCCCACCTGGAGCCACAGCCTCCACCAAAGGATGTTCCACAGAATCCACCCCAGAGACTGACATGGGGACAAGGGGCCAGGGCTGTGTGACCAGGACATCAAGGACGGGGAGTATCCAGATCACTGTGGCCTGGGTTGGGTTTCCCAGGGCAGGAAAGATGTCTGGCAGCTGGAGCAGGGTCTGGGAAGGGCCTCCAAGGTGGGACTGGAGCCCTTGGGCTGTGAGCAGAGGCTGAGGGAGCTGGGCTGGTCCAGCCCGGAGCAAGGAAGGCTGAGGGGCTCCTCATCCCAGCCTGGCAGTGCCAGTGAGGAGGGGATGGAGAACACAGAGCCAGGCTCTTCACCAGGGGGCCTGGTGAGAGACAAAAGCCAATGGGTGGAAGGGGAAAGAGGGGAGATCAGCCAGGGCATGAGAAGATTAAATGAGTCAGGCTGGTTTCAACATTTCCTCATCACCAAGAGCAGCCTGACCTCCCTTCTCCATCCACCACTGGCAGCTTTGCAAATCAGGAATTGTTTGTGCTGTTTTGCCCCCACTCCAGGAGGAGCATGCTGATACAAGAACTTAATTGTATTTATATCTACTACCACATTTGTCTAAAATGAATTTTAGTATGGAAATGTCTTGTGGAGGGTGCACTCATCATACACTGCTGGGACGTCACACATAGCTCAGTGAAGAACGTAATTGTTATTAAATTGCGTCCTGTTCAACTGTGGTCTGCTGGCCATGAAGAGGAACTTTCTGTGCCTCTGAGTCTCACCAGTTCCTGACCCCCAAAGGACACAAACCTGGTGAGTTCTGGTTCCCACTCCAGTGGCTGCACTTGCACTTCCCTCCATAGCCAGAGCAGAGCTCCCTTGTCCCAGAAAGTCCCTGGCAATGCAGGGATGAAGGAAACAGGACAGTCTGTGGGGGTCAGGGGCAGGGCACAGGCAGGGATTTGGGGTGGTTGTGAGCCCAGGGCAGGACCCGGCCCTTGGCCTTGGTGAACCTCATCCTATTGTCCTGGGCCCATGGCTCCAGCCTGGCCAGATCCCTCTGCAGAGCTTCCTGCCCTCCAGCACAGCCACACTCCCACCCAGCTTGGGCTCACCTGGGAATGACTGAGGGTGCCCTCGATGGCCTCGTGAAGATCAGCAATAAAGAGATTTCACTGACCTGGCCCCAATCCTGAGCCCTGGGGACACCCCTGGATGTGGCTCCATTCCTCATCTGCTCTGAACGCCAGGGGTTGGATGAGGGAAATGGTGGGGTGGGGGTAGGGACAAAGTGTGATTTATTGTCAGCCATGAAGGGTCTTGATTTTCATATCTGTTCAGAACTGCATGAGGAGGGGCTGGGGATCAATATCTACTGGGGACTGCTGACATCAATCAATAAAGAAGAAAAGAAAATAGGACAAAACAGTTCTCTCTGCATTGTTTTCAATATGATATATTCACTTTGAATAGACTTCTGAAATCTCTCTAATTAACCACAGATGAATTGAAAATTTCAGTTATTCCCAGGGCCTTTTCTTGTTCGGATGAACAAGAGAACAAATTTTTCAACAAATGTTTATAAACTTTTTTCACTTAATTCCTGAACTAAAGAGCTGGAAAGAAGGAAAGAAGAGGCCTCTGGAGTAGTAAAATTCATCAGCACCCTCCAAGTGGCTGAGGATCCATCTCCATCAGAGCAGCAATGAACAGAAATGGGCACAGCTTTGTGGCTGCCCCAGCTTTGGCATGGGCCCTGGGCCTGGAGCAGGAGCAGCTCTTGAGGGCCCCAAGGCCACGGCTCTTGTGCTGCCCTGGGTAGATGGGATGGCAGCAGGGTCTGCAGAGCTCTCAGCACCTCAGCCCAAGGGGAGCAGGGCAGCCAGGGAGCCTCCTTTGGCCTTGACTAAGCACCTTCCCCCATGGCTGGGGCCGAGTCCTGTGGCAGCTGCAGCTGCTGCTGTGCCCTTGCCAGGGGCTGAGGCTGTGGGGCCATTGCCCAGAGCAGCCTGGCCTGAGCAGAGCTGTGGGGCCAGAGCCGGCTGGGCTGGGCTGGGGAGAGGCCCTTGGTGCTGCCCAGAGCTCAGGGCAGCTGGCAGAGCTTGCAGAGAGCTGGGCTGGGCACAGAGAGCCTGGCCCAGAAACCATCAGTGTCCATCTCAGCCTGGCTGAGCGTGCAGGGGCAGCACTCAGGCCAGGTCTTGTGAGGCAGGGCCAGCGCCTGTGCAAGGCATTGCAAACAGGCAAGTGGCCCAGAGAGGAGGCTGCTCTGTGCCCTTGGTGGCAGGGATGGAGGAGGGAGGGGGTCCAGAACATTTGTCAGCACCAGCCTCTGTCCCCATGCATTGGCAGCCGTGGCTGCTGAGCCCAGCTTTGGCCTGGGCTGAGTTTGGCTGTGGCCCAGCTCCATCCTCCTGCAGGGTCAGGGCCTGTTCTCAGCCATGGCCAGCCCTGGCTGCCTCTCTGCTGGCCCAGAGGGTGGCAGAGCCCAGGCAGGGCTGTCTGTGCAGCCCCACAGGTGCCACGGGCTCTGCAGGAGCTGGCAGAGGCTTCCCAGCAGGGAGGCCATGGGGCACAGAGCCCCAAGGCTACTGTGGAAACCACGGCACGGGGGCCGTTCCCATCCGCAATGCTCCTGGCCTGGGCTGGGCCTGCACAGGGGCTGGGCCACCATGGCTGGGCCAGCACAGGCCCAGCCGCTGCTGGGGCTGACAGCAAGGCCAGGCACACACAAGCAATTGCTGAACATGGCCTGCGCTGGCCAGACCTGACTGTGCCAAAGGCAGCGCTCAGCTGCCCTTGGGGGCTGCAGCAACAGTCCAGAGCCCAAAGAGCCTCCATGGCTGTGCTGGAGACCAAGGCTGCAGGAGGGAAATGCAGGGCTGCTGCAGGATGGGGAGGGCATTGAATTCCAGCACACACCTCAGCTCTCTGATGATCCCGGCACCATGCTGGGCCCTGTTTCAGACTGGAACAGAGCAGATGTTGATGGGACAGGAGCCCTGCGGGGCTGTCAGGGACCTGCAGCTTGCAAGGTGCTCTGCTCTCCCTCAGGTGCTTTTGGAGAGATCCAATCCCAGCTGGGCACCTCAGGGCACAAGTGGCACTGCCTGTTCATGGGCACACAACTGATGTCTGCCTGGAAAGGGGCACAGGTGTTAATACATGTTTCTTTTTTTGTCTGCAGGCAAATCTTAATTATCTGGGTCTTTTGAGTACTTCTTAGAATTGGCAAAGTATTCCTGCCAAGAGAAGGAATTTCCTGGATTTCCTGGATTCTTCTACTGATGGCAGGAGAAGGAATATTGATCTTCCCCTCTACTCTTGTCACCAACATTCAGTCTAATATGTCATGACCCTCTTCCTTTAGGTGTTTCCAGCTCTCCTGTTTAAATGGCCATGTTTAAGGACATGTCTTCGTTTAGAGCAGCTGATCTATGTCCTTCCCTTCTGTCCCAGTTTTCTTCCTGCAGCTGCTTTCTGACCATTCCAATGAGTCTCCCTTGACTGGCTTCATGCTTTGACCTTAAGGGAGTTGCCTACTCTTTCAGAGGTTTAAATAACTCCTTAGTCAGCATCTTAGTTGTAGTTTTATCTATTCTATCACCTCTTATTATGTCTTTCTCTAAAGTCATTCCTTTATGGCTATCCCTTGTGGATGATGGACACGTCAGATATTGCTGAGATGTCAAAGTAACTGAGGGAAGTGTTTTGATGTTTATTAAATTTTATCACGGTCACAATTTTTATGTTGGCCATGAAGATAAACCTTTCTGTGTCTCTGAGTCTCACCAGTTCCTGGTCCCTCAAAGGACAGAAACCTGATGAGTTGTGGTTTCCACTCTGGGGGCTGCACTTGGACCTCCCTCCATCCCTAGAGCAGAGCTCCCTTGTCCCACAAAGTCCCTCGCAATGCAGGGATGAAGGAAACCAGACAGGCTGTGAGGATCAGGGGGACGGCAGACTCAGGGAGAAGAATGACTTTTGCATTTGACGGAGCTGTGCCTCCCCTTGGGTTTGTTGGATGACAATGAATGAACATCCCTCTGTGTCTCAGGCAGCTCCTTCTCCAAGGAAAGCAGGTGGGAGCTGGAACCAAGGAGCTGAAAGCTGCAGGTGCAGCCTGGGCTGGAGGCAGCTCAGATCTGCACGAGGCTGCTCTCAGTGCCAGGGCTTGGATGGGGGAAATGGTGGGGTGGGAGTAGGGACAGAGTCTGATTGATTGTCAGCCATGAAGGGTCTTGATTTTCATATCTACTCAAATTCATGAGGAGATACTTGGATTCAGTGTCAATTGGAGATTGCACATAGCAATAAAAAAACCCAGGAAAACAAAACTAAATAGGACCTAAAAAATCTTCTCGCTGTTGTTTTAAATATCATGCATTTACTTTGAATACGCTACTGAGATCTACCTAACCACAAAAGATTTGAAAATTAAAATCCAATTATTCCCAGAGGCTTGGCTAGTTAAGGTGTTCCGAATGTTAATGAGCCCTGGGCCACTGAATTGCTGCACTGAAGAGCTAAAGGCTGAACAAGCCTCTGGAGCAGGAAAATTCAGCAGCAGCCTCCAAGTTGCTGAGGATGTCAGCAGCCCCCACTGAGGCCATCCCTGCCCAGAGACAGTGGGGGAATGGGCAGACAAGGAGAGCGTCCCTGGGGCTGGGACAGCACAACTCAGAGGCCCCAGTGTCTCCAGCTGGGAAATGTTAAATGTGGTTGGGAAAGCCCTGCCTGGGCTGGGCCAAGCAGGACAGACAATTCCTGACTCCCATCCCCCAAACAACTCTCTCAAGGAGACATTTTAAAGGAATTACAATTGTTCTATACTTTGGTTTTATGTACTAGAGAAATATCAACAAGAGATTCTCAGGAGCTCAAAACAACCTAACAGCCTTGACTGGCAAATTTAGAAAATCAGAGAAACTTTGGCAAAAGGATTAATATGACATTCAGTCAATAAAAAACGCTTCTCAAAGCATTGACTTGGCCCATTCAACTTCACAAACTCTAAACCTGTTCAATTTTAAGTTAATCAAAATTTGCAAGAGGACATATATAGAACAAGTAGACACAGAAAGAGAGAAAAATAAGATTTAGAGAAGTGTACACACAGCTACCAGCTCCTGGATTCCAGTGGTGTTCAGATAGAAATTTCAAGAGGAGGTAGTGCCAAGAGGTGTGCTTGCCTTTTGGTCAGCTCTCAATACCCCTGGATCTCCCTGGGCCCTTCCCCCAGGTGGGACTTGGGCTCATTTGGTCTCAGGAGCTGGGCTGGGGGCTGCAGAGGTGGCTGTGGAGCATTGCCTGTGCTGTGCCAGGGACTGGCAGCCACTGCTGGGCTGGGATGGAGGCTCTGGGGGGATTGGGGTTCCAGGGCAGGGCTGGGTTTACAGGGCAGGGCAAGGAGGGACCTGCTTCTTCCTCCCCCACACACAAAATGTTTCCAGCCAACAATCTCCTCCAGTCTCTCACAACAGGGAATGCTGGAGGGGGAAATAGCAATTCAGGTCGTGTGCACTTGGCTGAGAAGGGCAGCTCTTTTCTATAGGAAAGAAAGCACACAGCCCCAGTATTTGGAAGGCAGGTGAGAGCCTCACTAGGGCAAGGCCAGCCAGACTTGTCAGGAATGGCAGATTCTGTCTGAGAGCAGTCTTTGGATTTAAGGAAATTTGGAGGTGGAATTCCAATCTCAGCCATGGGCACCTGGAGAAGCCAGACAGTTCTTTTCCATGGGAAGGAAAGCACAAAGGCTTTCCACAATGTCATATGACTCCTCTATTCCATGAGCCCTGCAATGTCACAATGGACCTTTGGACCCTGGAGTTTGCAGCGTCACAATGGTCTCATTTGGCTCCACAGTGTCACAATGGACCATTGATGACAGGAGGTCCCTCTGGGTCACCTTGGAGCTTTGGTTTCACACAGCCCTGCAGTGTCACAATGAACCCTTGGTTCAATGGGGTTCCACAATATCACCATGGCCCTAAGATTCCATGCATCCCTGCAGCATCACAATGGTCTCCTTTGGTTGCCCAGTGTCACAATGGACCACTGATGACATGAGGCCCAGCAATGTCACAGTGCTCTCCATGATTCCATGAGGCTCCACAGTGTCACAATGGTCCCTTGGTTCCATGGGCTCTGTGCTGCTGCATTCCCCCCTCCCCTTCTCAGGCTGCCCTGCCAGCTGAGAAATGCTCCTTGGGCCTCGGCCTTGGCCAACAGCCCCTGGGCTCAGCTCCTCTGCAGCTCATCACAAACACTGTCTGCTCCAGGCACTGCAGCTGCCCAGCCAGCTCCTGGTTCCTTTAGCAGCAGCCCTGGGAACTGTTTTTGTTCCCTCAGTGGCACAACATCCCTGTTCTCACACTGCCAAAGAAAGCTGTTGATGCCAAGTGCGGCCAGGATGAACCATTGCTGGGACTGAAGCCCCTCTCTTGGGGCCCTGCAAACAGTGCTCCAAAAGGGGCCCTTGGAGCTGTCCTGGGCCAGCAACTCCCTCTGAGTGGGGCCTCTCCCAGCCGGGAACTCTCCCGTTTGCTGCACTCGGGGATCCTGAACAAGACGGAGCCTGGGCCGATCCCCCCACTCCCCCAGGTTCAGCCCTTTGCCTGCTGGGGACATGTCAAAGCATCCGCAGTGAGCATTTCCTGCCCTCAGGGGAATTTCTCACAGGTGCCTTGCACTGACTCTTTGTGTCTGTGTGCACACAGGAGTGCCTGTGCTGGGGAAATGTGTCAGAAATGCTGCTCTCTGAGGGGTCTGTGTGCCTTGGATAGCTGAGTCAGTCAGGCGTGTAGGTAAGGTTAAGTCACAAGGTCTAAGTGAAATTAAATGCTGCTAAGAGTTGTTCTTTAGCGAAGTTGTTAAGTTATTAGCTAAGTTAAATACTGCTAAATGTCTTTCCACTGTTAAATTGCAAACTCATAGGTTATAAGTCAGGTGAAATAGTGTTAAGTGATGTTCTTTTGTTAAATTGTCAAGTTTAAAGTATCAGTCAAGGTTATGTTAAGTCCTGTTAAGTTTGAGCTCTGTTAAGCTTTTAGGCCATATTCCTTTTATCCTTGCCCTCACTGTCCTTGTGTCACACACACACACAGGGACAGTTCTTGCTTAATTTCTGGTTTGATTGCCTGGGTTTGGTTTGGTTTTGTTGATGCTTTGTTTCCTTGGTGTGCCTGAAGTGTCCAGTCAGGAGCAGAGTGACTCTTGCCAAGGAACTTGGTGCTGCTGTCCCTTAATATTAAATCTGGTTTTTGCTGCTCCCTTGCTGGGGATTTTTTCAGTGCTCTCAAGCCCTCGTTGGTAACAGGGTGAAGGAGCCCTGGCCCAGGCTCTGGCCCTGGGGGACACGGAGACGCTGCCGGGGGGGTCCCTGTTCCCCTGTGCCACGCCCAGGGCCCCGGCCCCCCGTCCCCATGTCAGGCTCTGGGGTGGATCTCGTGGAACATCCTCTGGGGGAGGCTGCGGGGCCGGGGGAGGGGGGACCCAGGGGGAGAGGGGACCCCACTGTGCGCGAGCAGGGTTGCACTGCTCTGGGGGGAACTGTGAGGGGGGCTGGTGCAGAGTGACCTCCCCTGTGATGTCACACTGCCTCCTGTGATGTCACACAGCCTCCTGTGATGTCACACAACCAACAGTATGATGTCACACAGTACCCCTGTGACCTGCCACACAGCCCCAGTGATGTCCCAGAGCCAACTCTGAGATGTCACCCTGTGATGTGATACAGCTGCTCTGATTTGGTGGTGTTTACAGGGGTCCCAGAACAAGGGAAGAGATGAGAATCTTGACTCCACATTTCAAAAGGCTGATTTATTATTTTATTATATATGTTACATTAAAAAAATGATATAATAAAACTATACTTAAAGAATAGAAGAAAGTATTTCATCAGAAGGCTAGCAAGGAGTAGAAAGGAATAGAATGATTATAAAATCTTGTGACTGACCAGAGAGTCTGAGACAGTCCTGTGATTGGCCACTAATTAGAAACAACCACATGAGACCAATCAAAGATATACCTGTTGCATTCCACAGCAGCAGATAATTATTTTTTACCTTTTGTTTCTAGGGGCTCTCAACTTCTCAGGAGAAAAATCCTGGCAAAGGATTCTTCATAAAATATGTCCATGACACTCTGTGATGTCACAGAAGGCTCTGTGATATCACACAATCACACCATGACATCATAGTCTGTTTTATGATGTCACAGTCAGTTCTGTGATGTTACTTAGTGACCCAGTGATGTCACAACCCAGTCTCTGGTGTCACAGAGCCACCCTCTATGATGTCCAGAGTCTGGACTATGACGTCACATCCTACTCCATGACATCACAGCCAGCTCTGTGATGTAATAATCCCTTCAGTGATGTAACAAAACCCTCGATATGATGTCATACTGCCACTCTGTAATGTCACAGCACACACTTTGACATCACAGCCTGCTCCATGATGCCCTACAGCCATGCCATGATGTCACAAGTTGCTGTGATGTCACACAATCCCCTCCATGTTGCTGTACCTGCTCAATGACCTCACACAGCCAACTCTGTGCTGTCACACAGCCCCTTGCTGACATCACAATTGCTCTGTGCCTTTATGACACAGCCACAGAGGTGCTGCTGTGACACAGCCCCCTCTGGGACATGCCACAGCCCCTGCCAGTGCTGAGCCCCTGTGAGCTCTGTCTGTGCCCTGCTGGTGTCCCTGAGGGGCCCTGGCAGTGCCCCAGCCCTGCTGGGCTGTGCACAGGAGCTGCTCCTGGCCAGAGCTGTCTCTCTGCAGTGCTGCCCTTGCCAGGAGCTGCCTCTGGGCCAGGAGCCCGGCCCAGCTCAGCAGCACAGACACAGCACAGGGACTTTAATGACCCTCTGGGGCTTTGGTGCTCTTTGCATCAGACTCAGTCCCTCAAAGAGGGCTCAAAAATTTTCTCAAGAACACAATGTAAGATTGAAACACTGAAGTTTCTTGTAGTTTCAGTAGATCCCTGTGAGGCACAAGATTGACAAAGGGTCCCCAGGTCCAGGTAGAGGAGAGAACTGGTAGCAGTGATGACAATTTGGGGCAAGCAGGGGAAAGGTGTTTCTGATGCTGAGAAAACCTGCGCCTCTGTCCCTCCAGGCTGTCGGCATCCCCCGGCTGCCCCACCTGGCTGGGCCCTTCCTTTGCTGACAGCTCCACCTCCTGCCTGCCCCTGCCTGCCCACACAAAGCCTTGGCCTGCTCCAGGCTCCTTCTGGGCGATGTGCTGCACCATAGCCCTGTCCTGGCAGGGAAATTCCTTTTCTCCTGCTGTCCAGTCTGGGTCTTCCCAGCTGCTCTTGGAATTATTTCTTTCTTTCTTTCTCTGGCTGTTCTCTACTATGTGAAAAGGATCCAACCTCTCTAAATCCGCCCTCCAGTCCCTGCCAGGGCTCTCCTCTGCTGTCCTCAGTCTCCACCCCACTGTGCACAGAGCTCCTTTGTCCCTATAGAGTGGTCAAGTGCTTGAGGCCAAGAATGGCTGGACAAGAGGGACAGTTTTTATTTTTATAGGAAGGAAACCACAGAACCCCCGAGTTTGAAGGCAGATGATGTCACAGTGGTCACAAGGGTTGCAGGATGAAGAGAGAGGCGAGAATGTTGATTCCATGTTCAGAAGGCTTGATTTATTATTTTATGATATATATATTACATTATGACTATACTAATAGGAATAGAAGGAAAAGTTCTCAGAAGGCTAAGCTAAGAATAGTAAAGGAATGAATAACAAAGATCTGTGTCTCAGCAGAGAAGGAGACCCAGCTCTGCCGTGACTGGTCAGTAAATCCAAACATTCACCGGAGACCAATCACGAATCCACCTGTTACATTCCACAGCAGCAGATAACCATTTTTTACATTTTGTTGCTGAGGCCACAGCTTCTCAGAAGGGAGAAAAATCCTAAAGAAAGGATTTTTATGAAAAGATGTCTGTGATAAGATGAGAAGCAATCACCAGAGGCCCAGGCCAGTCAGACCCTACTGTCCTTGCAGCTTTTGTCTGAAAGCAGCCTTTGGATATATATGGGGAGTTTTGGGGGTGGAATTCCATTTCATTCATGGGTTCCTGGACTGGAATGGCAGTTCTCCATAGGAAGGACAGGGCAGAGCCCCAGTGCTCCAAAGGCTTATTAGAGGCAGCCCCAAGGAGGCCAAGGCCAGCCAGACCTGTTGTCAGGGGAAGAATCCTTGGAGTGACAGAATTTAGAAGGCCAAACCCACTTTTGTCTATGGGCATGTGGACAAGAGGGACAGTTCTTTTCCATAGGAAGGAAAGTACAGAGCCCCAGTTTTTCAAAGCGAGAGGAGAGCTGGCCCTCAGGAAGGCAAGGGAACCTGGACAGGCCAGGCAGCTTTTGTATGGGAGCTATCCTTGGATATAGAGAATTTCAGAGGCTGATTCTCAGTTTAGGCCATGGTTGCCTGGAGTTGAAAGACGATTTTTTCCATGAGAAGAGAATCACAGGACCCTAGTGTTTTGAAAGCAGATGAGAGGATGGCCCCCAGGAGGCCAAGGCCAGCACAGAGTGGGTTGTGTGAGGTCACAGGTAGGGCTATGGCATCACAGAGTTTGTTGTGTGAGGTCATCAAGCAGCTAGACAATCATAGAGGGGATTCTGTGACATCACAGAGCAGGCTGTGACATCATGGCATGGCTGTATGACATCATAGAGCTGTCTGTGAGGTCAAACTGTGTTCTGTGCCATTACACAGTAGCAGTATGACATCACAGAGAGGTTTTTCAGACATCACTGAGGGGGTTGTGACATCACACAGCTTTCTGTGACATCATAGGGTAGGATGAGGGGCCACAGAGCAGATGCTGCCATCATAGAGGGTGGCTCTGTGACATCAGTGAGTGGGTTGTGACATCACTGGGTGGCTGTGTAACATCATAGGACAGGCTGTGGCATCACATAGTGACTTTGTGACACCACAGAGTCTTCTGTGGTGTCACAGTGCAGGTGCATGACATTCCAGAGTGACATCCCACAGCTGGCTCTGTGATATAACAAGGGTGCTGCATGATGTCCCAGAGTGGGCTGTGACATCACAGATGACTGTGTGACACTGCAAAAGGGCTGTGTGGCATCATAGGGGACTGTGTGACATCACAGGGGCTGTGTGAGGTCACTGGGGGACTGTGTGAGGTCACTGGGGGACTGTTGGTTGTGTGACATCACAGGAGGCTGTGTGACATCACAGGAGGCAGTGTGACATCACAGGGGAGGTCACTCTGCACCAGCCCCCCTCACAGTTCCCCCCAGAGCAGTCCAACCCTGCTCGTGCACAGCAGGGTCCCCTGTCCCCCTGGGTCCTCCCGCCCCCGGTCCCGCAGCCTCCCCCAGAGGATGTTCCCTGAGATCGACCCCAGAGCCTGACACGGGGATGGGGGGCCAGGGCCCTGGGGGTGGCACAGGGGGACAGGGACCCCCCGGCAGCGTCCCCATGTCCCCCAGGGCCAGAGCCTGGGCCAGGGCTCCTTCACCCGGTTATTAATGAGGACTTGAGAGAGCTGAAAAAATCCCCAGCACGGGAGCAGCAAAAACCAGATTTAATATTAAGGGACAGCAGCACAAAGTTCCTTGGCAAGAGTCAATCTGCTCCTGTCTGGACACTTCAGGTACAACAAGGAAATAACGCAACAACAAAACCAAACAGAATCCAGGCAATCAAACCAGATATAAACTGAGAACTGGGGTTTTCATTCCTAAGGAAAAGAACTGTCCTTCTTATCTAGGTGCCCATCGGCAGAATTTGGATTTCACCTCCAGTATTCCCTATTGTGACAGACCGGAGGAGTTTCTTGGCTCAAGACATTTCATGTGTGAGGGAGGAAGGGGCAGGTCCAGCCTTGCCCTGCCCAGCAAAACCAGCCCTGCCCTGCCCTGGAACCCCAATGCCCCCAGAGCCTCCATCCCAGCCCAGCAGTGGCTGCCAGTCCCTGGCACAGCACAGGCAATGCTCCACAGCCATCTCTGCAGCCCCCAGCCATGCTCCTGCGGGACCAAATGAGCCCAAGTCCCACCTGGGGGAAGGGCCCAGGAAGACCAAGGGGTATTGAAGGCTGACCAGAAGGCAAGCACACATCTTGACCCTACCTCCTCTTGAAACTCCCATCTGAACATTGCTGGAATCCAGGAGTTGCTAACTTTGTGTAAGCTTCTTTAAATCTTATTTTTTTTCTCTGTTTATTTCTCTTATTTGTGTTCTCTTTCAAATTTTAAGTATGTTAAAACTGAGCAGGCTTAGAGTTTGTGAAGTTGAATGGTCCAATTTAAATCTTTGATAAGTGTTGTTTTTTTTAATTGAATATAATATTAAACCATTTACCAAGGTTCCCTAATTTTCTAAAATTACCAGTAAAGACTGTGGTGTTCTTTTGAGCTCCTGAGTATCTCTTGTCAGTATTTCTCCAGTGCTCCAAGTCAGAGTACACAAACAATTGTAATTCCTTTTAAATGTCTCATTGAGAGAGTTGTTTGGGGAATGGGGGATCAGGGCTTGTCTGTCCTGCTTGGCACAGCCCAGGCAGGGCTTTCCCAGCCACATTCCACACTCCATTTCCCAGCTGGAGCCGCTGCTGCCTCTGAATTGTGCTGCCCCAGCCCCAGGGACGCTCTCCTTGTCTGCCCATTCCCCCACGGTCTCTGGGCAGGGATGGCCTCAGTGGGGGCTGCTGACATCCTCAGCAACTTGGAGGCTGCTGCTGAATTTCACTGCTGCAGAGGCTTGTTCAGCCTTCAGCTCTTCAGTGCAGGAATTCAGTGTCCCAGGGCTCATTAACATTCAGAACACCTTAACAAGCCAAGCCTCTGGGAATATTTTGATTTAAGTGTTCAAAACTTTTGAGATTAATTTGACAGATTTCAGTAGTGTGTTCAAAGTGAATGCATAATATTTAAAAAGACAGCCAGAAAACATTTTTTAGGTCCTGTTTTGGATTTTTTCCTGTTCATAAATCAATATGTGCAGTCCCCAACTGACATTGAATCCAAGTACCTCCTCATGCAGTTTGAATGGATATGAAAATCAAGACACTTCATGGATGACAATCAATCAGACTCTGTCCCTACTCCCACCCCACCATTTCCCCCGTCCAAGCCCTGGCACTCAGAGCAGCCTTGTGCAAATCTGAGCTCCCTCCAGCCCAGGCTGCACCTGCAGCTTTCAGCTCCTTGGCTCCAGCTCCCACCTGCCTTTCCTTGGAGAAGGAGCTGCCCGAGACACAGAGAGATGTTCATTTCTTGTCAGCCAGCAAAGCCAAGGGGAGGCACAGCTCCATCAAATGCAAAAGTCATTCCTCTGCTGGATATTAAATCACTTTCCACAGCAGACAGTCTCAGATCAATGGAAAACACCTTCTGTGCCCAGCACAGATCCCAAGGTCCCCCTAAACCCTCCCTGCCCCAGTTCTGCCCAGATTTGCTCTTTGAACACAAGTCACATGCTGAAGTCAGGAGTCCCTCCATGGCCAGAGGGATGAAAAGAGAGAAAGGGGATGAAGAGCTCTCCTGTGCAGAGCCAAGGCCCAAGTGCAGCCCCTGCAGCGGGAACCACAGCTCATCAGGTTTGTGTCCTTTGTGCTCGGGGACTGGTGACACTCAGAGGCACAGAAAGGTTTCTTGCCCACAAACGCAAGAAGAACATTTGAACACTTGAATAGCCATCACACTCTTCCCTCAGATCTCTGTGTGTCCCTGCAGAATCTGTCATGTCCCCCATCTGCAAGGGATTTCCAAACCGGAACAGTTGTAGACAAAGTTATAAGAAAACGCAATTCTGTGATTAATACAAACACAATTAAGATGTTGACTAATGTGGTGTTTATTTTAACATCAGAAAGATTGGGCAACTTCCTGGAGCTCAAAGCATGAAAGCAGTAACTTGAGAGGAACTGAAATGATCAGAGAGCATCTGGAGGAGGAAATCTGGGAGCAATGGAAAGGACATAGATCCAGCTAGTCAAGTGAAGAAATGTCCTTAGATATGGCCATTCAAACAGGAGAGCTGGAAACATCTGATGGAAAAGGGAGAGAAAATAATAGACTGAATATTGGTGGCACAAGTAGATGGGAAGATCAGTATTTCTTCTCCTCCCATCAGTACACTTTGAGGAAATCCCCGTTCCTGGTGGGAAAACATTGCCATTTCTGAAAAGTACTCAAATGATACAGATAATATAGATTTGCTGGTATATTATGAAACTAACAGGTATTAAAACCAGTGGCCTTTTCCAGGCAGACATCAGTTGTGTGCCCATGAACAGGCAGTGCCACTTGTGCCCTGAGGTGCCCAGCTGGGATTGGATCTCTCCAAAAGAACCTGAGGGAGAGCAGACCACCTTGCAAGCTGCAGACCCCTGACAGCACCGCAGGGCTCCTGTCCCATCAACATCTACTCTGCTCCAGTCTGAAACAGGGCCCAGCATGGTGCTGGGATCATCATGGAGCTGAGGTGTGTGCTGGAATTCAATGCCCTCCCCATCCTGCAGCAGCCCTGCATTTCCCTCCTGCAGCCTTGGCCTCCAGCACAGCCATGGAGGCTCTTTGGGCTCTGGAATGTTGCTGCAGCCCCCAAGGGCAGCTGAGCTCTGCCTTTGGCACAGTCAGGCCTGGCCAGCACAGGCCATGCTCAGCAATTGCTTGTGTGTGCCTGGCCTTGCTGTCAGCCCCGGCAGCGGCTGCGTGGCCCCTTTGTGGCCCTGTGCCGGCCCAGCCATGGTGGCCCAGCCCCTGTGCAGGCCCAGCCCAGGCCAGGAGCATTGCGGATGGGAACGGCCCCTGTGCCGTGGTTCCCATGGCAGCCTTGGGGCTCCGTGCCCCATGGCCTTCCTGCTGGGCAGCCTCTGCCAGTTCCTGCAGAGCCCATGGTACCTGTGGGGCTGCACAGACAGCCCTGCCTGGGCTCTGCCACCCTCTGGGCCAGCAGAGAGGCAGCCAGGGCTCACCACGGCTGGGAATAGGCCCTGAGCCCCGCAGGAGGATGGAGCTGGGCCACAGCCAAACTCAGCCCAGGCCAAAGCTGGGCTCAGCAGCCAGGGCTGCCAACACACGGGCACAGAGGCTGGTGCTGACAAATGTTCTGGACCCCCTCCCTGCTCTGTCCATGCCACCAAGGGCACAGAGCAGCCTCCTCTCTGGGCCACTTGCCTGTTTGCAATGCCTTGCACAGGCGCTGGCCCTGGCCCACAAGACCTGGCCTGAGTCCTGCCCCTGCACGCTCAGCCAGGCTGAGATGGACACTGATGGTTTCTGGGCCAGGCTCTCTGTGCCCAGCCCAGCTCTCTGCAAGCTCTGCCAGCTGCCCTGAGCTCTGGGCAGCACCAAGGGTCTCTCCCCAGCCCAGCCCAGCCAGCTCTGGCCCCATAGCTCTGCTCAGGCCAGGCTGCTCTGGGCACTGCCCCACGGCCTCAGCCCCTGGCAAGGGCACAGCAGCAGCTGCAGCTGCCACAGGACTCAGCCCCAGCATGGGGGAACGTGCCTAGCCAAGGGAAAGGAGGCTCCCTGGGTGCTCTGCTCTCCTCTGCAGGAGATGCTAAGAGCTCTGCAGCCCCTGCTGCCATCCCATCTGCCCAGGGCAGCACAAGAGCCGTGGCCTTGGGGCCCTCAAGAGCTGCTCCTGCTCCAGGCCCAGGGCCCATCCCAGAGCTGGGGCAGCCACAAAGCTGTGCCCACTTCTGTTCATTGTTGCTCTGATGGGGATGGATCTTCTGGCACTTGGAGGTTGCTGATGAATTTTACTACTCCAGAGGCCTCTTCTGTCTTGAGCTCTTCAGTTCAGGAATTCACTGGAAAAGGCTGTTAAACATTTCTTCAAATCACCCAAACAAGACAAGCCCTTGGGAATAATATAAGTTTTCAGTTCTTCTGTGATTAATTACACACATTTCAGAAATGTATTCAAAGTGAATATACTGTACTGAAAAAAATGCAGAGAGAACTGTTTTGTCCTAGTTTTTCCCTGTTTATAGATTGATATCAGCAATGCAGTGTCCAGTTGATATTGACCCCCAGCACCTCCTAATGCAGCATGAATACGTATGAAAATCAAGACCCTTTATGGCTGACAATCAATCAATCAATCACAATTTCTCCCCACCATTTCCCTTATCCAACCCCTGGCACTCCTATGGATCAGGAATTGTGTGCCCAGCAGGAGCAGGGCAGTGATTCTTCCCCTGTGCTCAGTACTGGTTGGGCAGCACACTGTTAGGTCACAGGAACTGGCTGCCCAGGGCAGTGGGTGAGTCACTGTCCCTGGAAGTGTTTATGGAAAGACTGGATGTGGCACTCAGTGCATGGTCTGGGTGACAAGGTGGTGTTGGGTCCCAGGTTGGACCTGATGCTCTCCAAGGTCTTTTCCAGCCTGGCTGATTCTCTCATGATTGTGACCCTGCAGGTGCCTGGGGAAGCAAGGGGCCATAGTGACACTGCGGGGCCTGGTGGCACTAAGAGGACCATGGTGACATTGTGTACAACATGGCAGCACAGAGCCAAGGGGCCATTGTGACACTGTGGGGGTCAGGGGAAGCAAGGAGTCCATTGTGACAGTATGGGTCCTGGTGGAACCACAGAGGTCACTGTGGCCCTGCAGGGCCTTGTGGAACCAAGGGGCCATTGTGCCACTACAGAAACAAGGAGACCCTTGGGGAAGCCTGGGGACAATGGAATCAAGGGGCCATTGCTCCATTGCAAGGACTCTGGGAACTGAGGGAACAATTGTGACCCTGTGGTGCCCCATGGAACCAAGGGTCCCTGGTGACACTGCAGGATCTTGTGTCACCAGGCTCCATTGTGACACTGCAGCACCAAGGAATTCATGGTGGCCCTCTGAGGCCTCAGGGAACCAAGAGGCCACTGTGACCCTGCAGGACCTTGTGGAACCATGCAGGGCATTGTGACAGAACAGGACCTGGTGTCATGATGGGGCCATTGTGACACTGCAGGGCCCCATGGAACCAAGGGGTCAGTGCTGCTCCTCAGTGTCACATATTTTATGTGGACATATTTTATGAAAAATCCTTTTGCTAGGTATTTTTCTCCTGAGAAGCAGAGAGGCCTCAGAAACTAAATGTAAGCAATAATTATCTGCTACTTTGGAATGCAAAGGTGGATCTTTGATTGGTCTCATGTGGTGGTTTTTAATGTCCAATCACAGTTTGGCTTTCTCGGACTCTCTGGTCAGTCACAAGATTTTATTATCATTCCATTCTTTTCTATTGCTTGCTAGCCTTCTGATGAAATCCCTTCTTCTTTTACGATAGTTTTAGTATATGATTTTATTTTAATATAATATATATCATAAATTTATAAATCAGCTTTCTGAAACATGGATTCAAGTTTCTTGTCTCTTCGTTTGTTCTGTGACCCCTGTGAAAACCACCACACCTCAGGGACTCCTGGAATAAAGGAAACATGTTTGACAAGGTGGTGGCCCTTGGGACCAAGAGACCATTGTGACACTGTGGAACGAAGGAGAGCATTGCTGCACTGCCAGACCTCATGGAACCAAGGATACACTGTGACACGGAAGGCCTTGGGGGCCAAGGATCCATTGTGACATGGCAGGGTGCAAGGATCCAAGTGACTTTGTGACATCAAGGGGTCCCTTGAAACCAAAGGGACATTGTGACACTGGGTGGCCTCATGGAATCATGGAGAGCATTGGGACACTCGGCGGCCTCATGGAACTCTGGTGACACCAAGTTGTCTGGGAATGTTGATCTGCTGCAGGGTAGGAGGGCTCTGCACAGGGCCCTGGACAGGCTGGATCCAGGGCCCAGATCCAACAAGGTGACATTTCACAAGTCCAAGTACCGGGTCCTGCACTTTGGCCACAACAACCCCTGCAGCACTACAAGCTGGGGACAGAGTGGCTGGAGAGCAGTCAGGCAGAAAGGGACCTGCAGGGACTGATGGACAGCAGGCTGGGCATGAGCCAGCAGTGGTGCCCAGGTGGCCAAGAAGGCCAATGGCTCCTGGCCTGGATCAGGAATGGTGTGGCCAGCAGGAGCAGGGCAGGGATTCTTCCCCTGTGCTCAGCACTGCTTGGGCAGCACCTCAAGTGCTGTTTGCAGTTCTGGGGCTCCCAATTTAGGAAGGATGCTGGGGGGCTGGAGCGTGTCCAGAGAAGGGTAGCAAGGCTGGGGAGGGAGCACAAGTACTGTGAGGAGCAGCTGAGGGAGATGGGGTTGTTTATCCTGGAGAAGTGGAGGCTCAGGGGAGACAAGACAGTGTCAGGGCACAGGCTGGACTTGATGATCTCCATGGCCTGTTCCACCCTTGCTGATTCTGGGATTCTCTGGAACCACCCTTGGAGCAGTTGCAGGATGAGCCCTGGGCCTCCTCTTCAGCAGCTCCAGCAGCCCAGGTCCTTCAGCTTCTCCTGCCAGCCCCAAAACCCATCCTGTCAGTCCTGCAGAGCCTCTGCAGCTCCTCCTCATTGCCCAGAACAGGGAGCCCCAGAGGCAGACACAGCAGCCCAGATGTGCCCCCCTGGCCTGGGGTGCCTCTGGCAAGGGAGCAGCACCAGGCACTGCAGGAGCCTGCAGACAATTCCTGCAGCACTTTTAGGATGATCCTGCTGCCCAAGGGATCTTCCCATGGGGCCAAGTCAGGAACTGCAATGGGGAGTGGGGCCAGAGAGAAAAGGGCAAAAGGGATGGGCTGTTTGCAGTGGAGGGAAGAGGGGTGGGCAATAGGAAGAAAATTGCAGCAGGAAGAGGAAAGAAAGCAAAGGTGAAGCCAAGGAAATGCTCAGGGCAATTTGGGGGTGGCTGCCAGGCAGCCCTGGCTCTGAGCAACAGCGTCTGCAGTGGGACAGTTAACTCCCAGCTGATGGGAACAAACTTTCTGGCTGACTGCAGAGGCCAGGACAAAGCTGATTGGTTTCCCTGGTGTCCCCCAGCCCTTGCTGGCCCCAGGGGCTGATGGCATTTGTGCTCCCTCAGGTTCATGTCCCCACACCAACAGCATGGGGGTGTTCCCCCTGCTGTGTGCAATGCAAACAGGGGCTGCTGAGCCAGTGCTGCCGTGTCTGTGCCTGCAAGGATGGGGCACCTGTGTGAGCTGGGGGAGAGGCCAGGGCTGCAGAGGGGGGATGTTGTTGGCAGCTTCATGAGGATGCTCTGGGACGCTGCCCTGGGCCGTCCAGCGCACTGGGGATGGATCAGCCCCTGCTCTGCTGCTCCTTTCCATCCTCCCCAGGGCCCTTGCAGAGCCCCAGCAGCTGCTGTCCTCAGCTGCCATGGCAACCCTCAGGAACAGCCAGGGCTGTTCCAGGTACAATTCCAGTGACACTCCTTGGTGCCACCAGGTGCCATGGCAATGGCCACGGGGACCCGTTCTTTGGTTTGGTGCCATGGCAACCAGTGCCCGGCCCAGTTGTGATGGTTGGTGGCCATGGAAAGCTGCCCTGGCCCCTTGCTCAGGGCTGGTGTCAGTGCCCAGAGCCAGAGGGGATCCCTTGCTGGGGGCTGTGCCATGGCCACCTGCCCTGTGCCGCGCTGGCCGCTCAGGCACCAGGAACCAGCAGCCAGCGGCACTGCCAGGGCCAAAGGCCAGGTCAGCCAGACAGAAAGGGGCAGGGCTGGGCACTGTTGCCATGGCAACCGGCACTGGGGGGACACCTGGGTCACCTGGCCTGGCAGTTGCCATGGAAACCCCTGGCAGGCACTGAGGGCACAGCCCCTGGCACTGAGACCCTGCTGGGCTGGGTGCTGAGCACAGGGCTCAGCACGCAGAGATGGTTTTGTTCTTGCTGAGCTGCAGCACAGCCAAGGCCTGTCCTGCCCCTCGTCCAGCCACGCTGGGGAGGGGCTGGGGCTGCGGGGGAGCTGGGCAGGGGACACAGCCAGGACAGGGGACCCCAACTGACCCGGGCATAGCCCAGACCAGAGCACATCATGCTCAGGGTGTAAAGGGGGGAACAGGGAGGAAGGGGGGAATTTTGGAGGGAGGGCTTTTGCCTTCCCAGGTAACGCTTAGGCAAGAGGGGGCCCTGTTTCACCAGTGGGCAGGGTCACTACCAAAAATACAGACACCAACTTAAGGAACTGTGTCATTTATATAGGGCACAGCTGCCAAGATTTACAAAAGGATAAGCTCAACAAAGCACATCATCATTAGCAAAGAATTACAAAAGAAGCTCAGCAATCCATCATAACCCATCATTACATTTTGATGACCAATCCATTGGTGAAACACTAGAGGTGTTTGTGGCAGACAAAGATTCTGGCTGACTATCAAGGTACACCTTAAAGACATCAGTAATACTTTAGTGACACCGTTCTTCATTCTTTTTTCTCAATCTCATTCCAATTAGGAACAAGAATTCTGTTGTGCATGGAGCTGGTACCTTTTTAATTCCAGAATAATGCCCTGAGGCCCTTTGCTGTTCAGCTTTACCATGCTGTCTGTGGCTAACAAGGTTAGGGGGGCCCTTTCCCCTCTGGCTGGAAGGGGCCGGGTCCCAGTCCCTGAGGGGCACCCAGGCTCCTGGATGGAATTCCTGTGCAAGTCCCTCAGTGTCACAGCAGCCTTCATATTGAGCCCTGTGGATCAGAGCATTTCCCAAAGGGGCCCTTGGGGCAAACAGGGAGATCTGGTCTGGCAGGATGTGTAAAACAATATCCTGGCAGATCTACTTGTTCTCACACACAATACTTGGCTGCAGAGACACATTCCCATTGTTCCTGCCCAGGTTTCAGGACTCAGAGTTGTCTTTCCTAGGAGCTGTTCCTTCAGCTGTCTCGGGACGGCCTTTTGGCCTCTGGACCCACACTCTGGCTCCATTATTAGGGCTGCTGGATCCAAACCCTTTATCTCCACAAACGGTGGTGATTGGAGCTGGATCTCCTTTTTTCACAATCGTTCTTAAAATTGCAAGATCAATAATTGTGCTACCCTGTCATGGGGTTGAATAATCCAATCTTGTTCATTATTGTTTAACAGAATTACTGTAATTTCTCCTGGACATTCTGCATCAATTCCTCCTGCCATGACAGGAACACTTTGCAAGGCCAAGCTCCAAGGGAGCAGTTACCAAAGCAAAGTGTCCTGGAGGAATCTGAATTCCTGTTTCAGTACTGATAGCTCTCATTTGCTTTGAATTTATCCTCATTAATTCCAATGCATGAAGGCCCAGCCCTGCAGCCTCTGGGCTGGCCCTGCCAGGGGCCATCACAGCCAGAACAATTTCCCAGGCAGCCCAAGTCTCACGGCCCATGGTTGGATTTGCAAATTGGGGGCAGCCGGGCACAGCCAGGGAGTTTCCATTTCCCCCATGGGCCATTGTGAAGGGCATGGAGCACATCTGGGAGATGGGTTCTCCATGGGCAAAGGTTCCCATCTCCTCATCTTTCCAACAGCTCTTTTAACAACCCCTTCACCCTTTCAACCAATCCTGCAGCTTGTGCATAGTCTGGTACATGAAAAACCCTGCAGACAAAATCGCTGTATTTTTCACAGGAACAGACAAAACACTCTGCATCACAGTATCAGCAAACCCTGTAAAAATCACCAATTTCCTCCCTTCCTCCTTTTTCCATTGTATACAATCTCACAAAGTTGACCACTGACATTAGGGTCCTGGCCAATCCTGTTCTGTAGGGTATTTAGTGTTACATCCCTGAGCAGCCAAAAATACCAAATTAGCATTGTCAGAACTATTTCACATTATTATTATATGTACATATTTATATATAAATACAGATATAGACATGTAGATATAGACATATATACATAAAAATCTATAAATATAAACATGAAGGTCTTATTATACTATAAATATGTATATAGTTATTTGTTATATTGATATTTCATTTGCACAAGGGCATCTGAGCTCAAGATGAAAACCTTCTTCTGTTGCTCCATGGGGGAGCATTCCAACAATGATTGTTCCTTCTGAAGGTGCTGTTTCCTATGTACTCTCAACAAATTCGTCTTTGTCTGCCCAAATCCACAAGGTCTTTTCCTTTTCCATGTGCAATTTTTGGATGCATTTGAAGCCATCCAGGGGTGCAGCTTCTTTTACCCAACTGCCCCACTGCTACCACAGGGCTCTGACCTCAGCTCACTCCAGACCCAGGAAACTCCAGGGAAGGGCTTCCCAGCTGGGAATTTCTAATGGGACTAATTCCTCACATTTACACTGAACAAGTGACATTTTGTTGGGATCTGGCCAGACTGTGCCAGTTTTGTTTTACCAGTGGGCAGGGTCAGCACCAAAGACACAGACACCAACTGAAGGAATCAGTGTCATTTCCTGCAGTTCAGAGCAGCAAAGAATCACAAAAGGAGCAGCTCAGCAATGCACCCAACCATTCCCACCAAAGATTGCCTGCAGTGATTAAGAAAGATCCAGCAGCATTTACCCTCAGCCTTTACCATCCCCCAGACCCACACAGCAGCTGGGGAAGCTGTCACAGCCAAGGGCTGCAGAGCCACTCCTGGGCACTGGGAATTCCTGCAGGTGCCTCCAGCCCCAGGTGAGGCTCCAACCCCGCTGGGAGAGGGCCCAGCTCTGACAGTGCTGAATGAACAAACTGACAGCACTGCTAGTGTGGCAACATCTGCTTTCATCCTCCTCTTGGGTCCCTCCCAAAGCCTGGCCAGGGATCAAGGAGGAACCAAGGGAGCTGACTTTGACCATACAGCCCCAAACAAGGCCAGATGTCAGATTTCATGGCCTGGTCTGGCTTCTAAATACACAAAGGTCAATACATGTTTCACTAAGGAGTGGCTACATCTATCTCAGTGCTAATGACCATGCATATTTCATCAGGGAGCAGATACAAAGACAACCTTTGCTTGGAAGGTTCATCCAGAGGCCACCTTTGGCTCAGGGCCTGCTGTCCAGGCCTCACTCAGGGCTGGTGTCCAGGCCTTGGCACTTCAGGGACGTGGTTTAGTGCTGGGCTTGGCACTGCTGGGTGAGCGGCTGCACTGGGTGAGCTCAGAGGGCTTTTCCAACAGAAAGGATTCTGTGATTCCATGATTATATCCACTGCATTCAGCTGGGGCTATTTTAGCAGCATTACTTGGCTCCAAAAGTTCCCTCCCTCCCAGCTCCTGTGGCCTGAGGCTTCAGCTCCTTCAGCTCCTGGTGCTGAGCTGCTCATGCTGAACAAGACAGCTCAGAGAGAAGAACACAGTCCATGCAATTCCTTCTGGGACACGGAGAGGGAAGGCTGTGCAAACAGGAGCATTGTTTGCTGTGGCCTCCTCTCTGCCCTTCACGCCTTTCAGCGCTTTGAACCAGCCAAGAGCTTTCTCCAAGAGTGCAATGCAGCAGCTGTTCCTGCTCCCAGGCCTAGCTCTCTCCAGTCTCTGCCCTTGCCTGGTTCTGTCCCTCGTGCTGTGCCCTCTGTTCCCCCAGGGCTCGCTGGCTGCTGCCCAGGACTGTGGCACTGGCACAGATCCAGTGCTCCAGAGCCTCCTTTCTGTGCCCTTGCAGCTGCCTGGGCACAGCAGCCTTTTCCATCTGGAAGCTCCCCATGGACAGGGAGTGCCCAGCTCCGTTCCCTACACAGCCTCCAGGAGCCCAGGGCTGCCATCTCCAGTCCCTGCTGGCACTGGGGGCTCCCAGGTGCCTCAGGCTGCTGTGACACCGCTGCACACAGGAGGAAAGAGGGGCAGGGGCTGTGCTCAAAGTCAGCTCCATCTGCTGCTGCTGCTGCTGCTGCTGCTGTGGGGTCATTTGTGCAGCCCTGTCTGCCCAGAGTCAGGGATCAGATCCTGCCAGTCTCTTCCAGCCCTGGCTGCTCAGAGTTTGGGCCTTGGAGCCTCAGGTGGCCAAAGGCAGCTGCTGCTGGTCCCTCTGTGTGCCCGAGTTCAGCAGTGCTGCTCCATCAGTCTGTGCCCAGCAACGGGGAAAAGCCTCAGCCCTGCAGGGCCAGGAGCTGCCGGGTTCTGCCTGAGCAGCTCACCCAGCAGGAAGGGAGCTGCTCCACACGGGAACCAGGAGCAAAGGACATCCTTTGATAGGACATGCTTTCTATTTAAAGGAAAAAAAAGGAAAAAGGAAATAAAATGATAAATTGTAAAAGATAAGAATAAAATCCAAGTGTTAGAGAAAAAAAAAACATACAGTTAATGAAAAAAACTAAACATAAATGCCAAATTACATTCTTTGCATTAAGCGGTAAATGATCTTTTTAAAAAGACAACTCAGTTATTTACATTGTAAATGTGCTGATGGCATGGATCCATCTTTGTGACCTCAAAAGCCTCTTAAAAGACTTTGGGCTTTGTTTCCAATATTGGTATTTGAAACTGTGGTCAAAGCAAGAGGAAATTGCTTTGTGCCCTTCCAGCTCCAAGCAGGACTGGGAATGGAAACTCTGTCAAAGCCCAAATCCTTTAGAAGATCACCTTCCTTCTCAGCCTGGAAATGAGCTGCACATTCCTTTTGAAACTGTCAGGGATTTCTTAGAGACATAAAGTCTCACTTACGGCTTTTTGCTCGGGTTTGGAAGTGCAGAAGGGCAATTCTCTATCCACCAGCTCCAGACTGCACTGCCTCAGGAGCACGGCCCACTCGCCAGCCTTGGCCCACTCGTGGCACTTCTAGAGGAGGAAGAAAGTGCAATTGCACAATTCCAGCCAATCAAGAAGGAAGAATGGGACAGACAATACACCCTGTACAGATCCAGGCATTCAGCTGGGACTGTGGAGAGTTTGGGTCCTTGCTAGTTGGATGTGTGTCCCCAGCTGCAATCTCTGGGCCTGCAGCAGAGTCTCACTCACCTGCCAAAGCAGAAAGCTCAGGCGCTGTGCTCGCAATGGGCTCGTCTGATGCAGAGCTGTCAGAGCAATGTGAGGGCAGAGCCAGCCCAGCTGGACCCAGGGCTGAGCCCAGCAGAGCCCTGGTAGAGCCCAGAGCAGCCTCAGCACCCGCAGAGCCCGGCTGCAAGGAGAGAAAGCAGAAACTGCCCATCAGCTGAGGGCTCCTGTGCCCTTGTGCCAAGGCCTGCGGTGCCCAGGCCATGCTGGCTGTGCCCAGAGCTGTGCCCAGAGCTGCCCATCCCTGCTGCCTTTGGCAGCAGAGCAGGAGGGCAGCACATGTGCCCAGCCTGCAGCCAGCCACGGCACATCCAGCCCTCAGCAGCTGCCCAGAGCAGGATGCTCCTGTGCTCGCTGCCAGCTCCCAAAAGCTCTGATCCCACCCTGCCAAGCACACAGGGACCCACCTCGCGCCACCCACGGCTGGAAGAAAAGCTGCTCCCAAACCATGGCCTCAGCCTTCTCCAAGGGCACGGCCCATCCACGCCACAGCTGCTCCCAAGCACTTCCCCATCCACACTGGACCACCTGGAATGCTTCCTCTGGAAAAATAAACAACACATTCTTGAAAAGAGATTAGATGCAAAAAGGGAAAACAAGAAAAACGGTAAAAACTCCCATCTCTGTCAGGGCCTTGAGGAAGGCCAAACCCCCACATGCCAGGGAAAAACCCAGCCATGGGTGAGGGAAGCCCACACTTTCTCTCTTCCCCTCTGCACTGCCGCCAAAAATCATGGTGATCCAAAAGCAAACAAGGGCAGTGGAGCAGCTCAAGCCTTTCCTTGCCTGCACAGCAAAGCAGCTGTGCTCAGTTTCTGGAGTCCCACCTCTGCTCCCACCATGGGGCTTTGTTTGTGTCGGGCTGGCTGCCCCAGCCCCAGCCCCAGCCTGGGGCACGGTGGGTGCTGGGGGCTGTTGGCAGGGCCAGGAGCCCACTCCCATTTCGTACCCACCCCAGCCCATCCTCCCAGCCCTGCCAAAAGCAGCTGGGCAGCCACTGAAGAATGAGTTGCATCTGCCCCAGCAAAGTGGGAGCCTTTGGTTCCCAGCCAGGCTGGGCCATGCCCAAATCTGGCAGCATTTCCCTGGGTGGGGACTCACCTGCAAATTCCCTGTGGAGTTTGGCTTTGAAGAAGGTGCCAGAATCAAAGTCCATCACCTTCAGCCTCCAGTGGCCAGGCTGAGGAAGAGCTTGTCATCCTTGATGTCACCCTCGCTGTCTCCAGCAGCAGCAGCAGCAGCAGCATCCCCACCTGGTACAGCTTCTCCAGGGGCTCCTTCTCCTTCCCTGGGGGCAGACCAGGCTCTCAGGGCTCTGCCCAGGGCCCCAGCTGTCAGGGAACCAGGACAAGCAAAACCAGCTTGGATGGCAGCCACCAGTGCTGGGCAGAGCAGCTCAGCTCCAGCACAAGGGCTGCATGTTCCCATCCCATGACCCCGGTGCAGTGACACTGGCAGCACAAAAAGGGCTGGGTTCCTTCGTTTCTGACTGCCAAGGCATGTGTGGAGCAGGAACTTACCAGGGCCCTGGATCAAAGGTGTGCCTGTGGCTCTCTCCCTTCTTCTATGGCAGAGGAATATCCTGCATCCAAGGATCACAGAACAGGTCTTCTAATGAGGGTCTGTCCAAGGAGTTCACGGATAAACACCACCTGATCAGATCTTTGCACTCTGGGGAGAGAAAGCAGAAACTGATGGTCAGCCAGAGAAGGGTCCTGTCTGCTTTGCTCCACTATTCCCATGCCCAGGCCATGCCGGATGCGCTCTGAGCTGGGCCTAAACTTTCCCATCAATTCCCTGTTTTGGAGGAGAGCAGGACATGTGCCACCTCCTCAGCAGCTGCCAGAGTAGGATGCTCACAAGCCCACTGCTGGCTCCCAACACTGGGATTCCCCCCGCGCCCAGAGAAGAGGATCCACCTTGAGAGAGCCTTTGTGGCAGCGGGAGCTGGCCCCAGCTGAGGTTCTGGCCCCTCCTGAAAGGGTGCTCCCCGCAGACCATCTGGTGCAGCAGGATGCCCAGGGACCAGACCGTTGCTGCCTCGCCATGGTACCAGCCAAAGTCGTTCCATTCCGGGGGGCTGTAGGACAGTGTTCCTATGGAATACAGATGGAGTTCAGCAGGGGGATGCTGCTGCTCCCACAGCCTGGCCCCAGAATCCCTGGGCCTGCAGGGGCTGCATCAGGGGCACACAGGGTGACCACTGCCCTCTTGCCAGCACCTGGACTTGTGCACAAACTAAGGGCTGGAAAAGAAGCCTCTGGTGTTGGAAGAGGGCAGCCCTGGCTAGGCCTGACCATGACATGCAAAGGAAAAGCCCCCTCTGTGCTGGGGAAAAAACATGCCCTTATCCTCCCTGCCTGCATTGCCCCAAAAATATTATGAAGCCAGGCAAACAGGGTGAGTGGAGCAGTCCAAGCTCTTCCTCTCATCTGCACACCAAACTGGCTGGGGCATAGGTTCCACCCCCCCTCTCTGCTACCCCACCCACGGGGGTTTTGGTCGGGCTGGCTGCCCAAGCCCAGCCCTAGTCCTGGGCAGAGTGGCTGGCAAAGGCTGCCAGCAGGGCTGGAAGATGGCTGCCCACCCAGCCCTGCTCTAAAGCAACTCAGCTGAAGATTCAGTGCCCTGACTGGCAGCAAAAGGGAGAATCCCCGCTGCCACAGCCAGCTTGGGCTGTGATATGTTGGGCCATGAGATGCCAGCAGCGGGAGCACAGCCCTGCATGGGCTCACCTGCAAAGTGAGTGTAGACTGTGTCTTGCAGGTAGGTGCCACAGCCAAAGTCAATCAGTTTGGCCTGCCCAGTGTCCAGGTCAACCAGGATGTTCTGTGGTTTGATGTCCCGGTGCAGGACCCCGCAGCTGGTGCAGTGCCGCACGGCCTCCAGCACCTGGCAGAACAGCTCCCGTGCCTCCTCCTCGGGCAGGAACCGCCGTGCCCGAATGAAACGATGCAGGTCCTGACACTGCTCTGGCCGCTCCAGCACCATCAAGATGTCCTTGGGGAGCTCAAGCCACTCCAGCAGCTGGACCACACCAGGGAAGCCAGTGGACACCTTGGCCAGCAGCACGATCTCCAGGGGTGCGCTGGTGCCGTCGGGCTGCGGGAGGAGCACGATGCCGTCAGTGGGGCCGATGCCGTGCCAGGCCTGGGGAAGCCCTCAGCCAGCCCGGGATGCTCTGCGCCCTGCGCTGGCCCCATGCCCGCTCTCCCTCGGGGCGTCCTGGCGGCTCCCACCGTGCCGGGCCTCGGCTCATCCCCGGCCGGCAGCCCCGGCTTCTGCCACTGGCCCCGCTCACTCACCAGCTCGCCCCAGTGCCGGACGCGGTTCCGTGGCACCCTTTTGATGGCCACCTGCAAGCCAAAGGCAGCAGCGGGGTGAGCTCGCCGCCCGCCCTGCTCCTGCTCCTCCTCCTCCATCCCCTCCTCCTGCGCCCGCCGCCGGCCCCGCCGCTCACCGGAGCGCCGTCCGAGAGCCGCGTGGCCGCGAAGACGCTGCCGAAGCCGCCGCGCCCCAGCAGCGATCCCAGCCGGTACCGCTCCTGCAGGGCCTCCTGCGCCGTCCCTGCGGGCGGGACGCGGCGGTCAGCGCTCGGCCCGGGGCCAGCAACGGCCCCCGAGCGCCCCTCACCCGCCCCGGGCCGGCCATGCCCAGGCGTTCGCTCCCGGGAACGCGGCTCGGGAGGCTCGGGGCTGGCGGCCGCGCTGCCGAGCGGCGGAGCTCGGGCCGAGGAAGCCGCAGCGGAGGCGGCGGGAGCGGCCGCGCCGCGTGTGTCCTCCGCGGGCCCTGGGAGGAGCCGGGACCGGGGCCGCGACCGCGACCGGGGCCGGGGCCGGGGCCGGGGCCGGGGCCGGGGCCGGGACTGGACCCTTCCTCGGGTCCGGGGCCGGGCTCGGGCCAGGCGGAGCCGAAGGGCGGCGACGCCGCCCCCGCACCAGCCACTGATGCCCGCCCAGCAGCGCCACCGCCAGTACGGCCAGAGCCAGGCGGAGGCGAGACCGCGGCGGGACGGTCGGGGCCGGGCACGGGGCAGCCCCGCCCGGGGCCGGGGGCGGGCCGGGGGCATGGCCCAACCCGGCAGGGGAGAGGGAGCCGGGGAGAGGAGAGGGACGCTGGGAAACGGACACCGAGAGGAGGATGCCCGACAGCGGGAAAGGGAGAGGGAGAGAGAGAAAGAAAGAGAGAGTATTCAAAACTATCTTTTTGCTGCTCTCGCCGCTGCTGCTGCTGCCGCTGCTGCTGCCGCTGCTGCAACTGAGGCACCGGGGCCGTCCGTTCCCCGCTCGCCCCACGAGCCCCACGTTCGAGCCCCGCGCGCCCCGGGGACAGCCCCTCCGCCTGCCCAAACACGGGAACTTTGCAGCCTTGAGCCCGGATGCAGAGCCCTGACTCCTGCGCACTGGCACAGCGATCCCCTCGCCTGTTGCTGTGCATTGTCTTTGCTGAGGGTCAAACACTGTCGGGGCACCTTCCTTTGGGGTAGGATTCCTACCTGACCCAAGCACTGCACTTACATCTCCAGTGTTGCTTTCCAGTAAAAACAGGGGAAGGAAAACTGTGTGTGGCTCATGGTATTTTAGGGTGTCTAAAAATCACTAAGTCACTGATCTTAGAGGTGAGGTGCATCTGGAATTACTGGGATGCAACATAGAAAAGGGGAGCATAGAAATAAATAGAGGAAAACATAGTGGATTGTTTCTTTCATTTTCATTTCACTTCTGTAAAGCTGTTTCAGTTTTCCAGGAATCTTCTCCTGTCTGCTCTTCCCAAAAATCTCTCATGGAGAACAAGGTCAAGCTTCTGTCACAAGATTTGCCACCAGGAAATTATGCCACTGGTGAAGTTTTCATGATGACTGTTAGTGCTGGCTTAGGGCAAATTTGGGGAGGAAACCTCCAAAATTGGTCCATCTACAAAGCAAGTTCAAGCAGCCCCTACGCCTACTAGTTCAGGAAAAGACTTCCCTGGAGAAAAGTGAAAAAGCCCCAGTTTATTTAACAAGTAAAGTATTCACAAGCATGAAAAATGAATAATATTAAATAAAACCTTGGACAGTGCTGAAGAGATGGCAAATTCAGAAAGTCCTTTTTGTGGGTTGTAGGTGGCTCACTCGGTCTCTCCTGAGTCCCTCTGGTGCTGGAATGCAGCGTCCCAGAGCTCGGGGGGCCACAGGTGTGAGCTGCAGGTGTTTTCCTGGGTTTTCAGTCCAGAGCAGGTTTAAACAGTTCCAAGAAAAAGGAAAGTCACAGTCCAAGGAACTTCTCTGCCCCAGCTAGCTAAAAATAATTGTTAGACCTGGGCTGTGAAGGCACTGGGAAATTTCCAAATCTGGGCACTGGCATTGCCCGCAAACACCAGATCTGGATAATGCTGGAGCCAGAACCTGGAAATTTCCAAATTTTGGGCTTCTGTGCCAGGAAATCATTGGACTTGGGCTGTGCCAGCACCAGGAATTTTCAGATTTCGGCGCTGGCGCTGCCAGCAAACATCAGATCTGGGTGGTGTCATTGCCAGTGACAGAAATCTGCCAGATTTGGGCTCTGCTGGCACTGAGAAATTTCCAAATCTTGGTTCTGGTTACATGAAACACAAGATGTGGGGGCGGTGCCAGACCCAGTAGCAGGAAGCTGCCATGGGCTTTGGATTTCTGTGCCAGCAAATTGCTGCACTTGGGCTGTGTCAGAACAGGGAAATGTCCAGATCTGGGCACTGGCAGTGCCAGCAAACAGCCCATTTCAGGCTCCAGGCTCCAGGAAGGATTGGATCTGGATGCCTTCCTCTTTTCTTTCCTTCTATCCTTCCTTCTTTCCTGGGATCCTGCTGCCAGCAAACTCCAGATTGGGCGATACTGGCAAGGGGAAATTGCCAGGTTTTAGCTTTCTTTGCCAGCAAATTGCTGGACATGGGTGGTGCCTGAAGAGGGAAATTGCCAGATGTGGGCACTGGCAGTGCCAGCGCACACCAGATCTGGGTGGGGGATGTGCCAGCACCAGGAAATTGCCAGATGTTAACTTTCAGTGCCAGCATATTGCTGGAATTATGCCGTGCAGGAACCTGAAAAATTCTGGATCTGGGCACTTGTGGTGTCAGCAAACACAAGATTGGGTTGCTGTAAGTACCAGGTATTTGCAAGATTTTGGCTTTCTTTGCCAGAAAATTACTAGACTTGGGCTGTGCTGGCACCAGGAAATTCCTGCATCTGGGCACTGGGGGTGCCAGCAAACACCGGATCTTGGCATTGCCAATGACAGTAGCAGGGAATTGCCAGATTGTGGCTTTCTTTACCAGAAAATTGCTGGACTTGGCTCTGCCAGAATAGGGAAATATCCAGATCTGAGCACTGGCAGTGGCAGCAAACATCAGGTCTGGGCACCTGTACTGGCATCAGGAAATTGCCGTATTTTGTCTTTCTGTGCCAGCAAATTGCTGGACTTGGGCTGTGCCAGCACTGGGAAATTTTCGGATCTGGGCACTTGTGCAGCAAACACCAGACCTGGGTGGTGCTGGTGGCAGCACTGGGAAGCTGCTGGGTTCTGGCTTTCTTTGCCAGAAAATTGCTGCATTTAGGTTTTGCTGGCAGTGAGAAATTTCCAGATGCTACTTTTCTGTGCCAGCAAACTGCTGGAATTAGGCTGTGCAGGCATCTGAAACATTCCCAATCTGGGTACTGGCGGTGTCAGCAAACCCGAGATCGGGTTGCTGTAGGTACCAGGTCTTTGCTTGGTTTTGGCTTCCTTTGCCAGCAAATTGCTGCACTTGGGCTGTGCCAGAATAGGGAAATATCAAGAACTGGGAACTGGCAGTGCCAGCAAACACCACATTTCAGGAAGGACTGGATGTGGTCCCGTTCCCTCCCTGCCCGCCTCCCTCAACAAGGTGCCAGAGGGGCTGGAGAGCAGCCAGGCAGAAAGGGACCTGCAGGGACTGATGGACAGCAGGCTGGACATGAGCCAGCAGTGTGCCCAGGTGGTGAAGAAGGCCAATGGCTCCTGGCCTGGATCAGGAATGGTGTGGCCAGCAGGAGCAGGGCAGGGATTCTTCCCCTGTGCTCAGCATTGCTTGGGCAGCACCTCCAGTGCTGTGTTCAGTTCTGGAGCCCCCAATTTAGGAGGAACATGGAGGGGCTGGAGCATTTCCAGAGAAGGACAAGGCTGGTGATGGATCTGGAACACAAGTGCTGTGATAAGTTCCTGAGGAAGCTGAGGTTGTGTATCCTGCAGAAGAGGAGGCTCAGGGGAGAAAAGGCAGTGTAAGGGCACAGGTTGGACTTGATGATCTCCAAAGACTATTCCACCCTTGCTGATTCTGGGATTCTCTGAAAGCACCCTTGGAGCAGTTGCAGGATGAGCCCTGGGCCTCCTCTTCAGCAGCTCCAGCAGCCCAGGTCCCTCAGCTTCTCCTGCCAGCCCCAAGGCCCATCCTGTCAGTCCTGCAGAGCCTCTGCAGCTCCTCCTCACTGCCCAGAACAGGGAGCCCCAGAGGCAGACACAGCAGCCCAGATGTGCCCCCCTGGCCTGGGGTGCCTCTGGCAAGGGAGCAGCACCAGGCACTGCAGGAGCCTGCAGACAATTGATCTGAAGGCCAAAGCTCCTTAGCTCCTTCTGAAAGAGCAGGAACAGTTCCTCATTCCAGTGTGGTGGAATGCTGGGCACCACCGCTCCAGGCGAGGACTGGACACAAGTTTGCTCCCACTGAGTGCTGTGATGGGTTCTGCAGGAGCTCTGGCCTCCTGTGCTTGCCAGGCACAATGAGGAGAGAAGGAGCCAAGTGCACTGATGTGGGAAATGGATTTGTAGAAAGCTTTTAGGGCCTAATAGAAGGCCCACAAAGTAGGAATCTGTATATAAATCTTGAGACAAGAAATGCTAACTTAAAAATGCCATGGAACAGGACAGATATTGTTGAGAGAAAAATGGAGCTGGAAAAAAGTTTCAAAAGACGGCCTTGCAAATAAGATTTTGGAAAAACAGAGCTATGAAAGATGCATTGTAGTGGGACCCATGAGGGGCAGGTTTAAATAATTGGCTTTAAGGCATCTTCAACGTGGCATGGCAAAAGGCTGATAGACCAAGAAACGCTTATAATGTATTATAATTAGGAAATAGTTGGCTTCTGCTTGTGATGGCGTGAATTATAACATCTGTATTGTCTCACCCTTCTCATGAGACTGAAAATGGAATAAAACTTATTAAAACACCTCTCAGTGTCCCCATCTCTAGGTCAAGAAAAGAGTATTATCCAACACACTGACACACCTTTGCCCTGAGCATAACCCAGCCTGGACCAAACACACTGAAAGGTTTTCCCTGTGGCCCATGTCTCGAAACATCAGGTCTGCTGTTTGACAACTCAGGATGGTTTGGTGTCAAGGAGTTCCCTCAGAAATACTGGGTTTGTCTTCCTCTGTGCCTTCCCCTCAGCAGCCTTGGGGATGCTCCTGTGTGAAGCCATCTGTCTCTCACAGTTTGTGAAAACTTCAAACAGGATATTGTGCAATAAGTCCTCTCCTCTAAAGTGTTCCAACAATCCCTTTCCAGCAACAGGAAATTATTACTAATAGATGAAAGTGGAAAACCCCCAACAGTTTATTAACAAACAGAATCCCCCCATGACACGCATTCCAAGAAGGCGCCGGGGTCTCTCTCGGAAGAACAGGAGCCGTCATGGAGCAGTTCCAGCAGCTGATGGAAGCTCGGGGGCTCGTCCGGCGTCGGCTTTCTCCCATGGCAGAGCTGCATGGAGCGGGCAGGGCAGTGAAGCAGCTGGGCTGGAGCCCCTCGCTGCCTTTTCTCCCCGGCGTGGCTCAGCTCACAGACTCTCGGGCTGGGAGCGGGGCCGCTCCGCTCCTGCCGGCACCGTGTCCCTGGGCTTGGACAAACAGTTTCCTGCCACGAGAGCCCTGCACACTGCTCCACAGATCTTTCATAAAGGCCCAAACCAACTCCAAACACTCTGTCTGCAGCAGCTTTTCACAAAGGGCTGCAGAAATCCAGGACAGCTGCAAGTGAGTGTCGGAAGGCTCTTGTCTTGTTCCTGACAGCAGAATTCTTGATGATCTTGTGCAATTTTATTCAGATGTAACTTGAGAGCTGAGGTTTTTTTGTTAAAATATTTCATGATGAGTACGAACCCTTGAGAGCGTGAGGTGCAAGACTGATGTGTGAAAGCATGAGCATATCCTCCAGATTGGCCAGTTTAATTGCCCACTTTATGACTCTTGTATTTACTCCACACTAATAAAGAAAACCAAGCTTTGCTTGGAGGCAAAACAGGCATGGGATACACTACAGTCCCTCACAGGCTCAGCAGGGCTGGCAGTGGCACAGCAGGCAGTCTGCTTCATTTTGAACCACTACAGAGCTACATCCCAATCTGGTTTAAGTAGCATGGTATTATTAAGAGCTCCTTTTCTGCATGAGATACAAAAAGGAGATCCCAAATGATCTTCATGCAAGCATGCAGTAAAGAACTGCTCCTGCTATCCTAACAGAGCATTTGCTTTGGCAATTACACTCTTCCCGTACATCTTTTGATGCAGACACTTCAGGTTTTCCCCCATACCCCTGCAAGGCTGGCAGTCGCTGTTTCCCATTTCCTGTTCTTCCCTAGAGATGGTGCAGTGGCTGCTTTGAAACAAAAAGCCCTGAGATCTGGACAGCTTGAAGGAGCGTGAAATGCTGATTAAGTGCTCATATTGGTAATACCCAGGTCTGTCCTTCCCAGAGCTCTGAAGCAGCAGCAGCAGGACCATGCATCATTCCTGTTGGTGGATGTTCATGTTTCTGATGTGCAAGAGCAATGACTTTGAGGAGGGACAAAAATGCCCCTCTCCAAATAGTGGGTGTGCAAGGAGATGTGAAGTTTCACTGCCTTTTCTAGGATATTGCAGAAAGATCTAAGAGAATATTGTGGCATGGAGTAGGTCACTAAATTTGTCTCCAGAGGAATCCCCAAAGGGCACATTCACTCTGCTGCTGATGGCAACCCCATAAGCTCATGGACCAGTTTTCCCTGCAATGTGCCACCCTGCCTGGGCTTTACTAGGCTGGGACTAGACCCAGAGCCAAGCAAACACATGCAGCCAGGTGACAATGTGTAACATCAGAAGCTGGCAACCATGAGGACTTTGCTGTCAAAAGGTTACAGCTTGCACTGGGCCCAGAAGTGTTTTACCCTAAAGCAAAGCAAATTAAAATGTGAAGTTTCAAAGTTTCAAATGACTATGAAAGGAAACTGCAGAATAATTTCTGGAAGTGCAGCATTGTCAATGATCATGCAGCCCACCAAGAGCTGGAGCTGAATCCAGAATTGCTTCTTCCAGCTGTGCAGGAATTCATTCCACTGGCAAGCACTGGTCCATGGGAACAAAAGATCCCCTAGCTCTGGGCTGAATGGCACCCAGGCTGCAGTGCAGATTGGAGGAACCCTTGTCACTTGTTATTGGCCTCCCAGTGCACTCATCCTTCTGCAAACAAGCTGCAAACAACACAGCTGCACTGCTGTCCCGGGTAAATATACATACAGGTGGCTTTTCCAAAGCAGTGCATCTTTTCCCAGTGAAATACATGACCTCTTCTTACCTGTGGAATTGTAATTGAAGACACCTGTGAGCCAGATCTGTGGGAGATTGCAAAGGAGCAAAGCTTTGGGATTTGGGCACACTTCTCTTGGTTTCTTTGCTCAGGCCTTTGGTGAGCACAGAACACACCTTTGACTAGACAGGATCTTTTGGATCCATTGTCCCTCAAACAGGTCAACAGGTGACTCTGTTGTAATGCCAAGTAACAAAGAGCAGCACAAATGACACAAAGAAAACATGGCCAAAGAGGAGGAGGAGAGACCCAATGCGGAAAGGATGTGGTGAGACGCTGGCACATCGAGTGAGCTGCACTCCCATAACCTCTAGACTAGCAGGTCCTGGTCTCACATTCTCCTTTTGGTTTTTTCAATTTTGTTTATTTATTTACTTTTTTTCATCATCAAAAAAAATATAGAATTAAAAATATGTCATCAAAACTTAAAGACAGAATCAAAACACGTTAATTCAAAACTGTATCTAAAGATCAGAACATACGTACAGCTCTAACTGTGAAGCTGTTATGTTTGCCCAATTATCCCATCATAAAAAACCTCAAACAATATTAAAAGTAGTCGCAATTTTATTTGAATAGTTAAAATAAAAAAAATATAAAATTGGATACAATATAATTTGATTTAAATAAGGGATAATTTGGTTCAAATAATAGCACATAAGCAAAAACAACCGCGGGGTACAGAGTGCGGGGTTCAATGACCCTTGCCACTTCATGTACAAGCTTGCCAAGTGAAAATCACCCCTTATATGCTATGTGTCAATGCCATCTCCTCCCATTTTCGGTTCGTCATATCTCTATCTCCGCCTTCATTACCACCCTTACCTCGCATGTGCCACCACTCGGTTTGGTGGTCGCACAAGTCTTTGGAGGTCGTCACTGATGAAGGCTCTGTAGTCTTCTTCGTTGCCCTTTAATTCACCTTTGGGTTACACAGGCGCACCAAGCCAGTACAATGTAAGCCAAGACTAACGTATCACTGCATCTACATATCAAGGCAATAAATCCCTTATAATTAGCATTTTCTGGGATCCAACCAGGTTCTTGGTCATTTTTAGCAACTGTATCTTCAGCTTCTTTCCTGTGGTCCTTGAGAACATCTGTTGGGAAGGGCGGGTGGAGCCCCTCCTCTCCCTCTCTTCTTTGGCATTAAAACTTTAAACTATTTTATTATTCTCAAATATTAATTACTGTATCAATATTGATTACTGTTTCAATATTTATCAGCACAAATCATACCTATTTATCATAGACTGATGTCACTGGAAAAATTCCCTCTTTTCCAAAGGTTTTCATTTGCTTTGGCTGTAATTTGTATGGCTGCAGGTCACATTTCCTTTGGCTTAAGGAAGTATCTTGGCGGTTACTCTTGGTAATATATCTTGCTAATTCTGCCCTTGGAGGAATTACTCAGTTCTGCAGTCCTTATTACACGCCCTGTTCTAAAAGACTTTTATATTGTTTTCCCTCTCTCTGTGTTTTCACACTTGTTCAACAAGGTTTTCTTTCTAAGAATATTAGTCACAATATCCCAAAGGATTAAAAATGCTTAGGTATTTGTTCCCTAACTATTTACTAAAGAAAAATAATAATAATAAAAAAAAACCTGTATGCATGCTGGATGTAAAATACAAACAGAAATAAACTTGAGAGTTCTCCCAAAAACCTTAAGAAAAAACCCCATGTATTCTATAAAACCTGGAGTATTTATCTACAGTATACAAAAATGGGCATGTTCTAGAAGAGAAAATTTGTGCAATGTTTCCGGACAGAATTCTATGCTTTCAAGCTTTTTGCCCTTCAGGGGCAGT
Organism: Melozone crissalis; assembly: GCF_028551555.1. Lineage (NCBI taxonomy): Eukaryota > Metazoa > Chordata > Aves > Passeriformes > Passerellidae > Melozone > Melozone crissalis. The sequence continues at coordinate 1,573,752 of NW_026535799.1, read as the reverse complement.
GCCATTCTCTGAACTGTAATGCTCTGAGCATGTTCTGCTCACCATGGCAGCTTTCTGCTCTGCCCTGGCACAGATCATCCTCCCAGCAAAGGGGGAGTGCAGCCACCACAACTCGCAGCACCTTCCCACACAGCAAGAACCTGAAGGACAGAGATGGCTTTCACCAGCTGCTGCGGGTTCTAATAGTGCCACCTCTCAGCTGCCGAAACCCTGAATTTCTGTGTTGCAGTGTGTTAGTTTATTGAGCCAAATGTTCTGTTATATAGCGGTGTGGGATCTCAGTCTCTCAGAACTGGGGTGCAGGGTGAACGAGACCACCCCTGGGGGGCTCGGGAGTCCTGGAATGTTGCCAGAAATGTCTGGTGGCTGGACTTTGATCCCACATGGGAGATGACATCAGTATGAGGATAGGAGGATTTCACCGGGGTGAATGGTGAAGGGATAAGTTAATTGGAGTGTGAGATAAAGAGTTTAAGATTTCTGTACAGGGGGGTCTAGAGAAGTAAGATGGAGGAATTGGGGCGTGCCCTTCTCCTTCTTCTTCTTCCTCTAGGCCTCCATCTTCTGTGGTGGTGTTGGCACTCTGGCATTGGACCTTACTAGGGGAACACTGGTTAATAAGGGTAGAGGGTATTGGAGAAAAATGATAAATATTGTATACGTAACTCCGGGTATAAAGATAGGTGGCCGCCCCAGGAGCTCTCAGTGTGTGCCCATGGCTGACTGCTGAGCAGAACTCTGTCAGGCCAAGAGAAAATCTTTTAGATAAGCAATTAATAAACACCGAGACCGAGAAAAAATCTGAAGTTTCTTCTCGTCCTTTGGAACGCGGGCGACCCAAGGCCATCTTGGGCTTTTCCCAGACCATCTAAACAGCCCCAAAATCCGACAACTGGCGTCCACTGTGCGGGCTATCTCCCACCAAACCTTTCGGGGGGGAAAAGCCCTGAAGAGCTGAAGAGCCAAGAGGACAGCACTGATAACTCCAGAGGAGAGAAGCCTGAAGAAAGAAAGAAGAAAAAGAAAAAACCGGCCAGGAGGAACTGCAAAAATCAGCAGTCACTGAGAAATTCCAACTCTCAGCTTCTGCCGAAGACAGTTCGTAGCAGAGCGGCCTGGACTGGGACCAGAAAGGCGCCTCTGGATCCATCCCTCGTGACCTGCTGGACGGAGACTGAGGGCTTTCAGACCACTCTGACGACAGATTCGGTAAGAAGGCCAAAATAAGATCATGGGGGCCACCCTCTCCCAGGAACAACGGGAAATCTTATCCACCTTACAAAGTGTAGCAGAATTATATACAGAAGGGATCCCAAAGAAAGAATTAAAACAGCTGTTACTATGGGCAAGGCTTAATTATCCACTTGCAGAGACATGTCTGTTGTTCGAAGTGGGGTTTTGGCAAGAAATTAATAGGCATTTATATATTTTAGCAACAAAAAAAGATGAGACAGCGTTAAAGCTACTCTCGCCGGCAAGAATCATGTTACAAGGTATCTCAGTGCAGTCTAAAAGACTGGAAAAGCAGCGAGAAGCTGCGGCACCCTCAGAGGTGGGGACGGGGCTGAGCTCCGGGAAAAAATTAGCTCTGGCTTTAAAAAGCCAGGGGGAAAGGGCTCTCGAAAAAAGAGAGCAGGAAAAAATATTAAAACCCCCGATCAAAAAACGCAACAAACCCCAAGGGCGTCCTGAAACTCCAGAGAGTGTAGAGGAGTCAGGAGCAGAAGGGGGGGAGCAGGAAGATAAGGGATCGGGGGGGGCGCTCGTTCGCAGCGGGCAAAGCGGCGACGCGGCGGCGGCGGCAAACGCGGGCAGTGCGGGTGAAGATGAGGAGACACGCGCGGAGGGCGAAATTCGCAAAAACCGGGGTGTAGACTCACATACGGGCGCGGGGGCGGCGAACGCGGGAGGCGGACTGAGGGAAAATGTACAGCCTCAGAGGGCCGCCGTGGTGAGACGCAGGAGGCGCGCGGTTGTGACGTCAGACCCGGTGCGAAGGTCAGCTCGAATCGCGGGGAGAGCCGGAGTGCCGGCGGGAGAGGCGAACACAACGTCAGAGGAGGAGGAGGTGGACTCAGGGACAGACCGAGGGCGGAATACCTCGGAGGTGGGACAGGGGGGAGACCATGACGTCAGCTTGGGGGACACAGGGAGCGGCTCGGAGAGCACGCAGGCGCAGAAAGTAGGGCGCGGGCGGCACCGAGCCCGGTCCCCTGTGACGTCGCGGGTGAGGAGGGGCCGTGTTAGGGATTCTACGTCCCGGGGCTCCACACCGTCTCCAGACCTGGTGCCTTTGGTTCAAACCCTCGGAGTCCCAGTCCCTTCCCCTCACGGGGGACGCCGAGCCGGAAGAGGAAGTGGGGCAGTCGAGATTGCTCCGTCATCCGAGCCAGGGAGGCCGGTGACAGCGCCACCTAGTGGCAGGAGGGCGGAAGTGCACGACATGCCGGGTCGGCTTGGCGGAGCCACAGCGCCATCTCGTGGCGAGACTGCAACAATGCAGCAATTTTTTCCAACAATATATAAAAAGAAAAGCACCTCGAAGAAGACAATATTAACACGACAAAGGGATTACCTATCCACTTCGGAATTTCATGAAGATGATGAAAGCTCAGATGAAGAACAGCTACAAGGGGAAGATGTCATAAGGATCACAGCATCGGAAGGTGTCCCAACATGGATGCTATCAGCAGCAGAAGCAGCAAAAAGCTTCTTGCATTCATTCGATACAGTAAAGAAGAAATATCAACAGGATCCTCGAATTTCCTTTTCGGATTTAGGAGCAAGGCCAAAAACCTCAAGGCGAAAAATGAGACACCATGAATCACCGATGACATCTACAACACCATTATTCATGCAAATCCCAATGGAGTCTGACGAAGAGGGGTTTCAAGAGCCGGTGAAGACAATGGATTGGAGGCAAATCAGAAAAGCATTGGAAAAGGAAAAGCATTTATTCCCGGGATCAGGGGATTTGACAATGCCAGTGACATATGATGCCCAGGGACAGAATCCAAGGTGGGAAAGGATGGGTCATGAGACACTCAAAGACTTAGGGAAGGCAGCTCAAACTTTTGGGCTGAACTCACAATACTTCAAACAGCTATTAAGAGGGACATTCTCTATGTATGATCTCACACCATATGATATTCGAAGTATTGTGGCAATGATCCTCACTGACACACAGAGTCTTATCTGGGAAAAAAGGTGGAGAAAATATCTTGCTGAGTTGCGGAACAGATACCAAGGTGGGCCAAATGCGAACCTCACAGAAGGGCAATTAGCAGGGGATCCTCCAGATGACAATCCAGGGGAACAAGCAGCGCGGCTTCCGCGGAGAGTGTTAAGCGACATCAAAGAAGCAGCGCGATTGGCAATCATACAAATTACACCGACAGGAGCTCCGGATGTCCCGTTCTCTTGCATCAGGCAAGGTCCCACAGAGCCATTCATGTCATTCATCGACCGACTCACGCAAGCCGTGGATCGACAGGTGACAACAGAAGAAGTGAAGAGGCCTCTCTTGGAGAATTTAGCTTTCGGCAATGCCAACCCGGATTGTCAACGGGTGATTAGCACCATGCCAGGACGGCCATCCTTGGCAGAGATGGTGGAGGCATGCAGCAAGGTGGGGACGCCTCAGCACGTCGCAGCGATTGTAAAGAATGAATTAAAAGAGGAATGGGAGAAACAGCTAAAGGGACACTCAGAAGGGCAATCAGAGGACAAGACATTGGAGAAGATGTTCGAGAAATTACTCCATCAACAGGACGAAAATGTCAACAAAGTTCTTGCGGCAATGCAGAAAAAGAACAAACCCCAAGGAGGACAGTGCTACAGATGTGGGGAGTCTGGGCACATGAAAAGGAATTGCCCACGGACACATATACCAACGCCAGCCCAGAGAGTGGAAAGACCAATTTGCGCACGGTGCGGAAGAGGAAGACACTCTGTGAAAGAATGTTATTCCCGGACAGATGTGGAAGGAAATCCGTTACCACTTCCGGGAAACGGGAAATTGAGCACGAGAAATCCCCAGCGCGCTCAGACACAAGTACTGGCGGTGTCACAAGAACAGACAGGGCAGTCATCAGTGAGCGACAAGCAGATACCCTCAGCAAAACCCTCAGTCGATTCCACAGCGACCCAGACCTCCTCCCACCAGGGGCACAGTGTGCATTGGCAGCTTCAAAACTAGTATGCTTTCTAGATGAAAGTCATGCGGAGATACCCACAGGTATCCGCGGGGACTCATACAAGAAACAAGATTTCTTGATAATTGGACAAGATAAGTGCAGTATTCTTGGGCTCATTGTTTATCCAACAGTTGTCTCAGCAGATAAAAATACAGAGTTAACAGTTTTGGCAAGAGCGCTTCGTCCACCATTGACTGTGCCGGAAAATATTGTGGTTGCGAGAGCCTTCGCATTGCCGCCACACGCAGTTGGAGAGGTCATGTCAATCTTCGACGAAGAAGGTCTCCCTATGAAAGAGCATGTTGAAGTACATACAACATGGGTGAAGCACATAGGTCGAGACTGACCAACGCTCACATGCCAATTGACATGTGGGGACAGGACAATATCGATCAGAGGTATGCTCGACACAGGGGCGGATGTAACAGTAATATCGTACATCTTTTGGCCACGCAATTGGAGCTTGGTCGCGCCATTGGGCTCTCTCTCAGGCATCAGGGGAGCATCTCTGTGTCTGCAAAGTGAGAATTCCGTCGTTGTCACGGGACCAGGAGATAAGACGGCGATCATTCGTCCTTTTGTCGTTCAAAAGCCGATCACAGTCTGGGGTCGGGACCTTTTGGCACAATGGGGCGCGAAGATCGAAATGGATTTTTAGTAGGGGTCACTGCAGCACTCGCCACACTGAAGCTGACATGGAAAACAGATGATCCAGTTTGGGTGGATCAGTGGCCCCTTGAGCGGAAAAAATTGAGTGCTTTGAAAGACCTGGTCCAAGAACAATTGCAGAAAGGACACATCAAGCCAACAGACAGCCCTTGGAATTCTCCGGTGTTTGTCATCAAGAAAAAGCTGTCGGGCAAATGGAGGTTGTTACACGACCTCAGGAAGATCAACGAAGTCATAGAAGACATGGGGCCACTTCAATTGGGACTTCCATCTGTCTCGATGATTCCCAGAGATTGGCAGCTTGTGGTCATTGACCTCAAGGATTGCTTTTTCAGTATCCCACTCCATCCAGATGATGCTCCGAGATTTGCCTTTTCAGTTCCGAGTATCAACAGGGAAACGCCTCTGCAGCGGTACCATTGGGTCTGTCTTCCACAAGGCCTGAAAAATTCTCCGACGATCTGTCAATGGTACGTGGCGCGAGCTTTGGCACCAGCACGGAAGAAATTTCCGAAGGCGGAGATCATTCATTACATGGATGATTTGCTCATTGCAGCATCAACACGACAGGAGCTGCAAGAAGCTCGTGACTGTGTGATCGCAGAGGTGCAAAAGGCAGGTCTGGAAATCAGCATTTCGAAGATTCAAGAGGTTGCACCTTGGAAATATCTAGGGTGGAAAATCTCAGAGAAAACAATAAAGCCTCAAAAAGTGGAGATCAGCACAAAGGTCAACAATTTGCATGATTTGCAACAGCTTTTGGGAGAAATCAACTGGATGAGACCAGTTTTGGGAATCACAAATAGCGACATTCCAGCACTGCTTGATCTCTTGAGAGGAGACACAGACATTCGTTCTCCCAGGACACTCACACCAGAAGCAAGAAAAGAGTTGGAGAAAATCTCGAACGCGATACAGAAAAGGCAGGCACATCGATTTGTTCCATCGTTGCCTTTTCAGTTGGCAGTGCTGGGGAAGAAAACGCAGTTCCATGGTTTGATCTTCCAATGGGATGAATCACAAAAGGACTCTTTGATAATCATAGAGTGGATTTTCCTACCGCACAGGCCCGCGAAAACGATTCTCACAGATCTGGAGATGGCAGCACAAATCATCATAAAGGCGAGAACAAGGCTGCTGACAATGGCAGGAAGAGAATTCTCAGTCATCAGGTTACCTCTGAAACGAGACTACTTCGATTGGGCAATGCAACAATCGAAAGACCTGTTAATTGCATTGTTAGCGTTCCCAGGAACTTGCACAATCCACTTTCCCCAACACAGAATACTGCAATCGCAAATATGCTATAGAGCAAAACCACGGATAAGTGAAGAACCTTTAGACGGGATCACCGTGTTCACGGATGGCTCAGGGAAGACACACAAGTCAGTGATCACGTGGAGAGACTCAACGACAGGGGATTGGGAATCAGACGTGAGGATGGTTCAGGGCTCTCCACAAATTGTGGAGTTGGCAGCCGTTGTCTGGGCATTTCAGTTGTTCAAACAGCCTCTCAATCTGGTGACAGATTCCGCATATGTTGCGGGTGTGGTCAAGAGATTGGAGGGTTCGCTCTTGAAAGAAGTCAGTAATGAGGTTTTATACTCATACCTGACAAGCTTGAAAACACTGCTAGAGAGCAGGGAAAGAGAGTATTTTATCACACACATTAGAGCGCACACAACACTTCCGGGGTTTTTAGCGGAAGGGAATGCTCGGGCGGACAGGTTGACAATGCCCATTTTGCAAACACTGCCGGACATTTTTGAGCAGGCAAGGTTAAGTCATGCGTTCTTTCATCAGAATGCGCAAGCACTAATGGAGTCCTTTCGTCTCACAAAGAGTCAGGCGAGGGAGATCATTAGTGCTTGTCCAGACTGTCAGCTTGTGCAGCCACCTTCTTCTACCGGGGCCATCAATCCGCGGGGGCTGCAAAGTCTTCAGTTGTGGCAAGCTGATGTCACAAAATACCCATCTTTTGGGAGGCTCAAAAATGTTCATGTTTCTGTAGATACATTCTCAGGTGCAGTCTTTGCTTCAGCACATGCTGGGGAAACAGCAGACCATGCTTGCCGACACTTTCTGCAGGCATTTGCAGCATTAGGTGTGCCTCAGGAGATAAAAACAGATAATGGTCCAACATACACAGGCAGGGTGCTTGACAGATTCCTGAAAAGATGGGGTGTCAGACACACATTTGGTATTCCGCATTCACCCACAGGTCAGGCAATCATTGAGAGAACACATCACACCCTAAAATCCCTTCTGGACAGACAGAGAAGGGGTGAGCCAGAGGCAACACCTCACATGAAATTAAATAAGGCACTGTATGTGCTGAATTTCCTAAATAGCTCATCCTCGGAACCTGATCCACCGATCGTGAGACATTTTCTAAACAACACACAGGCAAAGCTAAGGGAAAATCCTTTGGTTTTGATCAGAAACCCAGCGACAGGACAAATAGAGGGTCCTTTCAAACTAATCACTTGGGGAAAGGGTTTCGCTTGTATTTCCACAGATCGAGGTCTGAAGTGGGTGTCGGCACGGCACGTCAAGCCATTCCGGACGCGAGAGCACGAAAATGCTGATCCGAGAAACAAAGAGACGAGTACTCAGACAGAAGTCGAGACTCGGGCTGCAAAAAACGACCCAGAAGAGAAATAAAAAGAAACTAAGGACTTTGGGGGGTTTTCACATAAAAGCGAAAAAGGTCTTTTGGTGCAAACAGAAGGGGGAGATGTGGGATCTCAGTCTCTCAGAACTGGGGTGCAGGGTGAACGAGACCACCCCTGGGGGGCTCGGGAGTCCTGGAATGTTGCCAGAAATGTCTGGTGACTGGACTTTGATCCCACATGGGAGATGACATCAGTATGAGGATAGGAGGATTTCACCGGGGTGAATGGTGAAGGGATAAGTTAATTGGAGTGTGAGATAAAGAGTTTAAGATTTCTGTACAGGGGGGTCTAGAGAAGTAAGATGGAGGAATTGGGGCGTGCCCTTCTCCTTCTTCTTCTTCCTCTAGGCCTCCATCTTCTGTGGTGGTGTTGGCACTCTGGCATTGGACCTTACTAGGGGAACACTGGTTAATAAGGGTAGAGGGTATTGGAGAAAAATGATAAATATTGTATACGTAACTCCGGGTATAAAGATAGGTGGCCGCCCCAGGGGCTCTCAGTGTGTGCCCATGGCTGACTGCTGAGCAGAACTCTGTCAGGCCAAGAGAAAATCTTTTAGATAAGCAATTAATAAACACCGAGACCGAGAAAAAATCTGAAGTTTCTTCTCGTCCTTTGGAACGCGGGCGACCCAAGGCCATCTTGGGCTTTTCCCAGACCATCTAAACAGCCCCAAAATCCGACATAGCGGTATGTTCAAGTGTTCCCCGAGTTATTAGAGTTAGTCTCTCCCCTCTGTTATGCCTTCCTACCCAAGTGTCCCTCAAGGAATTCCCTCCCTCCTCACCAGATTTTTCCCTTTCTGTCAAGACAACCCGGCCCCTTTGCCCCATCCATCAGCCCAAACCCTACCCTTTGTTCCAGAAAGTTCCCTGTCCCTTACCCTAAGATCCAATCCCTATCCCAATGCTCTCTCTTCCCCTTGTTCTGATTTGTTGTAGCCCTCAAAACTACACCCCAAGAGTCGCTTATTGGTTACTATATGGTGTCCACCCCCTGTTTTGAAAGATTTTAAAAACCCGCACACAGGGGTGCTGGGGCTTCTCTGAACATCTGTTCCCTTTGGGAATTCTGACTTGTAGAACCTTCCCCCTGCCTCTCCTGATGAATTTGCTGCACTTTACACCGCAGAAGAGCCTCCTGTGCTTCCTCCACTCGGTCCTCCAGGGGTCTCTACTGCTCGGCATTTGGCCTAGAGGTTCTGGCTCAGGCAAAACCCTAACCTAGCCAGATCCCCACTCTTGCCGTTGTCCCTGGAGCATCACAGAGCTAGTCAGGGCTGCGGAGGGCACTGACAGTGACCTATGCCCTGGCATGTCACAGCCCCCAGAGCCACACTTGCCAGGCCACAAGCCCCAGCCCCGGTCCCCACTACCGGCCTCAGGGCTCCTGGGCATCCTCACCCTGAGTGGAAAGGCAGCCACAGGAGCACTCCAGGGTGCTCTGGATCCAAGCTGCAGACACCCTAAAGCCAGCACTGAAAGGGACATGGATGGGGACTGCAGCTGGATCTTGCAGTGCTCACCAGCCCTGACTACTCTCTAAGTGAACCCAAACCTCATTTGCAGCACCTTGAGCACATTGACCCTGCTCGCTCCTCCTGGAACGTGGTGTTCCCACATCCTACACCAGCCCTTTGCAGGGAGTGACCAGCTCCCAGCTGCTCTGCTATCCTGGCCTTACTTTCTGTTTGCCGGCAATGAACTTAACAGATGCACTCCTGAGAAACCTAGCCCAACCTTTGCTTCTCAGGAGCTCTGTGGCAAAAAGACTCCACCAGTCCCTTGTTTTGCACAGAGAAGGAGGTCCTGACAAAGCATGAGGCACAGGCAGGCTCTGGCATATGAATTCCTGAGCCGCAGGATTCCACCCATTGTTGTTGCCAGCTACTTTGCTGATATTTTAGAGCCAGTTCTGGACAGGGGCTGCTGCTGACAGGGTAGGAAAATTTGGAGGAAAAAAGGTGCAGGAGACAACCAAAAAAAACCAAGGGGGGAAACCATTAGAAATACAGAGCACAACAGAAGTCCTTGGAGATGGTTCAATAGAAAATGCCAGCAGCAGTGAGCAGAGCCCGAGGTTGCTCACTGCCACCCCAGGGGCTCCTCAGTCCCCTGCTGGTTTGTGTCTGATGCAGCCCTGCCTGGAAAGGGCTCCAGGCTCTGGTGTTCCCAGCTTGCTCCAGGCTACATTCTTAGCAGCACTGAAAGAAGAGGTGAAACAAAGAGCCATTTTCTGTGCTTCATTGAAACTCTTCTCTTTCAGCGCCACTGCCAGAGATCATCCCTCTGTCAGCTTGGCACTGTGCCTGCTGCATCCTCGTCCCTGTCCCTTGCATCAGCTCCTGCACATCATCAGCACTCGCTGTCCCACATCATGAACAGAGAGGGCTGTGTCAGAAGAGCAAGGATTGCATTTTCTTGGCTGTGAGATGCAAAGCTGTGTTTTGTGTCAGGCACAAACAGGCAATGTGTGTATTTGTGAATGCAAAATGTGTGGACCCCGACAATGGGAGAGCTGTGAATTCTAATAATAACTGAAGAAAAACAAAGCATGGAAAAAGGCCTTTGAACCTATTTCTATCTTTTGTTTGCAATTAACCCTTGTTGATTTAGGAGCATTGGAATTAAGGTGTTGAAGATGTTGCGTTTTCCTTCCATTTAATCCATAAAGTTCTGCAATAATAACCTTTTGAAGTATAATTTTAGAATATTACTTGTATCCTTGAAACTGTAGCTTTGGAATATATGTAAAGGAAATATGTTTATCTCACGCCTTATTGAAGCAGAGAAAAACAGCTTGAGAAAGGAAGATGAACATCACCTCAAGGGTTTATGGTTTTGACCAAAGGGAAGCTGGACATCACTGTTATGAGATTTATAGTCTCTGCAATTAAAAGGTGGACACACATCTGGGGAGCGGGACCCCACCAGATGGGATTAGTCTTTCTTCTTTCGGAAACTGGACCGTCACCATCTGGGGATACTCCTTTGAGATACATCCTGAGAAATTAAAATCACAATAGTGTATAGATTTGTGATCTAATAATTTGGAATAAAAATTGCTGATGAGTAAAAACTGGAAATAGAAACTGTTGAAAAAAACTGATGGGTACCCCTATAAATACCCGTAACCCTCAATTATTGGTGTGCAGTTGGAGGGAAAACTTCCCCCACCATACCCAGCGCTGCATTGCTCATACTTTACCATATTAAATAATAAATTGATTGCTGCTTGAATATTGGTCTAGTCAAGCTTCTTATTCATAACACTGTTAGCTGTGCTCTTCTATGGGCTGGCCATGGCACTGGGTAATTAATATGCTGTCATGCTGTGAACTGAATTCACACCTTACAGGGCTGTGTACTGGGCCTGCTGGATCAGTGCCCACTTCTTTCCTCTGCTCCTCCTCACTCCAGGACTGTAGGATACCAGCATGGGGTCAAAGACCCTGCAGTATCATTACCCTCTGGTAATGCTCAGAGGTCCTCTAAGGGCTGTGTAATGCACAGCATCTGGGTGTGGGGCATGTGCTAAGGAGAAAGAAAGAGTCTGTGAAAAAGCTGAGCTGCTCTTACATGGGACTGCAAAAATGACAGGAACTTTTTGGCATATAAAGCTTTCCTTCCAGGTCAGGGACCAGGGAAGGCCTAATCAGCTGTGCCCCTACAGGGCAAGTCTGTGCTAACTCCCAGCACCAAGTGCAGGGGTGTGGGGCAGGGCTCCTACAACAACAGCACAGCTCTGTGTGAGAGCCCAGCCTTGCATCTGGGTTCCTGCCTGCTTCCCCTTTAGAGACAGCTGTGGCCTGAGGATTTGTGTCTGAGGGAGAGCTCCATCCTTGGGCCTCCTGATCTTTCCCAAGTGGCCAAATGGGGATACACCAGCAGCACTGCTGGGAAGGTGCTGGCTCAGTGGCTGTTTTTTGAGATTGTGCCCCCCATATCAGCTTTATGTGTGTGTGTGGGGGGTGCTCTGGTGGGTGTGGTTACACACTCACTGGCCTTGGCAGAGCACAAGTCGGAACCTTGGAAGGTTCCAGCTGCTGTAAGGCTCAGGAGGCAGAGCTGGTGCTAGGCACAGTGTGGTACTGTGCTGAGGGAAAGGTGAAAACAGTTAATAATCCACCCTCAGCTAATCACTGAGGGCTGATGGGAGGCACAGGCTTGGTGGAGCTGTTTTGTACAGGCCAAGGTGCTTATCAGCTGTGCAGCGTCCCCAGCAGCCCCTGGCAATGCTGGTGCAGCTGAAGGACAGGCTTGATGGGTCTGGTGCAGCCCCACAACCTCAGACACTGCGGCTCCATCGTGCAAAGCAGCATGGCTGAGCTGGTTGTTGGTCAGGTGAGGGCTCAAATATATTTCCTGCAACTTGCTCCAGCACAGTTCAGCCTGGAAAAAAGGCATTTTTCCAAGTGTAGGGGAATCAAGCTCCAATAAATGTCAGCTGAGCCCTGGTGCCTGCTCCCCTGCATGAAGCCTCGGTGAGGCACCAGGGCCTCCTTTCAGCAGGAGGGGAAGTGTTGCCTTCTGGAGCAAGGCAGGCGACCTGGTTCTGAGGAAACGGCACGGCGGCCCAACTCTCCTGGGCCGCTCGGGCCAATGACACACGCAGACATCAATGTGATGGACGGTCAAAAGGCGTTTATTGTCTCATCTCTTGGGTTTTTATAGTCTAAGGGGTCTCTACGTCAATGTGGGTCTGTCTTTACCATCTATGGTTAGTAAGAGGTGGACTGTTACTGGGTAGGGGATGGAAAGTTACTGGAATTTGGTTAGGCAGGTTACATTCCTATGTTAGTTTCTTATCTATGGGAAGCAGATGGTCTTATCTAAGGGGATCTGAGGGTCCTGGCTTTCCGTGACATCGCGAGATCTTCCGCAGCGCCTTTCCCTGTCTACCACATCTCCCCCCCCCTTTTCACAAATGAATGAGGTAGTCGTATACATAGGTACTTAAATGAGGTGTAAGGTTGTAGCTTGACAAGGGAAAAGGGTCTTGGGAGTCCTGAGTAAGCTTTTGTCAGACAAGTTCGGAGGATCTTGTGACTGACGGTGTTCCCTGGTTTAATTCTCTGGTTGAATTCTCCGGTTGAATTCACAGCAATTGTCGTCTGCCTAGGTACAGGATGTTGGTCCGTTCCAGGCGGGTGTGAACGAACGAGACCAGCTTGTTCAGCAGGCATGGTCCGAAGGTGACTGTTAGAAACCTGTCTATATTTCTCTTTTGTGGATCTGGCTGGGTCCCTCAAGAAGATGGTGCACTTCTTCGTCTGAGTGGTACAGGACCCTAGGAACAATCTGAACTTGGACACAGAAGTCGTTAGAGTCATTGAATTTGGGAAGGAACTCACAAAGACTCACTCCGGATCGCTGGCAAACCCACCTCCCAGATGCGGATGGGACTGCCCACTTATTGTTTTTCCTGTTAGGCTTGACGATTTTGGTGCAGATGTTGCCTCCCCACTTAGCTAGGGTTGCTTTGCCAAAGCATCTGCCTCGCCCTGTGACTTGACTCCGGGTGATTCCTTTGCGAGGGGTGTCCCATCTGCACTGGTGAGGGGCGTCGGCTGTGGAGTAACTAAAGGGAGTGTTTAAGGCGACTCCTTCGTAAAAAGGGAGGTTTGACATCGTGACAAAGCCAGCAGGATTCGGTTAGGTTAGGGTTGGATTCGTTCGGGGATACAAAGGTAGCTTCTAACATGCGAAGGATTGGGTCTGAGTCTGGCTCGGTTAAGCGGCTCCTCTGAAAGGTCTCCGCTTGACCGGTCGGGACATTGCTGACCCCTGTGGGTAAGGTTTTGGGGTAGGTTACGTTTCTCCCTTTCGGCACGTTTTTAATCGCTTTGTTGGGTCCGACCGCTCGGGGTGCTGACGGTTGAAGCCTGATAATTTGCGCGTTCCCCCTCTCTTTTGACCCTTGAAGGACCACTGTCCTGTGGCCCAGCTAGGGTGATCTGGCTGCAAGACCGTCCTGTTGTAATCGGTGCATGCCTGAAATCTAGGGATTTTATGCTGGTTTCGATGGAAGTTCCCGTGAAAGAAGAGGGGTATTTTGTAACTGATGGGTGCCCTGGTGAACTGTAAGAATTTGTCTGGCTCTTGTGGATCCCACCCAGGCCCCGATGGCCTGGCATCTGTAACTATGGTTTCGCAGCCCCTGTGCCCACAATGTCCCCACCCTGGGTGATTGCAGTAGCTTTTCCCAGGGTTTGAAGCTGGGCACCAGTAGGATAGGTACGAGTGTTTGACGTGTGGGGAATAGGGGTGTACCTTTGGCTGTCCTGGAAACCCGTCGGTGATGTGGAGCACGGTGTGGCGATTTCTCTGAGTGCTTTGCCCCTACTAAGGTGTCGCATGACCCACCTGAAGGGCTGATGGGGGTAGTGGTCTGGGCTGGCTTGCCCTCTGGCAACTAGCCCCAACAGCAAAATCACACAGAAACACCCTTGGTGCTTGGGTCTCACCCGTGCGGGTCTCTCGGGTGCTGCCTGGTGGCTTGGTGGTCTGTCGCTTTCGTCTGGAACCGGGAAGTACGCGTCATGAGGACGTCTCGCGAGCAGGTCCTGTAAACAAATACTCGCAATTCTCGTCAGTCTCATTCTGCTCGCCCTGAAGGTCCGGTTTAATCGACTTAAGTGGACACCACCTGATTTTGCTGTCCTTTTTGACCGCTGCGTACCCTCGCCCTGTGAGCATCAGCCTCCAACCCCGTTCCCACTCGCCTAGCTCGTTTCTGATTACCACCTGTGGGCCCTCTTCTAGCGTTCGAGTGGCCCAGTGTTTTTGAACGAGACTGTTTGTTTCATCTCCCCTAGGGAATTGATTCAGTGCCAGCAAGGCGGTTGCCAGCATACGTGCCTGATCTCCTGGGGGAATGGCATTGGCAAAGCCTTCTGCTTTTGCCAACACTTCTATCTTGGCTTTCATGGTCTGGTTTGCTCTCTCAACTATGGCCTGTCCGGTACTGTTATGTGGGATGCCATGCACTAGCGTGATACCCCATTTCGAGGCGAATTCCTGTACTTGTTTGGAGGTGAAATTGGAGCCGTTGTCCGTTTTGATCTGCTTGGGGATACCAAGCCAAGCCATGGCTGTCAGCCAGTGCTGAATTGTGGCTTTGGAGTTAGTTTTGGGGTGCTGTGTGGCTATGATCGCTCCGCTATAAGTGTCTACTGTCACCGCAAGCCATGCTCGGGGCTTCAGCAGTTGACTTAAGATGAAGTCCGACTGCCAGATTTCTGAGGGCTTGAGACCTCTCGGGTTGACTCCGTAGGTCCAAAGGGGTGACTTCTGGCAATGAGGGCAGGTGGCTACCACATGTTTGGCGTCCGCCGTCGAGATTCCGCATCTCTTCGCCAGTGCTTTGACTCCGATGTGGAGCGACTCGTGCAGTTGACGGGCTCTTTGCAAGGTCCCAACGCCTTTTGCTGCGGCGTCCGCTTTGTCGTTGCCGATCTGGAAGTAACCTTTGATTGGGTCGTGGCTGTTGATGTGGATGACTGACACGGTGCCCTGTCGCGAGGAGAGTGCTTCTTCCAGCATTAGGGCTGCTGCTGATGTTGACATTCCTGGTCCTGCCATGGCTAGGCTGAGCCTTGCCACGAATATGGAGTCCGTTACGATGTTGAGGTGTTCGTCTTGGAAGAGTCCGCACGCCAAAACCACTGCTGCTGCCTCCAGCTGTTGCACTGACCGCGTGGGGTCACACGCTTTGACGCAGTGCCATTGCTCTCCTGCCTGCCACACTGCTGCTGCGGTTGAAGTCGTGGAGGAAGCGTCTGTGAAGACCGTTGGTCCCGGCTGCGGTCTGTCCTTGACCTTCGGCGGCATGTCCATGTCGACTATGGTCAGCAGCTGAGTCCAGGGTGGTCTGGAGGAGTAGGTGATTTCTCCTCCGAAGCCGGAGAGAGCAAGGGCCAGGTACTGTGATATTGTGGCTGACCCCGTGGTCGGCTGCTTGCGAAACGGAAGGTGGATGCTTGTCGGCTCTGTCCCTAGGTGTTTCAAGGCGAGTCTCCTGCCTTTCATGATGAGGTTGGTGATGCACTCGATTCCTGGGGAAAACGCACGAGCGGGTCTTCCGAGGACCACCCATTGGATCGGTCGGGCCTTTTCTGCAAGTCCTTGGGCGAGTGCTCCCACTCCCCCCTTCGGTGTAAAGTGGACGTATAGGTCCAGTGGCATGGCTGGGTTCCACCTGGCAAGCGTGCCAGTGGCCACCCGATTTTCGATGAAGTCGAGGGAGCTCGTTGCTTGCGGTGTCAGCTCCTTGGGTTCCCAGGGGTTCTTTCCTTTCAGGAGGTCGTACAGAGGGTCCATGACCTCGGGAGGAATCTGGACGATGTTGCGAAGCCACTGCAGTGATCCCACCAGGCGTTGCACGTCGTGGAGCGTCTCGATGTCTCGGTTGATCTTCATCTCGGGGGGTGTCACGTAGGAGCTTGTGATGCCTACTCCCAGGAAGGTCACGCAGGGTCCTCTCTTGATCTTTGCACTCGCGATCTCGAAGCCGTTGGCCTGAAGGGTTTCCGTGACTGTGGTCACCAGGTGATCCACTTGGCTTGTCGATGGTGCTGCGACCAGGATGTCGCCCTTGTACTGGATGATGGTTGCGGTGGGGTAGGAGTGTCGGACTGGCGTTAGTGCTTTGTCCACGGTGATTTGGCATATGGTCTGGCTGTCGACCCGGCCTTGCGGAAGTACTTTCCATTGGAAGCGAAGGTTGGGACGCTCGCCGTTCCGAAATGCCCCCGAAAAGGCGAATTGCTCTCTGTCCTCAGGGTGCAGAGGTATTGAAAAGAAGCAGTCCTTGATATCCAGTACTGCACACGGCTGCCCTTCGGGGATGGCTGAGTTCGTGGGTAGCAGTGTCTGGACTGGACCCATGCGTCTGGTCATCTTGTTCACCTCTCTCAGGTCGTGGACGAGACGATAGCCTTGTCCGGGCCTTTTGGGGACCACGAATACCGGGGTGTTCCAAGGGCTGGTGGAGGGTTCTATGTGACCCTTTTGCAGTTCTCGATCGACCTGTTCCAGCAAGGCTGCCATTCGAGGCTCTGTCAGGGGCCTCTGCTCAACCCATACAGGGTCTGATGATTTCCAAGTCAGTTTGATTGGCAGCGGGGGGTGTACAGCGGTGGCCCTCGTGGTAAATTTGTGATCCGAAATCCGAGCAAGGAGAGAACGTCCCTTCCTAACAGGGGTGGAGAATTCTGCAAAATTGACTGCTCCCTGTGGGGGCATAGGGTATGAGGGTCCCCTGCCCCACTGGGGGTTGCTGTAGCTGGGCCGTCTCGCATTTGCAGCGGGAGGAGGCTGAGTGTGGCCCGCGCGCCCCCTCCCTCTCCCGTTTCCCCGGGGCCGGGATGCTTGGAGTGAGGGTGCTGCCAGGGAAAGCTGTGCTCGCTGACTAGCTGTCCTTCCCCGGAAGCCTGGGCTAACACGGTCGTCTTGCCATTCCTGCTTAAATGCAATCCGCCCCGCCCCATCAAAAAGCATGCGGCTTATTTGCGTAATATCAAAATTGAGCAGATCGTTATTGCTAGAAAGGCCGTCCTCAGGAGTGGGTACTACAACTGAGTTGATCCCTATTTCTGAAATCGCTTTGGCTTCTTTTGGGTTAACTGGGGTATATGCCCTTTGTTGGTTCCCCCGCGCTCCGGCAACCCCCCCCGGGAAAGCGTGCATGGAGGCTGCCGGTGCCCGGTCCCCACAGGCTGCTTTTATTTTTCCCCCATCGGTGAGTTTGCGTTGCGATTGTTTCCCGATATTGTTTAAAGCTTTATTCGGTTTCGCTTGAAATCGCATTAATTCTGCTCTCTCGGTTTCCGAGTCCCAGCCAGGCTCGGTCGGCTCTTCCGAGCTGTCTGAGCAGCTGTTACTTGACTCTGAGCCGGAAGCTGACTGTCGGTACCCTTCCGGCGCTCCGTGCCATTTTGTGCGGCTCCGACCCCGCTCCTCCCTTTGGGGGTGGTGCCGCTCCCTCCCCCTGGGGTCTCCCCGCCTCCTGACGGGGGAGGTCCTTGCCCTATAAGGACCTAATTTGAATAGAGCGCTCTGGTTGGTTTTGCACTCTAGTGCGGGGACCGCCCCCCCTCCCCGCTCGCCCGCGCATGCATTGTTAAGCAGGCTGACTGCATTTCCGCCCTTCTCCTCCTCCCTTCCGCCCTCGCCATGTCGTTCGGCGCCATTTTTAAACGCACATGGCGGGGGCGAGTTTTTACCGATCCCTATGGGGTCCGACCATCCAGCCGCATTCCGCGCCTTCTCCGCGGGTCCCTGCCAGAAGCATCGCGCGCGCTGCTCTGCCTCTTCTGCTGGATCGGCGACCGGCGGGGAAGGGACGGATAGAGAAACTGCGGTTTTCTCGGATGGTTCCGCGGGGGGGCTAGGACCCGGCGGGCTCCGTGGGAAGGTCGGGGGGTCCCCTGGGGGTTCCGGGAGGTCTCCTGGGGGCTCCGGGGGGTCTGGGCTCGGGCTCGGAAAGGGATGGAACGCGCCCGGCCCCCGCATGTTCCCGCCTTCAATCCAATCGCTCTCGGAGGCGGTTTGTGTCGCGGCCCCCACCCCCGGCTTTGGTGTAGCTAATAAACCTGTACACGCGGCTTTCCGCGTCTCCTGTTCTTCTAACATCTCGCGTAGGGTCTCTTCTACTTTCCCCCACGCTCTGAGGTTTTTACCTCGGCCTGCGGACTTAGAGTCCTCTGCTGAGGCGGCAGTACACGTCTCCCGCGCTCCCGAATATAATATATTTAACGGACGTCCGATTGTCCCCAGCTCTAGGAGCCTTGCAATAGCAAGATTAGAGTTCCTGAGCTCACCTTTAATTCCCCATTGCTCATGAGCCTGACTTACGACCTTCGCTGTGGATTCCATGGTCCACGCTGGTCCGGAGGCTTCCCTCCCGCTGTAGTCAGACCCGCCGCTACAGCCGCCGCCCTCTGACCAGGAGAATTCCCGTTCCCCGGGCGCTGCAGCAGTCCCGGGTTTGGCACCAGTATGTTGCCTTCTGGAGCAAGGCAGGCGACCTGGTTCTGAGGAAACGGCATGGCGGCCCAACTCTCCTGGGCCGCTCGGGCCAATGACACACGCAGACATCAATGTGATGGACGGTCAAAAGGCGTTTATTGTCTCATCTCTTGGGTTTTTATAGTCTAAGGGGTCTCTACGTCAATGTGGGTCTGTCTTTACCATCTATGGTTAGTAAGAGGTGGACTGTTACTGGGTAGGGGATGGAAAGTTACTGGAATTTGGTTAGGCGGGTTACATTCCTATGTTAGTTTCTTATCTATGGGAAGCAGATGGTCTTATCTAAGGGGATCTGAGGGTCCTGGCTTTCCGTGACATCGCGAGATCTTCCGCAGCGCCTTTCCCTGTCTACCACAGGGAAGGGAGATCAGAGTTGTTGGAAGAATACATGACTGAAGGCTGAGCACAGGGTTGGTGGTGCTTTGCGTGGCTCTTGCATGACATCCAGGCTGGCTGTGGCAGTGTAAGCCAACCTTTTGTTTTGCATCAGGCTTTATGCCAGAGCCAGCCCCTTTCCAGCCTTTGGGGTGATTACAGCTGTTGCTCTATATTTCTCTCCCTCCTTTTTTTTCCAACAGCTATTCTACTCCAGCACCATAGGCAGGCAGTGATGGCTGCCTGTAGCTAACAAGACAAACTGAGATCTGCCTGCAGAGCCATAGGAAGGTGTCCCTGGGCTTGTGAGAAATGCCAGGACAACACAAACTGAGGTCACAGCCATGCTGTGCTTTCAGTTGAGCCTGTGGTGGAGCTGCTGTGCTTGTAGTCAGCATCTAGATGGGGCAGGTGACATATCTATCTTAGTTGGGACAGAAACAGAAGTACAGCCCTTGCACAGCATCCTTCTGCTAGGCTGTGCTAAGCTCAGGGGCCTGCAAACTTGCCCTTAAGACCTAGGTCTCCACTCCTTGCCCAGATCCCCAGCCTCAGGGAGAAGGACTTGGGTTTAAGAGCCATGGCTTTTTCTTCCATCAGACTCCGATAAGAAAAAGTCAAGTTAAGCAGTTCATTAACATTTAAAATACTGTACAGCATGTAAACCAAATATCCCCCTCCCCACAACAATCCCGTGCTCTCAGTGGATGCTCTGGTGAAGAATACTGCTTTTGGCACTGTTTGCCTTCTCTTTCTCCTTCTTCTTTATGGGATCCATCTCAAAACAGCTCTAGACCTGTACTGTTTCATCAGCAGCTGCTGAGGCTACTGCTGTACCATCAGGGCTCGTGGTAAGGTTCAAGATTCTATCAGTATGAGCTGAGGAGGAGAAGGAATGTGCAATCAGGGCTGAGCTGATCAGCACATGCACATTTACTCCTGTATGCTCCCATGAGCCCTGCCAGCTTGCATAGCTGTCCCCCCAGTGGCTGTGGCAGTGTCATTTCAGACCCCAAGCATACACTTGGATCAATGGTATCTCTTCCACAGCCCCCTGGGCATGCTTTACTCCTAGCAGCATGGCCCCGGATACTGTCCTGTATCAGTGATGCTGCAGGCTCAAACCAAGGAGTGCAGCTGTCTTCAACCTCTAACAGCACCCCCCCCAGGCCCTGTCCACCTACCTGGCAGCTCTGCAACCTTGTTCATTCTTGGATACTTCCATATAACCCGCTGATTCTGTGCAAAGCCATGGCCTGAAATGAGCTCCTTGTAGGTTGTGGACCATAGGATAGAAGTCACCTGCAAAGAGGCAGTAACACAGGTGAGACAAGGTGCATGTGCTGATGCTCACCACTCGGAGGCAAGCATGGTCCCCCTCCTTCCCCGTGCCTCTGGGCCTGAGGAGCCAGCAGCTCTGTGTAGGTGTGCTGCCAGAAGGTGTTTGTCTCCAAGCTGATGTTCATCTCTCACCTGGGAATGGGTATCAACAGCACTGAGGCAGGCGCCAGAACACACGTTCCAGATGCGGATATGTCTGTCATTAGTGCCACCTCCAGTGGCTAGAACATTCATCTGCCATGGGCACCACGCCAGGCCTGAGAGAGGAGAGTTCATTTTAAAACATACAAGAGGCAACCTGCACCCAGCCAGTGCTGCATGCCTGCCTTGCACACACATACCTGTCCGTGGCAGCTCTGTGCTCACCTTGACAGCACCCTGGTGCTGAGTGAAGGTCTGTAGAGGAGCAAAGTCTCCATCCCCACATTGGGTGCATGGCCAGACGTTCGCCAGACTGTCAATGCCACCACTGGCCAGGTAGCGGCCATCCAGAGACCATTTGAGTCTGCACACCTCGTGTGTGTGGCCAGCAAGGGTGGCCACGTGATGCTCAGCCACTCGGACATCGTGGTGATGGATGTGCCCAGTCTGTGCATCACTGCAGAGAGAAGAGAAGGCTTGCAGGGTCAGGCTGCACATTTTCACCCAAATCCATTTTTGTTGTTGCAAGACTGCTATAGCTGCCACTGGGTTTCAACCAGTGTTACCAGCAACACAGGTCTGTTGGTGTGAGTGAAACACCCACACAAGCTCTTTACAACTTCAGCGCAAATTGCAATACAGGAAAGAGGCCTTCTCCTCACAGCCCCAACAGATAAGGCTGAGTAAGAATCCCAAGCCAGGACAAATTTCTCTCTGCCATCCCTAACCCATGCCACACGTAGATTGAGGGATAGGAGTTTGCAACAACTGGAAACTGCCCTTGACCCACTGCTTTACCTGGAGAGGATGTAGCTGTTCCAGCTGAGGGTTCCCACACAGCCACAATGGCTGGTCATGGTTCGGAGACGTTTCTGCTGCTCAATGTCCCATAGCTTATAGGGGCCTTAGTAAATATATGTATTGCAGTAAAAGATCTCTGTATTGTATAAGTGACCCTGCCCTGATTCTAGTTATTGTAAATGGGCTGCAGCTGCAATGTCCTTGATTGGGCAGCAGCTGTAGCTCGTGGAGGTAGCTGGGATAAAAGGGGGTGGGGCATTCAGGAAGAGCTGGAGAGGAGCCCTGACTGAGAAGCAACAGCAACACTGCTGTGAAGAGCTGCTGTGAGAAAACCACCCAGAAGGTATGAGACCCTAGAAATATGATATACAACAATATAAATGCAACAATAGCTGGAGAGGCAAAGCAAAAAGTTCTTCAGAAGAAACCCAATCCTCTTTCTATGCCCTAGGAACCTCACTGCACAGGCTCTGGCATTCAGCTTTTTGAGTAAGGGAACAGAGAAAATGTGTATCTCATGACTATAGCACAGAAGGTAATGCTGCTTATCAGAAAACCCCCAAACCAAACCCTGCCTTGCACACTGGGCAGTTCCACCCCACACCAGGGAAGACAAGTCAGGTGCATGGCATCCTTCCCCTGCCAGCCAAGGTTTTGTCCCCAGGCCCCACAGTTCTGTCAATCCCTAGAAAACACCTCTAGTTTTAGTCCTGCATTCACCTGAACCTCAGCACTACTTGTGCCAACAGCAAGGTAGTCTCCATCTTTAATCAATGACGCAGAGGAAATGTAAACATCTGGATGCTCCATCTGCAGCAGGGGGATAATCTCCCTAGTAGCGTGATTCCACAGATAAACAGTGTCGTCCAGAGCCACTGCCAGGAAGTTCTGGGAGCTCCAGTCTACGAGATTCAGATCTACAATTTGAAAGAGCAATGCAGGTCACACCATGCTTGGCTGGAGAGCCCTGCCCTTCACCTGTGCTGATGCAGCAGGTGTGGGTGCACATGTGCACACACACACGTACAGGTGAGGGGCAGCCTTCTGAGTGTCACTGTGCCCAGCTGCTGGGGCCAGGTACCCTGCTCCAAGGCACCAACACAGTGCCCTAGACCACTGTCCCTGTAAGGCCACACAGGGACACTCCAGAAGTGGTCTGTGCTAGCCTGGGTACACAAAATGATACAGACAGCCCAGTTACACTGTCCTAGGAACAGCAATCCAGTGCAGAATGTTCTGGATGCCCAGCACTCAACCCTGCAGCCTACTTACAGTAGTCGTTGAACATCTCTGGTGCATCCAAGACCCGTTCTGGCTTTGAGGGAATATATCTGCTATTCTTCCTGCTGAATCCAGGTGCCATTTTCTGACTGTAGAGCACTTTCAGGTTATTCTGATAGTCTGTGTGCAGGGGAACAGGTTTGTTAACCTGAGTTCATTTCCTCCCAGCTGAGTGCTGCTCACCCAACTAGGAATCCCTTGGAGTGAAAATAAAGTCCTAAGAGAAACGCTCACAAGCCTGCAGTGCACTAAAATCACTGGGTGCTTCCCCATGACCAGGTGACACAGCAGGAGGCCCAGGGACCAGATCGTGGCTGCCTCGCCGTGGTGGCGTTGGTGCTGGATCCACTCTGGTGGGCTGTAGGACAGGGTTCCTGTGGAACACAGACAGAGATCAGCAGGGGGATGCTGCTGCTCCCAGAGCCTGGCCCCAGCATCCCTGGGCATGTGGGGGCTGCCCCAGAGGCACACGGGGTGAGCGCTGCCCTCTCGCCAGCACCTGGGACTTGTGCACAAACTCGGGGCTGGAAAAGAAGCCACTGGTCCTGGAAGAGGGCAGAAGAGACCCTAGGAAGGCCCAACCATGACACACAGAGGAAAAACCCACCCAGTAGTGGAGAAAACCCACTCTCCTCCCCACCTGCATGGCCCCCTAAAATGTTAATAAGCCAAGGCAAACAAGGAGAGCGGAGCAGTCCAGCCCTTCCTCGCCTGCACACCAAACCATCTGGGGCATGGGGTCAGACTCCCATCTCTGCTACCCCCATGGGGGTTTGTGTCGGGCTGCTGCCCCAGCTCCAGCCCCAGCCCAGGCCACAGTGGGTGCTGAAGGCTGTCAGCAGGGCTGGGAGCTGGCCGCCCTCACACCCCACCCAGAACAACTCGGCTCCAGCATCAATCCCGTCCCGGCTGCAATAGGGGGAAGCCCCAGTGCTGCACCCAGGCTGGGCCACGAGATGCCCAGGAGCATCCCCTGCGAGGGCTCACCTGCAAACTGGGTGTAGGCTGTGTCTTGGAGGAAGGCACCACAGCCAAAGTCAATCAGTTTCAGCTGCGCACTGGCCAGGTCGAGCAGAATGTTCTCAGACTTGATGTCCCGGTGCAGGACCCCGCAGCTGGTGCAGTGCCGCACGGCCTCCAGCACCAGGCGGAACAGCCCCCGCGCCTCCTCCTCTGGCAGGAACCCCCACTCTGCCAGGAAACCCGGGAGCTCCTGGCACCGCTCCGGACGCTCCAGCACCAGCAGGAAGCTGTCGGGGAGCTCAAGCCACTGCAGGAGCTGAATGACACTGCCACAGCCACGGGACACATTGGCCAGCAGCACGATCTCCAGCGGGGCGCTGGTGCCGTCAGGCTGCGTGAGGAGCGCGGTGCCGTCAGTGGGGCTGAGGCCGTGCCGGGGCTCTGGGAGCCCTCAGCCAGCCCGGGATGCTCTGCACGCCCCGCTCAGCCCACGCCCGCTCTCCCCGCAGGGCTCCCGGCGGCTCCCACCCTGCCGGGCCCCGGCTCCTCGCTGCCCGGCACGGCCCGGCTGTTGCTGCTGGCCCCTCTTGAAATAAACAAGGCCAGGAGACTTCTTCTCCTTCTTAATACCCTCATTAAAAGTGATCAGCTCAGGATTGGGCAGCTCGGCGGGGCTGCAGTCTCCCGTTCTCTCTCCCAGGGCGACCCACAAGAGGAGGATATGCGCTGCTTTGTCCACTAGGAGTAGAGCTGGGGATAAGGTCCTCGTGGGAGCGTTTAGGGCGTGATGATCCCTTCGTTGTTACTTTTCCCGGCCCCGTCCGCTCAGTCTCCGTGCCGGGGACGACTCCCATGGTCAGGGCAAGAGGGACTCCGAAGGTGTTCCACATCTCTGCAGGCTCAGCATTCGGCTCCCCACGTCCAGACATCACTCCAATCTCTCAACTCTTAGGTGGCTCGTTGTTTTTGGGGTTCTTCCTGCACGTTTGGAGTAGGGGTCCCACACAGCATGCTGGTCCTTAGAATTATTTTGCATATCCCTCCCCTCCAAAGTCTTTTCTCCTCACTGTTCGGGAGGTACTGCACCCTTTACTGCTGAGAGAAGAGCTATTAACTCGCGCAGCCAGGGCTTTTACCGATACAAAGACAACTATTAACCACAACAACCCGTAATTACCATAACACAGGCAGCAGCCCAGCAGTAGTGGTAACCTTTTTCTCACAGAAAAAAATCAACTGAATTTTTGTTCATAACACCTCTCACTCACCAGCTCGCCCCAGTGCCGGATGCGATCCCGCGGCACGCGTTTGATGGCCACCTGCGAGCGAGGGAGAGCAGCGGGCTGAGCTCGCCACCCGTCCCGCCGCGCCCCGACCTTCTCCTCCTCCTCCCTCCTCCTCCGCCCCCTCCTCCTGCGCCCGCCGCCGGCCCCGCCCTAACCGGGGCACCGTCCAAGAGCCGCGTGGCCGCGAAGACGCTGCCGAAGCCGCCGCGCCCCAGCAGCGATCCCAGCCGGTGCCGCTCCTGCAGGGCCTCCTGCGCCTCACCTGGGGGCGGGACGCGGCTGTCAGCGCTCGGCCCGGGGCCAGCAACGACCCCCGAGCGCCCCTCACCCGCCCCGGGCCCGGCATCCCCACCCGCCCCGGGCCCCGGCGGCTTGGGGCTGGAGGCCGCGCTGCCGAGCGGCAGAGCTCGGGCTGGGGAAGCCGCAGCGGAGGCGGCGGGAGCGGCCGCGCCGCGTGTGTCCTCCGCGGGCCCCGGGAGGAGCTGGGGCCGTAGTCGGGAGTGGACCCTGCGTCGGGTCTGGGGCCGGGCTCGGGCCAGGCGGAGCCGAAGGGCGGCGATGCCGCCCCCGCACCAGCCACTGACGCCCGCCCAGCAGCGCCACCGCCAGTACGGCCAGAGCCGAGCGGAGGCGAGACCGCGGCGGGACGGCCGGGGCCGGGCACGGGGCAGCCCCGCCCGGGGCCGGGGGCGGGCCGGGAGCATGGCCCGGCCCGGCAGGGGAGAGGGAGCCGGGGAGAGGAGAGGGACGCCGGGCAAGGGACCCCGAGAGAAGTGTGCCCGACAGCAGGAAAGGGAGAGAGAAGAGTGAGAGTGAGAGTGAGAATGAGAATGAGAATGAGAATGAGAATGAGAATGAGAATGAGAATGAGAATGAGTGTGTGTGGCTTATGGTATTTTAGAGCACCTAAAAATCCCTAAGTCACTGATCTTAGAGGTGAGGTGCATCTGGAATTACTGGGATGAAACATAGAAAAGGGGAGCATAGAAATAAATAGAGGAAAACATCTTGGATTGTTTCTTTCATTTTCATTTCACTTCTGTAAAGCTGTTTCAGTTTTCCAGAAATATTCTCCTGTCTGCTCTTCCCAAAAATGTCTCATGGAGAATCAGGTCAAGCTTCTGTCACAAGATTTGCCACCAGGAAAAATTGTGCCACTGGTGCAATTTTCATTGTGACAGTTTGTGCTGGTTTAGGGCAAATTTTGGGAGGAAATCTCCAAAAGGAATCCATCTAGAAAGCAAGTTCAACCAGCCCCTACCCCTACTAGTTCAGGAAAAGACTTCCCTTGAGAAAAGTAAAAAAAAAAAACAGTTTATTAAACAAGTAAAGTATTCACAAGCATATAAAATGAATAATATTAAATAAAACCTCTGACAGTGCTGAAGAGATGGCAAATTCAGAAAGTCCTTTTTGTGGGTTGTAGTTGATTCACTTGGTCTCTCCTGAGTCCCTCTGGTGCTGGAATGCAGCGTCCCAGAGCTCGGTGGGCCACAGGTGTGTGCTGATGGTGTTTTTCTGGGTTTTCAGTCCAGAGCAGGTCTAAACCAGGCGTGGCAGTGGCACAGCAGGCAGTCTGCTTCATTGTGAACCACTACAGAGCTACATCCCAATCTGGTTTAAGTAGCATGGTATTATTAAGAGCTCCTTTTCTGCATGAGATAGAAAAAGGAGATCCCAAATGATCTCAATGCAAGCATGCAGTAAAGAACTGGTCCTGCTATCCTAATGAAGCGTTTGCTTTGGCAATTACACACTTCCCATTCATCTTTTGATGCAGACACCTCAGGTTTTCCCCCACACCCCTGCAAGGCTGGCAGTCGCTGTTTCCCATTTCCTGTTCTTCCCTAGAGATGGTGCAGTGGCTGCTTTGAAACAAAAAGCCCTGAGATCTGGACAGCTTGAAGGAGCGTGAAATGCTGATTAAGTGCTCATGTTGGTAATACCCAGGTCTGTCCTTCCCAGGGCTTTGAAGCAGCAGCAGCAGGACCATGCATCATTCCTGTTGGTGGATGTTCATGTTTCTGGTGTGCAAGAGCAATGACTTTGAGGAGGGACAAAAATGCCCCTATTCAAACAGTGGCTGTGCAAGGAGATGTGAAGTTTTACTGCCTTTTCTAGGATATTGCAGAAAGATCTAAGAGAATATTGTGGCATGGAGCAGGTCCCTAATTTTGTCTTCAGAGGAATCCCCAAAGGGCACATTCGCTCTGCTGCTGATGGCAACCCCATAAGCTCATGGACCAGTTTTCCCTGCAACGTGCCACCCTGCTTGGGCTTTACTAGGCCGGGACTAGACCCAGAGCAAAGCAAATACAGGCAGCCAGGTGACATTGTGTAACATCAGAAGCTGGCAATCATGAGCACTTTGCTGTCAAAAGGTTACAGTTTGCACTGGGCCCAGAAGTGTTTTTCCCTAAGGCAAAGCAAATTGAAATGTGAAGTTCAAAAGCTTCAAATGACTATGAAAGGAAACTGCAGAATAATTTCTGGAAGGGCAGCACTGTCAATGATCATGCAGCCCACCAAGAGCTGGAGCTGAATCCAGAATTGCTTCTTCCAGCTGTGCAGGAATTCATTCCACTGGCAAGCACTGGTCCATGGGAACAAAAGATCCCCTAGCTCTGGGCTGAATGGCACCCAGGCTGCAGTGCAGATTTGAGGAGACCTTGTCACTTGTTATTGGCCTCCCAGTGCACTCAGCCTTCTGCAAACAAGGTGCAAACAACACAGCTGCACTGCTGTCCTGGGTAAATATACATATAGGTGACTTTGCCAAAGCGGTGCATCTTTTCCCAGTGAAATACATGACCTCTTCTTACCTATGAAATTGTGATTGAAGACACCTGTGAGCCAGATCTGTGGGAGATTGCAAAGGAGCAAAGCTTTGGGATTTGGGCACACTTCTCTTGGTTTCTTTGCTCAGGCCTTTGGTGGGCACAGAACACACCTAGGTAGAAAACCTTTGACTAGACAGGATCTTTTGGATCCATTGTCCCCCAAACAGGTCAATGTATGGCCCTGTTCAAATGACAAGTTGAAAACAGCAGCACAAATGACACAAAGAAACCATGGCCAAAGAGGAAGAGGAGAGGCCCAATGAGGAAAGGATGTGGTGAGACACTGGCACATTGAGTGAGCTGCACTCCCACAATCTCTAGGCTAGCAGGTCCTGGTCTCACATTCTCCTCTTGGTTTATTTAAATGTTATTTATTTTTTACTTTTTTTTCATCATCAAAATAAAATATATACAACTAAAAGTATGTCATCAAATTTTAAAGATACAATCAAAACACAGTAATTCAATCTACATCTAAAGATCAGAACATCTGTACAGCTGTAACTATTCAGCCTAACGCATCAATTCTATTATTCAAACACTCTTCACACAGGCAGCAGCTTCTTCCTGAGCTTGGAGGAAAGAGAGCTCTTCTGGACGGGAGGTGAGTACTTTGTGGGTGAGGGAACATCGGAAGTGTCCAGAGAAAACTTCTTGGTAAGATGGTAACCAGTCAGATCTGCAAAATGGAGACACAAAGTTTAACGGAGGCCACCATGCAAACCTAAAGCAGCTGAAGCTCCATATTTCATGGGACACATTTCCTGGAAATGTCTATACAGCTGCACAGGGAAACATGCTCCTGCTGGCAGACACTGAGGCAGGCCAGGGCAAACCCTGAGCCACTTGCCCAGAGCTGGCACAGGCACAGCCTGGCCTCTTGGCTGCCCTGGGACAGCAGGGAGCCCAGAGCTCTGTGCTCCCCAGGAATGGCTCAGCTGCACATGCACCCTCCTGCTCCTCTGCCTGCCCCACAGCTCAGCAGCCCTACAGCTCCAGGGGCACTGGCAGCAGCACAGCTCATTGCAGGGGTACATGCAGGCACAGCTGTTCCCTGGCAATGTGCACAGCCTCTCTGGGCTGCCACAAGACCCTTCCTCCCAGCAGAGATTGGCCCAGCTCCCCCCTCACCTCTGTGTGAGGCTGAGCCATGATTGCCTTCACCTTGTCCTCCATCTGGAGCTGCTTCAGGCCCCCCATGCCATGACTAGGAAATGTGATGGAGAGAGTGGGGGCAGATGCACACCCTTCCTTAGGATTTCGTCATTTTTGGCACAGCTCAAAAGGCAAACCCAGAGGCATCCAACTCAGCGCTTCCTCAGCCTTCTGGAGAACATCTTGCCTTCACCAGCCCAACATTCTGGAGACGTTTTCCCGCACATGTGGAGGCTTGCTGGCAGCACATTTCTTCAGCTGGGTGCCCATCACCTTGCAGAGGGCAGAGGCGAGCTTGGTGGCCACGGTGCGGACCTTGGCGCTCCGCACAGGCAGCGCCTTGTTCTCCAGGCAGGACCAGAGCACGGGCAGGGTGTCGCGCTGGACAACTTCAGGGCTCCTGGCATGAACCCCCTGCACAAGCACTGCCGTGACAGAGACACAGCTCCTTACCCACCAGCCTCACTGCAAACAAGGATCTGCCTCTGCTTCTGCTTCTTGCCAGCCTCTCTGGCCAAGAGCAGCAAAATAGCACCCAGAGCTCCTTGGTCCAGAAACGGGCAAAGCAGCTGAGCATCCTGGAAAGAGAACCACCAACCCCTCAGCAGTAATTGCTCCAACCAGAGCCTTGGCCCTGTGGCAGACTTCCTACCTTTCCTAAATTATTTCACAATCTCTGTATGAACAATGAATGAAATGTCCAATTGCCTTTGATTTCCATTAAGAAGTTGTCTAAACCCACTCTGAAGATTTGGAAATGTACCATAGAGAGGAAATGGAGAGATTTCTAATAAAAGGGATGATTCCATTTTTGTAACTTTGATGTCAAGTGCCAAATGTCTAATCTGGCTCTTCCCTGTGCTCAGTGGCACACAGCAAAGGGCAGGATTAGAACACACCTCAAAACTCCAGCCCACCAGAGATGGCTGCTGCCTGACAGCTGGATGAGAAACATCAGTGACCAGCTGGGGTCTTTGGCAGAATGCTTTTGGGGCTTCCAGCAAAGAGCTGTTTCAAACCTCAGGGCATCTCTAGAGAATTACCCAGATCCCATTGCCTTGGCATTTGGGCATCTCCACATTTTAATGCCACTTCCTCTCCCAATGTTAATGGCATTTTTTCTTATATGTCCACTGAAATAGGGGCATAGAGAAAGAAAAATGCTACACAGGGGACTGAAATGTAACCAAAACACGAGTGTTTTGTCACTTTCAGAGATTTCCCCTGAAATCTCTCTGCCCATTTTCTGAACTGAACTGTATCAAACACGGACAAATGTTTACTAGCAACAGGCTCCTTGCAACAGTCAGATTTGGCTAAGAGATGAAAACCTGAAATGCTCTGGAGACCATTCTTATTTTCTGATCAGACAACATGTTATTTAGCAGCAATTTAATATTCTGTGGTGGAAGAGACTTCATTTTCTCTATGCTGTTAATCCACCAGCAGTCATCAACATTGAAAGAGCTCCTGCAAGTACCCAAAACCAATTCTGCTAAGCAGGAAAGGGTTATGGTACCCATTTTAAAATGGGAATTCATTTGAATTTAAATGCAATTAAAGACATCAGTGACTACTGAATGTGAGGAACAGCTGTCCGGTCCTGCTAAATCTCAGAGAGAACATCTGCTTTTTTTAAAGTAGTCCTAATTTATGGGTAATTCCTTTATTTGAAAAAGAGATCAAAAGAAGTGCTAAACTAAATGCCCTATTGCTGGAGATCTACTTTATTCAAATGCTCTTTAAAGGGCCTTTGACATTCCCAATCGCTGAACATGCCCTTTTCAGATTCCTAATGAAGACACAAAGTGTATTAAACCTTGCATTTAAAGATGTTGGCATAATTAGCAGTGGATTTAGCCCAAGTTAAAGCAAGGCTATCAATCATCCTCTCTGCTATATATTGAGATTATCCTTTTTCCATTCCTTGGCTATTGCTGACACAGCAAGCACCTCTGAGGAATCAATTATCAGCTGCATTTGTAGCATTTTGGACAGCGCTGCCACAGGCAGACACTGTTTGCACACCCTGAAAGGCTCAGTCCAAGGCCACTCTGACAGCACAGGCAGGGAGCCTCAGCACTCTGCTTCTGTCCCTGTGCCCCAGAGGCTGCCTTGCACTAAACCCATGCCTCTGATACCTCTGTTGAGTTCTGACCTAAGCTGTGACCCCCAGGCTCTGCACGGTTCAGCCTCAAAACTTTCCAAGAGAAAAACAAGAATTCTGTGAGAACAAAACAAACTGATGTCCTGAAACAGCATTTGCCACCATTTCCCCTCAAAGATCACAGATGTCCCTAAGCTCCCCAGAGAGGAGCCAGCTGGGGCATTTTTAGCCCTCCCTTTGCTGGAGGTGGTTCTGAGATGCCCCAGTGAGAGCTCAGCCCCAGACCGAGCGCTGCCCCCATCTCAGGTGCTGCCCAGCTCTGCAGCAGCCAGGGAAAACCTGCCAAACCCACCTGCCTTGGCTATGGGGCAGCAGGGACACGCTCAGCACCTCCTGGTTTGGAGGAACTGCTCTGCTGTCTGCTCACAGGCATTCCCTGTAAATGCTCCCTGGGAAGAGCTCTTGGCTCAGAAGGGGAGGCCATACCTGTGATACGCTCGGTGACATCCAGCAGGGCTTGGCCACTCAGGTGATTCCATTGGTGGCTGAACTCTTTCAGCAGTGACACTTTATCTACAAGGGAAACACATGTTTCCGCTCACTTTTCTCAGGTCATAGGAGAAAGGGCAGGGCCAACCCCATTTTATAAAATCAAGCACATTTTTGCAGATGTTTGAATCCTATTCTTCTTTCCTTCCAGCATACTTGGCAGGGTTTTAAATTCCAAAAGAAAAGCTCTCCTTTCACATTTGTAAATCCAAACTTGTCTGCTGTAGCAGGAGCTGTGTTAAAACATTTCACATCAGGGACCTCAAGAGTTCAGTCACATGGAAGCAGTGAAAAGGTTTTGCATCCCAGAGCAAAAAGGAAGAGCCCCATACTTGGGACACAGAAAGGCACTGAGTCAGGCAGTTCCTGAGATCACAAAGCAGCTGGGGAGGAGAAAGTGGAAACTCCTCTTGAAGACCTGCCTCTTCAACACTCCTTTGTTCAGGCATATTCCACCAGTACGGAATTTTCAGAGCTAACATAAATATGTGTGGCAAAGGAATTTGGACCAGCCCTTGCCTATGCAGTTAACTGCTGTGGCCACCTTGCCCCATGCAAAACAACAGGTGGAACAAGGCATCCTTGACAGCTGGGTTTATACCTGTTTGTTCTAAAGAAATGAACTTGGTGAATCACAAGTTCCCCTTTGAAAATAGAAGACAAAGAAGAAAAGTGGAAAATAGGCAGCTAATGCCTCTAATGTAGAGCCTCCCAGGTGGCTGCTCTGCAGAAGCTCTGGTGGGTCAGTGTCCCTTCATGCCAACAGCAAAGCTGTTCATTTATGAAGTCAGACGGGGCCCAAGTAAACTCCAAACCCCCTTTGCCTCTGAACTGTAGCAAAGCTGCAGTCCAGGACTTGCTCTTCAGACAAGCAGCACAGAGCCAAGGGCTCCTGGGACTGTTGGGAAATGCTGATCCCATTCCAGCCTGTTGGGGATGGTGCATAAGGACTGCACCTGCACAGCCTCTGCTGGGTGTCAGCTGGAGTGTTCCACAGACAAGAGCAGCTGTCAAGGCACTCAGCGCTCTCTTGTGCAGGAGAGACAGAGACGAAGCTGAGGAGAGTCCCTGCCAGGGCTAAGCCTTACCCAAATGAGCAAAGGATTCTTCCAGTGCTTTCACAGCTGCCTCACGAACCCTGGGATCCTTTGAGTTCAGGTTCTTTGTTATTCCTTCCACCAAGCCAATGATCACCGGGTTCAGGGCATCTTTCAGGGCTCCTATGATTTCAGCCAGCACGTCCATTGCCCTCTGCTTCACTTTCTTGTGGCTGTAAGATATTCTCAGGACAAAATAATCAAAAATATGTGAAGAGAACAAGAAATGTGAAAGCTGGATTCAAATGTCCTTGTTTGAAGAGTGGATGTAGCAGTCAGCAATGTCAAAGATGAAAGTGATCCTTTCTGTCAGGTCAGCACTCGTTTGCACAATTTCACTGTTTTCCTGTGGGCCACTCACTGGAATGGTGGCACAACCTCATGCTGGTTGAAAGATTTTCTTCTGTTTTTAAGAGCTTTGGCTGGGGACTGAATAGTTCCTATGGTATTTCTCTCCATCTATAAATCATTGAATCAATTCCATTTATTAATCCTAAAGAGTACCTTTGCTTTGAATGGAAGCAGATGTTTACAATGCCTGGTTTTCTATACAGTTGCCTCAAGTACTGAGGGCAGTTATGATTTTACCAAAACTATGGCTGTAGGAAATCTAAGTTTTCTTTTGTTTGAGTTGTCTCAGAGCCTGTGTCTGGAGAAGTGCAGGGCTCTGATCAACTCTTCCAGGATCCAGACCATTTCTCTAAGTAACAGGTGGACTTCTGAAATGTAATGTGCTGTACAGCTCTCATTAGAGCAGGTTCAGTCCCTTGACAGCCACATTATCAGGCACCTTTCCCTGGAAAAAGGGAAAAAGCAGCTACTGGGAAGAGAAGGCAGAGATGAGTCCTTAGCTGTTTTCCTCCTTTTCCAAAGAGAAAGAAAGACCCCCAAGAAGGGTGAGCACTGTCTTTACCAAGAGGAATAGGAACAAGGATGGGAATGAGTAGCCAGAGCTGTGCCTGTGTAAGACAAGATGGAGTATATAGAAGTATTCTTAAAAAAAACCACCTGCCTTTAAACCAACCTAGCCTGATAATTCTCTTCCCTATGCAAACCCATTTTTGGACTAGAGAACAATTGCCATGCTTTCAGGGGCTGGATTCCCTTCACTTCAACCAGCTGGGAGTAGGAGAGAGCGGCAGTTACATCAGCAGAAAATTCTGCCATCATCTGATGAACAGCATCAATAGGCACCCGCCAGACAAATACAGCTGGACTGAAATAACTTGCCCTGAAGCCTGGACCCGAATTAAATTTTTTCTGGGTAAGAGGGACCAGAGTGTCCCAGACAGCCAGAACGGAGTGCCAAGACACACTGAATTAACTTTGCTGCTACAGGCTTAGGAAAGGAGCTAAAGGAAAGGAGCAGTGGAGATACTCTACATACTTGGGCAATGTTAGTGGAGATGAGCTGGGGGCTGGTTTTGCACAGGTCTAGGAGGAGTTCCACTCCTTCCATCCTTGTCTGAAACCCCTTGGCTTCCAGGAGATGGTAAAGCTTCTGGAGCAGCTCCGTTTCTTCCACAGCTGGAGGTGACGTGACCTGGGCTTTTGCACAGTGTAGGAGGTGTCCATCAGAGGGAGATTTCACCCTGGAAAATAAAACCAAATGAGGACCTGGTGGTGATAATTATCGTAGCATGGCATCCCCATCAAGGAAATAATTAGCATTGACTCCATGATTCCAGAAGGCTGATCAATCACTTTATTATACTATGCTATGCTATGCTATGCTGTGCTGAAACTCATTGCCCTTAGAGACAGTCTGATAGAGACAGACCAGATTGGTCAATTGAATCCAAACACCATCACCAGTGGCCAATTAAGAAATTACCCTTTGGTCAACAAATCTCCATATCACATTCCACATGTTCACAACAACGGGTGCAGCAAGTGAAGATAAGAATTGTTTCTCACTCTTTTCTCTGATCTTCTAAAATCCTTCCCCAGGACAATGCCTGGCAAAGTTGTGCCTGCTGCTCTCTATGGAGAGAGCTGCAGCCACAGACAATACCTTCAAATAATTGTGAGCAAAACATCTTGAGCAGCTTTCCTAATCCTGTGATTTCAAGCTGGAAAATCATGCGGCTCTGAAGAACAACGTGGACTTCATGTTAATCGTTATGGCAGACAATCTGCGAGTGACATTCTCCCCAGTGCTCACTCAGGAAAACCAAGGATGAGATGCATCTGATCTATCTTCAGATGGCTGCCAGGGCACACAGGTCACATTGCTTTGTGGAGAAAGAGAGACACTACTGCCAAGTTTAAATGCCTCCTCATATGGGATGTGTGTTTCTTAGAATAAGGGAACTCATCACTCTGGAGAAGTGTCTCTACAACCAGGCATGACAATCTGGAAAAGTAGCTCAGATGCATCTGAACAGATAAACAGGGCCATATTTGAAGGATTCAGAAGATCAGTAACAGAGATAAAAACAGAAGCCAGACATCCCGGAACTACACTCATGTTTCATTTGCTTCCCTAGAGATCAGATGCACAGCTTCACAACCCCACTGGGAACAATTCTCCTGATCAACCTGCCTCTTCCATGAGCACAGGAAGATGCCAGCTGTGCTACTGAGGCATGTGGTCACTTTCCTGCCACTGCTGAGCAGGACAGAGCTAAAAAAATCCCCTCTGCTATCAGAGGAGAACAGGTACAAGCAGCTCTGCAACTGCCATGAAGAGACAGCAAGGAGCAAATTCCTGTCTTAAATGCTGATTGCAGCACAGGGGGAAATAAACCAAACATGCTGTCCATCAAGCAAATTACATGAAGGACAGGAATATCAAGACAAAAAGTCCACATTCAGACACCCGTTGACTGAAGTTGTTCAGGAATTGCCTTGCTACTTACTACTCAAACTTGGTACTGTTTGAGGGAAAGAAAACCATGATTCAGCCAGGCCAAACCTCACAGATGAGAACTGCATCTTTGTGGAATGGCATCTTGCTTCCAGACTGAGATTTCTCATCAAAACATCCATCTGAAAACGACTCCACTCAGATTAAAAAAAAGCCCTATTTTATAGGAACCTGAGTAAATATATGTATGGCAGTAAAAGATCTCTGTATTGTATAAGTGACCCTGCCCTGATTCTAGTTATTGTAAATGGGCTGCAGCTGTGATGCCCTTAATTGGGCAGCAGCTGTAACCCGTGGAGGTAGCTGGGATAAAAGGGGGTGAGGCATTCAGGGAGGGCTGCAGAGGAGCCCTGGCTGAGGAACAACAACAACACTGCTGTGAGAAAACCCCCCAGAAGGTATGAGACTCTGGAAATATGATACACAGCAATATGATTACAACACTGTTTGAATTTACTTGTCCCAAGTCAGGCAGCAGAAACTTGGCCCCTTCCCAGCCTCCACAACACTGCCCTTGCCACTGCACTAGATCGTCTGAGCTGCAACCAATGGGTGTCTTTTTGTCTCTCCATTTTTGTGGAAACCCCTCCAGAGAAGTTGTGTTCAGCACAATGCAGAAGTAAACATTTTTTATCCTAGAGCATATCCTAGAGTAGGGAAAGGAAACAATCTGTGGCATTGGTCATCTCTGCCAGAAAGTTTTTCCTGAGGAAGAGACATGTAAAGCTTGTCATGTGCTTTGTCACATCTAAGAAAAGTGCTCAGTACCATTTGCAAGAAGACAGTGTGGCCTGGGGCTCCTTTGAGCCATCGTTCCTCTCCTTCACCGGCTCCTTGACAGATGGGCCTTCAGCCTTCTGGTTTTCCATCCCCTACAAAGACATAGAGACACCACATCAATCTTTAGAATATAAAACAGGAAATTCCCTGTTTAAAACACAAGTTAGAACCAGGATCACTGCTACCAAGGCTTAGGAAAACATTTCCTAACTTACAGATGGAAACAGACCAGAGATTCAGTGATGCCAAGTCTTTGTTTTCCATAGCCCAAGGCAGGTTATGGGTGCTACCAAACTGAGCAGCAGTCTAAAATCCCAAATTCCTTAGTCTTGAGCATAAATGGAAATAATGCAAACTGGCAGGCAATGAGTGTTTGTGAAGGAAGCAGCAGAACAAACTGGACTCTGAGGGTTGGCCCATTGTGTTGGAAGTCAATTTGGTTCAACACTCACTCTCCCTGTGCCTGCACAAAGGCAGGCTCCCTTCTGTAATGTCAATAAAAAAATAAAATCCTTCCTCAAGCAAACAAAGGATTTTCCACTGGATGCTGCTGAATTCACCAAGCTTCTTCCAGCTCCACATGGCTGGACAGCAGGGCAGTATTCCCAAAAGACAGACAGTCATTATAGTAACTAGGATTGACTTGCACATCTTTTGTAAATTTAGAAATTTTCTTGGCACTACTACTTCCAGTGTCCTTTGCAAAGACTCTGTTATCTTCAGAAACACAATTCTCACTTAATTGCTTTACAGGGGGCAGAGTAGGGAGAGCATGGTGGGGGCTTATGCTTAAATGTAAAACCATTTTCTCCTCTTTGCCTTTCCTCTTTTTGACCGATATTGAAAATATGCAAAACCCCACTTTTCCCCTAATAATATGAGTTCCTTTGTGGTCTGCAGATGACCAGGCTGAGGATTAACAGCTCATTCCCAGGAGCCAAATGATTCAGCAGAAGAGGAATGAGCTGAAGACAGATTGGGTATGTTTGATTTCATATTAGCAGTGGCAATACTTGCACAAAGGAGACATTTCTCCTGCCAAGCACTTACTTTCTTCTTAATTCTTGTCAGAATATCTTCCAGGTCACAGGGGGAAAGAGATTGTTCCAAAAGCATTTTAAATTTTTGATGCCTCAGCAACATCTTCACCATCTCCTGTCCAAAATGCCTAAGGAAGGAAGGAAGGCAGGAAAGAAATGAAAGAAAAGTGAACAAACAAAGGAAGAGTGTTAACAGAAGAGGCTGATGCCTTAAACTCATCAGGTACAATGCTTGCATGAGAAGGTATTACTTACTCAGCAAAGAGGGAGATTTACCTCACTTGACACTGCACAGTGCTGTCAGCTGAACACAAGAGGCAAGAGGACAATGTGAGGCAACAGAAAAATACCATTTCACTCTGAAACTGTGGGTGTGCTTCTGTGGCATCAAAGGATCCCAGGGAACAAGCAAAACACATCTGCTTTGTTGTCAGAGCCTGTTTGCAGTGTCTTGCTGCCATTGCACAATAATTTGCCTTTCTTTACCTGGCAGGGAAGCCAGGACAAAACACCTCATGCATCCTCTTGATAATTCTATACTATGTGTATGCACAGGGGCAGCTAGTTGCTCTGGTGTTCTTGGCAGCTATTAATGGGAATTTCATCATCAAAGGAAGGGGATTTTGGTGGTTTGGATTGATTTTGCCAGTAGGAAAACACAGTTTTTTTCAAGAAGAAATGTGGAGCTCACTGAGTCCCAGATAACAGCATTCTAGAAATCTGGAGAACAGGTCTAGAAAGACTGAATATGTTGGCTAAAGACCCCTGAAATATTTCTAGGATAGTCTGAAGCTAATGAGAAATGGATGTTTGGGATCCTTCAGTGATGAACATTAGCCAACACTTTGGCTTTGTGTTGTGCACCTAAGGCCAAACAAAAGTGTTGGGACTGGCTGATCTGAGCTCTTTTGATCTCAGCAAAGAATCCTTCAAGCCACAGGAAAAAGTTGACAGTGTTCCTTTTTGCTGGCCATTTTCAGGTTTCCCAGCACAGACATTTGCCCAGGCAGCCCAGAGCAGTGGTCACAGTGCCAAGGCTGACAGAGATCTAGAAGAGTTTGGACAATGCTCTAAAGCACATGGAGTGACTCTTGGGGTGTCCTGCACATGGCCAGGAGATGGACTCGATGACCCTAATGGGTCCCTTCCAACTCAGCATATTCCATGATTCTATGACCCTTATTCACACCGTGAGGTAACTTCATATTCCCTTTCGTTTCCACTCTTGTGTGGTTTCACCTTTATAGCCAAACACATAAGGGTTTTCCTGTTTTGGGAGGTGAAATGAAGATCATTATCTTGTGTCCTTGTGTCAGTCCTGAGCAAGCTTCCCTGCCACGTGTGGCAGCCTCTCAGCCCTGGCTGTGCCTGCGAGCTGGGTGACTCCAATTCTCTCCATCAGGGACAGGAGGAGTTGGGCCGCACACTCGCGCACCGGGGCGGGGCGGCTGCTGGGGAGGAGAGAGCAAACCCTGGGCACAGGGACAAGGAGCAGCAGCAGCACCGGCCTTGGCCAGAGCTGCTCCCTGCCCTGGCTGGGGGAAGGAGCCTGGGCTCTCCCTGCACCCTCAGACACCTGCAGAAGGTTCTGTCCTCAAGGTAACACAAAGGTAGCATTGCACACAAGGCCTGCCTGCACGGAAGAGGGAGAATTCAGTCTCCCTGCTCTGATACTCAGTTTCTTTCACAGTATTTGCTCTGAGAAAGATTAAAGAAATAGATGACATATGAATAATTTAGAAATTAAGGACAATTGATGCTGACCCATCAGAGGGCACCCAGTACACAGAGCTGCAGCAGGATTGAGGCTCTTTCCACCCATTTATCCCCAAATCTGCAGACCTTTGGAAAACAACAAATGCAGGGAAAACGCATTGTGGCCGGTGAAGTTGCAGAATATCCAGCAATGCAGCCTGTTTCTTCTGTGGGGCTTGGCAACAGATCCATCTGAATGTTTTACCCTATTCCAAAGCTGAGGAAAGGGTGGCAGGCAGTTTAGCCAGGCTGTCCTGTTCTAGAGAGTGTCCCTTGGGAACTATCAGGCCCAGCACCAACATTTAAGGCAGCATTTGCTTCAACTGTCCCATGGCAGTCAGCCTGTGAAGGTGCCTGTAAAGTGATTCATCATCTCAAGGCTAACATGAAACATCACTTTGAATAGAAAGTAGAGCTCTAAGTCCAGGACAGTCGTACAAGACTCCTTGGGCAGGAGCTGCACCTGCTGTGCAGGCTGTGCCACACCCAGCAGATTGTCCCCCATGTGCTCCACGCCCCAGCAAGGACCCTCCTC
The DNA here is from genome assembly GCF_028551555.1 of Melozone crissalis. Lineage (NCBI taxonomy): Eukaryota > Metazoa > Chordata > Aves > Passeriformes > Passerellidae > Melozone > Melozone crissalis. The sequence goes on along the minus strand of NW_026535799.1, from coordinate 1,534,267 downwards.
ATTTCTCAAGTTAATGGCATCATGAGGAGACATGGTTTTCCCAGGGCCTCTGTGGTTAGAGCTGTGAAATACCAAACACTGCTCACAGCTGCAAATGCAATTGTCCCTCTGCCCACAAAAGCACAAGGCTCTATCCTTGGCCTTTGCAGGCACTTTCCCTTCCCCACTGATCACCACATCTAGGAAAATCTGACAGGCTGGGAGAACTCCAGGAAGCAGCAGGAAGCTGAGTCAGAGGAGCTGTAGTTTGGATATCAGGAAAAAGGGTTTTTCACCAAGAGGGTCGTTGGGCACTGGAACAGGCTCCCCAGGGCAGTGGTCACAGCACCAAGCCCGACAGGGTTGAAGGAGCATTTGGACAACAATCTCAGGCACGTGGCGTGACCCTTGGGTTGTTCTGGGCAAGGCCAGGAGCTGGACTCAATGGTCCTGATGGGCCCCATCCAACTCCCCATATTCTACACTTCTGTGATTCTGAGAACTAATGGGCTGCAGGAGGGCAGAAATAGGTGACAAGAGGAGAGAAGTGAGGTTGGTTGGAGAATCAAGTCACTGAGTTCACAGAAGATGCAGGATACAGGACCCTTCCCTCCCACCATTCCCATTCTCTGTCTCATCCCTTCTCCCTCCCACACGCACGAAGGTGAAGAATATCACTAAAAGAAGAAGAACCTACTTGACTCCCATGTCCATGAGACCAGTCATTGCTCGTGCAGGAGTCACATTCTCCACCATGATCCCCAGGGTCTGACTGGCTGCTTTCTGAACAAATTCTGGGGAGTTGGACACCATCTGGAGAAGGACCAGAGCAAGCAACCTCATCCACCTCAGAGTCCATGTCCTTCTTCAAGGTCACAAAGAGCTCTCCCAGAGTGACAATGGCAGAGCAGGACACCTTGGAATGGAGGTTGGTCACCTGGGGAAGCCATGAGGGGAAACATAAGAATCACCTTGGAAAGAAAACCAGTTGCCTTCAACAGAAGTCCCAGGAAATGACAACACATCCCACTGTGTCCAGAGGAACATACAAGTACAGGAAGAGCAGGAGAGCAGAAGCACAGAAAGGCACTTACTCTGGCACCAATTTCTGGCCTCAGACCTGCTCACTGCAGGCCTAAAATAAAAATTTCATTAAGTGTTCTACTTAACCCTTCTAAAATGTCCGCAGCTTTGATTTTACGCCCTTTTACTAGAAGATTAAATAAAGAGCGGCTTTCAAATCATAAAGGCACAAGTGATAAAGATAAATGAGTCAGGTGCTCCTGTTCAAAAAAGCAACACCAGCAGCTGAAGCACTCAGCCAGGAAACAGAAAACACAGGCTCAGGTCTACAGAATAATTTACAGTGTTGAATTACAGCTTGGGCAGAGACTGGGACTCTGGCAAATATCATCATTAGTGTCTCAGTTTCTGCATTTGCACATTGCATTATAAAGGCACCACGCTCAAAGATGAGTGTCAGATACCCGACCTGCCAGTAAATACAGCTGCATGTACCCACAGATCCTACAGACAGCTGACAGACATTGGAAATATCCGGTCTAAAACCAGAAATGAAGGCAGACCCTGAGCACACATGGAGATGAACAAGCACATACCTACTCTACACACTGTGTATGAAGTATGGGGGACAATTAAGAACAATGTTCTCACCTCGCTGGTAACTGCCAAACAATCCTCACCTATTGAAGTGAAGGGAGAAACGACCATCCTGGTAATGCATCGAACTCCAACTTTATTGATCAATCAATCACCTTAAATAACAATACTAACGAACTTCATGAATATTCTGTAATCCAATTTCATGATAGGCTAACAGAAAAACTTCTAACCACTCCCTTTGTTTTAGAATACCTACAATTGTTTATTAAAAACAGAAACCAAAACAGAAACCAGAAACTAAAACAGAAACCAGTGTTCCCAAAACTTCTACATCTGTTCTCAGGATGGCAGGCCTTCCCAGAGACGGTGTTCTGCTTGTTATGGGAAGACAGTCTGAGAACTCCATTGTTTATAGAATGATGCCTGAGAGAGTCTAATTGTTTATACAAATCAGAAGGCTGAGAACTGTTAGAAACTGCTTTACTTTTCCCTTATACTTTTCTCTCAATTGTATGTCTCATGGCCTTTTCTTTAAGTCATTCTCCGACACTCACCCAGTCTACAAAGCAGCACCTCTGAATGGGACCCAGCCAGGTGTCTGATGGTGAAGAGTCCCTTCTCCTTCAGCTCCCTGAAAGGCAGAAGATTGATGTTTCTCTCCACCAAGGCAGCACCCTCTGAAATGACCAGGCTGGCAGCTCAGTTGAACAATGGGAGGTGCTTTTCAAGGAGTGCTTAATGAAATCGTGGAACGCGTTGCCCCAGGATGCTGTGGCTGTCAAAAGCACACACAAACCCAAGAGGCAAAGAGAGGGGTTTCAGAGTGGCCTTTTGAGAAGACAGCCTTTCTGAAATCTCTGGCACATGAGGCCCCTCTCTCACTGCTTCCTAGGAGCTGTGAGACTGGGCCATGATGCTATTTGTTGTCACCTCCCTGTACCTGTCCCTGAGACACAGTGCCACCGGGCTGTTATTGGGGCATTTTCCTTCTTTGTCAGCCCCAGCAGGCATTCAGCAGGGAGAGTCTGCACTGGCTCTCTGGAGCTGAGTTTCCACTCTATGATCTCGGCCTCTCTGTCACCCCCTCCACTCCCCCTCACACATTCCCCAAAAAAGCAGCAGGATGTCTGCTGGGACCACCTCAGCCTGCAGGAAGGCCAAGTGGGTCCTGGCCTCTCCTGACCCACAGCACAGCTTTCTTTCATCCCAGCATGGAAATATAAAAACTGTACTATCACATCACACAGAGGGCCAGGAGCTTTTTATTTTGGCTGCAAGTGTCCACAGGGCATTGGGGAAGAGGAGAAAAGGAGTGTTTTGCAGCTACTCAGGCAGGATGGTGGGGAAAGTGTCTGGAAGCTGCTTTTTGGGACTTTTGGTTGTTCTGCTGCAGCTTCTGACAAAGCTGATGGGCAGATCCCAGAGCTGTGGAGAGTTCGTGGGAAATTTGTCCTTGGATATGTCTACGAATGCTCTCCCAGCCATGAACTGCCATCTGTGTCCTGTCCATATGTTACTGCCTTGACTGTTGAGTGTCTGAGGTGCCTCTTGAGGCTGCTATGGACCTCCTTCACCAAGGAATGGGTTGTGACACAACATCCCTTTCTGCTTCTATTTGGGCACTGACAGAGCCTGGACCACTCTGGCTCAAGCTTGGGCTCTGGCCAAGCAAGATTGCTGATGAGAGCAGCTCATGGTCCTCAGCTCTTCCCTCCTGCTGGGACAGACAGACATGGCCATGGGGACAGAATGGAGCTGCCCCATCTGCCAGGGCACTAAGAAGGATTTGAGTTTTTCTCTGCCCTGTCACCACCAGTTCTGCCTGGGCTGAATCCTGCAGTGGGCAAAGAGAAATCCAGCGTGCCCTCTCTGCAGAAGAATGATAGAAGCTGTCAGGTTTTCTGAGTAGGATGAACAGGACTACACACAATGTGCCATCAGCTCCCCCAAACAATTGCTAGAGTCCAGCAGGGAGAGAGCCTGGCCACCTTACTGAAAACAGCCCCCCAGACCCTGTGATGGCTGCTCTATCTTCCCCACAGGGAACACTGTCCCCAACTGAGCAGGGGCTGCAGGACCAGAGCCTGTGGATGGCCTCCTGCCCAAGGTGTAGGCCGATTTTTTCAAATAACAATGTCATCTGCTGGACCCAAGGTGGCCCTGGCTGCAGCAGAAGCTGGAGGGAATATGCCAGCACCAGAGATGGCTGGGGAAGGAATTCATAGAGCAGCATCCTGCACGCCCTCTGTGCCTATGGTCAAGTTGCCAAAATCTTGGTGCCAGTACTGCAGCTTCTCCTCTGTAGCAGTCTGAATTGCTGCTAGCATAGTCCAGGGTAAAGAAGCAAAAAGGACCTTTGCATAATGTCCACAGATGTTTTATTCAGCTGTGCAGGGAGATGTTCAGGTCCCAGCACCCACATACAGAGGGTCTCTGTCTCCACAGGGGCCTGGGGGCTGACCCTGATCTTGGGGCAGTACAAAGATAAGGGGGCAAATCAGAGAATAGGGAAGGTGTGGCTCAGGAACACAGGAACAGACATAGGAACAGGGGAAGGAGCCAATGGGGTCTAACAGCTCTTTGGGGGAAGCTTCTTGTGTCTCCCTAGACCAGGGAATGCCCTCCCAGGGTCTCCACAGTTCCCTGTGTTTTATATTATTAAGACAGCTTCTCTGAAGGATCAACTGAATCAACACAAAATGACAAAAACAATCAAAAGCACTCATAAGACAATTGTTCAAAATTCAAACAATTCTGAGTTCCCAAAGTGCCAACAGATTTCTGGCAGTGTCTTAGATCTGGCAGGAGGGATGCAGGGTTTTCTTAGCACAGTTTATCAGGAAACTGAGTCATCCATACTGAACCTCTGGTCCATGGCCTCCTCACTGCCATCGTGCAGCAAGGAGGCCCAGAGGCTGCTGTGCTCTGCTCCTGTCAGGGATGAACACAGCGGCTCTGTGGCCAGTGCCAGCTCCAGCTCCAGCAGCTCACTAGAGGAGACTCCTTCCAGAAGCTCTGCTGGCTCCAGTGTGGCAGACCAGTAGAGCCCACTGGAAGCCACCCTCCATTGCAGCCACCCCCAGCTGCACCCATCATCACTGCAGAGCAGGCCCTGCCCCAGAGGAGCCGCGGCAGGAGCTCATGGCAGTGGCAGGTCCCTGTGCCCAGGACAGAGCCACAGAACCTCTGCTCCTGGCTGGGACAGGGGCTGCTCACCCTAGTGTCCCACTGAGAGGAGGGATCCTGGGCTCCAAACTCTGCCCAGCCCTGCAAAAGGCCACCCCACCAGCAGGGCCAGCAAGGTTCCTGCAGCCATTCAGTCAAATCAGAGGAAACAAATGTCTCTTCAGCTGACACAGCCTCTGCACACAGCTTTCTCCCCCTTCTCCTGGTGCCTTTCCCTGACTCCAGGAAGAGCTGCAGGAAATGCCTAGTGAGCCATGATGATGGAAGAGCTACTGATAAAAACACTGTGGTGATGCTTTCAGAGGAGTCATGAATGGAAGATTGACCAACCTTCCAGCCAATGGTATGCCAAAAGTTTCCATGCTTTAAATAATTGACTGCAATTAATTAGTTAAAAGAAAGACATGGAAACATGGAAACAAATTAAATCTCCCACAGCTGGTGGCTTTCCTCAGTCTCCACGGTCTATGTATCGCTAGACTCACTTCATTTAGGCAGAATATTAACTGCCCTGACTTGTTGGAGACTGACCACAAGGTCCCATCTGTGGTGAGCAGTCACTAAAATTAGCTCAGCAGAGGCATCTTCAGCTGTCCATGTGTAGCAGAAATACATATTCTCTGCTTCATGGCTGTGTGGCAACAGCTGCTGGTGTGAATTTGTCAGCGTTGCTTCATGGATTACTCCTGGGAAGGAATTGTGTGCACAGGCACAGTGTGATGGCTTCGATCTCCTCTAATTACTCCAATCGGATGATGGCCAAAACTTGTAGGCAAAAAGCATCATGACAGAATAATATACAATATTCTCCAAACCACTGCTGTGGTTTTGATTTTCTTACTGATTAGGTTTAGTGTCTGTCTTCAAGAAATCAGTCCAGAAAGAACAGGCAAACCTCAGCTTGCAAGTTAGAGTGCAAGTCTTTAACTTGCATGTACAAACAACTTTTCAACATATTTGCAAAAAAATGTCTTAGTTCTTGCTATACCTATCCAGAACCTGACTCTCTCCTTGTTTTATTTTGATTTGAGATCCAAGCATGATTTTTTTCTGGACAGGAAAGTACGAACCAGCTGCAAATACAGACTACAAGTGTGAATCTATACTGCAAGAACTGAGCTGTAGCTTGGAATTAAAGGCAAGAAGTGATGCCATGGTAAATGTGAACATTTAGTGCTGGCATAGGAGCCTTCTGCAATGCCCCACCAACCCATGGTTCACATTGCTACAAACTGTCTTTCTGCTGTTACAAAGAGTGTTGAAGAGCTGGCTGTAAGTAAAAAAAATAGCCAGAATGTTAATTTTTGTTAATATGGCAAACAACGACTATCTAATAATTCAGAGCTCATAGAAGTGAGTATTCAGATTTCCACTTAGTATGTGCTGGCAGTTTTAATTTGAAATCAACAGGTTTATCCAAATCAAGTTATCCATAGGAATTAATTTGCTCTATGGTCTAACTAAAAATGCCTCATTGTCTGATAAGTTTAGTAGAAATTTGCAAAGTCAACAGTCCACAGATTTTCATTTCTTGTTTAGTGGCTATTCTGCAGGAAAGCTTTTACAGACTAATCAGTTTGGATGTAATTAAAATGCCAGTACATTTCATCTAGCCATTTTAGTATTAGAACAAAACCATATGACTGGACAGCCTTTTAAAAAAATATTTTGAAATAAATTTTCAAATCAACAGTCTGAGTAGGACTCAGAAAAAATACTCTACCAAATTTCAACTCCATTGGAAGATTCCCTTGTCACCCTGTGAATCAACTCTACATTCAGAAGATTATAAGTCCCAATGATGGTGGTTTTGGTATGGTTAGGAATTGGGGAAGGGTGTTCTTCCTTCTCAGCTCCATGCTGCAGTGCCTTTGGGATGTGGCCTGCTGGCCGTTGTTTGTGCAGCCCTGGTGTTTCTCCATGAGGCAGAAAGTGCAATTGCATTTCCAGCCCAAAGCCCATGAGGAGTGGGGCGTGCAGAGCTGTGCCAGACCCAGGCCAGCAGCTGTGCCGCCAGAGGGTTTTGGTTCCTGCCCAGGGCAGCTGGTGCACCTCCTCCGTGAGTGCCTCCCCTTGCCAGGTGCCCATGGACAGCAGGTGCAGGGTTCTGCAAGGGGCATGGAACAGGGTGGGGATGTCTGCTAGCAACAGAGTGCAGCGGAGAGCAACCAGTCCAGGATGTTCCTGGAGTGTGTGACAGAGAACTCCTGACACAGCTGGTGACTTAGCCAGTGAGGGAAGGCACTGCTGGGCCTGCTGTTTGTGAGGAGAGAAGGGCTGCTGGGTGACAGGAGGGTTGGAGGCGGCCTTGGGCTCAGGGATCACAAAATGCTTGTGTTTGATTCCCAGAGAAGGAATGAGAGACGTTGGGGAAGTGTTGACCTGCAACAAATTGTGAATTTGTTAAGCTTTACCAGGCAGTGCTTAGTCGTACCTTCCCTCACAGCAGTGGTTAATGTGTGCAAGTGGATGTCTTAGCCTTGAGAATAAAGACAGTGGGCCTACTGAGGAGGTAGCTGCAATGCATTCAAGGCGAAGAAGGCTCTTAACCATGGAAGGAGAATTTGAGGAACGGGATGTTCACCACATGACCACCAGAGACCCTCAAGAGACCCCTACTCTAAATGTCAGTAATTTTGGGGAAGTGATTTAAACATGTCAAATACTTTGTGAGAATGTTTCGCCTGTGAGTTTGAGCAAAATAATGAATAAAAGTAATGAAAGTAATGTCTTAGTTCCATGGATACTAACACGTGGGTGTGCATGTTTCAGGGAAGTGATTCCTCACGCACACAGCACTGAAATAAAGTAATGCCTCTTTTCTCACACTGAGCTGGCAGTGTGGATCGGCCCTTCTCGGTAACGTTCATTTTGGTCATTTCTATTGAAGCATAAAGAATGGTTGAAGTGAAATCTTTTCCAGCTGTTTCCCTTTGGTTTACCTGTTTGAGGGTTAAAATTCTGTGCTGCAGGTGTGCTGGGTGTGTGCAGAGCAGTGCAGCCCCAGAAACCCCTTGGCTTGCCCACAAGTTGTCATGCCTTGTTCCCAGGAGTGCCCAGCTGTGGCAGGAGAAGGAGCCCGCAGCGCAGTGGGCACCGTGCCCCGCCCAGCCGGGGCTCTCTGGCACAGAGCAGCAGCAGCACCAGCACCGTTCAACCCGCTCCTACCTTGGCTTCCCCTGGCACACAGAAGCCTCTGGAAATCAGCAAAGCCAGTGGCCTTCCCAGCTTGGAGCAGCTGCTGCTGGTGGGCAGATGCTGCCAGTTTGACTGCTGCCAAAGGGGAAGAGAGGCAGAGATGTACATGCAGCAGAGCCCTTGGCATGTCCGATAAAGGTGCAAATATGTGGGGAGATTTGTTAGGAAGGATTTCAGCTGTGATGCCAACAGTGGCTTCTCTCCTGGTTCTGTGTGTTCTGGACAAGTGATGCAGTGGTTGGCTCTGACAATTACGAAGCAGATGTTATGTGGATGTTCAAATGTGTAGTGATGGTATTGTAATATATCCTCCCATAGTCCTCTTTCCCGTCCCTCTTGTAATAGCCTTGGTAGTCAGGGCATTTGGGGAGGGCTGGCTTGTGACCAGCAGGCAGGGTGTAACAACACCTGACCTCCAGTCAGGATGCAAAAAAGTAATCTCCACCAATGGACAGAAGAGAAAGAGTTGACTGACAAAACTTTTAGAGAGGCTAAGGGTATAAAAGGCAGAGCATCCTTTTTGTAGATGAGAACGTGGCTGCTAGTCACAGAGACTCCCAATGCTGTAATTTTTCCTTATTCAGTCCTTTGTTAAGGTTTACTAAACCTTTAAAATGTTAGAAAGTGAGAGTCATTTCTCACATGTGCAATGCTGTGTGCCATTGTCTTGGTCTGGTTTCCTTTGCTTGTGTCCCATCTGAGTGCTCAGCTGGGGTACAGGCTGTAGGTGCTTGAGGCACCCTTGGAGTTCCTCTTGGATCCCTGAACAACAGGGTTTGGCCCATGAGGGGAATTTGTGCTGCTTTGTGACAGAGAAGAACTTCCCAGGCTCTTTTGTGTTTGCTGTAGGGAAGGTTGGTTATTGCTTTGCATAAATTCAGAGACCAACATGGAGCATTTGCTTTGTGATGTCAGGGCATGGTTGCCACCTTGTCGTAGTGACATCAGAAGGTTGCCTTGGTGCACGGAAGGCCTGAGTGTCAGAGCAGCCCTAGTGCTTGCTCAGATTTCCTGGCTGGGGAATTTGTCAGTGGGTAGCTGCCCATTGACAAGAGCCTTGTTTCTTCTATTATTTGCCTAACTTTCAAAAATGATAATGTCTCACCATCTGGCCACAGCAGCTTTTGCTGCTTATGGCATTTCATTTTCCGTGTATTACGTGACACACTTCACCCGTAAGTAGAGGTTTCCCTTCTGCTTAAGTTAGGGTGTAACCTACCCTGGCTTTTGTATGTCTTCCTGTTCTTTCTTAGTGGCTGAGTTTCTGATTTTGAAAGAGAAAGAGCATTAGGATGCCACTGGTTTGATAAAGCTCCTGTCAAGAGGTTCAGCTTAAAAGGCGGGTGTCTGTAGCCACAGGGGCAGCATTTGCAGGGGAACCTGCAGGGCTTCCGTTCCCTCCACAGGAGAGTCTGTGGCATCAGAGTCTGTCATTTTCCTCAGTTTGCTGGGTCAAGCAGGAGAACGTCCAAAATGCAGACTGGGAGGCTTTCTCAGAAGGCCTTCTAAAGAGTTTGTAGTTCTCCCCAGAACTCAGGGAAAGCTTCTTTTATTCCAAATTTTGTAATGAAAGAATTTGACTGTCTATTTTGACCCTTGACTGAGTGCTAACAGAGTGATTCCCTTTGCAGTGAAGTGCAAACTCCAAAGCAGTGAGTGTCTGCTCCTGAGCCCTGGAGCTGCTGCTGTGCTGTTGCACAATAGAACTGCTACAGCTCAGGGGGATTTGGGGCAAGCTTTTCTGGGTGACTGTTTTCAGCAACTTAATGGAAATTAGTGCATGCAACTTCTTTTTTTAAAAAAAGTACCTGAAAGACAAGAAAACAAAAGCTACTTTATGTGCTGGACAGAACAGAACAGAAGCATTGAGTGTTAAAGAACAATTTGAATTTTCTTGATCATGTTTGTAGTCATTTACTCCCTGAACAGGCCGAAGTGTAGGCACAACCAAGATTATTGTCCTGATCTCTTGCTGGCTGTGTGAAAGAACTATGTCATGTGGAGGGATGTTGATAAAGAAAAATACTCTCTGTTTGGGTTGACTTCTTCTCTTCTGTGGGATTCAGCAGCCCAGGCAGTTTTCTCACACCACTTGTTCATTTTCCCTTGCCCACTACAGGTCACCTGAAGCGTGTATTCAGAGGTGCTGATCCTGAGGTGAGTGAGAAAGGAACATTTCATGTTCCTGGTGCTTAGGAATTGTAGAGCAAGCTGAGAGCTTGGCCTGTGGCAGTAGAGTGTAGAGGGCCAGCTGGGTAGGCTGAAAGAAAATCCATTTCCATATCTGCAGCAGCAATAACAAAGGCATCTCTGGCTATTTCCTAATTTTGCATTTCAGAACTTTCAAGGAATGAAAAGCTCATGTTGCAGAGAGAATGTTGCTTCTTGATAGTAGCCAGGGTGTAATGTGTAATTCAGAACTATTAGCAATTCTGTTGAATTAGTCCATTTAAATTTAGTCACAGTGACTTAGAATCTCATTGTTATCCAAGTTTCTGATTTGTCCTTAGTAGAGCTGGTTGTAGATATAGAGCTGAATAGAATAAAGTGCTGAATAGAAATAAGGTTATAAATCATAGGTAACTTTCTGTCCCTCACACTGCTGTCTGTCCACAGATCACAGAACCAGCAGCAGTCTCTCCTCTGGCTCCCTCGGCTCATGGAGAGGAGGCCGAAGAGGAGGCAAATGAGGTGGATGAGTGCCAGCCTCCATCAGTGCCCACACCACGGCCTGAACATTCTGAGCCAGTAAGTGCCAGCTGCGTGTGCTGCTGTCTTTAGTGCAGGGCAGAGCTGCAAGTTTCTTACCAGCCAGCACTTTACTGTTGCTGGCTGAAGATGCTGAGTGCTGGAGTCCTGCCAGGACCTAGTGATTGCCCCCAGCCTGTGACAGCTGGTCAATGGGCTTTGGTCTGTCATGTTTAGGCACCAGCTTCTTGGCATTTTGATCGGGGCCAGCCTGAAGCACAAAGGCTCCCTGATGCCAGAGGAGGGAGCTTGTCACAGACACTGTGCTCAGCCTTGTCGGATACACAGGGGACACTGTGGCATTGAAATAAACAGGGCAGGAGATTTTTCTCCTTTTAATGCTTTTATTAAAAGTGATCAGCTCAGGATTGGGCAGCTATAACGGGTCTGCTGCTTCCTGTTGTTTCCCTCCAGTAGACGAGGAGGAGGACGAGGAGGAGGAGGAGGATGAGGAGGAGGAGGAACAGGAGGAAGAGGGGGAGGAAGAGGAGGAAGAGGAGGAGAAAGACAAGGAGGACAAGAAGGAGGCGGAACAGAAGGAGGAGAAAGAGGAGGAGGAGGAAGACGAGGAGGAGGACGATGACGAGAAGGAGGAGGATGAGGAGGAGGATGAGGAGGAGGAGGACGAGGAGGAGGAGGAGGAGGAAGAGGACAAGGACGAGGACGAAGATGAGGAGGAGGACCAGGAGGAGGTGGAGGAGGACCAGGAGGATAAGGAGGAGGACGAGGAAGAGGAGGAGGAATATGAGGAGGAGGAGGAGGAGGACGACGAGGAGGAGGAGGAGGACGAGGAGGAGGAGGACGAGGAGGAGGAGGACGAGGAGGAGGAGGACGAGGTGGACGAGGAGGAGGAGGACAAGGAGGACGAGGAGGACGAGGAGGAGGAGGACGAAGAGGAGGAGAAGGAGTACTAGGGGGAGGAGGAGGACGAGGAGGAGGAGGAGGAGGAGGAGGAGGATTTGGAGGAGTAGGAGGAGGAGGAGCAGGAGGAGGAGGAGGTGGAGGAGGAGGAGTAGGACGAGGACGAGGAGGAGGAGGACGAGGAGCAGGAGGAGAAGGACGACGACGAGGAGGAGGACGAGGAGAACGAGGACGAGGAGGACGAGGAGGAGGACAGGAGGAGGAGGACGAGGAGGAGGAGGAGGATGAGGACGAGGAAGAGGACGAAGACGAGGAGGAGGACCAGGAGGAGGAGGAGGAGGATGAGGAGGAATATGAGGAGGAGGAGGAGGCTGACAACGACGAAGAGGAGGAGGACGAGGAGGAGGACGAGGACGACGAGGTGGATGAGGACGAGGAGGAGGAGGAGGAGTACGAGGAGGAGGATGAGGAGGACGAGCAGGAGGAGGACAAGGAGCAGAAGGGTTAGAAGGACGAGGAGGACGAGGAGCAGGAGAAGGAGGAGGAGGAGGACGAGGAGGAGGAGGCGGACGAGGAGCAGGAGGAGAATGAGGCGGATGAGGAGGAGGAGGACGAGGACGAGGACGAGGAGGACGAGGAGGACGAGGAGGAGGAGGAGGACAAGTATGAGCAGGAGGACGAGGAGGAGGAGGGCGAGGAGGAGGAGAAGGAGGGGGAGGACGAGGAGGAGGGGGATGATGAGGAGGAGGAGGCAGACGAGGAGGAGGCAGACAAAGAGGAGGAAGGCGAGGAGGAGGAGGAGGAGGTCGAGGAGGAGGACGGGGGAGGAGGAGGACAAGGAGGAGGAGGAGGAGGAAGGCGAGGAGGATGAGGAGTAGGAGGATGAGGAGGAGGACGAGGAGGAGGAAGACGAGGAGGAGGAGGAGGAGGAGGAGTATGAGGAGGAGGACGAGGAGGACGAGGAGGATGAGGAGGGGGAGAAGGAGGACGAGGAGGACGACGAGGAGGAGGAGGAATATGAGGAGGAGTAGGAGGAGGAGGAGGACAAGCAGTAGGATGACGAGGAGGAGGAGGAGGATGAGGAGGACGAGGAGGACGAGGAGGACGCGGAGGAGGAGGAATATGAGGAGGAGGAGGAGAAGGAGGATGACGAGGAGCAGGAGGAGGAGGACGAGGAGGACGAGGAGGAGGAAGAGGAAGAGGAGGACGAGGAGGAGGAGGAGGAGGAGGAGGACAAGCAGGAGGAGGACGATGAGGAGGAGGAGGCGGATGAGGAGGAGGAGGAGGAGGAGAACGAGGAGGAGGACGAGGACGAGGACAAGGAGTACGAGGAGGACGAGAAGGAGGAGGGCGAGGACGAAGTGGAGGAGGAGGACGACGAGGACGAGGCGTACGAGGACGAGGAGGACGAGGAGGAGGAGGAGGAGGAGGACGAGGACGAGGAGGACGAGAAGGACGAGGAGGAGGACGAGGAGGAGGAGGAAGATGAGGAGGACGAGGAGGAGGAAAAAGAGGATGAGGAGCACGAGGAGGAGGAGGAGGATGAGGAAGAGGAGGAGGACAAAGAGGAGGAGGCGCACGAAGAGGAGGAGGACAAGGAGGAGGAGCAGGAAGACGAGGAGGAGGAGGAGGAAGAGGAGGAGGAGGACAAGGAGGACGAGGAGGAAGAATACGAGGAGGATGAGGAGTAGGAGTTAGAGGAGGAGGACGAGGAGGAGGAGGACGAGGAGGAGGAGGATGAGGAGGATGAGGAGGAGGAGGACGAGGAGGACGGGGAGGAGGAGGAGGAGTGGGAGGAGGACGACGAGGAGGAGGAGAAATATGAGGAGGAGGACGAGGAGGAGGAGGACGAGGAGGACGGGGAGGACGAGGAGGATGAGGAGGACAAGGAGGCGGAGCACGAGGAGGAGGAGGAGGAATACCAGGAGGAGGAGGCAGACGAGGAAGAGGAGGAAGAGGAGCATGAGGAGAAGAAGGAGGAGCACAAGGAGGATGAGGACGAATACGAGGAGTAGGAGGAGGAGGAGGAGGAGGAGGACGAGGATGAAGAGGATGAGGAGGATGAGGAGGAAGAGGAGGAGGAGGAGGGCGAGGAGGAGGAGGACAAGGATGAGGAGGAGGAGGACAAGGAGGAGGATTAGGACAAGGAGGACGAGGAGAACGAGGAGGAGGCGGACGAAGAGGAGGAGGACGAGGAGGCGGAGGAGGAGGACGAGGAGGATGATGAGGAGGAGGAGGAGGAGTGGGACGACGAGGAGGAGGAATAGGAATATGAGGAGGAGGTGGAGGAGGATGAGAACGACGAGCAGGAGGAGGAGGAGGAGAACGAGGAGGAAGAGGAGCAGGACGATGAGGAGGATTAGGAGGAGAAGGAGGAGGCGGAGGAGGAGGAGGAGGAGGTGGAGGACGAGGAGGAGGAGGACGAGGACGACGAGGAGGAGGAGGAGGAGAAGAAGGAGGGGTAGGACGAGGAAGAGGAGGAGGGGGACGATGAGAACGAGGAGGCAGACGAGGAGGAGGAGTGGGAGGAGAACGAGGAGGAGTACGAGGACGACGACGAGGGGGAGGATGACAAGGAGGAGGAGGAGGAGTATGAGGAGGACAAGGACAAGCAGGAAGGTGCATGAGGAGGAGGAGGAGGAATACGAGGAGGAGGAGGCGGACGAGGAGCAAGAGGAGGAGGAGCACGAGGAGGAGAAGGAGGAGCACAAGGAGGAGGAGGAGGAATACGAGGAGCAGGAGGACAAGGAGGAGGAGGAGGAGGACGAGGACGAGGTCGAGGAGGACGAGGAGGAGGAGGACTAGGACGAGGATGAGGAGGACAAGTAGGACGAGGGGGACCAGCAGGACAAGAATGATCAGGAGGAGGAGAGGGATGACGAGGAGGACCATGAGGACGAGGAGGACGCGGAGGACGAGGAGGAGGAGCACGAGGACGATGAGGAGGAGGAAGAGCAGGAGGAGGACGAGGAGGACGAGGACGAGGAGGACAAGGAGGAGGAGGAGGAGGACGAGGAGGACGAGGAGAACGAGAGGGACGAGGAGGAGGACGAGGGGGACGAGGAGGAGGAGGAGGACGAGGAGGACGAGGAGGAGGAGGAAGATGAGGAGGACGAGGAGGACGAAAAACAGGACGAGGAGCACGAGGAGGAGGAGGGGGAGGAGGACGAGGAGGCGAAGGAGGAGGAGGAGGAGGAGGAGGAGGAGGACGAGGAGGAGATGGAGGAGCAGGACGAGGAGGAGGACAAGGAAGACGAGGAGAATGAGGAGGAGGCGGACGAAGAGGAAGAAGGCGAGGAGGAGGAGGAGGAGGACGATGAGGAGGAGGAGGAGGAGGACGAGGACAAGGAGGACGAGGAGGAGGAAGACCAGGAGGATGAGGAGTAGGAGGACAAGGAAGAGGACGAGGAGGAGGAGGAGGAAAAGGAGGAGGAGGAGGAGGAGGAGGAATATGAGGAGGAGGAGGAGGAGGTCGAGGAGGAGGATGAGGGGGTGGATGAGGTGGGCGAGGAGGAAGAGAAGGACGAGGAGGACGTGGAGGAGGAGGATGATGAGGAGGAACTGGCGGACGAGGAGGAGGAGGAGGAGGAGAACGAGGAGGAGGAGGACGAGGAGGATGAGGACGAGGAGGATGAGTACGAGGAGGATGAGGAGGAGGAGGAAGAGGAGGAGGAGGAGGACGAAGTGGAGGAGGAGGACTACGAGGACGAGGCGGACGAGGACGAGGAGGACGAGGATAAGGAGGAGGAGGACGAGGAGGACGAGAAGGACGAGGAGGAGGACGAGGAGGACGAGGAGGACGAGAAGGAGTAGGAGGACGAGGATGACGAGGAGGAGGAAAAGGATGACAAGGAGCACGAGGAGGAGGAGGAGGAGGAGGACGAGGACGAGGGGGAGGAGGAGGAGGAGGACGAGGACGAGGGGGAGGAGGAGGAGGACGAGGAGGAGGAGGAGGAGGAGGAGGATGAGGACAAGGAGGACGAGGAGAACGAGGAGGAGGCAAACAAAGAGGAGGAGAACGAGGAGGGAGGAGGAGGAGGACGAGGAGGTGGAGGAGAAGGACGACCAGGAGGACGAGGAGGAAGAGTACGAGGAGGATGAGGAGTAGGAGGACGAGGAGGAGGACGAGGAGGAGGAGGACGAGGAGGAGGAGGAGGAGGATGACGAGGAGGACGAGGAGGACGAGGAGGAGGAGGAGGAGGACGAGTAGGAGTAGGAGGACGAGGAGGACGAGGAGGCGGAGGAAGACGAAGAGGACGAGGAGGAGGAAAAGGAAGACGAGGAGCACAAGGAGGAAGAAGAGGACGAGTAGGAGGAGGACGACGAGGAGGAGGAGGAATATGAGGAGGAGGAGGAGGAGGATGAGGACGAGGAGCAGGAGGAGGAGGAGGAGGAGGAGGTGAAGGAGGAGGAGGAGGAGGAGGAGGAGGAGGAGGAGGAGGAGGAGGACGTGAAGGAGGAGGACGAGGAGGAGGAGGAGGTGGAGAAGGCGGAGGAGGAGGTGGGGGATGAGGAAGAGGAGGACGAGGAAGACAAGGAGGAGGAGGAGGAGGAGGAGGATGAGGGGGTGGATGAGGTGGGCGAGGAGGAAGAGAAGGACGAGGAGGACGTGGAGGAGGAGGATGATGAGGAGGAACTGGCGGACGAGGGGGAGGAGGAGGAGGAGAACGAGGAGGAGGAGGACGAGGAGGATGAGTACGAGGAGGATGAGGAGGAGGAGGAGGAGGAGGACGAAGTGGAGGAGGAGGACGACGAGGACGAGGCGGACGAGGACGAGGAGGACGAGGATGAGGAGGAGGAGGACGAGTACGAGGAGGACGAGAAGGACGAGGAGGAGGACGAGGAGGACGAGGAGGACGAGAAGGAGTAGGAGGACGAGGATGACGAGGAGGAGGAAAAGGAGGACAAGGAGCACGAGGAGGAGGAGGAGGAGGAGGACGAGGACGAGGGGGAGGAGGAGGAGGAGGACGAGGGCGAGGGGGAGGAGGAGGTGGACGAGGAGGAGGAGAAGGAGGAGGAGGATGAGGACAAGGAGGACGAGGAGAACGAGGAGGAGGCAAACAAAGAGGAGGAGGACGAGGAGGGAGGAGGAGGAGGACGAGGAGGAGGAGGAGGACGACGACCAGGAGGACGAGGAGGAATAGTACGAGGAGGATGAAGAGTAGGAGGACGAGGAGGAGGACGAGGAGGAGGAGGACGAGGAGGAGGAGGAGGAGGATGAGGAGGAGGACGAGGAGGACGAGGAGAAGGAGGACGAGTAGGAGTAGGAGGACGAGGAGGACGAGGAGGCGGAGGAAGATGAAGAGGACGAGGAGGAGGAAAAGGAAGACGAGCACAAGGAGGAGGAGGAGGACGAATAGGAGGAGGACGACGAGGAGGAGGAGGAATATGAGGAGGAGGAGGAGGAGGAGGATGAGGACGAGGAGCAGGAGGAGGAGGAGGAGGAGGAGGTGAAGGAGGAGGACGAGGAGGTGGAGGTGGAGGAGGACGTGAAGGAGGAGGACGAGGAGGAGGAGGAGGAGGTGGAGAAGGCGGAGGAGGAGGTGGGGGAGGAGGAGGAGGAGGACGAGGAAGACGAGGAGGAGGAGGAGGAGGAGGAGGAGGAGGACGAGGACGAGGATTATAGGGAGGAGGAGGACGAGGACGAGGACGAGGAGGATGAGGACGAGGACGAGGAGGACGAGGAGGACGAGGAGGACGAGGAGCAGGAGGACGAGGAGGATGAGGAGAACGAGGAGGAGGAGGAGGACGAGGACGACCAGGAGGAGGAGAGGGATGACGAGGAGGACGAGGAGGACGGGGAGGACGAAGAGGACGAGGAGGATGAGAACAAGGAGGAGGACGAGGAGGATGAGGACGAAGAGGAGGAGGAGGCCGATGAGGAGGAGGAGGAGAAGGGGGACGAGGAGGACGAGGTGGAGGAGGAGGACGAGGATGACCAGGAGGAGGAGAGGGATGAGGGGGAGGACGAGGAGGACGAGAAGGACGACGAAGAGGAGGAGGAGTACGAGAGGGAGGAGGAGGAGGACGACCAGGAGGAGAAGGAGGAAGAGGAGGATGAGGACAAGGAGGACGAGGAGAACGAGGAGGAGGCGGACGAAGAGGAGGAAAACACGGAGGAGGAGGAGGAGGACAAGGAGGACGAGGAGGAAGAATACGAGGAGGATGAGGAATAGGAGGACGAGGAGGATGATGAGGAGGAGGAGGATTAGGAGGACGACGAGAAGGACGAGGAGGAATATGAGGAGGAGGAGGAGGTTTAGAACGAGGAGCAGGAGGAGGAGCAGGAGGAGAACATGGAGGAAGAGGAGGAGGACGATGAGGAGGAGAAGGGGGAGAAGGAGGAGGTGGAGGAGGAGGAGGAGGAGGTGGAGGCGGAGGAGGAGGACGACGAGGAGGAGGAGGAGGACGGGGAGGACGAGGAGGACGAGGAGGAGGAGGCCGAGGAGGACGAGGAGGAGGATAAGGAGGAGGAAGAGGATGAGAGAAGGACGAGGAGGACGAGGAGGACGAGGAGGGCGAGGATGACAAGGAGGAGGAGAGGGATGAGGACGACGACGAGGAGGACGAGAAGGAGGAGGATTGGGAGGACGAGGAGGACGAGGAGGATGACGACGAGGAGGAGGAGTAGGAGGATGAGGAGGAGGAGGAGGAGGAGGAGGAGGACAACGAGGACGAGGAGGAAGAATACGAGGAGGATGAGGAGTAGGAGGACGAGGAGGATGAGGAGGAATACGAGGACGAGGAGGACGAGGAGGAGGAGAAGGACGAGGATGACAAGGAGGAGGAGAGGAATGAGGAGGAGGACGAGGAGGACGAGGAGCAGGAGGACGAGGAGGAGGAGAAGGAGGAGGAGGACGAGGAGAAGGAGAACAAGGAGGAGGAGGACGAGGAGGACGAGGAGGACGAGAAGGAGGAGGAGGACAAGGAGGACGAGGAGGAGGAGGAAGAGGAGGAGGATGAGGAGGAGGAAGAGGAGGATGAGGAGCACGAGGATGAGGAGGAGAAGCAGGAAGAGGAGGAGGAGGAGGAGGACAACGAGGGGGAGGAGGAGGAGGACAAGGAGGAGGCGGAGGAGGAGGAGGAGGACGAGTAGGTGGAGGAAGATGTGGAGGACGAGGAGGACGAGGAGGAGGAGATGGAGGAGGAGGACGAGGAGGAGGAAGAGGAAGAGAACGAGGAGGAGGAGTACGAGGAGGACGAGGACGAGGATGACAAGGAGGAGGAGGAGGAGGACGAGGACGAGGAGGAGGACGAGGAGGACGAGGAGGAGGAGGATGACGAGGAGGACGAGGAGGAGGAAAAACAGGACGAGGAGCACGAGGAGGAGGAGGAGGATGAGGACGAGGAGGCGAAGGAGGAGGAGCAGCACAAGGAGGAGGAGGATGAGGAGGAGGACAAGGAGGACGAGGAGAACGAGGAGGCGGCGGACGAAGTGGGAGAAGGCGAGGAGGAGGAGGAGGAGGAGGAGGAGGAGGAGGACAAGGAGGAGGAGGAGGAGGAAGACGAGTATGAGGAGGACGAGGACGAGCAGGATGAGGAAGACGACGAGGGCGGGGAGGACGAGGAGGACGAGGACGACGAGGAGAAGGAGCACGAGGAGGATGAGGAGGAATACGAGGACGAGGAGGAGGGGGAGGACGAGGAGGAGGAGGAGGAGGACGAGGACGAGGAGGACGAGGAGGAGGAGGAAGACGAGGAGGACGGGGAGGAGGAAAAAGAGGACAAGGAGCACGAGGAGAAGGAGGAGGACGAAGAGGAGGAGGAGGAGGAGGAGAACGCGGAGGAGGAGGAGGAGGAGGAGGAAGAGGCCCAGGACAAGGATGAGGAGGACGAGGAGGACCAGGAGAACGAGGAGGAGGAGGAGAACGAGGACGAGGAGGACGAGGAGGAAGAGGAGGACGAGGATGGCCAGGAGGACGAGGAGGGATGAGGAGGAAGATGAATAGGCGGAGAACGAGGAGGAGGAGGAGGACGCGGGCGAGGAGGAGGAGGTGGAGGAGTAGGACGAAGACGAGCAGGAGGAGGACGAGGACGAGGAGGAGGAGGAGAAGGATGAGGAGGAGGAAGAGGAGGACGAGGAGGAGGATGAGGAGGACGAGGATTACCAGGAGAGGGGGTAAATGAGGAGGAGGACGAGGAGGACGAGGAGGACGAGGCCAGAAAGGCGAGGAGGACGAGGAGGGGGAGGAGGAGGAGAAGGATGAGGAGGGAGGAGGGGAGGACGAGGAGGGCGAGGATTACGAGGAGGAGGAGGAGGATGAGGAGGAGGACGAGGAGGACAAGGAGGACGAGGCGGAGAAAGACGAGGAGGACGAGGAGGAGGAGGAGGAGGAAGAGGCCGAGGAGGAGGAGGACGAGGAGGACCAGGAGGAGGACGAGGACAAGGAGGAGGAGGACGCGGAGGAGGAGGAGGAGGAGGAGGAGGCGGAGGAGGATGAGGAGGAGGAGGAGGAAGAGGAGGAGGAGAAGGATGAGGAGGAGGAGGAGGAATTGGCCGAGGAGGAGGATGACGAGGAGGACCAGGAGGAGGAGGAGGACGAGGAGGAGGAGGAGGAGGAGGAGGAGGAGCAGGAGGAGGAGGAGGATCAGGAGGAGCAGGAGGACGAGGAAGCCGAAGACGAGGAAGACGAGTATGAGGACAAGGAGGAGAAGGACGAGGAGGAGGAGGAGGAGGACGAGGACGAGGAGGAGGATGACGAGGAGGGGGACGAGGAGGAGGATGAGGAGGAGGACGAGGAGGACGAGGAAGACAACGAGGAGGAGGACGAGGACGACGAGGACGAGGAGGACGAGGAGGAGGAGGACAAGGAGGAGGAGGACGAGGATGAGGAGAACGAGGAGGAGGAGGACGAGAAGGAGGAGGAGGGGGACGAGGAGGACGAGAAGGAGGAGGCGGATGAGGGGGACGAGGAGGAGGAGGAAGACGAGGAGGACGAGGAGGAGGAGGAAGACGAGGAGGACGAGGAGGAGGATTAGGAGGACGAGGAGCACGAGCAGGAGGAGGAGGAGGAGGACCAGGAGGAGGATGAGGAGGACGAGGGGGAGGAGGAGGAGGACGAGGAGGAGGAGGACGAGGAGGAGGAGGATGAGGACAAGGAGGACGAGGAGAAGGAGGAGGAGGCGGACAAAGAGGAGGAGGAGGAGGAGGAGGAGGAGGAGGACGACAAGGAGGAGGAGGAGGAATATGAGGAGGAGGAGGAGGAGGTTGAGAACGAGGAGCAGGAGGAGGAGGAGGAGGAGAACGAGAAGGAAGAGGAGGAGGGCGAAGAGGAGGAGTAGGATGAGAAGGAGGAGGTGGAGGAGGAGGAGGAGGAGGTGGAGTCGGAGGAGGAGGACGACGAGGAGGAGGAGGAGGACGGGGAGGACGAGGACGAGGAGGAGGAGGCCGAGGAGGACGAGGAGGAGGATAAGGAGGAGGATGAGGATGAGGAGGAGGACGAGGAGGACGAGGAGGAGGAGGAGGACGAGGATGACCAGGAGGGGGAGAGGGATGAGGAGGAGGACGAGGCGGACGAGGAGGACGAGGACGGGGAGAACGAGGAGGACGAGAATGAGGAGGAGGACGAGGAGGATGAGGAGAAGGAAGAGGAGGAGGAAAAGTAGGACGAGGACCACGAGGAGGAAGAGGAGGAGAAGGATGAGGACAAGGAGGACGAGGAGAACGAGGAGGAGGCGGACAAAGAGGAGGACGACGAGGAGGGTTAGGACGAGGAGGAGGAGGAGGAGGACGAGGACGAGGAGGACGAGGAGGAGGAGGAAGACGAGGAGGACGGGGAGGAGGAAAAAGAGGACAAGGAGCACGAGGAGAAGGAGGAGGACGAAGAGGAGGAGGATGAGGAGGAGGATGAGGAGAAGGAGGACGAGGAGAACGAGGAAGAGTCCGACAAAGAGGAGGAGGACGAGGAGGAAGGAGGAGGAGGACGACAAGGAGGACGATGAGGAAGAATATGAGGAGGATGAGGAGTAGGAGGAGGACGAGGAGGACGAGGAGGCGGAGGAGGAGGAGGAGGAGGATGAGGACGAGGAGGACGAGGAGGATGAGGAGGACGAAGAGGAGGAGGAGGAGGACGAGGAGGAAGAGGAGGACGAGGAGGACGAGGAGGAGGAGGAGGACGAAGAGGAGGAGGAGGAGGACGAGGAGGAAGAGGAGGACGAGGAGGACGAGGAGG